>NC_038046.1:45769903-46400457 GCF_002211085.1 Panicum hallii | reverse complement strand
AAAATTGTCAAGTCGGTTGCTAATAAGCAAGATGAGATACGCTTGAAAGGGACTTGCTTGCTTGCTACTAAATCTGATATTAATGACTTGATTGCTACCACTTCTGTTGCCTATGCTTTGGTGTGCAAAGATACTTGATTTCCATTCATGATATGCAGCACTCTTTGCCCCTGCTGTCGCTAACGTTTTGCAGGAGTATTCTGATGTGTTTCCAAGTGAAATACCAGCGGGGCTGCCACCAATACGAGGGATTGAGCACCAAATTGATCTGATTCCAGGTGCATCGCTGCCCAACCGTGCGCCGTACAGGACCAATCCGGAAGAAACGAAAGAGATTCAGCGACAAGTGCAAGAACTACTCGACAAAGGTTATGTACGTGAGTCCCTTAGTCCTTGTGCTGTTCCGGTTATTTTAGTCCCCAAGAAAGATAGAACGTGGCGTATGTGTGTCGATTGTAGAGCTATTAACAATATCACAATTCGATACCGACATCCTATTCCACGTTTGGATGATATGCTTGATGAATTGAGTGGTGCTGTTGTGTTTACCAAAGTTGATTTGCGTAGTGGGTACCACCAGATTCGCATGAAATTGGGAGATGAATGGAAAACTGCTTTCAAAACTAAGTTCGAGTTATATGAGTGGTTAGTCATGCCTTTTGGGTTAACTAATGCACCTAGCACCTTCATGCGATTAATGAACGAGGTTCTGCGTGCTTTCATTGGCAAAATTTGTTGTGGTCTACTTTGATGATATATTGATTTACAGCAAATCTATGGAGGCACATCTTGATCATCTACGTGCTATTTTTACTGCTTTACGTGATGCACGTTTATTTGGTAACCTTGAGAAGTGCGTCTTTTGCACAGATCGAGTATCTTTTCTTGGCTATGTTGTCACTCCACAGGGAATTGAAGTTGATCAAGCCAAGGTGGAAGCTATTCAGGGATGGCCTGTACCAAAGACCATCACACAGGTGCGGAGTTTTCTAGGACTTGCTGGGTTCTATCGTCGCTTCGTGAAGGATTTCAGCACCATTGTGGCACCGTTGAATGCGCTTACGAAGAAGGGGGTGCCCTTTTCTTGGGGCACCACACAAGAGAATGCGTTCACCATGTTGAAAGATAAGTTGACACATGCACCTCTCCTCCAACTTCCTGATTTTAATAAGACTTTTGAGCTTGAATGTGATGCTAGTGGAATTGGTTTGGGTGGTGTTTTGTTACAAGATGGTAAACCTGTTGCATATTTTAGTGAGAAATTGAGCGGACCTGTTCTGAATTATTCTACTTATGACAAGGAATTGTATGCTCTTGTGCGCACATTAGAAACATGGCAGCATTATTTGTGGCCCAAAGAGTTTGTTATCCATTCTGATCATGAATCTTTGAAACATATTCGTAGTCAAGGAAAACTGAACCGTAGACATGCTAAGTGGGTTGAATTTATTGAATCTTTTCCTTATGTCATCAAACACAAGAAAGGGAAAGAGAATATCATTGCTGATGCTTTGTCTAGGCGATATACTTTGTTGACACAACTTGATTGCAAGATTTTTGGTTTGGACACAATTAAAACACAATATGTGAATGATGCTGATTTTAAGGATGTTTTGCTGCATTGTAAGGATGGAAAAGCATGGAACAAATTCATCGTCAATGATGGGTTTGTGTTTCGAGCTAACAAGCTATGCATTCCAGCTAGCTCCGTTCGTTTGTTGTTGTTACAGGAAGCGCATGGTGGTGGCTTGATGGGGCATTTTGGAGCAAAGAAGACAGAGGATGTACTTGCTGGTCATTTCTTTTGGCCAAAAATGAGAAGAGATGTGGAGCGATTTGTTGCACGCTGCACTACATGTCAGAAAGCTAAGTCCCGTTTAAATCCGCATGGTTTGTATATGCCTTTACCAGTTCCTAGTGCTCCTTGGGAGGATATTTCTATGGATTTCGTGTTGGGATTGCCTAGAACTAGGAAGGGACGTGATAGCATTTTTGTGGTTGTGGATAGATTTTCCAAGATGGCACACTTTATTCCATGTCATAAAACTGATGATGCTACACATGTTGCTGATTTATTCTTTCGAGAAATTGTTCGTTTGCATGGTGTGCCAAACACAATTGTTTCTGATCGTGATGCCAAATTTCTTAACCACTTTTGAAGAACTTTATGGGCACAATTGGGAACTAAGCTTCTATTTTCTACCACTTGTCATCCTCAAACTGATGGTCAAACTGAAGTGGTTAATCGAACCTTGTCTACCATGTTAAGGGCTGTTTTAAAGAAGAATATTAAGTTGTGGGAAGAATGTTTGCCTCATGTTGAGTTTGCTTATAATCGTTCCATGCATTCTACTACAAAGATGTGCCCTTTTGAGATTGTTTATGGCTTGATTCCTCGTGCTCCTATTGATTTAATGCCTTTGCACACTTCTGAAAATTGAACTTTGATGCTAAGCAACGTGCTGAACTGATGTTAAAACTGCATGAAACAACTAAAGAAAACATTGAGCGCATGAATTCTAAGTATAAGCTTGCTGGTGATAAAGGTAGAAAGCAATTGATTTTTGAACCTGGTGAATTGGTTTGGTTGCACTTGAGAAAGGATAGGTTTCCTACTTTGCGAATATCTAAGTTGATGCCTCGGGCTGATGGACCGTTTAAAGTGCTAGAACGAATTAATGATAATGCATATAAGCTAGACTTGCCTGTGGATTTTGGGGTTAGTCCCACATTTAACATTGCAGATTTGAAGCCATATTTGGGAGAGGATGATGAGCTTGAGTCGAGGATGACTCAAATGCAAGAAGGGGAGGATGATGAGGACATCGCCACTAACGATACATCCACACCTACACTAGTATCTACTTCAACAACACCTCTTGGACCTATTACTCGCACTCGTGCTCGTCGGCTTACCCATCAAGTAAGTTCACTCTTAAGCTCAGGTTCATCATATTTAGAGAATGGAGACACGTGCACTCTTGTTTTACTCAGGAACCATGGATTGGATCAAAAGGGAAGAGGCATCGTGCAGGCTGGATTCGGACTGCAGGACAGACACGACTTGTAACAGCCGCCACGACTTCATCCGGACTCCGTTTTGGTCGGTCAAGTACTTTCTGGAAAGCTTATCAAATCTACTTTCCAACGGATCCGGAATCACCTCAATATCTATTCGGAATCAACCGCAATCCTAGATTTACTACAGAGTCCTTTTCAGCCACGGTGCTGCGTCACCCTAATTTGGCCCAACGGGCCGTGTATCAAGTAGAGTCCAAGATGGATGAGTCCTAGGGTTGGAATACGACTCCAGCACCCTTGTGGTCGTTCTCCCACTTCTTTATAACCTTTAGCCGCCGTCAAGAACACTCGGGTTTTGTTAGATGCAAGTTTAGCTTTTGCTACTTCCTTGTAGACGCGCGTGCTGATCCAGCCACCCGTCCACTTGTTTTCGGAACCCCTCCATAATTGAGATTCGGTTTGAGACCTTCAATTACATCTCGTAATTTTCAGTACTTGTTCTACTTGTTCTTGCTAGTTCTTCGATTGCTTGCAGGACAGTGACCTAGTGGCCGGGTGTCGCGCTCCACAAGATCGCGTCAACCAAAGGAGGTGGTCTATCGGTTGCTAAGGCGCAGCATCCTTGGAAGGCTGTAGTCGGGCCGTGAACGTCGTCTCCTCTATCAATCAAGTTATTCCACGCCTCTCATCGAAAGATCAGGAACAAACCCTAACGGGTTCACATCAATGGCCATCACTCAGGAAGACTGCATCTCAGCCCACAGAGCAGAAAAGAAAAGGAAGATACCCACAGGACCTTCAGCCACACAACCGACTAGGTATCGGTTGGTTCAAAACGCTGCTACCCGAGCACCGCCTCGAAGTAACATGCCTGGCAGATGGGTAGCTAGACCACCCCAGCAGGCACAATTCAATCGACCACCGACACCACCATTTCAGCAGCAACAACAACAGGGTTCGCGGCCGAGTTTTCTGCCAGTAAACCCAGGAAACAACAACTATCGTTGTTTCAATTGCGGAAGCCCGTCCCACTTTATCAAAGATTGCCTTCAACCTAGGAAATCCTTCCAAGGGCAAACATCCAATCCAACCAGCAAGGGCAAGGGCAAGAGGCAAGTGGTCCAGGTCCGCCAAGGAAGGGTGAACCTCACCACTCTCTCCGAACTCCCCAAGGGGACACCAATAATGATGGGTATTTTTTCTATCAACCATCAACCCGTAATTATTCTTTTTGACTCTGGTGCCACCCATAGTTTTATCAGTTCAAAATGTGGAATAAAATTAGGTTTGGACCTTTATCCTACTAGTGGGGTATATATGATAGCAACTCCTGGCGGTAAAATGTCCTCAAACCAAGTTTGTAGAAGCGTGCCAATTCAAATGGGTAAAAACCAGATGAGGACAGATTTACTATTATTGGACCTAGAAGGAATGGAGGTCCTCTTAGGTATGAATTGGATGACCCAGCACCATGTGTCATTAGATATTTCTTCCCGAACTGTGGAGATAGATTCACCTGAGCACGAACCTACCATTCTCTATCTTCCACAACGAAAGTGCATCAATTCTTGTACCTATGCTGCAACCGAGATCAAGTTAAAGGATGTCCCTATCGTTTGTGAATATCCAGATATCTTTCCAAATGATTTACCTGGAATGCCCCCAGATCGAGATATTGAGTTTATCATAGAACTCCAACCCGGCACAGCCCTCAAATCTAAAAGACCTTATCGTATGCCTCCTAATGAGTTGGCCGAGTTAAAAATCCAACTCCAAGACCTCCTTGATAAGGGTTTCATCCTTCCGAGTGCATCACCATGGGGTTGTCCAGGCTTATTTGTGAAAAAGAAAGACAATAGCTTAAGACTGTGTGTAGATTATCGTCCTCTCAATGCGGTGACTATCAAAAATAAGTATCCTTTACCCCGTATTGACATTCTCTTCGATCAGTTAGCCGGAGTTAAGGTATTCTCCAAGATTGATCTTCATTCCGGCTATCATCAAATTAAGATCTGGCCAAGTGACATTCCAAAAATGGCCTTCTCCACACGGTATGGCTTATATGCATACCTAGTCATGTCGTTTGGCCTTACCAATGCCCCAGCATATTTCATGTATCTCATGAATTCTGTCTTCATGCAAGAACTTGACAAATTTGTTGTGGTCTTCATTGATGACATCCTGATCTATTCCAAAAATCCAAAGATCATGTCAAACATCTTCATGTCATTCTTCAGCGATTAAGAGACCACCATTTATACACCAAATTTTCCAAATGCGAGTTCTGGTTAGATACTGTGAAATTTCTGGACCATACCATCTCTGGTGACGGTATATCCGTTGACCCCAGCAAAGTACAAGAAGTGATGGATTGGAAACCTCCAACATCAGTCCACCAAATCCGTAGTTTTTTTGGTCTAGCTGGCTATTATCTTCGCTTCATTCCTAACTTCTCCAGAATAGCCAAACCTATGACCGAACTACTAAAGAAAAGTGTTAAATTCTCTTGGGATCAGAAATGCGAAGATGCATTCCACACTCTCCGAGACCATCTTACGACTGCTCCAGTCTTAGCTCAACCAGATGTGTCAAAACCCTTCGACATTTATTGTGATGCTTTAGGAACCGGACTTGGTTGTGTGCATAATATGCAGGACAACTGAGTAATTGCATATGCATCACGAGCACTCAGGGTTCATGAACAGAACTACCCTACACATGATCTCGAACTCGCAGCTGTCATTCATGCCCTGAAGATCTGGAGACATCATTTGATGGGTACAAAATGCCATATTTATACTGACCACAAAAGCCTCAAATATATCTTTACACAAGCAGACCTGAATATGAGGCAAAGACGCTGGTTAGAACTTATCAAAGACTATGACTTGGAAGTACATTATCATCCAGGCAAGGCCAATGTCGTTGCGGATGCACTTAGTCACAAGGCACATTGTTCTTATTTATCTATAGAAGCTTTCAACGAGACCCTTTGTTGGGAAATGAGAAAGCTTAATCTAGAAATCATTCCCCAAGGTGATTTAAACCATCTCTCAGTTGAAGCCACGCTTAGAGATAGTATTATTCTAGCTCAACAACGCAATAAAGGGGTCAAAATTGTAACATCCAGGTAGTTAGAAATCTAGACATTAAGTTTGGATGTTTTGTATATATGCATGATATGGTGTATATAAGTTGTAAAGAGAGTTAGGGGTATGTTTGTAATTTATGAGTTATATAAATCCTTGAGTGTAATTGGGTAAATGTACTCTTAAGTGGTAAATCTAAATGATTATAGGAAAGAAAAGTGCAAAAGTTAAGTAAAACCTAAGAAAAATAAACTTTTGTTGGAAACTAAGGACCTATGTGTAATTAACACAAAGGTATAAGGGTTTACATGTAAAATGGTTGAAAGATAAAAGTAAAACTTAGTTTTACTTAAGGGCTAAAGTGTAAAAAGGCTAGTCATGATTACACTGCAGGCAATCTTGCAAAAAGACCCTAATCATTAAAGCATTTTGTTTGAATTATAACAAAAAGTTTATAATTTGACTTGTGTTCAAAAGTTTAAAATAAAATTGTATCCTTTGAGATTTTGAACTTGAACCCTAAAGCATTATTGTAGGGTTGGAAATTATTTACAACTTTGCTTTAGACATTTTTCTCACTAGGATTTTGTATCAATGGGAAATCTTTCTTTACAGAGGAGTCCCTGGAAGTTTTTCTATTTGCAAACGGGTCCTCCTGACACTTGCATGTTCTTCTTCCTCTGTCACCGCCGCTTCCCCCTCTGCTCCGCTCTGCCTCCACCGCTGACCGCCGGCACAGGACCCCGAGCTCCACCTCCAGCTTCTGCACGTGCCCACGTGTCGCCCCTTGCTTTCCCCGCCGCTGTTCCCCTCCCTTCCTGGCCTCGCGCGCGCGCACCACGACGACCCCGAGCCTCCGCCGGCCGCCACCTCCTCGTCGCCGTGGATAGCCCACCGCCGAAGCCTTAACTCTCGGTTTCTCGAGTGCAACAGCATCACACTAGTCTCTACGTCCTATTCCTTCAGTTCCAGTGCCAAATTGCGAGCCACCAACCCACATTTCGTCGCCGTCGTCTCCTCTTGCTCCGGCCGCGCACGGCACGCCCGTGGGCAGCCCACGCCAGAACCTCTCCGCCCCAATCCCTCCTCGTCCAAGCTTCCCCGTACCTTGCTGATACTCGCCAAGCCCTCAGAGCTCCTCAATTCCGGTCGGAACCCAATTTCCGACGGAGCGCCGCCGCCGCCGCCTCGGCCTCACCGTGGAGCTCCCTCTCCCGGTCTTCCCTAGCCCAAATTGATCCCGGTTCAAGCTTTCTTACAACCCCAGGAAGCTTCTCGACCCTTCCATTGTCATCCAAACGCCTGGAGTACCGCCCCCACTGCTCCACCTCGCCGCCGGCCGCAAGCCCCCGTCGCGCCATCACTCCGAGCGGTCTCTCCTCGATTCCGAGCTAGCACAGGTGCGTAAGGGGCCCTAGATGCTTCTCCACCCCTCTGTCCTCACCGCCGGCGCTCGCCATCGCCGGAGTAAGCCGGTCAACATCGTGCCTCTGCCTTGACCGGGGGAAGGACTGCGGGTTAGAAGAAATAGAAGTCTAGGGGGTTTTATGCAAAGGAGTAGACTCAGGGAAATAGTAACCGAAGGACCTCCTGTGTAAATTGTGCTGCCAACTTAGAAATGCTATATCTATTCAGGGAAAAATCATAAAAATACAAACTAAATTTTGCTGGAATCCTTAGATAAAGATCTACAACTTTACTTAAGGGATAAACTTCAGTTTCTGAATGTTTTGTGCTATACTTTAAAGGTTAATTTTAGTCACTTATAGGCTTAGAAAATGCATAGTAATTCATAGAAAAATGATAAAATTGTAAAACCAGTTGTGTTAAGTTTCTTTTAACATGAAGAATTTAAGAAAAATAATTATCCTAGTAATTAAGTATTATTTTCTTTATGTGCAAGTTTAATTAGAAATAATGTGTAGTTTACTTTGTATAATTAATATTTATACATTTAAATGTTAAAAAAAATCATGGAAATATTGTAGGGTACTGTTCTTTAAAGCTATAACCTGTTGTTAGAATTTTCAACCAAGGATTAGGTGTCAAACAAATTGGATATAATATAATTGGTCTATAATGTAATAGTAACATAAGTTTCATGTAAATAATTAATATAACAAATAACTAAAGTTATTTAATATAATTGTTAGGAACCACCCCACCTGTTGCTCCATGCCACTAGTTAGATAATTAGTGTAGCTAACCCTGTTGTTTAATGGGTTTAGATAAAACACATAATAGCCGATAAATGACTGCCCAGTACGGGATAGTCAAGTTATTTGTTTTAATGTAATATTCTTTTGTTTGGATTGCAACTTTACTGTGAAATAACATCAAAGTTTATGCATTCCATAACTTGCAACTTTGCATCTCATATAGACTCGACCACTCTCGCTGACAGAGATTATCAGCTAATCCCGGAACCAGAAGGAGGTTATTCTGAAGATCTCGGAAATCTCGTCGCGGAATTCTCTGAAGCCCCGAACCAGGGTTCGGAAGATATTAATTTGACTAACCCCAGCCCCACCAGCGAAGGCAAGCCCTGGACATAACCCCTACTTTATTACACTGCAATCTATACTATTTATATATATCTTTATGCATTAAGTTCTTAGGAGTTGTTTGGAAACCTTAGTTGCATAATTCCAGGAACCTATGTACTGAACACTAGAATTTGAGTCCGAATAGCTGCTCTGCTTATAGGACCGGTAGAAGTCGAGTGATTTCCTGTCACTCGCGCGATATATTGTAATGTTTACATCCTGTTATCAATATAAGGATGACGGACGGGAAGTTTTGTGAGGTATCATGGTTGAGATGATACCCCGTCTGTGTTGTTGAACTGGATAAGGCCGCAGTGTGTGGTAGCGGTGGTTAAGCATTTGAAAGTACTAGCCACATGCCGTGAAATATGGTAAGCGGTAAGCCTAGTAACCAATCGGCCCGAGGAGTGGACATACCCCCCACCACATGTATTTGCTTCTTTTGGTTACTTTGTTCGACGTGTAGGAATACGTGTTGCTGGGCAACCAGGAGTACGGGTTTTGTAGTCGCGCTACAGACGTACGTCCTGCACTTTGGAAGTGCGTATGGTCCTGCAGTCGCTTGTGGTGGCTCTGATCCACGAGTCGGAATGAAAGGCAAACGGTTGCTTCGGAACGACCCTTTGGTGTTCCAAGCGTGTGTGTTAGGTTTATCCTTGCAAGGTTTGAATTCGATTCAGAATCGTCCGCTTCTCACGATGGTTGAGACTGCTTGATCCCTTTACCACATAGAGTAACAAGAGCAACTATGTGATTATCAAAGATGATGTTTGATTAAAGATTCTACCATGTTTGAGTAGTTATAGGTGCTTACCTAGAATGGTTAATCAACTAGAATCTCAAAGCTAAAAGTTAAAAATAAGGATCTACTCTTTGTTGCTTTTCAACTGAAAACTTTACCCAAAACCTGAAAAGCCTGCATAAGTCTAGATACATGGCTAAATATACCATGAGACGAGTAAGCCTTGCTGAGTATTAGTATACTCAGCCTTGCTTTTGTTGATTTACCTCAGGTAATTTCACTGATGAACCAGCATTCATTACACCATAGCCCTACCCTTTGCCTGATGGTTGGCCCGTGGAGTGGGATCCGTCCCCGGTCAACTCAGATTCCGCCGAGTGATATTATGCCAGGGCTAGCATGATATCTGTAATAACGACGTGTACATTATTTACGCTTTTAAACTCCGCTGCGTTGGCTTAAAAACTTAAACCTGTTTTGTAATAATCTCCCTTCACTGGAAACTGATGATGTTTGGTGTACTGTTGTAATATAACTGCCTGTGATGTAAAGTGTAATAGCTTTTATATCTCTGGACTCGCCTTCGTGCGAGGTACCTTGTTTGATCCTGCATTCGGTGGTTTATCGGGACGTTACCCGACAGGCCAAGATATTATACCGTTTGAAGCACGAGGTAGCCCTCAAGAGAGGACTCGCGTACTTGAGCCGGTATAATTCAGGTTGGTTCTGCCACAAAAATCATTAAACAGAAGATAATACAAGGAGAAGGGAAGTATAAGTGCTTCTGAGTAGATCCAGAAGGAGTTCTATGGTTCAACGAACGTATCGTTGTACCTAAGGACCATAAGCTCCGTAAGCAGATATTGGATGAAGCCCACCTATCCAAATTCTCTATGCACCCTGGCAGTATGAAGATGTACCAGGATCTGAAACAGAACTTCTGGTGGACTCGTATGAAATGGAAAATTGCCAAGTATATCTCAGAATGTGATATCTGCCAAAGAGTCAACGCCAGTCATTTGAAAACCGCCGGTATCCTTCAACCTCTATCTATTCCTTCTTGGAAGTGGGAGGATATCAGTATGGACTTTATTGTTGGCCTACCCAACACTTCTCTCAGGCATGACTCCATTTGGGTAATCGTTGATCGATTGACCAAGACTGCACATTTTCTTCCTGTGCATACTACGTATAATGCCAAAAAGTATGCCGAGATCTACCTAGATCAAATCGTTCGTCTTCATGGAGTACCTAAGACGATCATTTCTGATCGTGGAGCACAGTTTATTGCTCGGTTCTGGGAGCAACTTCAACATGCTCTTGGAACTAAGTTAATTCAAAGCTCCGCATATCACCCTCAGAGAGACGGACAGACTAAAAGAATAAATCAGATTTTGGAAGATATGCTTAGAGCCTGTGTCCTTTAGTATGACAAGAACCTGGGACAAATGTTTGTCGCTGGCAGAATTTTCCTACAACAATAGTTATCAGACAAGCATTAAGATGGCCCCGTTCGAAGCATTGTACGGTCGCCGATGCCGAACTCCTTTGAGTTGGTCACAAACCAGCGAGCGTAAAATCTTTGGACCGGACCTTGTCACTGAAGCAGAAGAAAAGGTGAAGACTATACAGACTAATCTAAAGGTAGCTCAATCTCGGCAGAAAAGCTATGCTGATATACGAAGAAGACCATTACAGTTTCAAGTCGAAGACTTCGTATATCTTCGAGTATCTCCTACTCGAGGTATTCAAAGGTTCGGTGTAAAAGGGAAACTTGCTCCTCGATACATCGGACCTTTTGAAATTCTCAAAATCTGTGGACCTGTAGCTTACCGTCTTCAACTTCCTCCTCAATTAGCAGCCATCCACGACATCTTCCATGTATCTCAACTTAGAAAATGTGTCAAAGTCCCTACTGAGATCATCGATTCCCAAGCCATCGAAATCGAACCTGATCTAACCTATACCGAACATCCAACAAGAGTATTAGACACCAAAGAAAGGAGCACTAGAAGAGAAACCATTAGAATGTTCAAGATTAAGTGGAACCATCATATGGAAGAAGAAGCAACATGGCAAACCGAATCTTATCTTCAGCATAATTTTCCAGACTTCTTTCAAGCCAACCTCCGAACTTGATCATTCAAAATTCATTCTATTCCGGAATCTCGGGACGAGATTCTTTTTAGGAGGGAAGGCTGTGACACTCTGTTAATTAGTATTGTCACACCCTAAATTTTAGTATGATGTTGTGTGCAAAATGTGGTGAAAGTTTGTTTAAAAATTGAAATGCTAAGGAAAAATGGTTGTTTTAATAATTCTAAATTAATAAAGGTCCTTCAATGTTAAAAGGGTGAACATGAGAGGTAGAATTTAAAAGCATGAGGGTTGTTTTGTAAAAGTCAAGAACTTGTGTTTAAATCGCAAATGTAGGTGAAACTACACATGGGATGTAAATGTAGTGCAATTTTTAAATAGGATTTATGTAAAGTTTAGAAACTTTGCTAAGTTTTATATTAACTTCAAATCTTTAGCTCTTCTGTGAATGCACCTTAAAGAAAAGTTGTACATTTTGAAAAAGCCTGCATTTTTGCTTTTGGACCCATCTCCAATTGAGCACTGGTTTAAAAGTTACCAGAGCAATACAGTGGGGTCCTTGCACTTTTGAGATTTTGCAAATCTGCCCTCATCTTCTTCCTCGGGTCCCCGATCTCTTCTCTCTCTGCCCCGCGCGCGTGATCCACCGCTGCCGGCCGCTTCCCGAGCCGCTGCAGGCCTGCACCGCCCTCCTCTCGCCCACGTGTTGTCTTGCTGCCTCTCCCGCCGCCCGTGCCACCTCCGCTGCCAACCTTCGTTCTGCCACGTCGGGCTGCCGGACCCGAGCGGCCGCCACGCACCCGAAGGGCACGCCGGCGCCGCCCGTCGACCTGAGCCTAGCCCTGTCCCTGCTGTCCCTCTCCCTCTCTTCTACCGAGCAGTACTCTCCTATAAAGCCCGACTCGAACCCCATTTCCTCGCTTGATTTCCTCTTCTTCCCCCTCGCGACCACCGAGCCAACCGCTGAGCTCCTCGCCGGATTCCTCCACGGCTGCTCCACCCCGCCCAAATTCCAGCCCTCCAGCGCTCCCTCACCTCCTCCGCTAGCTCCCCGACCTGCTCTGGTCGAGCTTCCGGCCTTCCCTAGCCGGAATTGCCCCGACCGCGTGCCGCTCCTCGCTGGAGACGCCCGAGGACCGCCTCACCATCGACGACCCTCTTCCACCACTTCCTCGGCCAATTTGAGTACGGGAATCGCCCCCTTACCTCTCCCCGGTGGTTATGCGCAACTTGGTTGCCCGTGTTCACCGGCCCCTCGCCGGGAACGCCAGCACGCCGTCGCGGCCGCCGCCCCTCCTCGCCGTCGGCCATGTTCCACCCCCACTCACCGAGCACATCACCTCCCAAACAACACCCCGTGTTCCGTAGGTCATGTTGAGCCACCCCATCCTCACCGGGGACCTCGCCGCCGGTGGGAACGTGCCAGAGTAGATCGGCCGGTCACCATCGGGAGCTGGCAGGGGCATTTATGCGAATATTTTTCCTGTTCTAGGGACCCATGTGCAAGAAACTAAGGACCCCCCTTAAACGTTTTGTTATTTCATGTGAGCAAGGCTGCCGGCTTGTAAAATCGGTAGAAAATTGTAGGAAAATCCAAAAATTGCCAAACTAGTTTTGTTGGAAGCTAGAATTCAAACTCTACAACTTTTATTAATGAAGTTTGGTTTGAAACTAAATACTTTTGAATCTATTTTAAATTTAAGGTAAAATGGTATATTATGCATAACTTCTGCATACTAGCTTATTTTCTTGTGATTTTTGGTATGTAGCTTCTTTAGGTTATGTGTAAGCAAGTGTAAAAAATTTCATGCTTAGTGCTGTTTTGTAGTTTAAGTTCTTTTGAACTTGTGCAAATCAAATTTAAAAGGGTTTGAATTTAGTTAAGCATGTTCCTAAAGCTTATTTATTTAGATCTTTTTACCATAATCTAATATATTGATAATTAGTTCATAATTAGATTTTCAAGACTTTATAATCCTATTTACCTAACATTTGAATTTAAACTTGAAGTTTGAATTCAAATTCAAATGTTTTAGTTTCTGTTTTCAGTAATTCCAGTACTATAACCCTAACTTAAGTATAAACAATAACTTGAGATTAAACCCCCTTGTTTCATGAGTTCATGTGTGTTAATTATTGGATTGCAACTTTATCGTGAAATAAAATCTTTAATTCAAGCACCATCTCACTTAAATCATTGCATACCATGTAGAATCGACGACGCTCGACGACGGAGACTACGAGCTAGTCCTGGAACAAGACCAAGGGTTTTCTGAAGACCCAATAAACATCGCCGAGACTCTAACTGAAGCCCCGAACAAAAGTTCGGAAGTCTCTGACACTCCTGCCCCCAACCCCACTCAAGAAGGCAAGCCCCGATGCATACCCCAATATTTCAATTTATTACCATTTTACTTATATATTATATATCTTGCATTACGTCTAGGAGTTGAAATGAAACCCTAGTTGCATAAATCCTAGGAATCCAATGTATTGTACCCGAGTCCTTATCGCATAGACGCTCTGCTAAATAGGACGGTAAAAGTCGAGTGATTTCCTGTCACTCGCGCGATATAGGAGTTGCATGTTTACTATTCTGCAATCACTATAAGGATAATTGACAGGGTCATGTGCAGTATCATGACCTGGAGGTTTACCCCGTCTATTTTGATAAAAGTTGTTAAGGTCGCAGTGTGTGGTAGTGGTGGCTAAGCATTTGAAAGTACTAGCCATATACCTCGAAATATGGTAAAGCGGTAAGCCAAGTACCTAATTTGCCCGGCAAATGGACATGACTCCACCACTCGACTTTTATTTTATGTTTACACGCACCGACGTGTGGGAGTGCGTTCTGCAAAGCAGACGGGAATACGTCATGTAGTCGCGCTACAGACGTATGTCCTGCACAATTGGTGTGCGTACAGTCCTGCAGTCGCTTGTGGTGGCCTTGATCCATAACCCGAAATATGAGGGAAACGGTTGCTTCGGAACGATCTTTGGATATTCCAAGCGTGTGAGTTAGGTTTACCATGCAAGGGTGAAATTCGATTCAGAATCGTCCGTCTCTCACGAAGATTGAGACTGCTTATTTCTTCTGCCACATAGAGTAAGAAGTGTAACTCTTGATGGAATAATCTTGTTGAATGTTAATCTCTATCTTGCTTGTCTAGTGTAGGTGCTTACCTAGAATGGTTAATCAAGTAGAATTTGAAAGCTAAAATTTGAAAGTAGATCATACTCTTTGTTGCTTTTCAGCTGAAATTAAACCCAGAACCTTCTCAATGCCTTCATGAGTCTAGTTACCTGGCTAAGTATACCACGAAGCGAGTAAGTCTTGCTGAGTATTAGTATACTCAGTCTTGCTAGTCTATCTGTCAGGTATGACCTTCAAGAACCCCATGGATAGTTCTGCATGGCCAACTTCTGTTCCGTATGGCTGGTCCATGGAATGGGATCCGTCCCCGGCTGGCAGTGACCCTCCTGAGTGACACCAAGATTTGGGTTGAGCATAGTGTCAACCTTCGCGACGTGTAGTCTCGTGTTTATTCTCCTTCCGCTGTAAACCTGGACAAGCTGTTTAGCTTGTCGTTTTGAACACAGTTTGTATAAGTTTACATTAAGTTTGAAAAGGGTTTCTAATAATATTTACATTTCAGTAAATTAAAAGTTGATAAGTTGTGCTGTGATTGTAAACTCGCCCTCGTGCGAGGTAAAACTGCCTCGATCCTATTGAACCGTGGTTGTATCGGGCGGAGACCCGACAGACCAATGAGTTGTTCTGTTTGAAGTGCGTTGAGTTATTATCGGTTGTATAGCGATCACTAGCGCACTTGAGCCGGAACAATTCAGGCGGTTCTACCGCAGAACGCACCTGATCCACTCCATTGGACCCAAAGCTCATGTTTTGGTGCATTTCGGACCGTTTGGTTACTGCACGACAGTCGATGCAAACAGGCCGAACTGGTGCCATTAACGCACAATTTCGCTAAACATCGTTGCGTTGGAACTTTCGGAACGAACGCACCAAATCCACTCCATTGGACCGAATACTCATGTTTGGGGCGTTTGGGACCATTTTGTTACTACACGAAAGTCGATGCAAAACTGGCCGAACTGGCGCCATTACCGCACAAGTTCGCTAAACAAAGTCGCGTCGGAATTTTTCGCAACGTACGAGCCCGATCCACTCCATTGGACCCAAAAGTCATGTTTTGGGGCATTTCGGATCGTTTCGTTACTGCACGGAAGTTGATGCAAAACTGGCCGAACTGGTGCTATTATCGCACATGTTCGCTAAACAAAGTCGCGTCAGAATTTTTCGCAACGAACGTACCCGATCCACTCCATTGGACCCAAAACTCTTATTTTTGGGCGTTTCGGACCGTTTTGTTACTGCACGAAAGTTGATGCAAAACTTGTCGAACTGGTTCGATCGACTCATAAGTTCGCAAAATAAAGTCGCGTCGGAATTTTTCACAACGAACGCACCCGATCAACACCATTGGATCCAAAACTCATGGTTTGGGGCATTTCGGACCGTTTTGTTAGTGCACGAAAGTCTATGCAAAACTGGCCGAACTGGTGCCATTATCACACAAGTTCGCCAAACAAAGTCGCGTAACAATTTTTCGCAATGAACGCACCCGATCCACTCCATTTGACCCAAAACTCATGTTTTAGGAGCGTTTCGGACCGTTTCATTACTGCACGAAAGTCGATGCAAAAATAGCCGAACTGGTGGCATTGACGCACAAGTTCGGTAAACAAAGTCGCGTCACAATTTTTCGCAATGAACGTACCCGATCCACTCCATTTGACATAAAACTCATGTTTTAGGGGCGTTTAAGACCATTTCATTACTGCACAAAAATCGATACAAAATTGGCCGAACAGGTGCCATTAACGCACAAGTTCGCTAAACAAAGTTGCATCAGAATTTTATGCAACGAACGCACCCGATCCACTCCATTGGACCCGAAACTCATATTTTGGGGCATTTCAGACCGTTTCGTTACTGCATGAAAGTCGATGCAAAACTGGCCGAACTGGTGCCATTCTGGCACAAGTTCGCAAAACAAAGTCGCATCACAATTTTTCGCAACGAACGCTCCCGATCCACTCCATTTGACCCAAAACTCATATTTTGGGGCGTTTCGGACCGTTTCGTTAATGCACGAAAGTCGATGCAGAACTGGCCGAACTGGTGCCATTAACTCACAAGTTCGCTAAACAACGTCGCGTCAGAATTTTTCGCAGCGAATGCATCCGATTCACTCTACTTGACCCAAAACTCTTGTTTTGGGGCGTTTCGGACCGTTTCATTACTGCCCGAAAGTTGATGCAAAACTGGCCGAACTGGTGCCATTATCACACAAGTTCGCTAAACAAAGTCGCGTCGGAATTTTTCGCAACGAACGCACTCTATCCACTCTATTTGACCCAAAACTCTTATTTTGGGGCATTTCGGATAGTTTCGTTACTGCACGAAAGTCGATGCAAAACTGGTCGAACTAGTGCGATTGACGCACAAGTTCGCTAATGATGAGGACATCACCACAAATGATACATCCACACCTACACCAGTATCTGCTTCAACAACACCTCTTGGTCCTATTACTCGCGCTCGTGCTCGTCGGCTTACCCATCAAGTAAGTTCACTCTTAAGCTCAGGTTCATCATATTTAGAGAATTGAGACACGTGCACTCTTTTACTCAGGAACAATGGATTGGATCAAAAGGGAAGAGGCATCGCGCAGGCTGGATTCGGACTGCAGGACAGACACGAATTGTGACGGCTGCCACGACTTCATCCGGACTCCGTTTTGGTCGGTCGTGTACTTTCTGGAAAGCTTACCAAATCTACTTTCCAACAGATCCAGAATCACCTCCATATTTGTTCGGAGTCAACCGCAATCTTAGATTTACTACAGAGTCTTTTTCAGCCACGATGCTGCGTCACCCTAATTTGGCCCAACGGGCCGTGTATCAAGTTGAGTCCAAGATTGATGCGCCCTAGGGTTGGAACACGACCCCATCACCCTTGTGGTCGTTCTCCCACTTCTTTATAACCTTTAGCCGCCATCAAGAACACTCGGGTTTTGTTAGATGCAAGTTTAGCTTTTGCTACTTCCTTGTAGACGCGCGTGCTGATCCGCCGCCCGTCCACTTGTTTTCGGAACCCCATCAATATTGAGATTTGGTTTGAGACCTTCAATTACATCTCGTAATTTTAGTACTTGTT
Organism: Panicum hallii; assembly: GCF_002211085.1. Lineage (NCBI taxonomy): Eukaryota > Viridiplantae > Streptophyta > Magnoliopsida > Poales > Poaceae > Panicum > Panicum hallii. The sequence goes on along the minus strand of NC_038046.1, from coordinate 46,382,721 downwards.
CTACTTGTTCTTTCTAGTTCTTCGATTGCTTGCAGGATGAGTGTCCTAGTGGTCGGGTGTCGCGCTCCACATGATCGCGGCAATCTAAGGTGCAGCATCCTTGGAAGGCTGTAGTCGGGCCGTGAACGTCGTCTCCTCCATCAATCGAGTTATTCCACGCCTCTCATCGAAAGATCAGGAACAAACCCTAACGGGTTCACATTAGTTGGTAATCAGAGCAAGGTTGTTCGGTGAGAGACTTCCAATCCTACGCTATTTTTATTTTCGTACAGTCCAGAAAAAGCCAAAAATAGTAGAAATTTTTTTTCCCACCGCAATCCTATAGACCCTTTTGAGCCTTTACTAGTACTGCTTAGTTAGGGCTTGTTGAGTTTTCGGCTGCATCGGTTGTGTCGAGTGGCTGGTCTTAGTTGTAGTCCTTTAGTGTTTCAAGTTCTTGTCACGTTTGGTCATGTACGCTGCCTTTTCATCACTATTTTGGCCGAATCAGAATATACTTTGGCTGTGAAGTTCGACTTGGAATCGGTTAAGCGCGTGTTGGCCGAGACCGACTTGAATTCGGGTAACCTATTCATCTTGCGGTTGCCGAATCTGAGTGTCTCTTTGTTATCAAGTCCGAGTTGGAATCGGTGCCTCTTTGTTATTAAGTCTGAGTTGAATTCGGTGCTGGTTGAATCTAAGTCCGAACTGTGCACTAGAGGCAATAACACTTCCCACATATATTTAAGTGTTCGGCCTACTCCAGAGAGAGAGAGAGAAAAAGTATGTGTGGTGACGTGCTCACTTGTATTCCTTTGTTCATGGAATCTGTTTTTGAGGTTCCCCTGAAAAAAGAAAAAAAAAGAAAAAAGGATCAGTGTTAAAAAGAAAGAAAAGAAAAAAAAGAAGCAAGGGGCTAATTCATTGCGTTTGTTTTTCCCTTCTGTTCGGAGTGGTGTTTTGTGACTTCCTTTGTGTCCAGGCTCGCATCTCTAGCACGGTCTAGACTAGGACCAGCACAGTACCACCGTTGAACGATTATTCAGCTTGCTTTTGTGACTAACATGGTGCTAGTACTTCCTTATTCCAGCCCACCTACAGCTCCACATATCCGACTACAGCTCCACAGGTCTTGTTGCTACAGCACTGATACACTTCATTCCACGGTTGTGGACTTGTTTGTTGCCATCCCCTTGTGCAATAGGTTGAGAGTGAGCGCCTTGCAGTAGCTACACCCTATTAGTTGTAGGGATTTTACTACTTCACTTGTTTTTCTTATTGTCCTTGTGTTTCTCACCATGGCAGGCTCCGAGGAGGAGGATCATAGCTTGCATCAGTCTCCACGTACCAGGGGCATCATACAACATTTTGAAAGGCAAGTGCAGCGGCACACAGAGGGACTTGATAATGATATGCAGGTGACGAATGACAAGATTGGACAATTGGAGGCTACGCAGATTGCAACCAACACCAAGCTTACGGGCCTGGAGACAGCGGTCGGCAATATTGACAAGAGTCTCGCTGCTCTTTTGCAGCGTTTTGATTAGCTCCATGCGAAGACCAACGAACAGCGTGATGATTGGGCGGATGAATATATTGCTGATACTGAACAGGGTGAACAAGACGCTCGCCATCGCCGCCAGCTACGCACTAATCGTAGAGGTATGGGTGGTTTTCGCCGCCGTGAGGTACGCAACAATGATGATGCTTTCAGCAAGATTAAATTTAAGATACCTCCTTTTGATGGTACATATGACCCTGATGCATACATTATTTGGAAAATTGCTGTTGATCAAAAGTTTGCATGCCATGATTTTCCTGAGAATGCGCGTGTTAGGGCTGCTACTAGTGAGTTCACTGATTTTGATTCTATTTGGTGGATAGAACATGGCAAGAAAAATGCTGATGACATGCCACAAACTTGGGATGCTTTGAAACAGGTCATGCGGGCTAGATTCGTTCCTTCTTACTATGCACGTGATCTGTTACATAAGTTACAACAATTGAGGCAAGGCACTAGAAGTGTAGAAGAATATTATCAGGAATTGCAAATGGGTATGCTACGTTGTAATTTAGTGGAGGGTGAGGAACCTGCTATGGCTAGATTTTTGGACGGGTTAAATAGAGAAATTCAGGACATTCTTGCGTATAAAGATTATACTAACATAACCCGTTTGTTCCATCTTGCTTGTAAAGCTAAAAGGGAGGTATAGGGACGACGTGCTAGTGCTAGGTCTAATGTTTCTGCAGGTAAATCTACATCATGGCAGCCACGCACGACTACTTCTATAGGCGGACGTGCACCTGTACCAGCTCCTTCACCGAGTCGTACAGCAGCATCTTCTCCATCCAGCGACAAGCCATGTGCTCCTCCCACCACTTCAGCAACCAAGACTATTTAGAAGCCAGCCGCTAGTGCTTCCTCGGTTGCATCCACGGGTACAACAAGGGATGTCCAGTGTCATCGGTGCAAGGGTTTTGGGCACGTGCAGCGTGACTATCCTACCAAGCGCATTTTGGCGGTCAAAGATGATGGTGCGTATTCCTCTGCTAGTGATTTTGATGACGATACACTTGCTTTGTTTGCTGCTAACCATGCAGGTAATGAGGGACCACCAGACGAACATATTGATGCAGAGGCAGCCGAACACTACGAGAGTCTCATTGTGCAGCGTGTGCTTAGTGCATAAATGGAGAAGGCGGAGCAAAATCAGCGACACACGTTGTTCCAAACTAAGTATGTCATTAAAGAGCATTCTTGTCGTATGATTATTGTTGGAGGTCGCTGCAACAATTTGGCTAGCAGTGAACTGGTGGAGAAGCTTGCACTCAGCACCAAACCACACCCACACCCGTATCACATTCAATGGCTAAACAACAGGGGTAAGGCTAAGGTAACGAGGCTGGTGCGCATTAATTTTGCAATCGGGTCATATCATGATGTTGTTGAGTGCGATGTTGTGCCTATGCAAGCTTACCATATTCTGCTCGGTAGGCCTTGGCAATTTGATACGGATTGTGTGCATTATGGTAGATCAAATCAGTTTTTGCTCTTGCACCATGATAAGAAAATTGTGTTGCTTCCTATGTCTCCTGAAGCTATTGTGCGTGCTGATACTGTTAGAGCTGTCAAAGCTAAAAGTGAGACCAATAAAATTGTCAAGTCGGTTGCTATTAAGCAAGATGAGATACGCTTGAAAAGGACTTGCTTGCTTGCTACTAAATCTGATATTAATGACTTATTGCTACCACTTCTGTTGCCTATGCTTTGGTGTGCAAAGATGCTTTGATTTCCATTCATGATATGCAGCACTCTTTGCCCCCTGCTGGCGCTAACATTTTGCAGGAGTATTCTGATGTGTTTCCAAGTGCAATACCAGCGGGGCTGCCACCAATACGAGGGATTGAGCACCAAATTGATCTGATTCTAGAAGCATCGTTGCCCAACCGTGCACCGTACAGGACCAATTCGGAAGAAACGAAAGAGATTCAGCGACAAGTGCAAGAACTACTCGACAAAGGTTATGTACGTGAGTCCCTTAGTCCTTGTGCTGTTCCGGTTATTTTAGTTCCTAAGAAAGATGGAACGTGGCGTATGTGTGTCGATTGTAGAGCTATTAACAATATCACAATTCGATATCGACATCCTATTCCACGTTTGGATGATATGCTTGATGAATTGAGTGGTGCTGTTGTGTTTACCAAAGTTTATTTGCGTAGTGGGTACCACCAGATTCTCATAAAATTGGGAGATGAATGGAAAACTGCTTTCAAAACTATGTTCAGGTTATACGAGTGGTTAGTCATGCCTTTTGGGTTAACTAATGCACCTAGTACCTTCATACGATTAATGAACGAGGTTCTGCGTGCTTTCATTGGCAAATTTGTTGTGGTCTACTTTGATGATATATTGATTTATAGCAAATCCATGGAGGCACATCTTGATCATTTATGTGCTGTTTTTACTGCTTTACGTGATGCACGTTTATTTGTTAACCTTGAGAAGTGCATCTTTTGCACAGATCGAGTATCTTTTCTTGGCTATGTTGTCACTCCACAGGGAATTGAAGTTGATCAAGCCAAGGTGGAAGCTATTCAGGGATGGCCTGTACCAAAGACCATCACACAGGTGCGGAGTTTTCTAGGACTTGCTGGGTTCTATCGTCGCTTCGTGAAGGATTTTAGCACCATTGCGGTACTGTTGAATGCGCTTACGAAGAAGGGGGTGCCCTTTTCTTGGGGCACCACACAAGAGAATGCGTTCACCATGTTGAAAGATAAGTTGACACATGCACCTCTCCTCCAACTTCCTGATTTTAATAAGACCTTTGAGCTTGAATGTGATGCTAGTGGAATTGGTTTGGGTGGTGTTTTGTTACAAGATGGTAAACCTGTTGCATATTTTAGTGAGAAATTGAGCGGACCTGTTCTGAATTATTCTACTTATGACAAGGAATTGTATGCTCTTATGCGCACATTAGAAACATGGCAGCAGTATTTGTGGCCCAAAGAGTTTGTTATCCATTCTGATCATGAATCTTTGAAACATATTCGTAGTCAAGGAAAACTGAACCGTAGACATGCTAAGTGGGTTGAATTTATTGAATCTTTTCCTTATGTCATCAAACACAAGAAAGGAAAAGAGAATTGCTGATGCTTTGTCTAGGTGATATACTTTGTTGACACAACTTGATTGCAAGATTTTTGGTTTGGACACAATTAAAACACAATATGTGGATGATGCTGATTTTAAGGATATTTTGCTGCATTGTAAGGATGGAAAAGCATGGAACAAATTCATCGTCAATGATGGGTTTGTGTTTCGAGCTAACAAGTTATGCATTCCAGCTAGCTCCGTTCGTTTGTTGTTGTTACAGGAAGCGCATGGAGGTGGCTTGATGGGGCATTTTGGAGCAAAGAAGACAGAGGATGTATTTGCTGGTCATTTCTTTTGGCCAAAAATGAGAAGAGATGTGGAGCGATTTGTTGCACGCTGCACTACATGTCAAAAAGCTAAGTCACGTTTAAATCCGCATGGTTTGTATATGCCTTTACCAGTTCCTAATGCTCCTTGGGAGGATATTTCTATGGATTTCGTGTTGGGATTGCCTAGAACTAGGAAGGGATGTGATAGCGTTTTTGTGGTTGTGGATAGATTTTCCAAGATGGCACACTTTATTCCATGTCATAAAACTGATGATGCTACACATGTTGCTGATTTGTTCTTTCGAGAAATTGTTCGCTTGCATGGTGTGCCAAACACAATTGTTTCTGATCGTGATGCCAAATTTCTTAGCCACTTTTGGAGAACTTTATGGTCACAATTGGGAACTAAGCTTTTATTTTCTACCACTTGTCATCCCCAAACTGATGGTCAAACTGAAGTTGTTAATCGAACCTTGTCTACCATGTTAAGGGCTGTTTTAAAGAAAAATATTAAGTTGTGCGAAGAATGTTTGCCTCATGTTGAGTTTGCTTATAATCGTTCCATGCATTCTACTACAAAGATGTGCCCTTTTGAGATTGTTTATGGCTTGATTCCTCGTGCTCCTATTGATTTAATGCCTTTGCCCACTTCTGAAAAATTGAACTTTGATGCTAAGCAACGTGCTGAACTGATGTTAAAACTGCATGAAACAACTAAAGAAAACATCAAGCACATGAATTCTAAGTATAAGCTTGCTGGTGATAAAGGTAGAAAGCAATGGATTTTTGAACCTGGTGAATTGGTTTGGTTGCACTTGAGAAAGGATAGGTTTCCTGTTTTGAGAAAATCTAAATTGATGCCTCGGGCTGATGGACCGTTTAAAGTGCTAGAACGAATTAATGATAATGCATATAAGCTAGAACTGCCTATGGATTTTGGGGTTAGTCCCACATTTAACATTGCACATTTGAAGCCATATTTGGGAGAGGACGATGAGCTTGAGTCAAGGACGACTCAAATGCAAGGAGGGGGGATGATGAGGATATCGCCACTAACGATACATCCACACCTACACCAGTATCTACTTCAACAACACATCTTGGTCCTATTACTCGCACTCATGCTCGTCGGCTTACCCATCAAGTAAGTTCACACTTAAGATCAGGTTCATCATATTTAGAGAATGGAGACACGTGCACTCTTGTTTTACTCAGGAACAATGGATTGGATCAAAAGGGAAGAGGCATCGCGCAGGCTGGATTCCGACTGCGGGATAGACACGACTTGTGATGGCTGCCACGATTTCATCCGGACTCCGTTTTGGTCGGTCGTGTACTTTCTGGAAAGCTTATCAAATCTACTTTCCAACGGATCCAGAATCACCTCTATATCTTTTCAGAATCAACCGCAATCCTAGATTTACTACAGAGTCCTTTTCAGCCACGGTGCTGCGTCGCCCTAATTTGGCCCAACGGGCCGTGTATCAAGTTGAGTCCAAGATGGATGCGTCCTAGGGTTGGAACACGACCCCAGCACCCTTGTGGTCGTTCTCCCACTTCTTTATAACCTTTAGCCATCGTCAAGAACACTCGGGTTTTGTTAGATGCAAGTTTAGCTTTTGCTACTTCCTTGTAGACGCGCGTGCTGATCCAGCTGCCCGTCCACTTGTTTTCGGAACCCCATCAATATTGAGATTCGATTTGAGACCTTCAAAATATTACGCAACGAACGCACCCGATCCACTACATTGGACCTTTTGGCGCGTTTCGTACCGTTTAGTTACTGCACGAAAGTCGATGCAAAACTGGCCGAACTGGCGCCATTATCGCACAAGTTCGCTAAACAAAGTCGCGTCGGATTTTTGCGCAACGAACGCACCCGATCCACTCCATTGGACCCAAAACTTATGTTTTGGGGCGTTTCGGACCGTTTCGTTACTGCACGAAAGTCGACGAAAAACTGGCCGAACTTCTGCCATTATTGCACATGTTTGCTAAAGAAAGTCGCGTCGGAATTTTTCGCAACAAACACAACCGATCCGCTCCATTGGACCCAAAACTCATGTTTTGGGGTGTTTTAGACCGTTTCGTTACTGCACGAAAGTCGATGCAAAACTGGCCGAACTGCTGCCATTAACGCACAAGTTCGCTAAACAAAGTCGCATCGTAATTTTTCGCAACGAACGCACCCGATCCACTCCATTTGACCCAAAACTCATATTTTAGGGTGTTTCGGACCGTTTTGTTACTGCACGAAAGTCGATGCAAAACTGGTCAAACTGGTGCCATTATTGCACAAGTTCGCTAAACAAAGTCGCGTCGGAATTTTTCTTAACGAACGCACCCGGTCCACTCCATTTGACCTAAAACTCATGTTTAAGGGGCGTTTCAGACCATTTTGTTACTGCACAAAAATCGATGCAAAATTGGCCGAACTGGTTATATTGACGCACAAGTTCGCTAAACAAAGTCGCGTCAGAACTTTACGCAACGAACGCACCCGATCCACTCCATTGGACCCAAAACTCATGTTTTGGGGCATTTCAGACCATTTCGTTACAGCATGAAAGTCGATGCAAAACAGGCCGAATTGGTGCCATTATCGCACAAGTTCGCTAAACAAAGTCGCGTTCGAATTTTTCGCAACGAACGCTCCCGATCCACTCCATTTGACCCAAAACTCATATTTTGGGGCGTTTTGGACCGTTTCGTTACTACCCGAAAGTTGATGCAAAACTGGCTGAACTGGGGCCATTATCGCACAAGTTTGCTAAACAAAGTCGCGTCGAAATTTTTCGCAACGAACGAACCCGATCCACTCTATTTGACCCAAAACTCATGTTCTGGGGCATTTCAGACCGTTTCGTTACTGCACGAAAGTCGATGCAAAACTGGCCGAAGTGATGCCATTATCACACAAGTTCCCTAAACAAAGTCGCGTCGGAATTTTTCGCAAGGAACGCACCCGATCCACTCTATTTGACCCAAAACTCATGTTTTAGGGTGTTTGGGACCGTTTCGTTAGTTGAGGAAAGTCGATGCAAAACTGGTCGAACTGGTGTCATTAACGCACAAGTCCACTAAACAACATCGCATCAGTATTTTTCGCAACGAACGAACCCGATCCACTCCATTGGACCCAAAACACATGTTTTGGGGTGTTTCGGACCGTTTCGTTACTGCATGAAAGTTGATGCAAAACTGGCCGAACTGGTGCTATTAACACACAAGTGCGTGCTAAACAACATCGTGTCGGAACTTTACCGAACGAACGCACCAAATCTACTCCATTGGACCGAACACTCATGATTTGGGGCGTTTCGGACCGTTTCGTTACTGCACGAAAATCGATGCAAAACTGCCGAACAGGTGCCATTAACGTACAAGTTCGCTAAACGAAATTGCATCGAAATATTTCGCAACGAACACACCCGATCCACTACAATGGACCCAAAACTCATGTTTCGGGGCGTTTCAGACTGTTTTGTTACTCCACAAAAGTCGATGCAAAACTGGCCGAACAGGCGCCATTATCGCACAAGTTCGCTAAACAAAGTCGCGTCGGAATTTTTCGCAACGTACGCACCCGATCCGCTCCATTGGACCCAAAAGTCATGTTTTGGGTCATTTCGGATCGTTTCGTTACTGCACAAAAGTCGATGCAAAACTGGCCGAACTGGTGCTATTATCACACATGTTCACTAAACAAAGTCGCGTCGGAATTTTTCGCAACAAACGCACCCAATCCACTCCATTGGACCAAAAACTCTTGTTTTTGGCCGTTACGGACCTTTTTGTTACTACACGAAAGTCGATGAAAACTTGTCGAACTGGTTCGATCGACTCATAAGTTCGCAAAATAAAGTCGCGTCGGAATTTTTCACAACGAACGCACCCGATCAACACCATTGGATCCAAAACTCATGGTTTGGGGCATTTCGGACCATTTTGTTAGTGAACGAAAGTCGATGCAAAACTGGCCGAACTGGTGCCATTATCGCACAAGTTCGCTAAACAAAGTCGCGTCGGAATTTTTCACAACAAACGCACCCGATCTTCATTGGATCCAAAACTCATGGTTTGGGTTATTTCGGACCATTTTGTTAGTGCATGAAAGTCGATGCAAAACTGGCCGAACTGGTGCCATTATCGCACAAGTTCGCTAAACAAAGTCGCGTCGGATTTTTGCGCAACGAACACACCCGATCCACTCCATTTGACCCAAAACTCATGTTTTAGGGGCGTTTCGGACCGTTTCGTTACTGCAGGAAAGTCGATGCAAAACTAGCCGAACTGGTGGCATTAACGCACAAGTTCGGTAAAAAAAGTCGTGTCGCAATTTATCACAACGAACGCACCCGATCCACTCCATTTGACATAAAACTCATGTTTTAGGGGTGTTTAAGACCGTTTCGTTACTGCACAAAAATCGATGCAAACTTGGACGAACAGGTGCCATTAACGCACAAGTTCGCTAAACAAAATCGCATCAGAACTTTACGCGACGAACGCACCCGATCCACTCCATTGGACCAAAAACTCATGTTTTGGGGCATTTCAGACCGTTTCGTTACTGCATGAAAGTCGATGCAAAACTGGCCGAACTGGTGCCATTATGGCACAAGTTTGCAAAACAAAGTCGCGTCGCAATTTTTCGCAACAAACGCTCCCGATCCACTCCATTTGACCCAAAACTCATGTTTTGGGGCGTTTCAGACCGTTCTGTTACTGCACGAAAGTCGATGCAAAACTGGCCGAACTGGTGCCATTAACGCACAAGTTGGCTAAACAACGTCGCGTCAGAATTTTTCACAACGAACACACCCGATCCACTATATTTGACCCAAAACTCTTGTTTTGGGGCATTTTTGACCGTTTCGTTACTGCCCGAAAGGTTATGCAAAACTGACTGAACTTGTGCCGTTATCACACAAGTTCGCTAAACAAAGTCGCATCAGAATTTTTCACAACGAACGCACCCTATCCACTCTATTTGACCCAAAACTCTTGTTGTGGGGCGTTTCGGACCGTTTTATTACTGCAAGAAAGTCGATGCAAAACTGGTCGAACTAGTGCGACTGACGCCAAGTTTGCTAAACAAAGTCGCGTCGCAATTTTTCGCAACGGACGCACCCGATCCACTCCATTGGACCCAAAACAAATGTTTTGGTGCGTTTCGGACCATTTCGTTACTGCACGACAGTCGATGCAAACTGGCCGAACTGGTGCCATTAACGCACAAGTTCGCTAAACAACGTCGCGTCGGAACTTTTCGGAACGAACGCACCCAATCCACTCATGTTTTGGGACGTTTTGGACCGTTTCGTTACTGCATGAAAGTCGATGCAAAACTGGCCGAGCTGGTGCCATTAACGCACAAGTTCGCTAAACGAAGTTCCGTCGAAATATTTCACAACGAACGCACCCGATCCACTACATTGGACCCAAAACTCATGTTTTGGTGCGTTTCGGACCGTTTGGTTACTGCATGAAAGTCGATCAAAACTTGCCGAACTGGTGCCATTATCGCACAAGTTCGCTAAACAAAGTCTCGTCGGATTTTTGCGCAACGCACGCACCCGATCCACTCCATTGGACCCAAAACTCATGTTTTGGGGCATTTCAGACCTTTTTGTTACTGCATGAAAGTCGATGCAAAACTGGCCGAACTGGTGCCATTGTGGCACGAGTTCGCAAAATAAAGTCGCGTCGCAATTTTTTGCAACGAACGCTCCCGATGCACTCCATTTGACCCAAACTCAAATTTTGGGGCGTTTCGGACCGTTTCGTTACTGCACGAAAGTCGATGCAAAACTGGCCGATCTGGTGCCATTAACTCACAAGTTCGCTAAACAACGTCGCGTCAGAATTTTTCGCAACGAACGCATCCGATCCACTCTACTTGACCCAAAACTCTTGTTTTGGGGCGTTTCGGACCGTTTCGTTACTGCACGAAAGTCGATACAAAACTGGTCGAACTAGTGCGATTGACGCACAAGTTCGCTAAACAAAGTCGCGTCGCAATTTTTCGCAACGAACGCACCCGATCCACTCCATTGGACCCAAACCACATGTTTTGGTCCGTTTCGGACCGTTTCATTACTGCACGACAGTTGATGCAAACTGGCCGAATTGGTGCTATTAACGCACAAGTTCGCTGAACAACGTCGTGTCGGAACTTTTCGAAACGAACGCACCCAATCCACTCCATTGGACCGAACACTCATGTATTGGGGCGTTTCGGACCGTTCGTTACTGCACGAAAGTCGATGCAAAACTGGCCGAATTGGTGCCATTAACACACAAGTTCGCAAAATGAAGTGACGTCAAAATATTACGCAACGAACGCACCCGATCCACTACATTGGACCCAAAACTCATGTTTTGGCGCGTTTCGTACCGTTTTGTTACTGCACGAAAGTCGATGCAAAACTGGCCGAACTTCTGCCATTATCGCACAAGTTCGATAAACAAAGTCGCGTCGGATTTTTGCGCAACGAACGCACCCGATCCACTTCATTGGACGCAAAACTCATATTTTAGGGTGTTTCGGACCGTTTCGTTACTGCACGAAAGTCGATGCAAAATTGGTCGAACTGGTGGCATTAACGCACAAGTTTGGTAACACAAAGTAGTATCACAATTTTTCGCAACGAACGCACCCGATCCAATCCATTTAACATAAAACTCATGATTTAGGGGCGTTTTAGACCATTTCGTTACTGCACAAAAATCGATGCAAAATTGGCCGAACTGGTTATATTGACGCACAAGTTCGCTAAACAAACTCGCGTCAGAACTTTACGCAACAAACGCACCCGATCCACTCCATTGGACCCAAAACTCATGTTTTGGGGCATTTCAGACCATTTCGTTACAGCATGAAAGTCGATGCAAAACTGGCCGAATTGGTGCCATTATCGCACAAGTTTGCTAAACAAAGTCGTGTTGGAATTTTTTGCAACGAACGCTCCCGATCCACTCCATCTGACCCAAAACTCATGTTTTGGGGCGTTTCGGACCGTTTCGTTACTGCAAGAAAGTTGATGCAAAACTGGCCGAACTAGGGCCATTATCGCACAAGTTCGCTAAACAAAGTCGCGTCGGAATTTTTCGCAACGAACGCACCCAATCCACTCTATTTGACCCAAAACTCATGTTATGGGACATTTCAGACCGTTTCGTTACTGCACAAAAGTCGATGCAAAACTGGCCGAAGTGATGCCATTATCGCACAAGTTCGCTAAACAAAGTCGCGTCGGAATTTTTCGCAAGGAACGCACCCAATCCACTCTATTTGACCCAAAACTCATGTTTTGGGGTGTTTCGGACCATTTCATTAGTGCACGAAAGTTGATGCAAAACTGGTCGAACTGGTGCCATTAACGTAGAAGTCCACTAAACAACATCGCATCAGTATTTTTCGCAACGAACGCACCCAATCCACACAATTGGACCCAAAACACATGTTTTGGGGTGTTTCGGACCGTTTTGTTACTGCACGAAAGTCGATGCAAAACTGGCCGAACTGGGCCATTACCGCACAAGTTCGCTAAACAAAGTCGCGTCGGAATTTTTCGCAACGTACGCACCCGATCCGCTCCATTGGACCCAAAAGTCATGTTTTGGGGCATTTCGGATCGTTTCGTTACTGCACGAAAGTCGATGCAAAACTGGCCGAACTGGTGCTATTATCACACATGTTCGCTAAACAAAGTCGCGTCGGAATTTTTCGCAACGAACGCACCCGATCCACTCCATTGGACCCAAAACTCTTGTTTTTGGTTGTTTCGGACCGTTTTGTTACTGCACGAAAGTCGATGCAAAACTTGTCGAACTGGTTCGATCGACTCATACGTTCGCAAAACAAAGTCGCATCGGAATTTTTCACAACGAACGCACCCGATCAACACCATTGGATCCAAAACTCATGGTTTGGGGCATTTCGGACCGTTTTGTTAGTGCACGAAAGTCGATGCAAAACTGGCCGAACTGGTGCCATTAACGCACAAGTTCGCTAAACAAAGTCGCGTCGGAATTTTTAACAACGAACGCACCCGATCAACTCCATTGGATCCAAAACTCATGGTTTGGGTCATTTCGGACCGTTTTATTAGTGCATGAAAGTCGATGCAAAACTGGCCGAACTGGTGCCATTATCGCACAAGTTCGCTAAACAAAGTCGCGTCGGACTTTTGCGCAACGAACGCACCCGATCCACTCCATTTAACCCAAAACTCATGTTTTAGGGGCGTTTCGGACCGTTTCGTTACTGCACGAAAGTCGATGCAAAACTACCCGAACTGGTGGCATTAACGCACAAGTTCGGTAAACAAAGTCGTGTCGCAATTTCGAACAAACGAACACACCCGATCCACTCCATTTGACATAAAACTCATGTTTTAGGGGCATTTAAGACTGTTTCGTTACTGTACAAAAATAGATGCAAAATTGGCCGAACAGGTGCCATTAACGCACAAGTTCGCTAAACAAAGTCGCATCAGAACTTTACGCAACGAACGCACCCGATCCACTCCATTGGATCCAAAACTCATGTTTTGGGGCATTTCAGACCGTTTTGTTACTGCATGAAAGTCGATGCAAAACTGGCCGAACTGGTGCCATTGTGGCACAAGTTCGCAAAACAAAGTCGCGTCGCAATTTTTCGCAACGAACGCTCCCGATCCACTCCATTTGACCCAAAACTCATATTTTGGAGCGTTTCGGACCGTTTCGTTACCGCACGAAAGTCGATGAACTGGCCGAACTGGTGCCATTAACTCACAAGTTCGCTAAACAAAGTCGCGTCAGAATTTTTTGCAACGAACGCATCCGATCCACTCTACTTGACCCAAAACTCTTGTTTTGGGGCGTTTCGGACCGTTTCGTTACTGCCCGAAAGTTGATGCAAAACTGGCCGAACTTCTGCCATTATTGCACATGTTCGCTAAACAAAGTCGTGTCGGAATTTTTCGCAACAAACACAACCGATCCGCTCCATTGGACCTAAAACTCATGTTTTGGGGTGTTTCAGACCGTTTCGTTACTGCACGAAAGTCGATGCAAAACTGGCCGAACTGGTGCCATTAATGCACAAGTTCGCTAAACAACATCGCGTCAGAATTTCTCGCAACGAACACACCCGATCCACTATATTTGACCCAAAACTCTTGTTTTGGGGCGTTTTGGACCGTTTCGTTACTGCCCGAAAGATTATGCAAAACTGGCCGAACTGGTGCCGTTATCACATAAGTTCGCTAAACAAAGTCGCGTCAGAATTTTTCACAACGAACGCACCCTATCCACTCTATTTGACCCAAAACTCTTATTTTGGGACGTTTCGGACCGTTTCGTTACTGCAAGAAAGTCGATGCAAAACTGGTCGAACTGGTGCGACGGATGCACAAGTTCGCTAAACAAAGTCGCGTCGCAATTTTTCGCAACGAACGCACCCGATCCACTCCATTGGACCCAAAAGTCATGTTTTGGTGCATTTCGGACCGTTTCATTACTGTACGACAGTCGATGCAAACTGGCCGAACTGGTGCCATTAACGCACAAGTTCGCTAAACAACGTCGCGTCGGAACTTTTCGGAACGAACGCACCCAATCCACTCTATTGGACCGAACACTCATATTTTGGGACGTTTCGGACCGTTTCGTTACTGCATGAAAGTCGATGCAAAACTGGCCGAACTCGTGCCATTAACGCACAACTTCGCTAAACAAATTCGTGTCGCAATTTTTCGCAAGGAACGCACCCAATCCACTCCATTTGACCCAAAACTCATGTTTTAGGGGCGTTTCGAACCGTTTCGTTACTGCAGGAAAGTCGATGCACCCGATCCACTCGCGTCAAAATTTTTCACAACGAACGTACCCGATCCACTCCATTGGACCCAAAACTCATGTATTGGGGCATTTCGGACCGTTTCGTTACTGCACCAAAATCATTGCAAAACTGGCCGAACTGGTGCCATTATCGCACAAGTTCGCTAGATAAAGTTGCGTCGGAATTTTTCGCAACGAACGCACCTGATCCACTCCATTGGACCCAAAACACATGTTTTGGGGCATTTCGGACCGTTTCGTTACTGCATGAAAGTCGATGCAAACTTGCCGAACTCGTGCCATTAACGCAAAAGTTCGCTAAACAACGTCGCGTCAGAATTTTTCGGATCGAACGCACCCAATCCACTCCATTGGACCGAACACTCATGTCTTGGGGCGTTTCGGACCGTTTCGTTACTGCATGAAAGTCGATGCAAAACTGGCCGAACTCGTGCCATTAACGCACAACTTCGCTAAACAAATTTGTGTCGCAATTTTTCGCAAGGAACGCACCCAATCCACTCCATTTGACCCAAAACTCATGTTTTAGGGGCGTTTCGAACCGTTTCGTTACTGCAGGAAAGTCGATGCAAAAATGTCCGAACTGGTGGCTTTAACGCACAAGTTCGGTAAACAAAGTCACGTTGCAATTTTTCACAACGAATGCACTCGATCCAATACATTTGACATAAAACTCATGTTTTAGGGGCGTTCAGACCGTTTCGTTACTGCACAAAAATTGAGGCAAAACTGGCCGAACTGGTGCATTAACGCACAAGTTCGCTAAACAAAGTCGGGTCAGAATTTTTCGCAACGAACGCACCTGATCCACTCCATTGGACCCAAAACTCATGTTTTGTGGCGTTTCGGACCATTTCATTACTGCACGAAAGTCAATGCAAAACTGGCCGAACTGGCGCCATTATCGCTCAAGTTCGCTAAACAAAGTCGCGTCGGAATTTTTCGCAAGGAACGCACCCGATCCACTCCGTTTGACCTAAAACTCATGTTTTGGCGTGTTTCGGACCGTTTCGTTACTGCACAAAAGTCGATGCAAAACTGGCCGAACTGGTACCATTATCGCATATGTTTGCTAAACAAAGTCCCGTCGGAATTTTTCGCAACGAACGCACCCGATCCACTCCGTTTGACCTAAAACTCATGTTTTAGGGGTGTTTCAGACCATTTCATTACTGCACGAAAGTTGATACAAAACTAGCCGAACTGGTGCCATTATCGCACAAGTTTGCTAAACAAAGTCGTGTCGGAACTTTTCGCAACAAACGCACCCGATCGACTCCATTGGACCCAAAACTCATATTTTGGGGCGTTTCGGACCGTTTCGTTAATGCATGAAAGTCGATGCAAAACTGGCCGAACTGGTGCCATTAACGCACAAGTTCGCTAAACAAAGTCACGTCAAAATTTTTCGCAACAAACGCCCCCAATCCACTCCATTGGACCCAAAACACATGTTTTGGGGCGTTTCGGACCTTTTCGTTACTGCACGAAAGTTGATGCAAAACTAGCCGAACTGGTGCCATTACCGCACAAGTTTGCTAAATAAAGTCGCATCGGAATTTTTCGCAACGAATGCACCCTATCCACTCCATTGGACCCAAAACTCATGTTTTGGGGCGTTTTGGACCGTTTCGTTACTGCACGAAAGTCGATGCAAAACTGGCCGAACTGGTGCCATTAACGCACAAGTTCGCTAAACAAAGTCGCGTCTCAATTTTCCACAACGAACGTACCCGATCCACTCCATTGGTCCCAAAACTCATGTTTTAAGGGCATTTCGGACCGTTTCGTTACTGCACGAAAGTCGATGCAAAACTGGCTGAACTGGTGGCATTAACGCACAAGTTTGGTAAACAAAGTAGCGTCACAATTTTTCGCAACGAACGCACCCGATCCAATCCATTTAACATAAAACTCATGATTTAGGGGCGTTTTAGACCATTTTGTTACTGCACAAAAATCGATGCAAAATTGGCCGAACTGGTGCCATTATCGCACAAGTTCGCTAAACAAAGTCGCGTCAGAATTTTATGCAACGAACGCACCCGATCCACTCCATTGGACCCAAAACTCATGTTTTGGGGCATTTCGGACCATTTCGTTACTGCAAAAAAGTCGATGCCAAACTGGCCAAACTGGTGCCATTATCGCACAAGTTCGCTAAACAAAGTCGCGTCGGAATTTTTCGCAACGAACGCACCCGATCCACTCCATTGGACCCAAAAGTCATGTTTTGGGGCGTTTCGGACCGTTTCGTTACTGCACGAAAGTCGATGCTGGGAGACGAGCTCCGAACTGCCTCCATACATGATGTACAACTTTTTGCGGAGCTCATCCCCCCGGACTCGGAGTCGGACTGGTGGAAGAGACCCTTAATATCCTTGTTTGGGGTCTGGTACCCCAACTCCCTCTCCGTCCCAGCTGCATCGGCATCGGAGACCTTCTCCTTGCCGAACCGCCACGGTGGGGAGGAGCCATCCTTGGAGGCCTGGTCGCGCCTCTTGTTGAGGCGCTCCGTGAGTTTCTGGATCTCGCGGCACTCGGTGGCGCTGTGGCGAGCCTTAGGATGAACAGGGACGACCCGGGGTCGGTGCGCTGTTGGTGTGGGCGCTTGCCGCGCGAGTTCTGGCCCCCAGCCGCTACCGCCACAGCGACCGGAGCCCCAGCTCGCGGCTTGTCCAAGCCACGGTTCTTTTTATTTCTTTTCTTGCCACTGCCAGGGGCAGTGACACTGGAGCCCCCTGTCTGTGTGGGCCCTCCTTGAGGGGCAGAGTGCCATGCACGGCCCTCTGCAGCCCTGTCGCATTTGTCCGCCAGGGCGAACAAGGTGGTGACGGTTTCCACCTAGTGTGTCGCCAGCTTCTCCAGCATCCTCTCGTCATGGACCCCCTGACGGAAAGCCGTGATGATAGATGCATCGGAGATACGCGGAATGGTTCCACGTACCTTGGTGAAGTGGGAGATGAAGGCCCGGAGGGTTTCTCCGGGCTGTTGCCTCACGGTGTGGAGATGGGCCTCCACGCCATGCTGCTGGTACGCGCTGGCGAAGTTCGTCGTGAACCATGCGCGCAGAGCTCTCCCCAGGATTGGATGGATCCCGGAGTGAGATTCATGAGCCATGTCCGGGCTGGCCCGGTCAAGGCTACATGAAAGTAACATGCCATTACGGCATCGTTACCCCCAACCGCCGTGATGGCGGTGATGCAGACCTCCAGGAATTCCGACGGGTTGGTTGACCCGTCGTACTTTTCCGGCAGGTGCGTCCAAAACTTGGATGGCCAGGCCACCGCTCGAAGGTGGTCTGCAAGCGCTGCGCAGCCCACCCCAGCCATCGGTGCCTGGCCGAGTCCTTGCGGCTTTGGTACAGCCGCATCAAGCTCAGCCTCGAGGTTCCGTCCCTCGATGCTGAGCCGGCGCACTCGCTCCTGCTCAATGGTAACACGGGCATGCTCTCCCGCACGTCTGCGGTTGAGCTCTGCTTGCAGGTCTTCGGTCCGTGCACTCCTCACCGATGAGGAGTGCACAGAGCCGGTTGCACCGCCCTGACGACGACGCTGCCTGGACACAGATCCCCCGCTGAGCCTGGGCCAACTTGTGCCAGGTTGAGGAGGTGGTCGACATCGTCACGCCATTGCCTCAGCGTGTAGGGCGAGGCCGCCGCGCCTGGCGGGTTGTGGAGCAGCTCCCTGGCTGCCATCAACGGCCCGTTTTGAGTGGGCTGCGACACGGCCTGGGAGAACTGCCCCGCAGCTCGCTGCTGCGCAACAGGTGCCACAACCCTGGATGGAGGACGGCGAGAGGCAAGCGGCGTGGATGATACCACTTCCTCCCCCATCGGGTGGTCACGGAGCTCAGCTAACTGAGGCATTGCGACCAAGGGCCTTGATCTTGCGCAAACCAAACTAGTCCCCTATCTAGCGCGCCAAATGTCGGAGGAAATCTCCAACCGGGTGGCGGAATGCACACGCCTAATCCTAGTCTAGGATGAGTTTGGGGGAAGTCTAGGAACGCTAGATCAAGAGGCCCATGAACACGGGGAACACACAGGGGTTTAGAGTGGTTCAGGCCGCCGGAGCGTAAAACCCTACGTCCACTTGTGTGTTGTATTGCTTGTGTGCTTGAGAAAAGCCTAAGAGAGCCTGTAAAACTTGTGTTCTAACGTGCGTGCTCATCCCTTTATAGGCTCAAGGGGAGCGCGTACACTGAGCGGGGTCCCGACAGGTGGACCCAGTGGCAAGTTAAATAATATACACACTAGAGCCTTTAATGTCACAGATACAAAGATCTTCCACTTCAGCTTCTTCCTGTGGTCCTCGATCGAGAAGTTGATGTGCGTATCTACAGCCAGGGTATGGTCATGTGACGCCTTACCGGCACAATACCTGCTGTCAGTGACATGCACAGTGGAAGACGTGTTGTCACTGTTGGGTCAATTCCTGCTGACAGGCGAAGGGGCTATGTTGACCTGCTGTGCCGTAGCCTCCGCGCACACTGTAGCAGCATACGCCGCAGCCCTCTTGCAGTAGATCATAATTACCCTTTGCTCACGCATGCGGCGCTGTGACGTGACTACACGCTGTCTGCCCGCGCCCGCAGCGCGGTGATGTGACGCGCCGCCTCAGTAGCAGGCGGGCTTACCGTGGTGTTAGCATACCTGCCCGACGTGTCAGTGGACAACCCACGCCTTGATCCGGGCACGCGCACCCCACCTACCCCGCATTTAATGCGGTAGTTGGGCTGGCATCCCGCAAAAGGCTGGCTGCCACCAGACACGTGGCAGAGCTGGCTTAGCAAGCGCTTCCTTAGGGGCACGTGGCAGTCCGAGTCCGGAGGGAAGGGAGGTCCGGGCCCTCGAGGCCGACCCGGGTGCATAGGCTCCCTAGGGGTCCGGCTTCCACACGTGGCGGCACCGGACCACCCTGCGGTGGTTCGGGCCAGTGGTGGCCGTTCCTGAGCATCTTGTCCTCGTGAGCTCATATAGGCGCCGGTCCTGCTAGAGCGTGGGGAGAGGTCCAGGAACCGTGTCCCTAGCTGTTAGGCCCGGGCCGCATGCCCCGTCACCCAAAGGCTTAGTGCGAGGTTACGGATAACCTCGCGCCCCTCGGGTTGGACATACTAGTAGGAGGTACTCCTGTCCGTATATACCGACAGCACTGATCGTACATGCATAATTATATTTTAATATCATGGCATGACATGCATTTTAATTAATTGTGTATGCGTGCAATTCATGCTAGTAATATGTTTGAACCAATTGCTAGAACTCTGTAAAATTCTTTTAGGCTGAAATTTTAACCATCTTCAAGGCATGTTAAAAGTTTATTTTGTCTAAACAATTAACTTTTGGCCAATGTAAAATTTGTAGTATAATCTTTGTACTTCAATGTGGTGTATTTTATTTTATTAAAAACTTTATTTAGTGGTTCAAAACTGCAGTCAAAATCTGGTCAAACCCCTGTTTACGAGTTTAAATTTTAAAATCTAGGCTGAGCTTCAAACCCGTTTTTATCCTAAATCCAGAGCTCAAATCAATTTTCGTCCAGTATCAATGTTGTAGATCTTTTCTTCCTCTACAACTTTTGTGTTGACCATTTTTCAAGTTTCAATGCGAAATTTGGAGAATTTTGTAGTCAAACACCATTGACCCAGCACATCTCTCCATTCTCTCCCCCCACGAAACAGAGCAGCCCCTCGACGGGGACAGCTGATTTACGGTCGCCCGTAAATAACCCCACGTGCGGTCGATCCTCCGACAGGGTTCCGGCATCAGCTTTTGTTTTCTAAAAGGTTATTATCGGCTGCGTGCAAATGATGGCGCACCCTGCCTCCCCATTCTCGATTTCTACGCGCCAACGATTCTATGTCTATGGGTATTTATCTATGGGATTCATCGCAGCCACGCTTGATAACCTCGCCCAACTATATTCTGACGGTGATCCATATAATGCAAATTATAAACAAATTTATATAAAAAAAGAAAGCAAAAGTTTGAAACAATATTTTTTTCTGAAAAGATTCCGAATATAAAAATGGAAAAAAAATTAAATTGGAGTAAAATTAGGAAAAAATTTCAGGAACACATTTTGAGAGCGAAATTCAAGGAATAAATTAAACGCACAAAAACTTTGTGAAAAAAAGAGAACACAAAAATACCTAGGCAAAAAACTTTTGGAAACAAACATTTGTGACAAGAATTTGAAAAGAAATTCTTTTGGAAAAAAACAGAAAAGTAATGAAGCAAAATTTGAAAGATATTTAGAGAAAAATATTGCAAAAATAATTTATAGTATGAAAAGTTGTAGGCAACAAAACATTGGAAGATAAAAATGGAAAGCAAAAGGTAATCAACAAGTTCTGAGGAAAGGTAAAAAATTATGAAGAAAATTTCTAAAATAAAAAAGTTGGAGTAAAACTTTGGAAAGATAAAAAACTGTGAACAAATATTATTGAACGAACTAAATAAAAGAAAAATAAAAAAGAATTTGATGGGGCTGCTGCTGCGCCCCGCAAGAGCACTGATCGCCGCATGGGAGAATTGGACGGAGAAAAGAGAGAAAAATAAAGGGCAAACAAAATGAGAGAGAAGAGGGAGGATGACGAATCATCGGCTCGCAGTACCGGACACGCGTCCACGTCCTGATTAGGTGGGGTGGGGTACAAGGTGGGGTACTGAATTGATCTGCTAAGAACCTCTCTAATTCGGGAATACCGACGGGATTATACCGAGAAAAAAAGGATCCGCTAATTCGATCCCGATTTCGCCGAATTTTTCCGGATTTTTTTCTGATTTCATTTTTTAAAAATACGGTATTCGATCGGTAAAATCTGTCGGTGGGTGCAGGATTTTCCCGTTCCCGCATTCATTCCCTAACGAGGCAGGCCTTCTGGTGCCACGCGCAGGCCACATGGCATCCGAATCAGGCGTTTGCGCGCGCCTCGATCCCCTCCGTCCGTTCCCTCCCCGACGCTTCTTCCCAAATCACCGTCCCCTTCCCCATTCCTTGCCACCGGCCTCGAGTCGCCCGCGCGAGATCTGCCTCCCACCGCGGCTACATGCCACGCAACGACGCCCGGCGAGCTCCCCCGCGATCGAGGTAGTCCCCCGCCGGATCCTGAGAAGGATGGAGGCGGCGGGCGGCGGCGGCGCGGACGAGCGGTGGGCGTCGCTGTGCAACTGCGTGGTGAACTTCCTGCTGGAGGAGCGGTACCATCTCACGGCGCTCGAGCTGCTGCAGGAGCTGCAGGAGGACGGACGCCACGCGCACGCGCTCCGCCTCCGCGCCTTCTTCTCCGACCCGGCGCTCTTCCCGCCGGACCTCGTCGCGCACGCATCCTCCGCCCCACCAGGTACGTTCCACGCATCCCATTTCCCCGTCTCGCACCGCGCTTGGCCTCACGCTGCGGCGCTCACACGGTGGTCCGGTGGCTCGCTGGCTGGATCTCGAGGGATCGTGTGCGCCAGTGCTGCCTACTTTGTAATTGCGCCCTTCTTTCTCTCTGACGTGCGGGTCCACCCAGCTTCGCCTCTCCGTAATCCGATTCGAAATCGAACTCTGTTCCACTCTGTCCCTTTTCCTTTGCGCGGTGTTGCATTGGTGATGGTACAGCTCTGTTCAGTTGGTGTAGTATTGTGGTGCTCAACTGGCATTTTGACAGACTTTTGGTTGGCATATCCATGGCTGTTATCCGCAGTGCTGTATGTATTCGTATTAACAACTTCTATCAGGTGGAGAAGTACAAAAAATGAACCTTCAAGGGAACGGAGGCTGTTGAAAGAAAAATTAGGGGCAGCAATAGGGTGGTAAAGGCCTCAATGATTTAGGCTAAGAATTTTAAGGATCGGGCTCAATAAAGGCCGGGCCAAAATACTACATATTTTTGAACTAAAATTAATTAAGGCCAAGTTGGATTGTGAAGGAGGCATAAGAGCCATGATCCATTACCACCCCTAGGAATATATATGTCAAGATTCTAACTTTTATGATGGCTTCTCTAGTGTTCTTTTGTTCTTTTTAAACTGATTCACATTCATTCAATTGCAAACACAGATATGGGTTCACTGTGTACCCTTGAGAGTTAGAAAACGGATAACTGTAAGTGAGGCGCTGTAGGAGCAGACATGGGTGACAGACATTAGAAGTAAACTCGGTTGGCTCGGTCTAGCAGAATACCTTGAGCTATGGGAAACATTGTTAGCCTGAGCAACACAGAAGACATTCATCGCTGCAGACCCGAGGCCTCAGGACTATTTTCAACTAGATCAGCTTACAGAAATTATTTTGTTCGCTCCATCACTTTCGAACCGTGGAAGAAACTCTGGAAATCATGGGCTCCGGGGAAATGCAAGACCTTTGTTTGGCTGGCCATTCGGAATCGCTGCTGGACTGCAGATCGTCTGCAAAAAAAGAGGTCCTCCACATCTGGAGCGCTGCCCACTCTGTGACCAAGAGGAAGAAATGGTCCGGCACATCCTTACTTCTTGTGTTTTTGCAAGACAATTCTGGTTCGCTATTCTGCAGCCCTTAAACTTGGCTAACTTGACGCCCACCAGCAGTGCCAGTTCCTTTGCTGAATGGTGGAAAAGATCAGAGAAGAGGCTTCAGAAGCAACACAGGAAAGGTTTTAATTCCTTATGCATCCTTGGAGCCTGGATCCTATGGAAGCATAGGAATGCTTGTGTTTTTGATGGGTTGGCTCCAAATCTGCAGATTGCAATTCAAGTTTTTAAAGATGAATCCCAACTATGGCAATTTTCTGGGTCAAGGGGCTTGCTGCCCTTCTTTCTTAATGCAATGATACGCAGCTCTCCTGTGTATTCGAGGAAAAAAAAGGGGCTTACTGCCCTATGCCTTGAAATGGGGGCGATGCAAGCTTAGTGTTTTGGTCTTGTTGGTCTGGTCCTTTGTGTGTGTGTGTTTTTGTAATAGTCTCACTTAGAACAGTACGTTCCTCACTCTGGTCCAAGGTGAGGAATGATTTTTCTTGTAATTAGACCACTCTTTCTCTCTTAATACAAAGATACGCAGCTCTCCTGCATGTTCGAGAAAAAAAAGCACAGATAAGGCCATGCCATCTGTAGAACAGCAGCACATATGCTTTCTATTGTGTTAGCTCTGATGACAAGCAGATCCTACTTAGTAGGTATGAGAAAGGAGACAACACCACAAAAATATATGGGGCATGTGTTTTTGAGTGGCATTTTGTCAATTGGATAAAATCCAGTGACTTTGATAATTAATTACAAAATATATAGGCTTCATGGTTTTAGTCTTTCAATAAAATAAACAGTTGGCTAGAATTAGATAAGTGTAAGTTGTAACTAGTTGCTTGACTGGCTCTTGGTAATATTCAACTATCCTATTTACTTGGCTTAATTAGTTAAGTTTTTTTGGGCGTCCAGGCACCTAATTTTTTCTCAGTTGCTTGCAAGGTACCTGCTTTATTAGAGGATTGAGTGATTGAATATATGTTTGCGTTGACAGGTGCTGATCCACAGAGTTTGTTAGAAGAGAAAGTAGCAGCACAAGAAAAATTGGCGCTCGCAGAGTATGATCTGCGACTAGCCAAAGAAGACCTTTCACAGTTGAAGCTTGAGTTACGAAAGCAAAAAGAATCATCTCCTGAAGATTCAAATGGTTTGTGAGCTTGAAATTATGGCTAATGTGATAGATGACATTGCAGTATTCTGTACCTTTTTATGCTGTAGTGCTGAACAAAAGCAACCAGTTTTGGGATTAGTGTTTTGGGTTCAGATTTCCTTCCTGTTTTGTGCACCTTTATGTCACTTTGAGTGGAATGTGACACCTGCACAAGAATAGACTTCGCTTGTTGCATGGAAATATGGAAGCTATAGGGTTCAGTGTGAAAATACCATGGAAACAGATTAAAGGCTTGCATTTTATACGCCTTGTGATTAAGGTGTCTATTTGAGTATTTTCAATCAACAAAACTAAACTGAGCAGACAGTATTTGTTTTGGTCACTGTGCCCATAACCATACTCGAGTGATATTTGATATCTTACCAGAGAACTCTGATATAAAAATGTTTTTAATATAAAGAAAGTCAATATTCCAACTAATAAGATGCTCTTATATTCATTTGTGTTATGAGGTTCATAAGCAGATCAGTGATCATTTTGAATTTGCTTGACATGATTCACAAATTCGGCATACAGGGGTCCTTTTGGGTGCTTCTACATGGGAAGGATCCATTAGCCAGCAAGACAAACGGGATGTGAAAATTTCAGCATTGGGCCCTCTAAAGGATAATGAACGAAAAGATCTTAACTGTGCTGTAAAAGAATACTTGCTTTTGGCAGGGTATCGACTTGCAGCCATGACATTCATTGAGGAGGTCTGTATTATCTATGTAGTGCATTTTTTCCTTATACTACTTACGTTAATGTTTACCAGCTTGTTATTTTTTTTCTTAAAATGGACATTGATATTTTGCACTGTTATACTCGTATCTTTTATAAAAAAAATTAGCGAGTAAGGACGCTATTTTGATTTGACCAATGAAAACAGTTCTATGTATATTGGAGGCGGAAGTTAATGAAATTTGATTTGATCACTCTAATTAAAAAATAAAATATTTCTGAACAGAGGGAGTATTTCCTTATCAATGACTTGTACTCTCAATCATCTTATTGCAGGTTCCTGATCAAGACCTTGATGTCTGGCCAAACAGTGCAGCTTGTGTTCCTGATGCCCTTCGCCGTTATTACTATCAGTACCTTTCATCTACTGCAGAGGCTGCAGAGGTAATTTTTTACATCAATTTGAATCTTATTTCAAACTACAGATTGGTGCATTATATAGTATCATATACAACCACGGAAAAATATAAATAATGCACTGGATATTTTCTCTTTCCTGTTTCATGAAACCTCCTGCTATTGATAGGAAACCTTGATGCCTTATTACAGATTTTGAATAAAACATTTAAGAATCGATCAGCAAAAACCTTTACCATTTGATACGTTGGACTAGGACAAAGTTCATGGCATAGTTCTGTACTTCTGTTCCACCTTTTTCCTTGTCACTTTAAAAGTTCAAGCTTTACTTTATCTTGTGCTTTCACTTGGAAATCTAGAACTTCTAAACAGGGTCGTTCAATTCTGTAACGTATTGCAGGAAAAAATATCCATACTTCAGGAAAATGAAACATTACTTAAGGACAATGAGCGACTCAATGCCGAAAAGGACTCCTTGACGAAGAGCAGGGAATCAGCTAATAGTCAGGTTGCTGCTTTGAGGAAGTCTTTGGAAGCTGCACACAAGGATATAAAAGAGAAGGAGAAAATGGTAATATTCTCTTAGAAATGATGATCCAGATGATCCTTAGTATAAGGGTCCCTTTGGTTCAGCTTTGGTTCAGCTGTGAAGGTGCTTTGGCTTCCAAAATAAGCCAAAAGCCAAACCAAAGGGAGTTGCTTCCTCCTAGGTGCTTGCACAGAAGCTGCTTTTCCGTAATTCATTTTCCACAGCCACTCTTGGGGTGCTTTTAGCGGCTGTGAGGGCGAACCTTTCAGCGAAATTACCAGCAATGCAACTGCTTATGAGCGTACCAGTTCGTTCTTTCTTTCCCCCTACACCTCTCTCGCTCACTCCCCCGACGCAGCACTGTCCTCCAGCGGCGGGGCCCCTCCGCCTCCTCCCATCGAGCCCGCGGAGGCGCTCCTCCCCAACGCCGCCAGCGCCCCTCCCCACCTCCGCCGGCACCCCTCCCCCACTCCTCCTCCTCCCCAGCCCTGGCTCCCTCCCCGCCTGGATCTGCAGCCCGGCGAGCTCAAGGAGGACGGCGAGGCGGCGGCCGCGGGGTCCGACGGCGGCAGCGCGAGATCTGCGCTTGGGGCCCTGGCGGACCAGGAGAGGCGCGCCGCCATCGTCCGGGCCGGGGAGTAGAGCGAGGCCACGCGCCGCCCATCGATGGAAAATGAAATGTGGTGGCCGAAATCCGATGCCCAGCAACATGAATCGATTGTCGCATGGTTGAAATCGAAGGCTGATTGCATGAATCGATGCCTGGTAGAGTGAACTGATGGCAAGAATCCATGCATGAATCAATGCCTGGTAGAGTGAACTGTTGGCAAGAATCCATGCATGAATCAATGCCTTGTAGAGTGAATTGATGGCAAGAATCCATGCATGCCAGTGGACATCAGACGGCAGCGGGATTTGACGCCGTAGCCAGCGCCATTCGCCGCCCCTGCCGCGACAATGCATGCTCCGCCCGCACTTGGCCTGCAGCTTGCCGGCCGCCACGCAGAGTTCGCCGTACCCACCTGCTCACCGTTGTGAGCCTTCGGCCCTGCCGTTGCCGTGCTAGTTGGGCGAAAGTGGATGGGAGAGAGAGCATGATAGAGAAAATAGAAAGGGGAATGAATAAGAAAGTAAACGGAGAAAGAAAATTAAAAAAAATATTATTGGTTAATCTTATATTCATTAATCATTTTGCATGCGATCAATTTGCATATCAACATTATCTCAAGCCTAAAATGGTGAATGCAAAAATTAAAAAATAATAACATTTCCTTCCTAAAATGGTAATTTGCATGCGAATTAGTGAACAAACCAATGATTTACAATCAATTTGAATATCAACAGTCTCTCAGCACTTTAGGGGCATTATAGACATTTTCCAGCAAACCTACAGTTTCATAGCTGTTCCAGCCAAACAGTTTTCAGCTTTCTCACAGCTCACAGCTCACAGCAGCTTTTTCCACAGCTCACAACCCACAACAGTTTTTTTTCGCAGCCACAGCCCAACCAAACACACCCTAAGTTTTTTGAACTTTCCTAACCTTCATATGATTTAAGGTTCAAGACTTGAGGCAGTCACTGGATGTCCAAAGGAAAGAGCTGAACGACTGCAGAGCTGAAATTACATCCCTTAAGATGTACATTGAAGGGGCTCAATCAAACAAACAATTATTTGTTGGAAATAGTGATGGTCTGGAGTCTCATTCCATTGCTAACTCTATGGGAGAATCAGCATCGTTGAATAATAAAGATGGAGACTCAAAAGGATCAGAATCCATAACAAATAAGCTAGCATCAGCAGTGAATCTAACTGAGGATACACAGAAAGATCGCCAAGTGATAGAAAATAGTGCTGAAGTTCCCTCGGTTTCAGAAGCTCCAGTTTCTTGCTCAACTGATGAGAATGGCGGCTATGGTACTTCAGAAGAAGATAAATCTGTGTTGAATATCTCATCGGAAAATGCAACTTCTAATAGTGATCTGCATGGAGTTTCCATGATTGGTAAAAGCCAGGCGAATTCCGACGGGATATCTGTGTATTTATCTACTGATAAATTAGAGAGCCCAAGCAAACAAAAATCTTCAGATAAGATGGTTAGTATCCTAGTAATTCTGCTTTGTCTATAAAGCACGCTCGTTTACTTCTATTGGACTCATTACGATGTTCTTATTCATTCCTGTAGGCTTTGGAGACTATAAAGATAGTTTCAGATGCACTTCCGAAGATTGTTCCTTATGTGCTCATAAACCATCGTGAGGTTTATTTGTAACCTTTGTAGTTTGAATCCATCTTCATTTAAGTACAACTAATGTTACATAATTCTACATGGTTACAGGAACTTCTTCCATTGATCATATGTTCAATAGAAAAGCATCCAGATAGCGATGTACGGGATTCCTTGACCCATACATTATTCAACCTGATAAAACGGCCTGATGGACAACAAAGACGCATCATAATGGATGTATGCTGCTCTGAGTGTATAAATTGTAGCATCATTTTTTTTGTATTTATACCTATTTTCCTTGTCATGTGGCTTCAGGCTTGTGTAGAGTTGGCTAAGAGCGTTGGTGAGATGAGGACAGAAACTGAGCTACTTCCACAATGTTGGGAACAGGTATTTTACATTTTGTGATAGATTTTCTAGCTTTCTTTAGCGCATGATCTTACATTTATTAATCTATCGGTGTTTAGATAAATCACCAATATGAGGAACGTAGATTGCTTGTTGCTCAATCGTGTGGAGAACTTGCTGTTTATGTTCGCCCAGAGATACGGGATTCCCTCATTTTATCTATTGTGCAACAACTCGTCGAAGATGCTGCAACGGTTGTAAGGGAAGCTGCAACACATAACCTGGCATTGCTTCTTCCTTTTTTTCCGAACCTGGACAAGTATTACAAGGTTGGCCTCACTTATGCTTGTAATCAGTAATAAGTACAAATTTGATTTCACAGAATTATTAAGCTGTGGAGCAGGATAGGACATTTGTTTAGTTCAGAATTGAGAGCTTGGAGAGTTGCACATTACTGAAGGCAATATTAGTATTCATAAGTTCTCTGGTTCCCTTTGCTTTCTTTTGCTAGGTTGAGGAGCTAATGTTCCAATTGGTCTGCGACCCCTCTGGGGTGGTTGTGGAAGTCACACTCAAGGAACTTGTTCCTGCTGTAGTAAGGTGGGGAGGTAAACTGGATCAGATATCAAGAGTGCTATTGGCTCATATCCTGGCATCTGCTCAGGTATGCTTGCTCATGAATATTGGGAACTTTCTATTTTCTATTAATGCTATGTATCCTTATAACCTGTTACCTTTTTCAGCGGTGTCCACCTATTTCGGGGGTTGAAGGTACAATAGACTCTCATCTTCGTGTTTTAGGAGAACAAGAGCGCTGGAACATTGATGTCCTCCTTCGAATGTTGACTGAGTTGCTACCATTTATTCATCAGAAAGCTATAGAGACTTGTCCCTTTGCATCAGTTGATCCAACAAGCTCTACACCAGAAAACTTCTTCTCAGCATCCTGCCTAAAACTATATTCAACGTAAGTTCTCCATTTTGATCTTATCTTTTAACTATTCTAAATAAGAATTATGCAATAGACCATTTGGTGAACAATAAATAAATTCATTCACTGATTTACCACATCTTGGGAAACTTGACAGAGGTGATTCTGAGTGGTCAACATTTGAGTGGATGCACACTGATTGCCTTCCCGATTTGATCAAGCTTGCCTGCTTGTTGCCCGTGAAAGAGGATAACTTAAGAACCATTATCACGAAGGTAAAATCTAGCAACCACACCTCCCATACACATGGGATTATCATCAGGTTTAGTTCTGATCAATCATTTCCTGATAATTTTAGTACCTCTTGGAAGTATCTGGGCGCTACGGCAAAGATTATTTGGAGCACATTATGCTACCAATATTTCTTGTAGCAGCTGGTGATATTGATAGTGGTGATTTTACCTATTTTCCTCTGTCAATCCAGCCAAAAATTCGTGGTAAGAACCCATCTACTTAAAAGTTGAGGCAGTTTGATATAGTTGCTTTGGTCATACCTTTGTATTGATTGTATTACAGGCTTGCGTCCAAAAACTTCGACTGCTGAAAAACTTGCGATCATGTGTGTCTTCCCATTGTTGTTGTCTGGTATTTTGGGTTCTCCTTCCAGTCATGAACAGTTAGAAGAATATCTGAGAAAAGTACTTATCAAAAACACCAAGGATGGTTCATTTTCTATGCATCATACTACAGAGATCATTAACACAGTTCGGTTTCTTTGGTGAGTAATTGGATTAATCAAAAACATGTTGCTGCACATGCTTTTTTCATGGATCTGACGATTTATGGTTGTAGCTTATTTGTGGAGCACCATGGAGTCATCTTCAATATTTTGTGGGAGATGGTTGTGAGCTCAGATACCACCCTAAAAATAAATGCTACTGCTCTACTGAAAGCACTTGTAAGTTTTCCTGTACATGAATGATTCAATGATCTTCACTGTTTTTTATCATATTCTATTTGCTTTAAAACACAGGTACCCTATGTTGATGTGAAAGTTGCATCAACTCATATTTTGCCAGCACTTATTACTCTTGGCTCTGATCAAACCTTGACAGTAAAATATGCTAGTATAGATGCATTTGGAGCTGTTGCTCAGCACTTCAAAAATGACATGGTAAAGAATGATTCTTATTTTCTTTTGTTCAAACCTTACATACTTTGTGTATTTCGTTTGGTTCTTAACTATGCTTTGTCAGGTTGTTGAGAAGATACGCATTCAAATGGATGCTTTTCTTGAAGATGGATCACATGAAGCTACTATTTCTGTTATTCGTGCACTTGCAGTGGCCGTGCCTCATTCAACTGATAGGCTACGTGAATATATCCTTCTCTGTGAATTCCATGTTTACATCTTGACTCAAGTTTTGCATGATCTTTAGCTTGCCTCTGTGTTCAGACATCCTTTTTATCCATTTGCTTTCTGTTTTCTTTGACATGACGTACATCTTTTAACCAAGATATTTAAGCTGACGAGCATCACACCTTCCGGTGATGATATTGAACGGCGTCGTGACAGAGCAAATGTATACTGTGAAGCGCTGCGGGCTCTGGATGCTACAGGTTGGTCTGACCTAGTGACCTGAATATAGCATTCCGCCCCTTACCCTTACTATACATACCAAAACTGCATTTCAAGTCTGCCAGAATCATCTTTGGCATTGTTAATTCCATGGTTTAGATAGAGGGCTAGAAACTAGAATCTGCTCGTTCCAGTTTTCACCCTCGATATTACACATAACCAGAAAGAACTCTTACGATGGAAAACTGGGTTGGTTTCTGGCACAAAAAGCAGTCGCTTGGTCTCAAATTTCAATTATCAAATTCTTTTGCATAATGGAAGTTAGGAATATAAGTAAAAAGCTTTCTTTAACCTTGAAAAGTGCATGTTGGAAAACTGTAACCCTGCAGTTTCCTAACCTCTGGTTAGTTCATTATGTGCACAGTTCAATAATATTTTGAACAAATCTTGCCATCCTTCACAAATTGAATAGCTCTGTTAGAAAATATGCTTTGGTTTCATTTGTACAGATTAAAATATGCAGCACCATGCCTGTAGTTACAGATTAGTAGCATGCTAATGGTAGCAGTTTGGAATAACAAAATTCATTTGTTGTCTAACAATAATAACATATTTCTACATCAGAGGGGAAAATAAGCCATGATCCTAAAAATAGATTTATATATGTATGCTGTCGCTTTAGACTATATTTTGCTTCATCGTGTTAAAAATTTGATGATAAGTGTAGGTGGACAATATGGTAACATATTTCATGGAAATGGTAACACTTTGGTTTTTGAATACAATTCAAATCAGTTTCCAGTAACTAGCGCTGTAGTTGAGGATTTTCCAGCTTCCCTACTACCACTCAAATCATACACGAGGGCAATCTAGCCATACAGTCAGATTACACTCTGACTTGGCTATGCCTTGGATTAATTTGGAAGCAAAGAAGGAAGAAAGCGACTAAAGTCTATTAACCATTTGATTTCTGCTGGTTTTTATTTTATTTTTTGCCTTGGTAATTGCAGATCTTCCTTCTACAAGTGTACGTGATCTGCTTCTGCCATCAATACAGAACTTGTTAAAAGATCCGGATGCTCTTGACCCTGCACACAAGGAGGCAATAGAAATCATAGGCCGTGAACGGTCGGGAGGTACACTGGAAAGCCTGAGCAAGGCAATGGGGGCGCATCTTGGGATTGCATCCTCCGTCAGCAGTTTCTTTGGCGAGAACAGCCTCCTTGGCAAGAAAGAAGGTGGCGAGCAACATGACCCTGCTACCACCTCTGCCCCTGAGCCCAGCCCACAGGCTCAGCCTGAGAGCACTAGGTTCGGTCGCATAATGAGGGGCGGCTTTGGAGATATTTTGCGAGGGCAAAGCAAGGGACAGTGACGCACCCAATTTGCAATGAGCTGTTACATAAATAGCTGTCAATACCGCATTCTTTGTTCGTTGTTGTAGTAAGCTGACACTGACAGGATGGAATTTCCATGCGGAGCGAAAAGTGATGTGACGTTACTGCAGTAATCTAGCACCAAAATTCCTGTATAGAGGAAAGATATAGCATTTTGCATGTATTTAATTAGTTGCATAGTTATAGGACTCTTACTGTTGTATCCTTGTTCCATTTGTTCATATCAATAAAAGATAAAAACACCTCGATATCAGCAACTGCCAATCCTGCCTGAATTTGGATGTCAGTCAGCGGACGTCATGTAATTTATCTGGAGCGATGGTAGGAACGGTGGGGGTCTCAGCGCCAAGCGCCTATGCAAACTATGATCCGGTTTCTCCTCCAAGTAAATAGAATTGGTGATGATCATAAGTAGTGTTATACTTGAAGGGTGATTCATCAGTAAGTTCCAGATCTGTTGCTACTAAAGAGTGGACAATGGTAGTTGGCACCATGAGGGTTACGCAAATGGAAACAAATATTGTCGCTGTCAGTTCCTTGCTCTCCACAGCTTGCTGACTTCGGGCCTGTTTGGTTCTGCGGAATTAAACTTTAGTCCCGTCACATCGATTAGAAATATTAAATATAGTATAATTATAAAATCAATTATATAAATGGAGACTAATTCGTGAGATGAATCCATTAAATCTAATTAGTTCATGATTAATTAGGCTTAATAGATTCGTCTCGTGAATTAGCATCGGCGTGTGCAATTAGTTTTATAGTTAGCTTGATGTAGCTTTGGTTAATTAAACGCAGTAAGAACATCAGCAACGCAAAAGAGCGATTGAATTGCAAAAAAGAAATAATATTTTTGTGGAATCAATGGAATCTACTTTTCAGCCATTCCATATGTATCAATAGATCGCATACATGATACATATCACAAAACATGTTCCTGCAAAATTGTTGAATTTGGTCTTTGCAATTGTTATACTAGATTTCATGAATTTTGTTATATTGAGCCTTCAAACTATTCTGCCGTATGAAACGTAAATAACTGTAGATGTAAACTACAGTGGCCAAAACCACAAAATGTACATGAACAGGAAATAAAGTGGAAAATATGTCTGTTGGGTCTAGATGATTAATGAGCAGTAGACTTGTTGTTTGCAAGAACTGGCACTATACCCTAGTCACGTTTTGTTAATCATGAACACGGTATATTCCGTTAGCCTCTGCTGCTGTGTTTATGCGGGACGCCGGCGGACTCGTTCTCTCGATGAAATGAGGAGCGCTCCGCGGCTGCCGCCGATGTCCACCCTGCTCCGGCTCCTCTTCTCCCACCCCTCCCTCTCCACCACCGTCCATGCTGTCCTGCTCAAGTCCTCCTCCCTCTCCAGTCCCATCCCGATCCCGGCCACTGCCCTCCTCACCGCCTACGCGAACGCGGGGCTCCCAGGCGCCGCGTCCCGCCTGTTCGACGAAATGCCCGCGCGGGACGCCGTCGCATGGAACGCGCTCCTCGCCTGCCTCGTCCGACACGCGCGCCCTACCGCCGCAGCCGCCGCATTCCGTGACATGGCCGCCTCCGGGTTCCCACCCACGGCCGCCACACTCTGCACCATGCTCAAGGCATGCGCCGCGTCGCGCGCCTTCCGCCCTGGCCGCCAGCTCCACGCGCGGAGCGTTGTCTCGTGCCACGGCGACGTAATCATGGATACGGCCCTTGTTGATCTCTACATGAGCTGCGGTCTTGTCGAGGACGCCATGAGGGTGTTTATGCTCACGAAGTACCCAAAGGATGCCGCACTGTACAATGCTGTTCTTTCCAGCTGCGTGGAGAATGGCTGGTTTAGGGAGGCTTTCTCGATGCTGAGGTGGACCGAGCTCAATGGAATTTCGCTGACTTGTGCTCTCACAGCCTGCTCAGCGACAGCAAACTTGGCTTATGGTATGCAGGTGCATTGCAAGGCTCTTCGTTGTGGGTTTGATTCTGACACCATAATATGCAATGCACTTATTGATATGTATTCAAAATGTGGGAGGACAGTCGGCGCACGGATAGTGTTTGACTGGATGGCTGGCAGAAATGTGGTTTCCTGGTCAAGTATGATTGACGCTTATAGTCGCCACGGGCATGGTGTGGATGCTTTAGATTTGTTTAAGATGATGGAGAAAGCTGCACCCATGGTCTTGCCAAATGCTATTACATTTCTGGTGGTTCTGTCAGCCTGTGGACACTGTGGTCTTGTGGATGAAGGTCGGTCCATGCTACATTTGATGAAAAGCAAGTACGGGATTGATCCACAACCAGAGCACTATGCATGTTTTATAGACATGCTAGGCCGTGCAGGACAGATTGATGAGGCGTGGAATCTATATTGTAGTTTAACTGCAAGCCAGAATAAGTGTTCCAGTGCCATCTATGTCGCTATGTTGAACGCATGCAGAGTTAACATGGATGTCGTAAGAGGAAAGAAGGTAGCTGTGCGGATGCTAGAGGTCGACCCACAAAATCCTAGGATTCATGTCTTGATATCAAACTTTTATTCTGCTATTAGACAATGGTCTGAATCAGATGAATCACGGAGGGTTATAGTGGAAAAGGGTCTCAGGAAAGAAGCAGCTAGTAGTCATGTCTCTGTTAGCTAAAAATTGATTTTGCACAAATCTTGAAACAGCTAACACTTAAAGTGTGGCAAAGCTTGGAAACAATGGTGTCCAACCAAACAGGTCCTTAGTCCAAGTAAATGCCACAATTGGTATATCAAGAGTTTTAGGGCATTTTTCTAAACCATTCTTTAATTTTCTTGGACATCAGAAATTATTTGAAAATTGGTGGTATATAAGCCTTATTAATGCCAAATGGTGCAGATGCATCTAGCATACTTGTGTTAGCAGAAATATGCCACTGTGATCTTAATATTCATTTGTGCATATTGTCACATTTGTTGCCAAGCTCACTGTTGTGCAGTTTGACATGATTATTGGGTGCCTCTTTTGTTCTCTTACTATTATCTGAGTCAAGGATGAACTGAGGAATAATATGCTTGTGTAAACAATACATGAGAATGAATTTGAAGAATCTGTTGTCGATTCATCTTTTTAACCTGATAATATGGCTCCCAAACTCCTCATATTACCAGTTTTACTACATCTGATCCTTTTCTTGGCTAAGGCTTCAGAAAACAAATGAAATTACCTATCAGATGCTTTACTGTTTTGATTGCTAGGCATGGCCATGGCTTAGCCATGTGATGCAAAATGATGGATCTCCTTCCAGAAGTTTCTAATTCCGAGCACGAGAAATGAAAGACATGAAAAATCTCAATTCTCTATGGCTTATAGGAGATAGACATGATATTTTCAGGAGCAACAAAATCATAAAAATCTTTTCTTCTTTAATGCAATAGCTATATTTTGATAGAGTCATTTATTAAAGTAATGAAAACCATTATAGTGATGGTTCGGAAATCATTGTTCCATCGTTTAGATTTAGGTATCTAGATTTTTCCTTTTTATGTTTAACTCTTTTCCCTAAATGATCTTTAAATGGCTATAATATTCTGGAAAAGTCCCTAATAATGTTCTATCCGAAAATACTTCACCAGCGAGTTTTTCCTGTTTTGCTAGCGAGTATGTTATCTACTAACAGAATAAGGAGCATGGCCATTATAGCTGGGTAATGAATCTTTAAGTTAGCGTCATCTACGCTCTGATTGGTTATATTTTCAATATCTAATTATCTATTGCTGCATCGTGGACTTGTTTTACTTGTATGGGTTTTTTTAGTGAAAGAAGACTAAGGCCCCCTACTTGGTTTTCTTGATCAACAACAAAACAAAGCACTTTTGTTTTTTTCCATAAAAAAAAGGATTGAAAATTTGAATGGTAGGCTTATTTCTTATTGCCCAAATTTATTGAATGTTGTCCAAATGGTGCATTGGAAAGTAAGATAATGCTTTTATAAAGACATGTTAGTTTAGTTTTTAAGAATCCACTGATTGACTGAATCCAGGGACAACAAAGCTGCACAAGTCTGAAAAGCTCAACAAACTTCTCATGTGGAGCATTTTACTGAACTTTGGTTTCGTTGGGGATGTATATGCATGTGTGCTTGCCCATAAGGTATGACCTCGGCGTGTACAAGGGTCCTTAAACTTTACTTTTCAAGTGGGATCTGCTTCCATTACTGATCTCATGATGTTTCTCAAGATTCCAACTCCCAAGGCACCATTGGCTTACTTCATTCCAGCAAGATAACATGTCAAAGTAAATTGGTTCCTTGGCCCTAAAAAAAGTTGAGCTTAGTTTTTTGGCCCCTTTTCATTTGAACTTGGTTATCTGGCACAAAATCAAATTTCGTTTGGGTTTTTGACCCTTCCATTAGTATGACAAGCTAACGGTGTTAATTACAACATGAAATGACTTTTTTACCGCTGGCGCCAAATGGAATGCTACAACACCTAATGAGTTGCCTCGGTCATCTGGACATGCTCGGTGCCGTCGCTCGCGGTGCCCGTGGCCCTAGCTGGCGTGACCAGCGGGCATGCCCGTAGCTCCTCCCTGGCTTGTGTAACATCCCAGATTTTTCTAGAATGTTAATTATTGCGAAAATATGGGTTTCAAAAAATTTTCATGCGATGTGCGTAATTAGCTAGATAACTACAAGATTATCTCCTGTGACCTTCCTGAATTCATAGATTTAAAATTCAAAAGTTTAAATTTGAATTGTTAGGACGAATTAAATGCTAGTGTGATTTGGATTTTATTTGGTTTCCAATTTGTTCATTGTGTGTGGTTTTATATTTGAATATTTGAATTGCGATTCAAATATAAAACCTGAAGCTAGAACTAAGCTAACGTCTAATTTAGGCTCTAACTCTAACCTAGCCTGCTAATTGTACTCGAGCCCAAGCCGGACAGCCTGCTAACACAGTCAACCCGCTAACTATCTCAGCCTTCTCAATCTCAAGTGCTCCTGGAAATCTTCTACTCGATTTATGACTTATTTCTCCGGCTCTTCGAATTGAATTAATTTTATTTGATTCAATTCTGAGAAATAAATTAAATCTTTTGCATCAAGTTTCGGCGAAATAAATTGCTGTCAGTAAAGGGCCTAAGTCCAGGTGTCGTGGATGATGATATTCTCTGCTTGCTGCTGCTGCATAGGAAAACTTTGAGCCTTTCCTTGTTATTTCTATATACCAGTATAGTCCATTTTAAAGCTTGCATATGGATGGTAACGTGAATCTATCCCATTCCTTGGGGGTAAATCATTAGTTGCATTCCTTGGGGGTAAATCATTAGTTGCAGATTCGAAGTTGAAGCTCAAGACCGATCATGAAGATGCTACATTGGAGGGTTGCGTTGCTTTGCTCAAGGCTGCCTATGGTGAAGATCGGAGGTGAAGACTTGATGCCTAGCTACCGCTTCGTAGGATTTCTGCTTGTCGTTTAGCCCAATGGGCTTGTACCATATCGTGTTCCGAGTTGATTCGGACGTAAGTATTAAATATTATACTCTTTTTATCGTTGTATGAAAATGATATTACACTGTACATGATAGCGCTCGATCCAGAAACTATCACAAAGGTACGGGGAGTCGGAATCTCAAAAATGAGAACCCGGTTTGTTTCAGCTCGCACGGCCGACGGCCACGCGCCGCCGGAGGCCATGCCCGCGGTGCCCTAGATGGCGCGGCCGGCAGCCAGTGCCGACGCCAGCTAGGCTGTCCTGCTCTGTCGCGGAAGTGGTGGATCCGGCACCGGCACAGGTGGATCCGCCGGCGGGACCTCGTCGGAGCCAGCCATCTCCGTCGCCGGTGGCGTTTGGTGCTTGAAGCCGGCGCCCAAATCCCCATGGGATTGAAACCGCGCTAGGGTACATGGAAAGAGGAATCGCGAGGGGTATTTTGGTCTTTTTGAGCGCGCCCTATGTGCTGGCTAACTGCAGCTGTAGACGGAATGGACGGAAGGGCCAAGAACCCAAATGAAATTCGTTTTGAAGCCAAATAACCAAGTTGAATAAAAAGGGGCCAAGTAACTAAGCTCAATTTTTTTTTAGGGACAAGGAACCAATTTACTCAACACTTATTGATCCTATTGTTCTGTAGTAACGCAAAAACAAAGTGTCAGATATTACTGCGACTGATTTAGTTTCTTTTATGTTTGATTTGGACTCCTGTATCCTTTAGGTTCGAATGATAGGAAGCCTAGTTGGCTACTAAATAGGTGTGGTCCATTGTGGCCCTAGATCTTTTCATAGGAGAAGCTATGCAGTATCATTGTGGCGATATCCTGCTTTAACAATGCAAACATATCATGCTGATTCTGGATATTTCTTCTTATTAATATATGTTGGCCAATTGTTCGGCTCTTTGGATTTGCTGCTCCCTTTTGAAATTTCATCTTAGTTGTGACTTAATCTCAATGTTTAAACATCATTCAGTTGTGGTATAATTATTTGCACCGTAAAGCCCTATATTTATTGCTGAATATTTTCACAGGGTAAGAAAATTGTAGTGGTGAAACTGAGGTATATGAACCTCACGATCAAAGGTCATGTCCTTTCTTTGGTCCAATATATGATAAGTGGTGCCAGCTGGAAAGAAACCCAATTGCATCTCATGTGATTAGTTTTGATGATACGTAGCTTATGAAACCAACCTGCAACTGCAATCACTCCAACCTCACTGTGCCAACAGGATATATTGACAGATCATGCATTGAGTCAGTGCGATCCAAGTGCGCAGTTAGCCTGTTTGGTTCTTGCATTCCCTTGGTATTACATATTACTCGGGTGACCATTCTCGTCCTTGCTAAAGCTACGACTTTTATCACATTATCACCATCCAATTATTGAGATATACTTGAGTTTACACTTGTAGGAACTGGTGGAAGCCCTTCGCTACTATTTGGTCCCTCGTAAATTGGCGATACATGAACGGGACATTGTCCTTTGCCCCCACGTGTTGCTGCTGCTTTGCCAACTGACTGTTGGGCTGGTGAAACTTTGTTGTTGCAGAGACTTGGATAGGTCCCCACTCCTGCTCCATACAGTTCCCACAATGTCTGATTCCTCTGTGATGTTCCTTGGCACCAGAAACCACCTTTTTGCACTGTGGAACTTTTCTGGTTAAAGCAGACTGCATCAGCTCATCTCAGATGGTAATTTTCTTCATGGAAAATCCTCAAGTTTACCTGAAGGTTCCATGAAATTAAAATTTGCGGCCATGAACTTTGATCGGTATTTCAGTGTTTGAGGCACTTTCATGATGTTGCGTACCATTTATTATTTCAAGTACTACTAGATGATAAATTAGCCTTATTGTCTCTGATAATATGTCTGTGCCAACTCCCCAATCATTTATGCCATGCCCTAATGGGCCCTCCATCGATAAAAAAGTGTTTATGCACTCCATCTTGTTTGGTACATGTGCACTGAATATATGCTCCTTTATATATCACATCAGGAAAGTTCAGAAGCCTAGTCTTTGCTGGTTGTCTCCTCATCCATCTCCATCTTCTTACCCAGTAATTGCAATTTGCTCCTAGCTTTCAACTTAATAATAATATTATATTCCTTCAGTGCCAAGGCATTATGTTTACATATTCATAATTTCCTTTTGCAGGTTAAGACGGCAGATGAACATTTGTCCTTTTGCTTGCAAGGTACATCGCAAATATTTCCTGTACCCAAAATCTACATTTCTTTCACCATTCAAGAGGCTAAAATGTTGCTTCTTGTTGCAAGTTGGACACCACCGCATTGCTCCTATGGGGGCTCATCTTTGGTAATGTCGCTTTCGGAAGACTGCCTTTATCCATCAGATGCCAGGTGGTACTGGCTGTTACGTGATGATATGTCTTCTTTATTTTAGACTCAGGTAGCTTATAATCAGATGGCTTCTTGTGAATCCGCATCTGAAGGGTCTCCTCACAGGGGATTTCGGGGTTGTTAGGTTCCTAGACTACTTGAAAAATCATCGATCACCAAAGGATACCGTACATCTAAATAGATGAGCGTCCCAGGGAAGTTCCTGAGTCCTTGGAGAGGACTCTGGTTTGAGACAGCCTAGAGTAGTTCAGGATAGCTTGCCCGGTAGGTCTTTGAGGGACTAGTGTCAATCCATGAGACAATATCGAAATTATCATTTAGACATCCTAGAATAGTTCAGCATAGCTTGCCCGGTAGGTCTTTGAGGGTCTAATGTCAGTCCTAGAGATCATAATTGCAATTATCATTCTTAGCATCATCACTATCTTAGTTGTTAGGTGGTCGTTAGCTAAAAGACAATTAAAAATCAGGACATAGGTAACCAACATATGGAAAAAGTTCTACTAGATTTAACAAGTTATATTTATAGCTTCCTCCAATAATAGATTCGTTATTATGTGTTTTCCTTGCAAAATTAAAAAAAATTGCAGCCTCTTAGTTTTCCTAGCCATTGCCACAGAATGAATTTGCGGAATTCTTTGTTATTTTTTGAACAGACCAACTCGATAGTTTTTTTTTTCTCAAACACTCAGGAAAACTGCGTATCATTATAGTAGGACCAGTTTTAATACAAAATCGCTGTGGATGAGCATCTCTTCTATGGCCATCTACTCGATATTCAATTAGGCATTCTTTGGAACACATAAATGCTATTGGATTTTAACGAATTGCATAGGAATCAATTCAGTTCCTACTGGATTTCAAGGAAAAAAATGTGCAGTTAGAGATGAAAACGAGGGTAACAATGCAATTGTCCCTAAAATTTTAGGTGCTAAACTTGGGTAACACACCTTAGGCCATCTCTGGTGGGCGACTCATGGTTCGATGTGGTATATGAATGCATAATTGAAGATGAAATCAAAACATGGTTTAACATATGGTTCTTTTGAAGAATCTGTTTTGTAATCAGTCATTGCACTTTTTGAAAATGGTTTTTAATTGAAAATTTATCTTTTATATATTTTTGAATTATAAGTTGAGTTTAACAAAGAAATTGTGTGGAAGGGATATACTTTATTCATCCCCAGCTCTAGTAAAGTCTAAATTTGCAAACTTTTTAGGTATAGCAAGAATTGAACCTATACAATTGTAATAATTTTCACTTATACTTTACCAATGAAGATTTCACCATGCTTATATTCCATTTTCACTAGTTAGAAAGTTTGCAAACAATGTACAAATTAGCTAGTAGAGATGAGGATGGGTATGACATACACCTCTATCAAAACTCATTACCAACCTCAACTTAATTTAACAGATACCACACAAATAAATTTATGTATGTTATATGTTACCAACGGATTTTTGAAAACCATCTGATTATATCAGAAACGAAGTTTTCAAAAAAAAACTTTTACAGTTACTCGATACATCCCAAATCGTTTTAGTATAAAAAAATCGTATGTAATGTATAAGAAACAGTTTTAAACTCCAAATGTAATATTTGATTGTCACTGGCGGATTTACCACAGTGGAATTTAGGTGAATTGTGGTCTTTAAAACAATTTGCAATATGTATATATATTCAAAATTGATTTTGAGAACCGTTTGTAATGATCCATAACCGATTAGCATGCACTTTTTTGTGGTAAGTGATGGAAGATGGTTGCACAATACTTGCAGCAGTAAAGATAGTTGCAAAAGCAATTACCAAGTACTGTCGCACATTTAGGACCCGTTTGGATACGTCAGGGCTAAAGTTTAGCCCTATCACATCAAATATTTGGATACTAATTAGAAGTATTAAATATAGACTAATAACATAACTAATTGCATAACCTCTAGGCTAATTCGCGAGATGAATCTATTAAGCCTTGTTAGTCCATGATTAGTCCAAGTGATGCTACAATAAACATATGCTAGTCATGGATTAATTAGGCTTATTAGATTTGTCTCGCGAATTAGCTCTAAACATATGCAATTAGTTTTATCATTAGCCTATGTTTAATATTTCTAATTAGCATCCAAACATCCAATGTGATAGGGCTAAACTGTAGTCCTTGTGTTGGTGTTTCGATCACCAGCTAGTAAATTGCGCTGCACTTCCCAGTGGCTCGATTGCTAACAATCCAAGGCAAGGATTTAGACTGGTTTGGGCGAATGCCCTATGTCTAGTATGGGGTGGTGTTCTTCATGTTCCTCATGTTCGAGTGCTGGGTGCTTACAATGGAGCGCTTGCAAGCAGCGTGTGTGTGAGAGTGTCTTCGTACAGCCTATCTGTGAGAAGCCCAGCTCCGCTTTATACATCGGGTGGGCTGGGCTACAATGCGTGAGAGAAGGGGGTGCCTCCTCCCCCCCCCCCCGAGGGTGAGGTTGGCTGTCCTACACGTGTCATGTCCGAGGTCTATAGTTGAACGTGTCTTGCCGCTTCCCAAAGCCAAGTCTCATCGCCCGGTCCGTGGCGCCGCCTGACACGTCCTTGACTCTGTTCGCCATCCTTGTGGCAGGGGATGGCGCCATCATCCTTGTGGCACACCACTCCTAATGCGTCGGGGTGGGCGTCCCGTCTGGTCGGCAGGTCCAACCTTCCTCGCCTCGATCGGGAGGTCGGGCGCCTCTACTACCATTGCCACCGGGTCTGTGGCGGGGCTGTAGGATCTAGGATACCGACTACAGGGGGGATGAATAGGCGGTTTGAACTAAAATCACAACACTAGTAAAATTTGATTAGTAACACAAGAGAAATTCTATTTCTACTTAACTCTATTCTAGATGAAGGTTTGCAACCTTGGGTGACAAGTATCAATACAATCTCTAGGAATATAAATGCTCAAAGTAAATTGCAATAAATAGCTTGAGCAAGAGAAATAACCAAGTACACAAGAGATCGAATTTTTCTCGTGGTATCGATGACTTGCCGGTCACCCCTAATCCACGTTGAGGTGGATTCAAAGCTCCAACCGCTCCTCTATCAAGTCACACTTGATGTATGAGCTGACTTTGTCAGTGTTTTACCGGCTGCCCACCGAGGGATATACCCAAGGTGGTAAGTTTAGGTGTGGAGACGCCGAGATCAGGAACTCGAAGGTGCAAGGAACACAAGACTTAGACAGGTTCGGGCCACGAGGTGCGTAATACCCTACATCCTGTATGGTGGTTTGTATTACCTTGGGTGTAGATGTTGTATTTTGAGAGGGTCCCTGCCCCCCTATATATCCGGGAGATAGGGTTACATGAATCCTAG
Organism: Panicum hallii; assembly: GCF_002211085.1. Taxonomy (NCBI): domain Eukaryota; kingdom Viridiplantae; phylum Streptophyta; class Magnoliopsida; order Poales; family Poaceae; genus Panicum; species Panicum hallii. Next base: position 46,339,053 of record NC_038046.1, on the reverse strand, counting down.
CCCAATACTAGCCAAGGAATCGTACCCGAGTATAACTCGAGTAGTTTCCTTCTGTACCGACTAGCTTTATCTCCTACTGTTAGGAGTAGAGAACAACATGTTGGTGCTTTACCGGTTGCCCACCGAGGGGTATACCCAAGATTGTAAGTTTAGGTGAGGAGACACTGAGATCAGGAACTCAAAAATACAAGGAACACAAGACTTAGACAGGTTCGGGCCGCGAGGTGCGTAATACCCTACGTCTTGTATGGTGGTTTGTATTGCCTTGGGTGTAGATGTTGTGTTTTGAATGGGTCCCTGCCTCCCCTTATATATCCGGGAGATCAGGGTTACATGAATTCTAGTCCAATACTAGCCAAGGAATCGTACCTGAATACAACTCGAATAGTTTCCTTCTGTACCAACTAGCTTTATCTCTTACTCATACGAGTAGAGAACAAAATAAATAAGAGATAAGACAAGCTTTATCTCCTAATCTTGTTTAAACTATGTTATGTACACAGTTCTGTAGCCCCGAGTCTGATAAGCCCCCGAGCTCTTCGTAGCTGAGTACTGCAGGCTTCTCGAGTACTTTCGAAGTAGTCTTCGGCTTTTCTTGAAGCTCCATCTTGAAGTTATTCTTCGAGTACTTTCTTAGCTGCATCGAAGCTATGAGGTGCTCATGCCCCGAATTACTTCTTTGGTATAGTGTGCGATTGAAAAATTGCACTCCATATGGAGTAGCCCCCGAGCCTTAGGTTGAATCGGAGAATCAGACTGAGGGTCACATTAGTCTTGAATCTTCCTTACTTACTTCTCAAATTCAAAAAAATAAGTAGTCGATGCCACGTATCCCGTAGCCCCCGAGCCTTGAATCCAAATCTCACAGATTTGGAAATAAGGATCCAAAAATCTTGGCGTGTAGTGAGAAAATATTCCTATGGTAAATAACTGGTGTGATGGTACAAATGATGGAAGTTAGATCTGGAATTCAAAAAACCCCTTTTTTCAGGACAATTAACCCTAAAAAAATGATTAATCGAATATTTTATCTAAACAATCCACCAAATGACCCCTCATCTTCCGAATATCCCCTGAAACGACTCTTCAACTTCGAAACAGTAAAACTGTATCTGGCCGCTGGTTATTTAACCCCACGGTAACACCGAGTAAAAACTGTGCTTCCAATCTGCAATCCGCCAAGAACTTTCCAAATCCCCCAATCACAGCCGCACTCCGCCTTCACCCCCTTAGAGAACCCCAATCCCACCAAATCTCTCCGCCCCTTTCTCCGCAGCCCCCGAGCAACTCGTGGCGAGCGGATCCAGAAATGGCGCCCAAGAGATCTGAGAAGGATGGGAAGAAGAAGAAGAAAGAGTCGCAGCCGCCGTCTGGAGAGTGGACTCACAGTAAGTGCTCCAACAATGATCTCAAAAAACTTATTTCAAAGGGTTAGCTCCAAGACAAGAGTCTTGTCAACTGGTGCCCCTCTTTTCGCGAACCTTTACCCATGAAAAATATAGACAAAATCGTCACATTTTACCATTTTGCCGAACGGGGTCTGGCCCTCCCCTCTTGCTCTTTTTTCCGTGGCCTTCTTTATTTCTACGGGCTTGAGCTCCATCATCTCAACCCGAATTCCATTTGCCATATTGCAATCTTCATCCATTTCTGTGAAGCTTTCTGTGACATTCTGGTACTTAGGATTAAAACACACTAGATTCTAGTATAAAGTGTGTATGTTTGATCTTTTGTATGTGTGCTAAAACTTTAATGCAAAGGCAAAAGGATATTTTTATGATTCTGAAAAATTTAGGTCCTTTGGTGCAAAATGGGTGAGAATGGGAGGTAAAAATCAAAACATATGAAGGTTGTTTTGCAAAAAGGCAAGAACTTACTTTTAAACCACAAATAGAGGTGAAACTACCCAAAGGATTCAAGTGGAGTGTAGATTTTAAATAGGATTTCTCCAAAATTTGAAACTTTGCCAAGTTTTAAGTTAAATTCAAATCCTTAACTCTTTTGAAACTAAACCTTAAAGCAAAGTTGTAGATCTTGCTGAGGTCTACATTTTTTTTGGGCACATTTTCATTTGAGCTATGGTTTGAAAGTTAACTTAGCTTTACAGTTAATTCCGTGTACTTTTGATAATTCGCAGATCAGTCCTGTCTTCTACCTCCAGTTTCCCCCTCCTCTGTTCTGTTTGCGCCCGTGACTCCACCGCCCACCGGCCGTTTCCCAAGCTGCTCGCTGACCCCGCGCCGCTCTCCTCCACACCACGTGGCTCCTTGCTAGCCCGCCCGCCGCCCGCGTAGCCCCTGCTGGCTCTCCCCCGCCCCGCCACGTTGGGCCGCCGGTGCCGAGGCCGCCACGCGGCCGAGGGTGCCCGACGGGGCACGGCGGCGGCGCTGTCGGTCTGTGGCCGGCCGCGCACCTACTCTCTCCCTTTCTGCCGCACGACACCCCTCTACAAAACATCGACCCGAAGCTTCCCTCACTCACCTCCCCTTTCTTCTTCCTCACGAGCGTCAACCGAACGCCGAGTCGTCCGCCGGACTTCCTCGCTGCTCCGCCCTACCCCTTCTCAATTCCAGCGCCGCAAAGCTTCCTCCCCACCCCCGCTTGCCCCTCGACCCACCCGAGCCGCCCCTGCCACCGGAGAAGCCCGAGGCCCCTCAACGTCGACGATCCCCTTCCGCCCCACCTCCGGTCGAAATAGGTACCGAAACCGCATCCTCGCAACTCCACGATACTCATGCGTGCTCCATCTTTTCGCGTTCGCTGGCCCCTCGCTGGGAACACGGGAGCGCCGCCACAGCCGCCGCCATTCCTCGCCGTCGACCATGCTCCGCCGCTCTTCCTTGTGCCCATCACCTACAAATGTGTGCACCTCGTCCCGTAGATCGTGTAGGACCCATTGGCCCCTCACCAAAACCTCGCCGCCGGCGAGAACACGTCGGTCAAACCGGCCGGCCGCCGTCTTGGCCTGGCAAGGGCCACATTGCAATTTAGGTTTTCATTTTAGGGTCCCATATGCAAAACCCGAGGGCCTCTCTGCAAGTTTCTTTTTTAGTCTTGTTTGCAAAAGCTATCAACTTGTAAAATTGATAGAAATTTGTAGGAAAAGCCAAAAATTGTCAAACCAATTCTGTTATACTCTTGATGTTTAGCTCTACAACTTTGGTCAAAAGAGTATGGTTTGAAACCAAATGCTTTTTAAGTTATTCTAAAGTTTAGCAAAAAGGGTATCTTGTGTGTAACTTTTGTATTTTAGCCTCTTTTCATGTGATTTTTGGTGTGCAGCATGTTTAAAGTGTATGCCAGATAGTGTAAAAATTTTACTTTAATTTCTGTACTCTAGCTTAAACTAATTAGAACTTATGCAAATTAAGCTTGAAATGGTTTAAGTTTATTAAAACATGTTCCTAAGGTTTTCATGCTTAGATCTTTTTACCATATGATGTTCTTTCATTATGTAGTTCATAGTAAATTTTTCAAGAATTTATGGCACTGATTTGCCTAAGAATTAAATGTAAACTTGCAATTTGAACTTAATTCAAATGCTTTAGTTTCTGTTTTTAGAAAATTATGAAAAATTCATAGTAAACTCCTCTGTTAGAAGCAAGTTTACCCACAAAAATTCAGGGCCATAACCTTTATATATTTCAAAATAAAAATCAATCTTGTTAATCTCATTCAATTAATCCAATTGGTTAGGATAATTGAATTGAGATACAAATAGTAGGTTTGAATTCAAATTTCTTGTTTTATGATGTTGTGTTTATCAAATTGTTGGATAGCAACTTTATTGTGAAGTAAAATTCTCAACTCAAGAACCACATAATTCAAATCATTGCATATCATGTAGAGTCAACGACCCTCAATGACGGAGATTACGAACTAGTCTCAGAATCCGAGCAAGGGTTTTTTGAGGATCCTACGAACGTCGCCGAGGTTATAACTAAAGCCCTGAACCAAAGTTCGGAAGTCTTTGACATCCTGACCCTAACCCCGCTCAAGAAGGCAAGCCCCGATGCATAACCCAGTATTTTAAATTATTACACTTATACAGTTTCTACTTATATATTTATATTATGCATTAAGTCTAGGATTTGAAATGGAACCCTAGATGCATGAATCTTAGGAACCTATGTATTGTACCTGAGTGCTTATCGAATAGATGCTCTGCTAATAGGACCGACAAAAGTCGAGTGATTTTCTATCACTCGCGCGATATAGGAATTGAATGTTTACTACTCTGCAATCACTATAAGGATGATGGACGGGGTCATGTGCAGTATCATGACTTGGAAGGTTACCACGTCTGTGTTGATAAAAGTTGATAAGGTCACAGTGTGTGGTAGCTGTGGTTAAGCGTTTGAAAGTACTAGCCACATGCCGCGAAATATGGAAAGCGGTAAGACTAGTAACCAATTGGCCCGAGGAGTGGACATACCTCCCACCACTCGTAATTTGGTTTTTCACACGCACCGACGTGCGGGAGTATGTTCTGCACAGCGGACAGGAGTATGGTCATGTAGTCGTGCTACAGACGTATGTCCTGCACATTGGATGTGTGTATGGTCCTACAGTCGCTTGTGGTGGCCCTGATCCACGAGTCGGAATGAAAGGCAAACGGTTGCTCCGGAACGATCATTGGATGTTCCAAGCGTGTGAGTTAGGTTTACCCTTGCAAGGTTATGAAACTTGATTCAGAATCGTCCATTTCTCGCGGAGATTGAGACTGCTTATTTCTTCTGCCACATAGAGTAAGAACAGTAACTCTTGTTGGAATAATCTTGATCGATGCTAATCTCTACCTTGCTTGTCTAGTATAGGTGCTTATCTAGAATGGTTAATGCAACTAGAAGCTGAAAGCTAAAACATGAAAGTTAGATCATACTCTTTGTTGCTTTTCAGCTGAAATTAAACCCAGAACCATTACAAGCCTTCATAAGTCTAGTTACATGGCAAAGTATACCATAAAATGGGTAAGTCTTGCTGAGTATTAGCATACTCAGTTTTGCTAGTCTGTCTTTCAGGTATGGCCTATGTGAACCAAACGGATTGTCCAGCCTGGCCATCCTCTATTCCATTTGGCTGGTCCGTGGAATGGGATCCGTCCCCGGCCGGCAATGACCCTCCGGAATGACGCCATAATTCGGGCTGAGCGTGGTGTCAATTTTCGCGACGCGTGTAGTCGCGTGTGAATTTCTTCCGCTACGACTCTGAACAAGCTGTTTAGCTTGTTGTTTTAAACAATGTTTGTTTAAGTTTACTTAAGTTTGAAACCGATTGTAATAATGTTTAATATTTCTGTAAATTAAAGTTGATGAACTGTGGTGTGATTGTAAACTCGCCTTCGTGCGAGGTAAACCTACCTCGATCCTGTGTAACCGTGGTTGAATCGGGCGGTGACCCGACAGACCAATGGGTTGTTCCGTTTGAAGTGCGTTGAGTTAGTATCGCCTGTATAGTGATAACTAGCGCACTTGAGCCAGAATAATTCAGGCTGCTCTGCCACACTTTCCTTGGAATCGAACCCCATTGGGATCTTTTTTGCTTCCTTTTCCGGATAAAGCCCCAACCCACAGCTAAAAATCTATCCGTTGTAGGGGGCGCTGGCATCCAGCTTAGGCAGCAAGCCGGCGATAGGTAACTTTCCTATAAATTCCCCTCTAACATTCCTGAATGGAAGAACCACTGGTTCTACATCGAAAACCATGCCCCCAGCTTCCTGAAAAATCCGGCAAACCCCCTATCGTGAGGCCAGAGTGGAACACCGAGCTCTCCAAAGCAGACCTGGACCAAGTCGATGAGTTGCTAGCCATCATAGCAGCTCACAAAGAAATAGGGTGATTGGAGCATCCGTAATGTTTTCTTTCTTCAAGCGCCGGATCCAGCCAATCCAACAACGCCACACCTTAGGCTTCGAGTACATAGGTGCTGAAGATCCCTCTCGGATGTGTGCAGAAGAATTGACTGACGACGCCGCACTCATCCGGGTTAGGTGAGTGCTGTTGGACATGGACACTGTGCCCTATGTCCCGCCGTTATTTTCTGCGCAAAATCCTCCGAAACCGGTAAGTATTCGACTACTTCTTTTTAGGACAACTTATGCTGTTCTGCCACTGCTAGCTTAAAATCTTCTGCAGGAACACATAGAGTTATATTGGAGCTATCCACCGCAACCCGACATCCCCCGACCGGACCACCTTCTCCCCAGCACCGCAGCCGAAGCGAAGAAGGCTCAAGCAGCTGAGGCTCTGCCCGACAGTGAGACCACTGAAAGTGGGAGCCCCCTAGCTGAAAGTGAAGTCGAAGGGGAGGAGAGAAGGAACAACTCCCCCGGACCATCCGTGGAGTTGATCGAAACTCAACCTTTGGTCCCGCAGGGTCGTCAGGTAGTGCGCAAACGGAAAGCGCAAGTAGTCGAGTCCTCCAGGTATGAATTTCCTGCCTTGTTGAATTGTCAAATATCGGTATTGTTGCACGCTAACACTATCCTTTTGCAGTCCATCTGCTTCTCCTCTCGACCCCAAGTGCCAAGAGGTGGGAACGGACCCATCGACTACCGCGACAGGAGCGGTTACCATTGCCATGGCGGGCACCGCGCCACCAGCTGGTGTGACCCGCCACCAGCAACGAGTACCGTGGTTGAGACACCATGGGCTCTGAGAGTAAAGAAAGCTGTCATGAAGAAATCTTCGCTGTAAGTATAGATCTTTTCTTGCATAATGAACATCCTGTTCTGCTCGACTTGTGTAATAATATAACTGATTCTGCTTCATTAGGTCTGCAAGTGACATGAGGCACAAGCCGAAGCCTGCCGCATCTACCCCAGCCCCCGAGCCACCAGCCCCAGAGGAGCCCGCGCCCAAGGAACCAGCCCCCGAGGTGGACACAACACTGCCCGCCCTGCCACCCCCCGAGCCCCAGCAAGCGAAGCCAGAGCTGGTGGTGAGGAACAAGTCGAGGCCCGTGATGCCGCTCCTGCAGATGGCACAGGTAAGTGTCTGACCGCCCACGGCTAGCTGCTTAGACCACAGGCATTACATACTGAATGCATCTTGACTTGAAGGTGCCCAACAACCATCTTCTGAAGAAGCCACAGGGACCTCAAGGAGCCCTGGCGATCTGCTGGTGGCCGGACACGGATACCAGTACGTCATCACCACAGATCTGGTGGATGATCCGATTCTGACGGACAACAACATCCGGAACTTCAAGAAATCTCCAAAGAGATGTACAATTTTACCCTGTTAAGGCGTGATTACTCTTCTGCTAGTATACATTGTAGAGTTGCTTATCTTAATCTTCCCCCTTATGCAGGATGTGATCAAGCACTCACAAAAGAAGACTAAAAAACTTAAGGCAGTCATGAGTGGCCACCAGGAGCTCGCTGCAAAAGAAAAACTCATATCCGCAGAGAAGACAAAGAACATTTATCTTCAGAGAGAGCTTGACAAGCTGAAGCTGGAGCGGACGCGGGAGACGTGGCTTCTGAAGAACGATCTGCGCAATCTCGAGTAGGCCAACTCCGAGCTCTAGGAACAACTTAAAGGACAGAAGAAGGCGCACCAAGGCAAGTCCTTTCTTCCCCCGAGTACTTTTACTTAATAATCTGTCTTGAATTCTGAAAATATCTTCACCGCAGAGCTTAGGAAAATCTTAACATATAAAGAAGAGCTGCTTACTGACGTGAAGAATATGCTGTATTGCCGAACAGATGATGTTAAGAGGCTGCAGAAGGTGATCGCCGACACTGAACAACAGTTCGCTGGCTGCCTTCAGCAGATCAAGACGCTGGGCGAAGAGAAGGAGCAGCGGCAAAAGGAGCTGAAGGACCTCAGGGGGGCCGCCTAGAAGCTTTTGGACATGGTGGACCCACAAGAAGATGGTGAAGCAGGCGAGCAGCCCTTGCTGGGGTGACTTCTCGGAGCGTCGCAGAAAGTCGTCAGTTTCCTCACCGAAGCCCCGATCGCGTGTGTCAGCCACGCTTTGTCCTTTGTAAAATCCTTTTAGCCGGAGGCTTGCCTAGAGGCATTCGCACAGGGTGTAGCTGCAGAGTGTTCTGAAGAACAATTCAACGAGTACCTCGAAGAGGCCCAACCTGTAGCAGAAAAATAGTAAAAAGTGTACTACAGGATTGAGATGTAGTGAAAACAAGTACTCTTTTTCCTTGTATATAATTGTCTTTGATATCTCTACTTGTATATGCCTTGACTGAATTGTCATCCAAGTTCAAAGGCTAAGTAGTAGACACTACCCCGGGTGCAGCGACCCTGGAGGTAGTCGAAGTAGCTCCAAGTAGGAACCTATCCAATAAGTTAGACATAACCTGATCGAACGGGTCTAACCAGTTATGAAAGAACACGAGCATCATCGCGAGACTGCCATGCTTATGGCAAGAAAATCGAAACTACCCCGAGTGCAACGACTCTGGGCGTAGTCGAAATTGCTCCTCATGTGAGCTCGTCCAACAAGTTAGGTATAAACCAAACGAAGGGATCAAACTTGTTGGGAAAAATGTGATCATCATCGCAAACGACCATCAAAGGTCATGGCGAAAGTCGATTCATATAAAGCATGAACGTGGCTGTAGCCTCCGTCAAAACTTATAACAAGAAGTCAATAAAACATGAACGTGGCTGTAGCCTCCGTCAAAACTCATGACAAGAAGTCGATTTATATAAAACATGAACGTGGCCGTAGCCTCCGTCTGTTAATAGAAAAATTTACATTCCGAATTTTGTGACACGTAGCCTCCAAATTGATTCGAAAGAAAAAAAATGCCTAGGCGTTTAGAGAACAGCTATCCCCGCACGCCTCCTCATGGGTAGAACTTGCGCAGGATGTAAATATTCCAAGAATTCGGGACATCTTGGCCCCCAGGGTATTGAAGTCGATACGACCCTAGTCTTGTAACCTGCTTGATGACGAACGGACCTTCCCATCTTGAGTTGAGCTTGTGTAAGCCGGACTCATCTTGGATGCAGCGTAGGACCAGATCGCCTATACTGAATGACTGTTCCCTCACGTTGCGATCGTGATATCGCTGAATCCCCTGCAAGTATCGTGCTAACTGAATAAGAGAGGTGCAGCGAGCCTCTTCGATAGAGTCAAGCTCTAACTGCCTTGCTTCATCTGCCTCACCTTCATTGTACATTTCAACCCTTGGGGATTTCCACATGATGTCGGCCGGTAAGATAGCTTCAGAGCCATAGACAAGGAAGAATGGTGTTTGTTCTGTGGCTTTGGACGGCTGAGTCCTAAGCTCCCAAACGACATGTGGCAACTCGTGTATCCACTTTCCTCATTTCTTGCTATTTTCATCATAAAGTCTCTTCTTGAGACCATCAATTATCATGCCGTTCGCCCTCTTGACTTGACCATTGGCCCTTGGGTGTGCAACAGAAACATATTTGACCTCGAAGCACGTATTTTCACAGAACTCTCAGAACTGGTTGGCCATGAAGTTTGATCCCAGGTCCGTGATGATGGTATTCGGGAACCCGAAGCAATGCAAGATGTCAGAGATGAAATCAACAAGTCGATCTAGTGTGCGCTTGGCTATCGGCTTGTACTCGATCCACTTGGTAAACTTGTCGATAGCCACCAATACATGGGTGAAACCACCCGGTGCTGTTTATAAGGGCCCAATCATATCAAGGCTTCAGCAAGCAAACAGCCAGGATGGCAGCATGGTGATGAGACTGTGAGCTGGAATGTGAGATTGCTTGCCAAAGAATTGGCAGTTTTGGCATCTCCGCACAAGATCCTCAGCATCGGACACTGTGGTGGGCCACTAGAAACCAGCTCTGTATTCTTTCCCCACCAGCGTTCTTGAAGCCGCATGGTTGCCGCAAACGCCCTCATGGATCTCCCGCAGTATGTCGTAGCTGTCTTCTTTCGTGACGCACTTCATGAGCACACCTGATCGTGCGCCACGCCGGTAGAGCTTACTGTCAACTAGGACGAACCCCTTACTTCTACGCATGACACGAGCTGCCTCTGCGCTACTTGCGTCCATCTCGCTGGTTGTCTTTGATCCCAGATGAAATCGATATAAGCCTCTTTCCAGTCCTCTCCAAGCATCGTAACCTCCCGATCAGGTTGTTGAAGACCCGCATCGGTGGTTACCTGAGGTGAGAACTTGATGGATGGCTGCTTTAACTCCTGGACGAAGACTCCCGCTGGAAACTGTGCACGAGTAGACCCCAGTTGGGACAATATATCTGCGCCAACATTATGCTCCCATACCACATGATGAACCTCCAGGCCGGAAAATTTGTTTTCCAGCTTGCACACCTCGTGTATATAAGCGTCCATCATCTCCTTGTTGTAGTCCTACTCTTTGTTGACTTGCTGAACGACAAGAAGTGAATCACCGTATTCAAGAAGTCGCTTGATGCCTAGTGATATCACCAAACGCAGCCCGTGAAGCAGTGCTTCATATTCGGCTTCATTATTGGATACCTCCCAAAGGATCTGGAGGACATACTTCAGTTATTTGCCTCTTTGAGAAATAAATAGGACTCCAGCACCGCCACCATCGAGCTTAAGAGACCCATCGAAGTACATGGTCCAGTGCTCTAGCTTGTCGACTGGAGTTGGAATTTGATTCTCTCTCCACTCAGCCATAAAATCGACTAGAACTTGAGACTTGATTGCAGGGCGTGGCTTGAAGTCGATAGACAAAGCCCCCAATTCCACTGCCCACTTTGATATACGCCCCATGGCATCATGATTATGGAGAATATCTGCCAACGGAAAATCCGTAATCACAGTGATCTTGTATTCGTTGAAGTACTGGCGCAACTTCCTTGATGTAATCAGAATTGCATATAAGAGTTTCTGAACTGCCAGGTATCGTACCTTGGATTCAGAGAGGACCTCGCTGACGAAGTACACAGGCCTCTGCACTCCAAACGCATGTCCTTCCTTGCTACGCTTGACTACAATGGCACTGCTGACAATATGAGTGGTCGCCGCAATGTACAGTTTTAGATCTTCTCCCGGCAATGGTGCTATAAGGACTGGAGGAGACTGAAGGTGATGGTTGAGGTCTTGCAAGGCTCGCTCGGCCTCCTCCGTCCACTGGAACTTGTCTTGGCATTTCAGGAGCTTGAAGAAGGGTAGTCCTCTCTCCCCGAGCCGGGAGATGAACTTGTTCAGGACTGCCATACATCCTGTTAGCTTCTGCACATCTTTGATTGTGGCCGGAGCTCCCATATCAATGATGGTTGTGATCTTCACAGGGTTGGCTTCAATTTCTCGGTTGCTGATGATGAACCCGAGCAATTTTCCTGATGGTACTCCGAAAATGCATTAAGTTGGGTTGAGCTTCCACCAAAATCTGCGTAGACTGCTGAACGTCTCTTCCAAGTCTGCACTCAGGCCATCGGGATTCTTGGTCTTGATGACCACGTCATCCATGTAGGCTTCAACGTTCTGATGCAACTGATCAGCAAAGCACATCTGAATCGCGCACTGATAGGTTGCTCCTGCGTTTTTCAACCCGAAAGACATAGTTTTGTAGGCGTACGTCCCGAACGGAGTGATGAATGCAGTTTTGATTTGATCTTCCTCCTTGAGTGCAATCTGGTGATACCCTAGATAACAATCAAGCAAGCAGAGGAGTAGACAACTCGCCGTCGAGTCGATGACTTGATCAATGCGCGGTAGCCCGAAGTGATCCTTTGGGCAATGCTTGTTGAGATCAGTGTAATCAACGCACATTTTCCATTTATTATTCTTTTTCCTTACAAGGACAGGATTAGCAACCCACTCTGGATGAATCACTTCTTTAATGAAGCCAGCTGCGAGGAGTTTAGCTATTTTCCATTTAATTGCTTCACGCTTGTCGTGAGCAAATCGTCGAAGGCGTTGCTTTTTGGGCACAGCCTACGGATGTACATTCAGACTATGCTCGATCAGCTTCCTGGGCACCCCTGGCATATCCGCTGGTTTCCATGCGAATATGTCTCAGTTGGCCCGGAGGAAATTGACGAGCGCGAATTCCTATTTCTCATCTAAGCCCGCGCCGATGATGGCGGTCTTGGATGAGTCACCGTCCTAGAGCTGGATCGACTTGATAGCCTCGTTGCCAGTCGACTAGATGCTCGACTTGCTGGCCTTTCTTGAAGGGATCTCCAGCCCGGCCTGGGAGAGCTACTGCGTGGCCGCGAGTACTTCCCCTAAAGCATCTGGCACATGCGTAGTCGAAGCATACTGGATCGCCTCCCGATTGCAATCATATGACTTCTTCAAGTCGCCTCAGAGAGTGAGTACTCCACTTTGTCCTGGCATCTTGAGAAGCAGATAAACATAATGCATCACTGCTATGAATTTAGCAAGTGCCGGTCGGCCCAGTATGGCATGATAAGAAGATTCAAAGTTAGCAACTTCGAATTTAATAAACTCGGTACAATAGTTCTCCCTCGTGCCGAAGGTGACTGGAAGAACCACCGTGCCAAGTGGGTGCGCCGCATTACCTGGGACAATGCCGTAGAAAGGAGACTTGCTTGGAACCAGCATGTCCGTGAAGTCCAGACCCATCTTTCTCAAAGTGCTGGCGAAGATGAGATTGAGACCACTCCCGCCATCGATGAGCACCTTGGTGAGCCTGACTTCCACCACCACCGGATCCAGGAGCAGGGGGCACTTACCGGGCTCCAAAAAGCTTGTCCACTGATCATCCCGGGAGAACGAGATGGGCACCTCTGACCAGCGGAATGGTCTTGGTGCCACCGGCTCGACGGACATGATCTCCGGAGAAGCAGTTTTTGTTCCCGCTTGGAACCGAAGTCTCCATCTCCCCCGAAGATGACGTTGACGGTCTTTGAAGCATCCTGGAACTTCATGTTGTGCGCTTGGTCTCCTTGGTCGTCGTCTTCGGGTTCTTTGTCCACTGGCTTCTTGTTCTTCTTGCCGCCATCGGGATTGCTGAATATCCTCCGGAGGTGGTAGCAATAAATTGCCACATGATTGGCACCTGGATGCCATGGGCATTTCTTCTGTAGGAGCTTGTCGAACTCTTCCTGCGTTGTTGACTTCTTGCCTCGTGAGGGACGATCCATAGCCACGATGAGATCATCTGGCTTGCATTTTCGGGATGGACCCGAATAGTCCCGCTGGCTCTTGTCGTTGCGGTTGTCATTTGGACACCTCATGTTGCTATCATTACGCCTCGGGAACCGCTCCTGCATCTTCACTTCCTGCTCGGACCAGTCATGCGTCATGTCACGAAGCCCCGCAATAGTTTTTGGTCTATTCCGCCCGAAGTCTCTGTAGATGCCTGGGTCGGTGATGCCATTGTAGAAGCAGTCGATGATGTCTTCCTCCGAGATATACATAATGGTAGCATGGACATCGAAGAAACGGCGTGTATAGGATCGCAGGAGCTTGTTACGTTCCTGTTTACATTGAGCAACATCGTGACGAGTACCTGCGCAAGTGATCGCCCCCTGGAAGTTGTCGATGAAGACCTTCTTGAGCCGCTCTCAGGAGTCGATCGAGTTGTTGTTGAGGCTCGCCAACCACGTGAGCGGCGCAAGGTCCAAAGCCATCGGGAAATGGACGACCTTGGTAATGTTGGAGCCCCCCGCGACTTCAATGGCGATGGAGTAGCAACATAGCCATTGCTGAGGAGCTTGCTTGCCATCATACATGGTGATGCTGATTGGAAAATGGTTGCTGCAGTCAGTACCTTCTATCTCAACTACTTCGCGCTCTCTGTGCCTGGAATCGATTACAGACCGCGCACCGCGTCCTTCATTGATTCGCTGGCGCAGGTCTTCTAGAGGAGGCCGATGATTGGCCTGTCGCGGGTTACCCCTAGGAGGTGGCTGCTGCCTCCCGCCAGGGGCCTGACTCCCGCGAGCATTGTCATTGTTGCTGCGCCGAGGTCGGGGACGGCCGGCTGCCGTTCAACTATGAGCCTGGCTTCGGCTTTCGCCCAAGCGCTGCTCCCTGAGGGTAGACGTCGGGTTTTGTTGATCAAGCTGAATCCAAGCCCTCTGTGCGTAACGAAGTGCTTGACGCATGTTTGGATTGTTACTGCGCTCGAGTATGGCTGTAACCCTGGCGATGTTGGCCACCGGAGTCCTGAAGCCCCGCTCGCTTACGCCAGCAAATTCGGAGTCAAGCTCGCGATGCATGGATCGCATGCACTCATTGACCCTCCTTCAGTGGGCTGCGCGAGCTCTATTCCTGGTCCTCCGTGCCCCACGATCGGAGTCATTTTCGTCGCCGGTGTTGGCTGTGGCCTCATCTTCGAATATCGCACCAAATTCGATGATGGGCAAGTCACCATCATCCTCGCCTTCTTCCGCCATCAGCACCTGGTGTGAGATGAGCTCATCAGAGCTCGCGTCGACTCCTCCGCCATGGTGGCTAATGGCCTACCCTCCTGAAAAGGCAAAGGCTCGAGGTGTGCCACAAGTTGGTCTTCGGCCTCGAGTAGATCGGAAAGTTTCATGCCCTTCCAATGCACGAAACGCCCCTCCGGAGTGGAGGTGATCATCAGATCGTTAGCACCAAAACAACCTGAAGCCCCCCGACGTGCGGTGGCTTCGGGCTTTCCGAGTTGGAGTAGAGAGTCCAAGTCCTCCTCCAATGTGGAGAAGGACTCGAAGATGTTGGCCTCCTAAAGATCAGTGGCCAAATTGCATAGACCGAGTCGTGATTGGCTACGCGAGTCCTTAGATTGGAACATGTCCTACCCAAGGAAGGTTGTTGGAGTGTTGGATGAAGTTGCGCTGGAAGCAGACTCCTCCTCGGTCATCGTAGCGGATCCATGAATTGATAAATTGTCGAGATCATCAACGAACTTGTCAAGGTCGCTATGAGGACCCACCGCGGGAGTTTTTGGCTTCATGTCGACGAGGAATCGACGGAAACTGTGCACACCATCTGCGACGCAGACCCACGAGCCAAAAACAAATGTCATGCCCTGAGAGGGTACTGACCTAGTGAACCGGAAAGATGCCATCGAGTTCGCCGGTGGATCTTCGATGCGCTCCCCTACCTGGCGCGTTAGCTGTCAGTGTTTTACCGGCTGCCCACCGAGGGGTATACCCAAGATGGTAAGTTTAGGTGAGGAGATACTGAGATTAGGAACTCCAAGGTGCAAGGAACACAAGACTTAGACAGGTTCGGGCCGCGAGGTGCGTAATACTCTATGTCATGTATGGTGGTTTGTATTGCCTTGGGTGTAGATATTGTATTTTGAATGGGTCCTTGCCCCCCCCTTATATATCCGGGATGTCAAGGTTCCTAGTAGAATTATAAGGTAGGAGTCCTAGTAGGATTACAAGGTATGAGTCCTAGTAGGATTACAGTGGAATCCTAGTAGGAATCAGACTTTTTTTTCCTCACGGGTAGCTTCCTTCGGTATCCAGGGGATCTATCCCTGACAAGCCCCCGAGCTCTTCATAGCTGAGTACTGCAGGCATTTCAAGTACTTTAGAAGTAGTCTTCGGCTTCTTCTGAAACTCCGTCTTGAAGGTCTTCTTCGAGTACTTCCTTGGTTGCATCGAGGCTATGAGGTGCTCATGCCCCGAATAGCTTCAAGTCTTCTTTTGTATGGGGTGCGATGGAAAATCGCACTCCATATGGATAAGACAGGCTAAGCTCTTCATAGCTGAGTACTACAGGCTTCTCGAGTACTTTTGAAGTAGTCTTCGCCTTCTTTTGAAGCTCCGTCCTGAAGTTCTTCTTCGTGTACTTTCTTGACTGCATCGAAGCTATGAGGAGCTCATGCTCCGAATTACTTCTTTGGTATGGTGTGCGATTGAAACATCGCACTCCAAATGGAGTAGCCCCCGAGCTTTAAGTTGAATCGAAGAATCAGGCTGAGGGTCACATTAGTCTTGAATCTTCCTTACTTACTTTTCAAATAAATTCAAAAAAAATAAGTAGTCGATGCTACGTATCCCGTAGACCCCGAGCCTTGAATCCAAATCTCTCAGCTTTGGAAATAAGGATTCAAAGGTCGTGGCATGCAGTGAAAAAATATTCCCATGATAAATAACTGGTGTGATGGTACGAATGATGGAAGTTATATCTGGATACGAAAAACCCCTTTTTTCAGGACGATTAACCCTAAAAAAATGATTAATCGAATATTTTATCTAAACAATCCAAAAAATGACCCCTCATCTTCCGAATATTCCCTGAAATGACTCTTCAACTTCGAAACAGTAAAATTGTATCCAGCCGCTGGTTATTTAACCCTGCGGTAACACCAAATAAAATCTGCGCTTCCAATCTGCAATCCACCAAGAGCTTTAGAAATCCCCCAATCAGAGCCGCACTCCGCCTTCATCCCCTTGGAGAGCCCCAACCTAGCCAAATCTCTTCGCCCCTTTCCCCACAGCCCCCGAGCAACTCGTGGCGAGCGGATCCAGAAATGGCGCCCAAGAGATCCAACGAGAAGGATGGGAAGAAGAAGGAGTCACAGCCACCGTCTGGGGAGTGGACTCACAGTAAGTGCTCCAACAACGATCTCAAAAAACTTGTTTCCAAGGGTTTGCTCCAAGACAAAAGTCTTGTCAACTGGCGCCCCTCTTGTCGCGAACTTTTTCCCATGGAAAATGTAGATGAAATCATCACATTTTACCATTTTGCCAAATGGGGTCTGGCCCTCCCCTCTTGCTCTTTTTTCTATGGCCTTCTTTATTTGTACGGGCTTGAGCTCCATCATCTCCACCCGAATTCCATTTGCCATATTGCCATCTTCATCCATTTCTACGAAGTTTTCCTTGGAATCTAACCCCATTGGGATCTTTTCCGCTTCCTTTTCCGAGTAAAGCCGCAACCATAGCCAAAAATCTATCCGTTGTAGGAGACGCCAGCATCCAGCTTAGAAAGCAAGCCGGCGATAGGTACCTTTCCTATAAATTCCCCTCCAACATTCCTAGATGGAAGAACCACTGGTTCTACATCGAAAACCATGCCCCCAGCTTCCTGAAAAATCCGGCTAACCCCCTGTTGTGAGGCCAGAGTAGGACACCGAACTCTCCAGAGGAGATCTGGACCAAGTCGACGAGTTGCTAGCCATCATAGCAGCTCACAAAGAAATAGGAGTGACCAGAGCGTATGTAATGTTTTCTTTCTTCAAGCGTCGAATCCAGCCAATCCAACAACGCCACACTTTAGGCTTCGAGTGCATAGGCACTGAAGATCCCTCTTGGATGTGCGCAGAAGAATTGACTAACGACGCCGCACTCATCTAGGTTAGGCGAGTGCTACTGGACGTGGACGCCGTTCCCTAGATCTCGCAGTTTTTTTCTGTGCAAAATCCTCCGAAACCGGTAAGTATTCGATAACTTCTTTTTAGAACAAGTTATGTTGTTCTGCCACTACTAACTGAAAATCTTCTGTAGGGACACACAGAGTTGTACCGGAGCTATCCACCACAGCCCGACATCCCTCGACCGGACCACCTTCTCCCCAGCATCGCAGCTGAAGCGAAGAGGGCTCAAGCAGCCGAGGCTCTGCCCGGCAGCGAGAGCACTAAAAGCGGGAGCCCCCTGGCGGAAAGGGAAGCCGAAGGGGAGGCGAGAAGGAACAACTCCCCCGGACCATCCGTGGAGTTGACTGAAACTCTGCCTTTGATCCCGCAGGGTCGTCGGGTAGTGCGCAAACGGAAAACGCATGTAGTTGAGTCCTCCAGGTATGAAGTTGCTGCCTTGTTGAATTGTCAAATATCGGTATTGTTGCACGCTAACACTATCCTTTTGCAGTCCATCTGCTTCTCCTCCCAACCCCAAGTGTCGGTGTTTTTACCGTTGGCCTACCTAGGGATACCCTAAGGTAGGTGATTATTTGGTGAGAGATCGCCGGATCTGGAACTTGAAGGTGAATGGAAGGACACAAGACACAAATTTAGACATATTCGGGCCGCTAGAGTAGCGTAATACCCTACGTCCTGTTTTGGGGTGTTGTATATTGCGCCCTACGCTTGGGAGTTGAGCTGCCTGTTGGCTGCTCTCTGTTGGTTCTCTGCCTATCTAGGTATCTCTGCCCTCCTTTATATATCCCAGGGGACGGGGTTCCTAGTAGGATTACAAGGTAGAAGTCCTAGTAGGATTACAAGGTATGAGTTCTAGTAGGATTACAGTGGAATCCTAGTAGAAATCAGACTTCTTTTTCCTCATGGGTAGCTTCCTTGCGGTATCCAGGGGATCTATCACTGACAAGCCCCCGAGCTCTTCATAGCTGAGTACTGCAGGCATTTCGAGTACTTCTGAAGTAGTCTTCGGCTTCTTCTGAAACTCCGTCTTGAAGGTCTTCTTCGAGTACTTCCTTGGTTGCATCGAGGCTATGAGGTGCTCATGCCCCGAATAGCTTCAAGTCTTCTTTTGTACGGGGTGCGATGGAAATCGCAATCCATATGGAGTAGCCCCCGAGCCTTAGGTTGAATCGAAGAATCAGGCTGAGGGTCACATTAGTCTTGAATCTTCCTTGCTTACTGTTCGAATATATTCGAAAAATAAGTAGTCGATGCCACGTATCCCGCAGCCCTCGAGCCTTGAATCCAAAACCCTTAGGCTTGGAAAAAGGATCCAAGAATCGTGGTATTGGTGTTACTCTAAAATCCCGAGAAAAACTCTTCGCCTTTTGCACAGTGAAATTGAGCCTCCCACTGGTTTATTGAACCGCGCGGTGACTTAGGGTTTCTTCTGCACTCTTAGTCTTCATATGAGTCGTCTTCAAGTAGTTTTGCGGCGTCCAGCCCCCGAGCTTACGAGCCAGGAGAGCCGAAGGAGCCATGTCGAGTAGTGTGCATCACCCAGCCCTTGAGCCTGGGAACTAGCAGAACGTGATGCCACGCCGTGCTGCCTGGAGGGTTTTTTTCCGAAGCTTGATCTGAAAAAAGACAATGCATACATTATGTAGCATAATGTGAAGATACCGAGTAGTACTCAGCAATAATATGAAGACACCAAAATTTATTCGTTGTAAAAATTGCTGTGTCGAGCTCTTTTTTAGGCCATTTAAATCTCCCGAGTAGTGCACCCTTTACGTTCACCCGGTCCCAGTTTAGCCTTCGCCCATAGCATGTACAAGTCGCTTAGGTCTCTAGCCCCTCTAGCCTTCGCTCATACAGGACGGGTCGCTTAGGTCATGACTGGAGACTCGAGGTTTCATGGATTAAGGCATTTGCTACTCGAGTAGATTAGCGACGTTAAGAGGAGACAACGAGTAGAATGTAGTCTCCATGCGACAAAGAGGATACGCAGTGCGCAAAAATAGTTGACAAAGTGTAGCTCTGGAGGGTTTCAATGCCCATTGAGAGTCTTACACGGATAAGTAGTCGGTGAAGTGTAGCTCTGGAGGGTTTCATGCCCATTGAGAGATGTACACGGATAAGTAGTCGATCATGGTGTAGCCCCCGAGGGTTTCATGCCCGTTGAGAAGCGTACCCAAAAAGGTAGCCGATCTTGTGAAGAACAAAACGGAAAAGGTATAAGTCACTTAGCTTGATTTGTGGATGAATGTCGAGGAAGCCGTGGAGCTTGTTGATGGAGCTGCGACGGTTTGTTGATGAAGCTCGACTAGTCGGAGTCGATTCCGACTAGTTTTCAAGTCGAGACGAGTAGTTGATGTAGTCATTGCTGTGAGGCTCACCCTCGACTAGTTTCTAGTCGAGACGAGTAGTCGAAGTAGTCGTCGGCGAGCCACCGATCGTCCTCGCGAAGTCGAAGTGATCACCAGCAGGCTGTCGAGCCTTCTCACGAAGTCGAAGTAGTCGAACTCATCGCTGCTGCGCGCGGACATTGCGGCACAGGCCGAAGTTGAATCGGGTCGTCGAGGTCGGCGGCCGCGGTGCCTCGACGTTGCAGCGCGCGGTGAAGTCGAGCCGAGTAGTCGAGGTCGATGCAGCTGATCGCTGAAGGATCCGATCTCGAACTCGATGAATCCATCCGCCGATGAATATGTATGAAGTAGCAATCCACCACCTTGAGTGGATTGATATTGATGAAGAGGTCCTTCAAATTCGCCCAATGATCGCGACGATCGGCCCCACGGTGGGCGCTATCTGTCGGTGTTTTTACCAGCGGCCTACCTAGGGATACTCTAAGGTAGGTGATTATTTGGTGAGGGATCGCCGGATCTGGAACTTGAAGGTGAACGCAAGGACACAAAACACAAATTTAGACAGGTTCAGGCCGCTAGAGTAGCGTAATACCCAACGTCCTGTTTCTGGGTGTTGTATATTGCACCCTGCGCTTGGGTGTTGAGTTGCCTGTGTGCTGCTCTCTGTTGGTTCTCTGCCTATCTAGGTATCCCTGCCCTCCTTTATATATCCCAGGGGACGGGGTTCCTAGTAGGATTACAAGGTAGGAGTCCTAGTAGGATTACAAGGTATGAGTCCTAGTAGGATTACAGTGGAATCCTAGTAGGGATCAGACTTATTTTTCCTTATGGGTAGCTTCCTTGCGGTATCCAGGGAATCTATCCCTGACACCAAGCGCCAAGAGGTGGGAACGGACCCATCGACTACCGCAACCGGAACGGTTACCATTGCCGTGATGGGCACCGCGCCACCAGCTGGTGTGACCCCGCCACCAGCAACGAGTACCGTGGTTGAAACACCACAGGCTCTAAGAGTAAAGAAAGCTGTCATGAAGGAATCTTTGCTGTAACTATAGATCTTTTCTTGCATAATGAACATTCTGTTCTGCTCAACTTGTGTAATAATATAACTGATTCTGCTTCATTAGGTCTGCAAGCGACATGGGGCACAAGCCAAAGCCTGTCGCAGGTACCCCAGCCCCCGAGCCACCAGCCCCAGAGGAGCCCACGCCCAAGGAGCCAGCCCCCGAGGCAGACACAGTACTGCCCGACCTGCCACCCCCCGAGCCCCAGCAAGCCGAAGCCAGAGCTGGTGGTGAAGAACAAGTCGAGGCCACTGAAGCCGCTCCTGCAGATGGCATAGGTAAGTGTCTGACCGCCCACGGCTAGCTGCTTAGACCATAAACATTATATATTGAATGCATCTTGATTTGCAGGAGCCCAACAACCATCTGCTGAAGAAGCCATAGGGACCTCAAGGAGCCCTGTAGATCTGCTGGTGGCCGGATGCGGATACCAGAACATCATCACCACAGATCTGGTGGATGATCCAATTTTGACGGACAACAATATATGATACTTCAAGAAGATCTCCAAAGAGTTGTACAATTTTACCCTGGTAAGACATGATTACTCTTCTCCCAGTATACGTTGTCGAGTTGCTTGTCTTAATCTTTCCCCTTATGTAGGATGTGATCAAGAACTCACAAAAGAAAACCGAAAAGCTGAAGGCAGTAGTGAGTGGCCACCAGGAGCTCGCTGCCAAGGAAAAACGCATATCCGAAGAGCTGATGAAGAACATTTATCTTCAGAGAGCTTGACAAATTGAAGCTGGAGCGGACGCGAGAGACATGGCTCCTCAAGAATGATCTGCGCAATCTCGAGAAGGCCAACTCCAAGCTCTAGGAACAACTCAAAGAACAGAAGAAAGCACACCAAGGCAAGCCCTTTCTTCCCTCGAATACTTTCACTTAACAATTTGTCTTGAATTCTAAAAATATCTTTACCCAGAGTTTAGGAAAATCTTAACATATAAAGAAGAGCTGCTTACTGACGTGAAGAATATGCTATATCACCTCACAGATGACGTTGAGAGGCTGTAGAAGGTGATCACCAACACCGAATAACAGTTCGCCGGCTGCCTTTAGCAGATCAAGACACTGGGCGAAGAGAAGGAGCAGCGGCAAAAGGAGCTAGAGGACCTCAGGGGGGCCGCCTAGAAGCTTGTGGACATGGTGGACCCACAAGAAGACGGCGAAGCAAGCGAGTGGCCCTTGCTGGTGCGACTTCTCGGAGCACCGCAGAAGGTCGTCAATTTCCTCACTGAAGCCCCGGTCGCGTGTGTCAGCCACGCTCTTTCCTTTGTAAAATCCTTTTGGCCGAAAGCTCGACTAGAAGCGTTTGTGCAGGGAGTGGCTGTGGAGTGCTCTGAAGAACAATTCAACGAGTACCTCCAAGAAGCCCAACCTGTAGTAGCACAGATAGTAAAAAGTGTACTACAGGATTAAGATGTAAAAACAAGTACTTGTTTCCTTATATGTATTTTTCTTTGATGTCTCCACTTGTATATGCCCTATGAATTGTCATCAAGTGCAAAGGCTAAGTAGTAGACACCACCCTGGGTGCAGCGACCCTGGAGGTAGTCGAAGTGGCTCCGAGTAGGAACCTATCCAACAAGTTAGATATAACCCGAAGGAGCAGGTCTAATCAGTTAGGAAGGAATGCGAGCATTGTCGCGTGACTGCCATGCTTATGGCGAGAAGTCGGAACTACCCTGAGTGCATCGACTCTGGGCATAGTCAAAATAGCTCGTCATGTGAGCCCATCCAACAAGTTAGGTATAAACCAATCGAACGGATCGAACTTGTTGGGAAGAATGCGATCATCATCGCAAACGACCATCAAAGGTCATGGCAAAAAGTCAACTCATATAAAGCATGAACATGGCCGTAGCCTCCGTCAAAACTTATAACAAGAAGTCGATAAAACATGAACGTGGCCGTAGCCTCCGTCAAAACTCATGACAAGAAGTCGATTTATATAAAACATGAACATGGCCGTAGCCTCTGTATGCTAACAGAAAAAATTTACATTCCGAATTTTGTGACACGTAGCCTACAAATGGATTCGGAAGAAAAAAGGCCGCCTAGACGTCTGGAGAATAGCCATCCCCTCACGCCTTCTCACGGGTAGAACTTGCGTAGGTTCTGAACATTCCAAGAATTTGGGACATCTTGGCCCTCGGGGTATTGTAGTCGATATGACCCCGGTCTTGTAACCTGCTTGACGATGAACAGCCCTTCCCACCTCGAGTTGAGCTTATATAAGCCGGACTCATCTTGGATGCGGCCTAGGACCAAATCGCCTATGTTCCCTCACGTTGCGATCGTGATATCGCTGGATCCCCTGCAGGTATCGTGCTGACTGAACAAGAGCGGTGCAATGAGCCTCTTCGACAGAGTCGAGCTCCAACTGCCTTGCTTCGTCCGCCTCACCTTCATTGTACATTTCAACCCTTGGGGATTTCCACATGATGTCGGTCGGTAAGATAGCTTCAGAGCCGTAGACAAGGAAGAACGGTGTTTGTCCTGTGGCTTTGGACGGCTGAGTCCTGAGCCCCCAGATGATATGTGGCAACTCGTGTATCCACTTTCCTCCTTTTTGGCTATTTTCATCATAGAGTCTTTTCTTGAGGCCATCAATTATCATGCAGTTCGCCCTTGGGTGTGCAACAGAGACATATTTGACCTCGATGCACGCATTTTCACAGAACTCCCAGAACTGGTTGGCCGTGAAGTTTGATCCCAGGTCTGTGATGATGGTATTCGGGAAGCCGAAACGATGCAAGATATCGGAGATGAAATCAACAACTCGATCTGGTGTGAGCTTGGCTATCAGCTTGTACTCGATCCACTTGGTAAACTTGTTGATAGCCACCAATACATGGGTGAAACCGCCTGGCGCCGTTGTGAAGGGCCCAATCATATCAAGGCTCCAGCAAGCAAACGGACAGGATGGCGGTATGGTGATGAAACTGTGAGCTGGGACGTGAGATTGCTTGCCAAAGAATTGGCAGTTTTGGCATCTCCGCACAAGGTCCTCAGCATCAGACACTGCGGTGGGCCACCAGAAACCAGCTCTATATGCTTGCCCCACCAGCGTTCTTGAAGCTGCATAGTTGCCGCAAACGCCCTCATGTATCTCCCGCAGTATGTCATAGCCGTCTTCTTTTGTGACGCACTTCATGAGCACACCTGATCGTGCGCCACGCCGGTAGAGCTTAATGTCGACTAGGATGAAACCCTTACTTCTGCGCATAACACGAGCAGCCTCTGTGCTTCTTGCGTCCATCCCCGCTGGTAGTCTTTGATCCCGGATGAAATCGATATAAGCCTCTCTCCAGTCCTCTCCAAGCATCATAACCTCCCGATCAGGTTGTTGAAGGCTTGCATCGGTGGTTACCTGAGGTGAGGAATTGATGGATGGCTGCTTTAAATCCTGGATGAAGACTCCCACTGCAACCTGTGCACGAGTAGACCCCAGCTCGGACAATATATCTGCGCCAACATTATGCTCCCGTACCACATGATGAACCTCCAGGCTGGAAAATTTATTTTCCAGCTTGCGCACTTCTTGTACATAAGCGTCCATCGTCTCCTTGTTGCAGTCCCACTCTTTGTTGACTTGCTAAACGACTAGAAGTGAATCCCCGTATACAAGTAGTCACTTGATGCCTAGTGATATCGCTAAACGCAGCCCGTGAAGCAGTGCTTTATATTCGGCTACATTATTGGATACCTCCCAAAGGATCTGGAGGATATACTTCAGTTGTTCGCCTCTTGGAGAAATAAATAGAACTCCAGCACCGCCGCCATCGAGCTTAAGAGACCCATCGAAGTACATAGTCCAGTGATCTGGTGTGTCGACTGGAGTTGGAATTTGATTCTCTCTCCACTCAACCATAAAATTGACTAGAGCTTGAGACTTGATTGCAGTGCGTAGCTTGAAGTTGATAGACAAAGCCCCCAGTTCCACTGCCCACTTTGATATACGCCCCTTGGCATCTTGATTATGGAGAATATCCACCAATGGAAAATCCATAATCACAGTTGATAGAGTCGGAGTGCCCGATCTTTCGGTGAGTGGAGATAATTTCGATCTGGTGGAAGATGACCCTCACGATCCGACTACGACGAGCGAGCCCAAAGCACCAATGCAATCGCTGAACCAACTTCCTGTGGTTACCGACCTTGTTGATGCAAGATCAGCCTGATCATGAAGATCGTTTCCTGCACGCAATCGAAGAACGAACAAGAAAAAGATGCGAGCAATCACAATATCACTCGAAGGTGGAGTTCTGAATCTCACGAGGACAGCGCGTATTTGCGCGTGTTCGAGATTAGCTAAAGCTAGATGTAAAACAAAACTTAAGTCTGGAAAGCAATGATGCCTCTATCTAAATAGAGGAAGAGAGGGGCGTAACCCTAGGAAAGGGGCGGCCAGGGAGGGGGCGCAGCCCCTAGTGGTGGTCAGCCCTAGGCGCCCACGCAAGGGCCTCTGTTGGGCCAGCATCTATTCTCCTGGGCCTTCGTTCTTCAGTAGCATGACGAAGTTCAGTTCTCTTGCACGGGCCCGAGTGATTGGCCCAGAAGGAGGTGGCGCCTGGGGTGGAGGAGCATCTGGTGTCGTTGGAAAAGGTGCTGCTGGCGTAGACGTACTCGTGTTGTAGTTGATGTCCTCATCATCCTCCCCTTCTAGAACTGAAGTCGTCCTCGATGGCAACTCCTCATCCTCGCCCACATATGGCTTCAAATCTGCAACATTAAAACTAGTGGAAACACCAAGCTCCGCAGGCAGGTCAAGGATATAAGCATTATCATTAATCTTGGTTAGCACCTTAAAAGGACCAGCAGCACGAGGCATCAATTTAGAACGGCGTAAAGTAGGAAACCGATCCTTTCTCAAATGCAACCAAACCATATCACCAGGTTCAAAAGTAACAAGTTTTCGACCTTTACTACCAGCAACTTGATATTTAGCATTAGCAGCAGCAATGTTTTGTTGAGTCTGTTCATGCAAATTAATCATGTGTTCAACATGGGCAACAGCATCTATGTGTGGGGCGTCCGCAGCATCAAGCGAAAACAAATCAATAGGCGCCCGAGGAATATAACCATAAACAATCTGAAAAGGGCACATCTTTGTAGAAGAATGTGTTGCATGATTATAAGCAAACTCAACATGAGGCAGGCAATCTTCCCAACGTTTCAAAATTTTGTCTAAAACAGCCCTAAGCATGGTTGACAAAGTTCTATTAACCACCTCAGTTTGTCCATCAGTCTGAGGGTGACAAGTTGTGCTAAACAGCAATTTAGTTCCCATTTTATTCCAAAGTGATCTCCAAAAATGACTGAGAAACTTAGCATCATGATCAGAGACTATTGTATTCGGAATACCATGCAAACGAATAATCTCTCGAAAGAACAATTCAGCAACACTGCTAGCATCATCAGTCTTATGACATGGTATAAAATGAGCCATTTTGGAGAATCTATCAACAACCACAAAAATGCTATCCCTCCCCTTTCTTAGTTCTAGGCAATCCCAAAATAAAGTCCATAGAAATATCAAGCCAAGGGGAAGTAGGAACAGGCAAAGGCATATACAAACCATGGTTGTTCAGTCGTGACTTAGCTTTCTGACAAGTAGTGCAGCGGGCAACAAGGCGCTCGACATCACGGCGCATCCGGGGCCAAAAGAAGTGGGCGGCCAGCACCTCATGCGTCTTGTAGACGCCAAAGTGTCCCATGAGACCGCCTCCGTGTGCTTCCTGTAACAACAAAAGACGAACCGAGCTTGCTGGAACACACAGCTTGTTAGCGCGAAATAGGAACCCATCCTGCATGTGAAATTTGCCCCATGGTTTGCCATCCATACAATGAGCTAAGATATCTTTAAAATCAGCATCATCGACATATTGATCTTTCACAGTATGCAAGCCAAAGATTTTAAAATCTAACTGGGACAGCATGGTATATCGACGAGACAAAGCATCAGCAATGACATTTTCCTTCCCATTCTTGTGTTTAATAATGTAAGGGAAAGACTCAATGAATTCTACCCAATTAGCATGACGACGGTTCAGATTTGTTTGGGTACGAATATGTTTCAAAGCCTCATGATCAGAATGGATGATAAACTCGCGATGCCAAAGATAGTGCTGCCATGTTTGCAAAGTGCGAACTAAAGCATAAAGCTCCTTATCATAAGTAGAATATCTCAGGCTAGCACCGCTTAATTTCTCACTAAAATAAGCAACCGGTTTTCCTTCTTGTAACAAAACAGCACCTAGCCCAATACCGCTAGCATCACATTCAAGCTCAAATACTTTATTAAAATCAGGCAATTGCAAGAGGGGAGCATGTGTTAACTTATCTTTCAAAGTGTTGAACGCTACCTCCTGCGAGTCGCCCCAAGCAAATGGCGCACCTTTCTTTGTAAGCTCATGCAAAGGGGCTGCAATGGAGCTGAAATCACGGACGAACCGACGGTAGAATCCTGCAAGTCCAAGAAAGCTCCGAATCTGTGTAACCGTCGTCGGTGTAGGCCATTCCCGAATGGCATCAATCTTGTTGCTGTCCACCTCAATGCCCTGCGGAGTCACAACATAACCAAGAAACGAAACAGGTTGCGTGCAAAAGATGCATTTTTCCATATTACCAAATAAGCGAGCTGCATGCAACGCATCAAAAACAGCATCAAATGTTCTAAATGCGCTTCCATAGTCTTGCTGTAAATAAGGATATCATCAAAATAGACAACAACAAACAATCCTATGAAGGGCCTTAGAACTTCGTTCATCAAACGCATAAAGGTGCTGGGAGCATTAGTCAAACCAAACGGCATAACCAACCATTCATATAACCCAAATTTCGTTTTAAAAGCCGTTTTCCATTCATCACCCAGTTTCATTCGAATCTGATGGTAACCACTACGCAAATCAATTTTAGTGAAAAGAATGGCACCACTAAGCTCATCTAGCATATCATCAAGGCGTGGTATAGGGTATCGATAACGAATGGTGATGTTATTAATAGCGCGACAGTCTACACACATACGCCATGAGCCATCTTTCTTTGGAACAAGTAACACAGGAACTGAGCAAGGGCTAAGAGACTCACGAATGTAACCCTTGTTGATGACGTACCACACGGCGGGCACGACCGCGGTGAGCTCCCTCTTCCGGCTCCGTGTCACCGCCATAATCCTGCTGCAACTCCGTGATCGTTGTGTTCAATGCGTCTAGCCGTGCCACGATGGTGTCGAGCGTGGTCCTAGCGGCCGTCTGAGCGAGGTCAAGCTGATCGAACCTCTCGGTCGATGACGTGATCGTCGAGTCAAGCCGTTCATGCATCATCTTGATGTCCGCAGCAAGTCTGTCAACTCGTGTCTGCATGTCCTGCAGCTGTTCATCCGCTGTGCCTTCGTCTCCTGCCATAGTTAGCGCAAACACAAAAACAAAGCCTATGACAACAAGGGTGTAACAGCTCACAAGGCGCTCACAGTAGTGCTGTTATCAAATTCTTATCCGTTCTTACCAAGCACACAGGGGTGATCTGCAACCAACAGGTAGAACCGGTGAAAGATTGGAGGAGCGATTGCCTGGAGAAACAAAGTCTGCTCGTCATAGAACTATGTGGAGTTCTGGGTAGGCTGCACTCAATTCAAGGGTTAGCGCAATCAAACAATAATGCAAGGTTGAATTATAGTGCCAAACACGTAATCAAAGCTGCTGGAAACAAAGTGCAAAAGTTGAGCAAGGGTATGGGGGGTAAAGGAAAAACACAAGAGAGAAAACAAGGAACCTGGGCGTCCTGCGGAATACGCCCAAATGAAGGTAACCTCCTTTCGGTTTCCCCCTTTTTTGTTTCTGCATTTCTGTTCTTTTTTTTTTTTGCCAGGAGTCCTCAAAACTGATAATATGAACACAGAGGATCTAAAACAGCAAGTTACGATACACACTTTTTCCGAAAATATAGGGGTATTCCGGTAAAAAGAAGATACTCTCTCTCTCTCCAGAGTAAGGCGAACCTCAGAATATGGTACCAAGAAAGAGAGATACGGATATGAAAAACTGGCA
This sequence comes from Panicum hallii, assembly GCF_002211085.1. NCBI lineage: Eukaryota > Viridiplantae > Streptophyta > Magnoliopsida > Poales > Poaceae > Panicum > Panicum hallii. Next base: position 46,310,348 of record NC_038046.1, on the reverse strand, counting down.
CGGCGTGGATAAGGGGGGGGGAATGTGACCTGGGCAGGTGACCGAGTCGGTCACGGTGCGTTGTGGAGGTGGGGTGGAGGGAAGGGGCGATCAAGTCTGAATCGGTCCCGACGTGTGTAAGGGGGATTTGCGGCCGTCCTCTGCCCGGACTCCTTTCCCGTTCCTCTTTTTTTTTTACGTTCCTTTTTTTTCGATTGCTTTCTTTCCTTTGTTTTTTTGACTTTCCTTTCACACAGGCGTGCGGGAGGATGAACAGGACCGGCGGCGCTACGGCAAAAAGGAAGGCGAGCAGAAAGATGGAAGGGCGGCGCACTAGGTGTGAAGAGACAGGAACAAGGCGATGAGAAAACAAAAACACAAGTAACTAGCAACAATTGAAGTGTACAGCACACAAATTCAACAACGCAAAGTATTGAAAGAATGTGCGAGGCTAAAAAGGTTGCTGGGACAAGATATAACCTGAAAATAAATTTTTGTTTTGGTTTTTGTGGACTGTAGGAAGGGAAAAAAAACACTCGAGAAACTCACCGATCAACCTGGAAAGCTGATACCACTTGATAGAGTCGGAGTGCCCGATCTTTCGGTGAGTGGAGATAATTTCGATTTGGTGGAAGATGACCCTCACGATACGACTACGACGAGCGAGCCCAAAGCGCCAATGCAATCGCTGAACCAACTTCCTGTGGTTACCAACCTTGTTGATGCAAGATCAGCCTGATCACGAAGATCGTTTCCTGCACGCAATCGAAGAACGAACAAGAAAAAGATGCGAGCAATCACAATATCACTCGAAGGTGGAGTTCTGAATCTCACGAGGACAGCGCGTATTTGCGCGTGTTCAAGAGTAGCTAAAGCTAGATGTAAAACAAAACTCAAGTCTGGAAAGCAATGATGCCTCTATCTAAATAGAGGAAGAGAGGGGCGCAACCCTAGGAAAGGGGCGGCCAGGGAGGGGGCGCAGCCCCTAGTGGTGGTCAGCCCTAGGCACCCACGCAAGGGCCTCTGTTGGGCCAGCATCTATTCTTCTGGGCCTTCGTTCTTCAGTAGCATGACGAAGTTCAGTTCTCTTGCACGAGCCCGAGTGATTGGCCCAGAAGGAGCATATGGTGTCGCTGGAAAAGGTGCTGCTGGCGTAGACGTACTCGTGTTGTAGTTGATGTCCTCATCAACAGTAATCTTGTATTCATCGAAGTACTGGCGCAACTTTCTTGATGCAATCAGAATTGCATATAAGAGTTTCTGAACTACCGGGTATCGTATCTTGGATTCGGAGAGTACCTCGCTGATGAAGTACACAGGCCTCTGCACTCCAAACGCATGGCCTTCCTCGCTGCGCTCGACTACAATGGCACTGCTGACAACATAAGTTGTCACCGCAATGTAGAGTAGTAGATCTTCTCCCGGCAATGGTGCTGTAAGGACTGGAGGAGACTGAAGGTGATGTTTCAGATCTTGTAAGGCTCGCTCGGCCTCCTCCGTCCACTAGAACTTGTCTTGGCATTTCAGGAGCTTGAAGAAGGGTAGTCCTCTCTCCCCGAGCCGGGAGATGAACCTGTTCAGCGCTGCCATACATCCTGTTAGCTTCTGCACATCTTTGATTGTGGCCGGAGCCCCCATATCAGTGATGGCCATAATCTTCACAGGGTTGGCTTCAATTCCCCGGTTGCTGACGATGAACCCAAGAAATTTTCCTGATGGTACTCCGAAAACGCATTTAGTTAGGTTGAGCTTCCACCGAAACCTGCGTAGGTTGCTGAACATCTCTTCCAAGTCTGCAATCAGGCCGTCGGGATTCCTGGTCTTGATGACCACGTCATCCACGTAGACTTCAACATTCCGATGCAGCTGATCAGTAAAGCACGTCTGAATCGAGCGCTGATAGGTTGCTCCTGCGTTTTTCAACCCAAAAGACATAGTTTTGTAAGCGTACGTCCCAAATGGGGTGATGAACACGGTTTTGATTTGATCTTCCTCCTTGAGTGCAATCTGGTGATATCCTGAAGAACAATCAAGGAAGCAGAGGAGAACACAACCCACCGTCGAGTTGACGACTTAATCAATGCACGGTAGCCCGAAGTGATCCTTTGGGCAATGCTTGCTGAGATCGGTGTAATCAACGCACATTCTCCATTTATTATTCTTTTTTCCTTACAAGGATGGGATTAGCTACCCACTCTGGATGAATCACTTCTTTAATGAAGCCAGCCGCGAGGAGTTTAGCTATTTCCCATTTAATTGCTTCACGCTTGTCGTGAGCAAATCTTCGAAGGCGTTGCTTTTTGGGCACAGCCTGTGGGTGTACATTCAGACTATGCTTGATTAATTCCCTAGGCACCCATGGCATATCCGCTAGTTTCCATGCGAATATGTCTCAGTTAGCCCAAAGGAAACTGACGAGCGTGAGTTCCTATTTCTCATCTAAGCCCGCGCCGATGATGACGGTCTTGGATGAGTCACCCTCCTAGAGCTGGATCGACTTGAGGGCCACGTCACCAGTCGACTAGATGCTCGACTTGCTGGCCTTTCTCAAAGGGATCTCCAGCCCGGCTTGGGAGAGCTGCTGCGCGGCTGCGAGTACTTCCCCTGAAGCATCTGGCACACGCGTAGTTGAAGCATACTGGATCGCCTCCTGGTTGCAATCATATGACTTCATCAAGTCACCTTGGAGAGTGAGTACTCCACTTTATCCGGGCATCTTGAGAAGCAGATAAACATAATGCGGCACTGCCATGAATTTGGCGAGTGCCGGTCGGCCTAGTGTGGTATGATAAGAAGATTCGAAGTTAGCAACTTCGAATTTAATGAACTCGGTGCGGTAGTTCTTCCTCGTGCCGAAGATGACTGGAAGTACCACCGTGTCAAGTGCGTGCGCCGCATTACCTGGGACAATGCCGTAGAAAGGATACTTGCTTGGAACCAGCATGTCCGTGAAGTCCAGACCCATCTTTCTCAAAGTGCTGGCGAAGATGAGGTTTAGACCACTCCCGCCGTCGATGAGCACCTTGATGAGCCTGACTTCTGCCACCACCGGACCCAAGATCAGGGGGAACTTATCGGGCTTCGAGAAACTTATCCACTGATCAGCGCGGGAGAATGATATGGGAACCTCTGACCAGCATAGTGGTCACAGTGTCGCGGCTCGACGGACATGATCTCCCGGAGAAGCAGTTTTTGTTCCCGCCTGGAACCGAAGTCTCCATCTCCCCCGAAGATGACGTTGACAGTCTTTGAAGCATCCTGGAACTTCGCGTTGTGCGCTTGGTCCCCTTGGTCGTCGTCTTCAGGTTCTTTGTCCACTGGCTTCTTGTTCTTCGTGCCGCCACCGGGATTGCTGAATGTCCTCCGGAGGTGGTAGCAATCAATTGCCGCATGATTGGCACCTGGATGCCATGGGCATTTCTTCTACAGGAGCTTCTCGAACTCTTCCTGCATCATTGACTTCTTGCCTCGTGAGGGACGATCCACAGCCGTGATGAGATCATCTGGCTTGCGTTTTCGGGATGGACCCGAATAGTCCCGCTGGCTCTTGTCGTTGCGGTTGTCATTTGGACAGCTCAGGTTGCTATCATTGCGCCTCGAGAATCGCTCCCGCATCTTCTCTTCCTGCTCGGACCAGTCGTGCATCATGTCATGAAGCCCCGCAACAGTTTTCGGTCTATTCTGCCCGAAGTCTCTTTAGATGCCTGGGTCGGTGATGCCGTTGTAGAAGCAGTCGATGATGTCTTCCTTTGAGATATTCGCAATGGTAGCACGGACATCAAGAAACGGCGTGTATAGGACCGTAGGAGCTCGTTACGTTCCTGTTTACATTGAGCAAGATCGTGACGTTTACCTGCGCAAGTGATCGCCCCCTAGAAGTTGTCGATGAAGACCTTCTTGAGCCGCTCCCAGGAGTCGATCAAGTTGTTGCTGAGGCTCTCCAACCACGTGAGCGGTGCAGGGTCCGAAGCCATCAGGAAATAGATGACCTTGGTGATGTTGGAGCCCCCTGCGACTTCAATGGCAGTGGAGTAGCAACGTAGCCATTGCTGAGGAGCTTGCTTGCCATCATACTTGGTGATGCCGATCGGCTTGAAGCCCTCAGGGTACTTGTAACTGCTAAACCGTGCGGAGAAAGCTGGAAAACGGTCACTGCAGTCAGTTCTCTCTATCTCGATTACTTCGCGCTCTTTGCACCTAGAATCGATTATGGACCGTGCATCGCGTCCTTCATTGATTCGCTGGAGCAGGTCTTCTGGAGGAGGCTGATGATTGGTCTGTCGCGGGTTACCCCCTGGAGGTGGCTGCTGCCTCCCGCCAGGGGCCTGACTCCTGCGAGCGTTGTCGTTGTTGCTGCGCTGATGTTGAGGACGGCCGCCTGCCATTCGACTGTGAGCTTGGCTTCAGCTTTCGCCCACGCACTCCTCCCTGAGGGTAGACGCAGGGTTTTGTTGATCAAGCTGAATCCAAGCCCTTTGTGCGTAACGAAGTGCTTGACGCACGTTTGGATCGTTACTACACTCGAGTATAGCCATGACCCTGGCGATGTTGGCCACTGGAGTCCTGAAGCCCCGCTCACTTACGACAGCGAATTTGGCGTAAAGCTCACGATGCATAGATCACATGCGCTCATTGACCCTCCTTCGGCGGGCTGCGCGAGCTCTGTTCCTGGTCCTCCGTGCCTCACGATCGGTGTCGTTTTCGTCGCCAGTGTTGGCTGTGGCCTCATCTTTAGATACCTCATCAAATTTGATGATGGGCAAGTCACCATCATCCTCGCCTTCTTCCGCCATCAGCACCTGTCGTGACATGAGCTCATCAGAGCTCGCGTCGACTAGCTCGGTCAACTCCTCTGCCACGGTGGCTAATGGCCTGCCCTCCTGAAAAGGCAAGGGCTCGAGGTGTGCCACAAGTCGGTCTTCGGCCTCGAGTAGATCAGAAAGTTTCATGCCCTTCCAATGCATGAAACGCCCCTCCGGAGTGGAGGTGATCATCAGACCGTTGGCACCAAAACAACCCGAAGCCCCCCGACGTGCGGTGGCTTCGGGCCTTCCGAGTTGGAGTAGGGTGTCCAAATCCTCCTCCAATGTGGAGAGGGACTTGGAGATGTCGGCCTCCTGGAGATTAGTGGCCAAATTGCGTAGACCGAGTCGTGATTGGCTACACGAGTCCTCAGATTGGAACGAGTCCAACTTAAGGAAGGTTGTTGCAGCACTAGATGAAGTCGCGTTAGAAACAAACTCCTCTTCAGTCCTCGTAGCGGATTCATGGATTGACAAGTCATTGAGATTATCAACAAACTTGTCGAGGTCACTATGAGAACCCACCACGGGAGTTTTTGGGGGAATCGACAGAAACTGCCCGCACCATCTGCGACGCAGACCCACGAGCCAAAAACAAACATCATGCCCTGAGAGGGTACTTACCTAGTGAACTGGAAAGATGCCATCGAGTTCGTCGGTAGATCTTCGACGCGCTCCCCTACCTGGCGCGCCAGCTGTCAGTGTTTTACCGGCTGCCCACCGAGGGATATACCCAAGGTGGTAAGTTTAGGTGTGGAGACGCCGAGATCAGGAACTCGAAGGTGCAAGGAACACAAGACTTAGACAGGTTCGGGCCGCGAGGTGCGTAATACCCTACGTCCTATATGGTGGTTTGTATTGCCTTGGGTGTAGATGTTGTATTTTGAGGGGGGTCCCTGCCCCCCTTATATATCCGGAAAGGATAGGCTTACACGAATCATAGCCCAATACTAGCCAAGGAATCGTACCCGAGTATAACTCGAGTAGTTTCCTTCTGTACCGACTAGCTTTATCTCCTACTCGTACGAGTAGAGAACAACATAAATAAGAGATAAGACAGGCTTTATCTTCTAATTCTGTTTAAACTATGCTATGTACATAGCCCCGTAGCCCTGGGTCTGAAAGACTTGGATCAATGAACCTCTCCAAACCTTGATTCCACTAGAGTTGCCCTTCACTGCTCTGGCGAGGTGAGCACAAGACCTGTCACAACAACAACCGGGGCTCCTTCACAATCTCCTTGAAGGGCTCAACGGTTCCACAACTCCAAGCCGTCTAGGAGGCGGCAACCTCCAAGAGTAACAAGTTGATGATGCTTGCTTGAAGAATCCCTAGTACCATGAAGCTCAAACTCTTGATGCAATGCACTAGGATGCTCTCAATCTCACAAAGATACAACCTCAAAGCCAAGTGAGTGAGAGAGAGGAGGAGGAAGGCTCAAATATGTCAAGGAAGCTTTTCAAAGTGCCAAGAGACCTCACCCACAGCCGGGCATGAGGTATATATAGCTCCTTCCCCCGTGGCTAGCCGTTACATTCAAATCCCGTGAAAAAAAAGGGCATTCACGGACCGTCCGCCTCACAAGGATCGGACGGTCTGCTATTCAAACCAATGGCTATATTCAAAGTCAAAATATGTCAAAAGTGAAGGTTACAGCCTGGGTGGACCGTCTGCCTCACAAGCCGCGGACCGTCCGCAGTTCAACGAAGTTCCAACACAGAATTGTTGAGTTTCTGTTGTGATTTAAATTTTAGCCGGCGGACCGTCCGCCCCTCGGGCTGGACCGTTCGCCGTACATGGTTAAAGAACACATAGAAACAACAAAGTTTCTGTCGTCGAGCAGCATCAGCCGGCGGACCGTCCGCCCCCAGGGCCGGACCGTCCGTCGTTCACGGTCAAAAATTAGACACAAACATTTGAGTTTATGTCGACGCATAGCAAGACCAGGCGGACTGTCCGCCAGTACCAGGTGAACCGTCCGTTGCTCAACATGAAAAGCCCACTAGAAACTTTGAAGTTTCTGTCGATTCACTCGCATTAGCCGGCGGACCATCCGCACCCCAGGGTCGGACCGTCCGCCGTTGAAAACTTCAGCTCAACTAGACAACTCGAATTTTGGCTAAGTCATGAACGGTCCGCCGTACAATAGCAGACCGTCTGCCTCTCAAGCGTAGTTAGCCATTTCCAACAAGCGTTTCCTCTCCGGTCTTTCCACTTTCTCAAACACAATTTTGCTATATACATGCAATGCAATTGTTTGAGTAGAGTGGCACTATAGAACAATCAAGCAAATGAAATTGACCCCCTCTTGATAGTATGGCTATCTAGCTATTAATTCGGTCAAATATCATCCGCTAATCACCTCTTGACCGGTAAAATGGAAAAGCCCTATCTTATATCTTTGCCGAGCCATCCATCATGCATTCACAAAGAATATCTCCATAGCACATATAGAGGCTCAAATCATCTCCGGGACTAACCTATACTCAATTATCAAATGAAATTGTTAGTCCACAACCGTTGTCATTAATTACCAAAATCCAAATTAGGGACCTAGATGCTTTCAGGGGCCCACTAGTCCGGCGTGCCTGCCTTTCCCTCTGCCGCCACGCTAGCCCGGCGTGCCTGCCTTTCCCTACACCTGGCGGTCGGGGGTGACCCAGTATGATCTGTCCCGTCAAGCTGACGGAGGGGGGGGGCAACCAGCACGAGCGCCGATCATGGTGTCATGATGGTCTGACAGATCGGGGGTGCCCCACCGGTCCTCCTGTCTGTAGGCAGCGCCCCTATCCTGGCTTGTCGGGCGAGGGGCGTGCATTGCAGGTCTTGTCGGGTTCAGCGGAGTTAATGCCACCTCGCGCCTTCCTAGGAGACCCTGCGCTCGGGCTCCCTCCTCGGATCGGTTCAGGCCTCCCGACCCCCGCGGCGACGCTCTTGGTCAGGAGGGCGCCACGTGTCCCGTGCCTTGCTACTGCTGGGCTCTGGCGACTTCCTTCATTGTTGGGCTAGTGCTATTTGCACTCGGCATCCCGCTAGGCCGGGCCGCTTGGCGGTCAGCCAATTAATCCTTGCTTCGACTTTTAAAGGTCGTGCTTTAGAGTACCCGTGGTACTTAACCCCGTCACCTTAACCCCATCACCTTGGGATCCAAACACCCCTTTAATTTATTAAACATAAAGCCCGTCTCACGCACAATGGGAAGCACATGATCCAAGCACACAATGGCTGGTGGTAGCACGTGCTAACAGGGGCGAAACAAATCAAACTTGATGTGCTTTATATCTTTATTTTATTTGTCATCTGAAATATTTTTTAGACACTTCATGATTTGAATCCCTAAGCAAAGATGTTGCGCCACAATATTGTGCATATTCTTTTTTTCTTTTCAGGGACTGTTGCGCGCATTTCATAGTGTTCTATTGCACTATCGCAGTATTTCATAATGACGTCTTGTTGAAATGATCGCTGCAGCTGCTAGCACAACCTCCAACTATTGGTTGTTGGGAGCTTTGGACACATTACAGATTATAAATTAATTAATATTTTCATTCATCTTTCTATACTTATATGGTGGAAAAACACGAGTTGCTTTGTTTCATGCATTCGCCCACCTCATTGTAATACAGATTAATACGACCACTGATCAATTGCATCAAACGACATCGGTTGGTCTAGTGTCATGTCCTCCTTTGATAATTGATTTACAATATACAATACTGAAAAATCCCACACGTCACTACCAGAAAAAAGATCTTTGTCGAGTGTCAAGTGTTTTGCTGAGAGCATTTCGTCGGGCACTCGGCGAATAACAACTTTGCCAAGTGCAGCGCTCGACAAAAATAAACACTCGGCGAACAAAAGATTTGCCGAGTGTCAAGCACTCGGCAAAAAATAACACTCGGCAAATCATGTTTTGCCTAGTGCCCTACACTCGGCAAAGACAGACACTCGGCAAAGCTCCGTCAGATGCGAACGACAGCAAACAGCCGTTAGCTTTGCCGAGTGTCTGTGATCTGGCTCTCGGCAAAGTTCCCTTTGCCGAGTGCCCGCGATCTGGCGCTCAGCAAAGGGTCTCTTTGCCGAGCGCTAGATCATGGGCACTCGGCAAAGGGTCTCTTTTATTTCTTCACAGGCAACCCGAACACTTGTGCACTTGTACACTTCTGCCCCCGCCGCGCCCCCGCCGCCCCGGCCCCGCCGCGCCCCGCCAGCCACTCCCCGCCGGCCCCGCCCGCCGCCCCCGCCGCGCCCCGACCCGGCCGCACCCCCGCCGCCCAGCCCCCGCCCGCCGCGCCCCTGCCACCCCCGCCGCGCCCCGCCCGCTGCGCTCGCGCTGCCCCAGCACGGCCGCGCCCCCGCAGCCCCGGCCCCCGCCGCGCCCCGCCCGCTGTGCCCCGGCGCCCACCACACCCCGGCCACGCCCCCGCCGCCCCGCCACCGTCGCCACAGAATGGACCCCGCATGATCATCATACCTTGCAAGTAAGTAAAGATGAAACTTGTTTGTTCACATAAAACTGACATAGGAGTATTACAATTACCTGATGCTTTGTTCCTGTACGAGGAAATAGTTCTAACCAAGTGTAGCCTACAATTATAGCAAACTTTAAATATTATTGAACCATAATAATAGTTATCTGTAAGTTAAGTCCACAAAACTTAAAGCAGTATCACCGCATCACATTTTGCTCCTTACTGATAATTTCACAAACTCGTCACAAAAAAGACAACAATTTTTAATAAAATGATGCATCATGCTTCAGTAGCAACAGATTGCTAAATATTTGATTTGTTTGCTAAGCTTACAGTGGCTATCATCATCCAGAACAATATAAGGTTAAAGCAGTAGGAAATATGAAATTGGAACATCAATGATAGATCGATAATACCAGATCAGACAAATCTCTATAATTTCTAAAGCAAGCATTGATTCCCTGGTCCGTCAATTGGAGTTTTAATCAGAATTCGGATGATCGTATGTTGAGTTAAGGGTCTGAAACCATTTAGAATTAAGTTTGGCGAGTAAAATAGTAAAAGACTAAAGTTCTCGACCGACATGTACTATGTTATGATAAAATATGTACGGTGTATAATATATATATTTTATATGCTAATCAATTCATTTATATGGATTCCAGTAGTAACGCACGGGCATATTTGCTAGTACGTCTTAGTTACATTACAGTTTTACCTTGCTGCCTATGCTTGGATTTTCTGTAACTGAAAATTCATTTTTGTTTACATATCATTTGATAACTATTTACTATCTTATCAGCAGCATCACCCTCCGCGATGCATCCTCCGATACCACCCCGCTCCCGGAGTGCACCACCTTGGAGATCACGACCGTCACCACCACCGGCAGATCTGCGACGCCTCCTCCGAGACCACCACCAGCGGGCTTCTCCCGAAGCGCGCCGACACGGGGACCACATCGCCCATCACCACCAACATCCCCCGCGCATCAGGATCGGGTACCCCCATTGTTACATGCATTTGCTGGAATCATCGCATTCTTCCTGTATCTGCATCAGCAAACCAGGCATATTTATGGATAAAGTTTCTCTTTGTTTGATTTAGTGGTAGGGTTCTATCGATTTCTTTTTTCTCCAAAACCCGAGCTGGTCAGCAAAGATGAAATTTCCGAGGTGGTCGAAGCTGTTTAGCTGCTTCGGCGGCTGCCTCCCCTGCAGCAACTGCTCAACCAATGTAAGCTGCTGTGGCTCGATAACCAACAACAATTACGGGGGGCAGGAATCAGAAAGGCAAGCCAGCGCTCGTAATCAAGCTCCATTCCTGATTTAATATCTATGTAATAATTAATATCGATGTAATGTAATATTTGTGAACTTTGTGAATTTATCCGTTGAACTCTTGTAAAACTATTTTGCATTGCTTGTTAACTTCATCGTTAAACTCTTGTAAAATTTATGGTCGATCAGCTTGTTTGATGCATCTATTTAGAAATATTACCTCCATTTTGAAATTATAAGGTGTATTTCATTTTGTGAGGACAAGGCTTTCACCAAGAGTTACTCTATTAATATTTTATTTATGTGATGCAAAAGTATCTTTAAATATGAATCTAATGCATCAGCTTTGTGTCACAAAAATTATGTACTACAATAGAGTAATTGTTTGTCAAAGGCTTGTCCTCAACGAATTAGAAATTAAAATTCCAAAAGGAAGGAGTAGCTTGTTCCACAGAGGAATGCGTGATCCTAAAAGCTTTATTTTTTCATGTGGGCAGGGGCAAATGATTTACTTCTATGTCTGTGATCAACCAGGTCTAACATAATGGCATTTTTGTTAAAATGATGAATACATGAATTTGCGTTTATTTATTAGAACAAAGTGTACATGACAAGAATTCATGAAGTGGAGATTTTATTTCTTATCAGAGTTTGAAGATTTCCATTTCCCACTCATATTATGTCAGTTTAGGACATACATTGCTATATCCGTTCCACACACAATGGTATTGAAGTCTATTACAACCTGTGTTTCCGAACGTGCAATATGGGCATGATTTTTTAGAGTTCGTGAAAGGTAATGTACTAGTTGGAAGAGAGTTCAAACTGGGTTATGCACCGGGGCTTGCCTTCTTGGGTGGGGCTTTGGTCAGGAATGTCAACAACTTTTGAACTTTGGTGCGGGGCTTCAGTAAGATCGTCGGCAACGTTCATTTGGTTTTCAGATATACCCTGCTCAGGTTCCGGGACCAATTCGTAGGTTCCATCTTCAAACGTCGTCGATTCTATATGATATGCAATAATTTGAATTAAGTGATTATTAATTAAATAACTTTCCTTCATGATAAGGTTGCAATCCTACAATTCACATTCAAAACACTACAAAGCAAAGGATTTGAATTCTAAGAATTCAAATTTATTTACTATACATTAATCTAATTAAGTCTACTAATATCATAAATAATTTCTATAACTTCAAACATAAGAGAATTGAGGTTACAAATTTAACTTCACACACTTGAAGTTGATACAAAGCTTCTATTAATTTCTTATTTTTAAACCTAGCAGGTTAGTGGTACAAAAATGAACAAATTCAAACTTAAGTTAACAAGTTTTATTTTAAGTTTGAAATCTATAGGGGCTCTGGCTTTGAATTTTGGTGAGTGTGTTTATTTCTATTAGATGAGCTTGACATTAATTTTTCATAAATTTTTGAAAGCAGAAACTAAGTTATTTGAATTAAATTCAAATTTCAAGTTTAAATCAAAACCTTAAGTTAAACAGTGCTATAAAATTATGAAAAATTTACTATTAATTACTCTACATCAGAACAACACATGGTAAAAAAAATCTAAGCATGATGGCATCAGTAACATGCTTGAATAAATTTACTTCATTTCAAGCTTACTTTGCACAAATTTAAATGAGTTCCAGTTAGAGTGCAGTACTTGTTCGCAATTTTTCAAAAGTTCAAGGGTTCACTGTAAAGTAAGATTTTCTTTCAAACCATATCCCAAATGACAATATGCCCACAAGCAAAAGTGTAGAGTTTAAAAAGAACTACAACTTTGATTTAAGGGTCAGCTTCAAAAGAGTTAGGGTTTTGAAACTATTTCAAAATCCGACAAACTATCCAATTTCAAATAAAATCTATTTAAAATTCACATTCCAATTGAAACCTTAGGGTAAATCTACTTCATACAGTGGTCTAAAAGTAAATACTTTCTTTTTCAAAACTACCCTTCATACAATTTGAAATTACCTTTCATTCAAACATATTTAGCAAAAGAACCCTACATTTCCCATAAATAAAAAAACACCCTTTACCGAGTGCCCGTGATCTAGCACTCGGCAAAGATTTCTTTGCCGAGTGCCTGTGTTTTGGCACTCGGCAAAGACCTCTTTGCCGAGTGTCCATGATCTGGCGCTCGGCAAAAGGTAAGTTATTCCTTAATTCACAGCCTACGCATCACACTTGTGCACTTCCTTCACAGCCTTAACACTCGCGACTTTGCCGCCGCGCCCCTACCCCGCCGCCCCTGGCCGCCTCGCCAGATCACCTTCAACCTGTACAAATTTAAAGTAAGTGTTTCTCAGAGGTCTCAGTAATCATCAAGAAATATCCTAATGAATTTTATAGACATTTGGGCAATATAACCAACTACGATTTACCCGAACTAGCTGATAGACCACAGGATTAGAACCGCATTTCTGATTTATGCTGTAGTTAATCCAGGGCCCCCGCCACCTCGGCCGCCACCGCCCGGCTGTATATGTTTAGAGTATGGAAGACCGTGAGTGGATGTACAATAGCCTCTTAGGTTAGGGTCAGGTCACTGATGAATGGATCGACAAGATCGATGCTTTCTTGGAACGGGCGTTTGGTGAAGCTGCTAAAGAAGCGAGTAAATTAGTCTGTCCATGCAGCAATTGTGTAAACAGGAAGAGACAAACAAAGAAGGTCATGGGGGAACATCTTTGGAGGAATGGATTTATGGTAGGCTATACCCGGTGGGTCTACCATGGTGAAGACGGTCGTATGAGAGAGGAGGTGGTGAGACCACGCGTTGAGGATTATGATGCCGATGCCGGGGCAGCGGACATGCTAAATGACTATCATGAGGCACAGTTCGCTGAAGGACGTATGGAGGAGGAGCCAGAGGCAACCGCAAAGGCATTCTATGACATGTTTGCCGCGGCACAGAAAACCCTTCACGGACAGACAAAGGTTTCTCATCTGGATGCCATTGGACGCATAATGGCGTTAAAGTCGCAGTATAGCTTGAGTCGAGACGCCTTCGATGGCATGTTGACAGTTATTGGCAGCCTGCTTTCGGAGGATCACATTCTGCCAAAGAGCATGTATGAGGCACAGAAACTCCTTTGTGCACTCACGATGCTGTATGACCAGATACATGCTTGTCCGAAGGGGTGCGTCCTGTTTAGAAAAGAATACGCGGAATTAAAGTACTGTCCAAAGTGTAAATCCTCTAGGTTCATGGAGGTAGCCTCTGGTGATGGCCGCAAGAGGCAGCTTGACATCCCCGTGACAATCCTACGTCACCTTCCGTTCATACCAAGGATCCAGCGGTTATACATGACTGAGGAATACGCGAAACAGATGACATGGCACAAAAATGGCAAACGATACAAACCTGACAAGATGGTTCATGCGTCCGATGGTGAAGCATGGACCCACTTTGATAGCATTCATCATGAGAAAGCCAGAGAGGCTCGTAATGTACGCGTTACATTGGCAACGGATGGGTTCAATCCTTATGGAATGATGGCTGCCACGTACACATGTTGGCCCGTATTCATTATCCCCCTCAATCTCCCACCAGGCGTATGCTTTCAACGACAGAACATATTATTGTCGTTGATTATTCCAGGACATCCGGGGAATAATATGGGTGTGTTCATGGAGCCTCTAATTGATGAATTGGTCCGTGCTTGGGAGGACGGGGTATGGACGTACGACCGGGCCATGAAGACAAACTTCAAAATGCATGTTTGGTACCAATACTCCCTGCATGACTTGCTGGCCTATGGGATATTCAGCGCCTGGTGTGTTCACGGGAGGTTCCCATGCCCAGTATGCAAGGAAGGTCTTAGGTTCATTTGGTTGCAGAAGGGTGGCAAGTATTCGGCGTTCGACAAACATCGGCAATTCCTCCCTCGTGACCATGCATTCAGACGAGACCAAATGAACTTCACGAAAGATGTCGCGGTGACAGACCTTGCACCTCCGATGAAGACTAGTGTCACGGTCCATCAACAGATAGATGGTCTCGTGGTCAATCCAGAAGGTGGCTTTGTGGGATATAGCTAGCACCATATGTGGACTCATAAGTCAAGCTTGACTCGGCTCCCCTATTATAATGATCTTCTCCTTCCACACAACATTGATGTGATGCACACTGAAAAGAATGTCGCTGAGGCACTTTGGGCAACAATCATGGACATTCCCGGTAAGACAAAGGACAACGTTAAGGCTAGAGTGGATCTGGCAACGTTGTGTGATAGACCAAACCTACAGATGAAGCCTCCTGGTCGCGGTAAGACATGGAGAAAGCGTAAGGCCGATTTCGTCTTGGCCAAGCCCCAAAGGAGGGAAGTACTAGAATGGATCAAGACGTTGATGTTCCCTGATGGGTATGCAGCTAATCCGAGTAGGGGGGTCAACTTATCTACTATGCGAGTCTTAGGGATGAAGAGTCATGACTACCACATATGGATTGAGCGGCTTCTTCCGGCGATGGTTCGAGGGTATGTCCATGAGAATGTCTGGCTAGTGCTTGCAGAGTTGAGCTATTTCTTCCACCAGCTTTGTGCCAAGGAGTTATCTAGGACCGTGGTTGCAGACTTGGAAATAATGGCACCGGTGTTGCTTTGTAAGTTGGAGAAGATCTTTCCACCCGGCTTCTTCAATCCGATGGAGCATATGATTTTGCACCTCCCGTATGAGGCACGAATGGGGGGTCCCGTGCAGGGTCGTTGGTGCTATCCAATCGAGAGATGTCTAAAGGTTCTTCGGAAGAAATATGGAAATAAATGCAAAATTGAGGCTTCCATTGCAGAGGCATACATTCTGGAGGAGGTGTCGAACTTCACAACAACATACTATGGTGACAACCTCCCTAGCGTGCATAATCCACCCCCTCGTTATAATGCTAGCGAAAATGAATCGAACCTCAGCCTTTTCCGAGGGCAACTCGGAAGTGCATGTGGTTCGACCACCAAGACATTGAGACATCAAGAGTGGCGCCAGATCATGCTATATGTGTTGACCAACCTTGACGAGGTGGTGCCGTACATGGAGCAATTTGTTCATGAATTCTGGCGTCGATCAAGGGTTCCTACCCAGTAGGAATGTGATACCCTTCTTAGACAGGGTGCGGGAAATGGATTGCCCGATTTCATTTCTTGGTTCAAACAGCAAGGCCATAGGGTGAGTGCCAAGTTGAGACAGGTTGCCGATGGCTTTGCCTATAGGGTCAGGTCATATTCTGTTTATGACGTGAATGGATATCGTTTTTCTACAACAAGCTATGAGGTAAGTCGACCCAATCGAAATACCACAAATACTGGAGTTTTTACTCCTGGCCTTGATGGGGTCGAGTATTATGGAAGAATTGAAGAAATATACGAACTTAGTTTTCATGGTTCCAAACCTCTTAATCCTATCATATTCAAATATCATTGATTTGATCCTGAAGTAACGAGATGGACATATTCTAATCTTGGGCTAGTTGAAATTCGACAGGATTCCGTCTTACCAGGAGACGATGTCTATATTGTGGCCCAACATGCCATACAAGTTTATTATCTCCCATATGCGTGCCAAACCAAAGAGAATCTTAAGGGTTGGTATGTTGTGCACAAGGTGTTACCGCACGGTAAAGTACCTATCCCAAACGATGAAGATTATAACTTAGACCCCAACACATATGACAGAGAGTTCTTTCAAGAAGAGGGGTTAGAAGGACGATTTGAGATAGACGTAACCGAAGCGGACAGAATGGAAGTTGAAACGGTTGTTGATGAGGAGGAGGAGGATGAGGAGGATGAGGTGCAGAATGCGAAGGACTTACAAATGCTACAACGATTATATTTAGGCAATTCCAATGACGATATTGATTCTTCAGATAGTGTTGATTATGACAAGGTTGATAGTGATGATGAGACTTATGATCCAGCTGCTCCCGATTATGAAGATTATTTTTAATCAATGTAATACTAAATTATTATGTAATTATGTTTAATTTATTTTGCATCTCTTTCTAAGTACGTCTTGTTTATCTGTACTTATTGCTTTACTCTTCTTAATTGCAGGTGATTGAACAAAGATGGTGGGCAGTGGGATGAGGAGCGTTAGGTCGCTTAACCAGAGGGCTAGGTCCGCTGAAGCTGGGTCGTCTGAGAGGAGGAGGGGGAGGAGGAGGGGGACGACGCAGGTGCCCCTGCAGGAGGCCACGGAGGAGGAGGCGCAGGTGGTCTCGCAGGACGACACGGAGGAGGAGGCGCATGTGGCGCAGGAGGAGGACGAGGAGGCGCAGGAGGAGGACGAGGCACAGTAGACGGCCTCTGGTTCGTCTCGCGTCTACTCGCGAGGTAAGTAACTTCATATGTTTTTATGGCTTCTTCATGTTATATGTTCAAATTTGAAGTATAAACTAATAATTTTTCTTAATCACTTGTGCAGGTCCCGCGAGTCTGTCTAATCGACCGATACCTCGTGAGAAATGCCCGTTGATTCGACCCGAGGGGGAAAAGTAAGTAAATTTTTATGTTTTCATGGCCTCTTCATGTTATATGTTCAAATTCAAATTAGAAACTAAAAGTGATGGCTAATCATTTGTGCAGGTCCTGGAGGATTGTGGAGAGTGGAGGTGCTGCTCACAGACGCTCCATCAATGGTATCCTCGGTCTTCTGTGCAAGGATCACTTCCCTGGCCTGGTTGAGTACGCTGGAGTTGTGGGGCCGGCCTATACGTTCGACCAATACGCCACCGCCCCCGATACTGAAGATCGGGATGGTAGGGTTTTCAACAATAAGGTGGAGCGGGTGAAGCAGGAGCTATGGGTAAGTGCTAAATACATCGCATTCATTGCAAATTCTTGAAATAATGAATGGTATACATCGTGTTTGCATGCAGGATTTCTTCAGATGTCAGGATGGGTTTGAGGCCAAGGCTGATGGGGTGGCTACCAGATGCTGTAAGAAACTAGTCGTGGACATGCACTATGAGGCGCGTCTCCAGGCCATTATAAGTTTCCACGCCACCGTCCTTGGAGAGAAGGTCACCAAAACGGATGCAAGAACCATGTCGTTGACTAAGGAGCAGTACTTGCAGGTAAATATAGAATATTAATGTTTATTATTTTTACATTAAGTATTCATTCCTTTTTACATTATGTACGATTAATGTAATCTTTTAATATGTCATCTACTTATTGTCCTG
Organism: Panicum hallii; assembly: GCF_002211085.1. Taxonomy (NCBI): domain Eukaryota; kingdom Viridiplantae; phylum Streptophyta; class Magnoliopsida; order Poales; family Poaceae; genus Panicum; species Panicum hallii. Next base: position 46,292,631 of record NC_038046.1, on the reverse strand, counting down.
TAGATGATTCCTTATTGGTGCGCTGCGCATGCCGAGTGCTGGCAACAGATGGTGCAAAAGTGGTGCTCCAACGAGTGGGAGTAGTCGCACAACGCTTGCCGGGAGCGGCGTTTGATGATGCCTGGTGTACCACACCATCAAGGTAGCCGCAGCCTCCGCGGATACGCAGAAGCATGGGTACGCGAATTCATTTATTTAATCCAACACTCAATTATGCATGATTTTTAATTGTCTTGCTAGTTTTCTCGCAGTCGTCGTCACATGGTGGCCAGCCTTGCTCCCTCTTCAAGGCATTTGCTATGGCCCACAAGGGAAAGGCGACGTCCGATGTCAACTGCAACCCGGAGGACGGGCCCGAGGCATACATCAACGCGACCGCCCACAGCCGCCTCAGTGAGTACACATCGATGGCAAGGGAGGTCCATGGTCCAGATTATGATTCGACCACCGAGGACCTTGACGGTGAAGTCGTCATGAGGGTCGGAGGAGGTAAGAAGCATGGGCGGTACTGGACTGCCGACGGCGCAATCGACTCGTCCTCTACTCCTACTCTATCTCAGATTAGAGCAAGGAGCACCAGCGTGAGCCCAGCCATATGACCTCGGCAGGACACTTCACGGTACCGGATACAGGAATTCTAGGTTATTATTTCTTTATATGTCGTTTATTGATCATTATAGATCTTTTCTTTGCATTATTGTAATGCTGGGATGAAAATTTTGCAGGACCAGCCAGAAGAAGAGAGGAGGCTACGTGTGGACTTGGAGGCGAGGATGAGCGCCGAGCATGAGGCCTTGGAGACGAGGATGAGCGCCGAGCATGAGGCCGAGCGGCTGAGGATGAGGGAGATTCTTGCTTACATGCAGAGCCTTGGCGCCGTAACGGGTGTTGCTCCGCCAGCTTCATTGTTTTATCCACCTCGATCTCCACCTCTACCTCCTGATCCGTTTTCTACTCCTGTGAGTATGGATAAGTTTTAGTCATATATGATCGTCATTTTTCTTGTCTCACATGTAATCTCTTCTACTTTGTGCAGAATCAATCGGCGGCCTCAAATGACCCTCATGTATCTCCAAATCAAAGTAATTAGCCAACTTGGTGATGGTTTTCAAAATTAGTCAAATGATCCTTTGTTATGAACTTGTTGTAATCAGTGGTTTTGAGAACTGTTTGTGAACTTTGTGAATTTATCCGTTGAACTCTTGTAAAACTATTTTTCATTGCTTATTAATTTTATCATTAAACTCTTGTAAAACCTGTGGTCGATCAGCTTGTTTGATGCATCTGTGTGGCTATTGTAAACTTGTAAAACTGTGTGAGGCTTCGGGGAGAAAGAAAACAGGCGTTTCCAAAAAAAAACCTTTGCCGAGTGCCTCTGCTCCAGCTCTCGGCAAAGAGCATAAGATTTGCCGAGGGTCTCTGCTCTACCACTCGGCAAAGTGCATAAGATTTGCCGAGCGTCTCTACACATGCACTCGGCAAAGTGCATACACTTTGCCGAGTGCTGGACTAGGATACTCGGCAAAGAGTATAATCTTTGCCGAGTGTCCCTACACCAGCACTCGGCAAAGAGCATACATTTTGCCGAGTGCTTCTCTCAAGCACGTGGCAAATATCCGTCACCGTTTTTTTCCTCCGTCACATCTATTTTTTTTACCGAGAGCAGGATAAGGCGCTCGGCAAAGTCTTTGCTAAGTGCCCGACAAAAAACATTCGGCAAAGAGGCCTTTGCCGACACTTTCTTTGCCGTTTCCTCTTTGCCGAGTGTAACACTTGGCAAAATCTTTGCCGAGCGCTTATGTTATTTTGCCGAGTGTCTCAAACACTCGGCAAAGTAGGCTTCTCCCGTAGTGCGTGGCGTTTAATCATCATCACATTTCCTAATTAATGGTACTGCACCTCTATCCCCAGCACCTGACATGCGAAAAAATGTTGCACTCCCGATTATGGTGTATATATGTCTTGAAATAGCCATATGGATTTTAAACTACATATTTACTCAGATATCTACTTATTCTACTTATTTATAAGCAAATATTGGCAAAAATAATACGTTCTTTGAATATTTAAGATCCAACCGCGCGTGCATCTAGCCGCTCTAAATGGAGTCATGCTTTTATGCTTAGGAAAGGACGCGTTGCCAAGCAGATCCTGCAACCCATGTGGCAAAATAAAAGTGGACATTCTAAAGCTACTTGATCAGGATCGTCACCCATTTTTTTTGGAAAGATTTTGATACAGCTGTTTTTCTTTCTTCTAATGACTATGCCAACATTCAAATTGTGACTTCATTTCCACCTCCATAGAGTTTCCATCATACTCCCTTTGTTTTATTTACATGTCCTATTAAGTTTGTCCTAAATCAAATTTGATCAATTTTGACAAAATTTATAGAAAAAATATAAATATTTATAATACCAAATTTATTTTATTGAATCCACCATGAAATATACGTTGATAATGCATATGTTGGATAGAATAGTTGTTGCGGTATTTTTCTATAAATTTGATCAAAATTAGTTAACTTTAACTTATGACAAACCTAATACGATATGTAAATAAAAATGAGAGAGTAGCATATAGCCCTGTTTGGAAGATTCTCAAGCCGATTCTTGTAAAAATAATCGAACCAGACCCCCAAACGGCGGTTCAGCTTGCTTATACGGGAAGCAATTTTCCTACCAACAAGAACCACGTACGTGAAGAATCGGGCCAGCCCCTCCTAGGTAAACATCCCGCCAATTATGACTAATAGTTTATAAGATTGCCCTTAAAGTTGAGTGGAAATTACTAGCTCTCTACCGACATATAAAAGGAAAGATTTAGAATTCCTCTTCTCCTCCACCCCACGGCACACGCTCAACTTGGCGCCTCCACCAGTCCCCTGAGGCTCCTCCGCGCGACCTCAAGCTTGTCCCCGCCCCTCCTCCGCTTCTCCGTGCTAGTTATGTACAATTATTCTCTTAAAGAAAAAAATAAGGTACTTTAGCAACCAATAAAGATGGCTCATTTTTTAGTATTGGTTTGCAAGCAAGTGTTTACTCCTTGCATAACCATAACAAAGTAAATAAAATGCACATTTACTTTGGAAATAAGTGCTTTGCAATGTAGGATCCTATCAAATAAGATGCTCCATTTTCCAATATAGGATCAAACATATATCAGTCTACAAGCAAGTTTTTATTCCTTGAATAATTGTAGTGAATAAAAAAATAAAAAGTATGCATTGATTTTGGCATCAAGTGCATTTACTCGCGTATCTGTGATCCTAAACATGATATGATTATCACACCGATCTCGACGATACTCGTAGATCTCAACAATTTTGCCACGTTAAAATGATGGTTTTCTTTTGTTTTTGTTGTTTTCAGGTGGAACCGCATATCAAATTGTAGAGTAGCAATGAGGCAACATGCGGTTTGCATATGAAAAGAAATACGTAGTGAAGAATATATTTGTATTGGTACGGAGTATGCGCCGTATAAAGAAGAGGAGGCCATGGAGTATGTGGAGCAACAAGCCAGAGTGTAAAGCAAGTGAAACAATTGCAGTTCATTGATGATCTGCTGATCAGCAACAGATGGAGCACCAGCTGGATCAGGGGAGCTGGGGGCTGGGAACGCAGGCCGAACCAGCCCGCTTGCTCGTAAGTCGCCACCCGCGCGGCCGGGGACCGTACGATCCCGTCCCCCCTCTCCCTCCTTTCCCGAACGGCAACGGTCGGGACAGCCACCTGGTGCTCGTGCTGACTAGTCACTGCCAACCCATTGGCCCACCGGGCAGTGGCCCAGCGAGCGCGAGGCCGCACGGCCGCACCCGCAGGGGATTTGAATCGGTAACTGGGTACGCGAAAGGCAGGCTTTCCGTTACGACCCACCCAGCCTCATCATCCTCCCCATCCCCCTTCCCTCCCCCCTTCCTTTATTTTGAACCAGCGAACGGACGCTCCCGACCCGTCCCTCTCTCTCTCCTCTGAGCTGCCGCAAAGGGGAGCCCCATCCCCACACCACCCCCGCTCCCACTCCACACTGTCAAGAGAGGGAGGGCGAAGCGCCTCCGCGCCCACCTAACGCCGGTCGCCGATCGACCGCCGCCGCCGCGATGGGGTTCGACGGGCTGGTGGTGGTGTCCGACCCCTACCTGCAGCGCCGCTTCACGCAGGCCGACCTCCGCGCGCTCCAGGCCCAGGTATTATTTCCCTCCGTCACACCACCATCTCGTCGCCAGAGCCCGGTCTCCGACCGTCACCTCGGCGGCACCGCACTGATTTTGCGGGTTTTGGTGTCTGACAGTATGCGGCGCTGCGGGACGCGTCGCCCAGCGGGAGGTTGCGGATGCGGGACCTCCCCGCCGCCATCTCCAGCCTCCGCGGCGCCACCGTCTCGGCCAAGGCCGACGCCGAGAAGGAGAACAGCGCGCCAGAACCAGGCCCCGGCCCGGGCCTCACCGATGAGGAATGGGCCTCCGTGCTCAAGGCCGTCGCGCGCGCCGACGAGAGGCCGCACCAGGACGCCAGCTTCGAGCTCTTCCTCCGCGTCTACGCCGAGATGCAGCTTCACCTAAAAGCGGCCGGCGCCGGCGCGGGCGGGAAGAAGGCGGCCGGCATCATCGCCCGCTCCTCGTCCTCCTCCGCCGTCGCCTTCCTCACGGCGGCCACCACCACGCTGCTGCACACCATCAGCGAGTCCGAGAAGGCGTCCTACGTCGGCCACATCAACGCATACCTCGCTGAGGATCCGTTCCTCAAGAGCGCGCTCCCCATCGATCCGGCAACCGATCACATCTTCCACATCACCAAGGACGGCGTCCTCCTATGGTGCGTTTCTGATGCACTTTGTGTGTCGTTCCGATCCGGTGATCTTCACTGCAGTCTGATCCTCCTAGTTTTCGATGGTTCCATCCAGCAAGCTTATTAACCTGGCCGTACCGGGCACCATTGACGAGCGGGCCATCAACACCAAGAGGGTGCTCAATCTGTGGGAGAAGAACGAGAATCATACACTTTGCCTCAACTCCGCCAAGGCGATCGGTTGCACCGTCGTCAACATCGGCACACAGGACCTCGCCGAAGGGAGGGTAAGAATCTGAATCATCCCTTATTATTTCTATGTGGCCAGCGATCATCGTGTTGCACATTTATGAGCTATGGTATGAGATTCATCAGAGTAGAGCCGTCATGAATGTTCAGCTTCCTTCCTTTTTAGTTGTGTACTTGGGCTCTTTCAGAAGTTGATGTGAGGACACACTAGTGTGAAGTCCATGTGATGTGCGGGACCATAAAGCGTTACCTGTCGCCAGACTTTATGTTTTTTAGATTCATGTCCGTACCTCAGGCTTGCTGGTAGTTGACACTTGACCACCATAGCTCAATCATCTATATTAAGTTGGAGGGGTAACATATGGTCCCTTTGATGGTTCCTGTGGCTTTTTCTTATGCCAGTGATTACGAATTCAAAATCGTTGAAACTTGTGTCCATGGTAACATGAAAGAATCAATCAATCTGTATTCTGCCACTTGATAATCGGTCTGACATGAAAGGTTTAGGGTCCTTCAAACCACCATTGATTCTCCCACTAGTTGGTGCCAGCCACTTCATAATCGATTTGACACTAAAGGTTTAAGGTCCTTTAAGCCACCATTAGACTCTGCTGCAGGTTTCAGTAACAATTGACCTGTACCTTTCTGGTCTATTAATTTTCATTGTAAGCTATGATCTGTCTCTGCAGTGATGATTCACTTCATTTTACATCCTCTGAGATCAGATAACTCTGTCTGTAGAAGGCATTGCAGTTCTTACTGTTCTCTTTTTATATGTTAAAAAACTCACATAACTCTCTGTGATCTTATTGAATCTTTCTCTCTGTTTGCTTGTAGCCTCATCTTGTCCTGGGCTTAATTTCTCAAATAATCAAGGCAAGCTCTTCTCTTTTGTTATCATTTCCTTGATAATTTCTGTCCATAGGTGTTTGTTTGATGTAAAAAAACTGAATATGCTAACATTTTGTTACAATAATGGCCAGATACAACTGTTGGCGGATGTTAACCTGAAAAGCACACCTCAGTTGGTTGAATTGGTTGAGGACAGCAAGGTAGTGTTTAATTTCTCTTCATACTATGCTTGAAGACTAATTTGGTCTGTTGCATGGGAAAAATAACTCACTCACAAAGCTTTAATTGATTATTGCAGGAGATGGAGGAGCTTATGAGCTTGTCTCCTGAAAAGATTCTATTAAGGTGGATGAACTTTCAACTGAAGAAGGGAGGCTTCCAGAGAACAGTAACAAACTTTTCATCGGATATAAAAGTATGCACATTTGATTGACAGTCCAGTCCCGTCTTTTTCTTATTATCACAAAATATAATTGGCTCCTATGTCCTTGTCACTGTAGTTTAATTAGAAAACACCAATATTGCATGACTGTAGTCATTGTACATCTACTAGAAACCCCAGAATGAATTTCTACAATGCTGCAACATTTCCTAGTGTTATTCAACTTGTTCCAAAACACTGTGTCAATAACCATATTTACTGAACATATTTCCCCTGCTTGATGATATTTCCTGTTTCTTGAATTATGTGCTGTTATATTAAGAATGTTAAGCGATAGATGTGCACAAACCTGTATATCAGTTTTTCTAGTTTGAACCATAGTTCAGCATGAAGCTCTTTTCTTTACATTTGCAACCTGAAAAATGCAGGACAGTGAAGCGTATGCTTGTCTATTGAATGTCCTGGCACCTGAGTGCAGTGCAAAACCATCCGCAATGTCAGTAAAAGATCTGCTTCATAGAGCAAGATTAGTCCTTGAGCATGCAGATAGGATGGGCTGCAAAAGATACCTGACTCCAAAAGACATAGTTGATGGTTTACCAAATCTAAACCTTGCATTTGTGGCACATATTTTCCAGAAAAGGTACGCTTTCTTTTATATAAATTATCAAATAAGTCATCATGTTTTTTATTTTATAAGAGTCATCTTTGTACTGATGTTTTCACATAGGGACATTAAATATATGCGATGATGTCTAAAATCTGTGGTTAGCATGTGATACTTGCTACTACCCTAGCTATCATTCTGTAGTAATCATATGAAAATAATATTTTATCAAACCAGTTTTGTTTTCATAGCATTATTTTTTTCTTTTACCTTTTCATTCACTAATATAAGTAGTTGGGTATCTCCTAGGAAAATTACCAACTCTTAACATATTTTTATTCTGACTAGCAAATATGCCCGTGCGTTGCTACAGGAAGCCATATAAATATATTGATTAGCATATAAAATGTATATATTATACACCATATGTATTTTTCATAATAACACATAGTACGTGTCAGTTGAGGACTACGGTCTTTTTCTATTTTACTCACCAAATGCTAATTCTTAACGGTTTCGGATTCTTAACTCAACATGCGGTCACCCAGATTCCGATTGACGGACCAAGGAATCATTGCTTGCTTTAGTAACAGTAGAGATTTAAAAGCAATGACATTTTGCATAATTGACTTAAATTGAGTGTAATTCGTTCATAGATATGCCTCAAACTCTTCACACATATATATTATCTATAATTCTCTACAAGAAGTTAAATAGCATTCATAATTTCATATCTCAGCGACTAGGTACGGTGTCTTGTTGAGAAATCTTTAGGCCGGGAGTTAATATATCAACTGTATGAGAATATGTTGAAAAGATCACAATGCAACTTTTCCTGTTGCATTTCCATTTGATTGAACAGTGTGTGGGTTTGTAGAAAAAAGAAAGTTATGTTTCTTCATTTACTATATTTAGCAATGTTTGAATGGTCTTGGGGAGCCTGATTGTAAACAACTCGTGCTGACAGTGGAGCTGAAATCAGCAGTAAACTACTTTCATTTTCTAAATGGTTTATCTTTATTGTCCTTTTATTGCAGAAATGGGTTGTCCAAACAAATGAAACAAGTTTCCTTTGTGGATGGACTCTCTGATGATGCTCAAGTTTCCAGAGAAGAAAGGTCATTCCGGCTGTGGATCAACAGCCTTGGAATTTCCACTTACATCAACAATGTGTTTGAAGACCTTAGAAATGGGTAGGGCATATTTTCACCATCTTAATCTGTGATGATCAACCTGATTCTGTCTCTGATACTTTATCCTTGAATTGTAGATGGGTTCTCCTTGAGGTGATTGACAAGATTGCTCCTGGCTCAGTTAACTGGAAGATGGCAAATCGTCCGCCAATAAAACTACCATTCAAGAAAGTTGAAAACTGCAACCAAGTTTTGAAGATAGGAAAAGAATTAAAATTTTCCCTGGTGAATATTGCTGGAAATGATATTGTGCAAGGGAACAAGAAACTGATATTAGGTAAGTTACCAGTTACATAGATTATATCTCAGCAACATAGGGTCCTGTTAAAGAGTGATTATATTATTTTTGATTTTGCAATTAATTTGTAGGTGAATAAATGATCATAAACTGTGCCTGTACAAGTTTACTGTCAGTTTACAGTTGCACCCATTAAGATGCGCTCATTCAGTTACAACTGCTTCCACTGATCTGATGCTCATACCTTCAATGCATGGATGTCACATAAAGATAGGATTTCCAATATAACATTTTGTTGATCTTTCAACTTTTTAGAGCATGCGAAACTACAGAACTGTTTAATGATGATATTCACATTTGAAATTCTGCAATTCCTGTCCTTGGGAAGCATGAAATACAATGAATCTTTTGTTCAAGTTTTATATGGCATGCATCTGATTTAGTTAGTTCCCCATTGAACATATAGTCTTTCTCTTGCAACTTTTGATTGGACCATATAATGAAATGGTACATTTATCCCAGCTTTTCTATGGCAATTGATGCGGTACAACATTCTTCAACTGCTGAAGAATCTTAGATTTCACTCAAATGGAAAAGAGATCACAGATAATGACATATTGGCATGGGCCAATAAAAAAGTAAAAGATTCTGGAAAGCACCATTCTCGTATGGAAAGTTTCAAGGTACGTGCCATTCAATATATTTCCTAGTGTGCATTACTAATTATTAATAATTGCATCACTAGTAGCAGTTAAGTTGCTTAGTTGTCTATTCTTTAATATGCCATCATATTATAAGTTGTAGACAGTGAAATATGCAACTGTATAACTTGTGCGCTTATGTAAGTGGTCATAAGGTGGATAAACTTCCGGAACTATTTTGAAAAGCTTCAAATAATTGCATCACTAGTAGCAGTTAAGTTACTTAGTTGTTTATTTTTTGATATGTAATCATATTGTATGTTAGTAAGTTAGTTGCTGTTAGTTACGTTGCAATCCTATAATGCTGGCCTTGAAGGGCCAGTATTTATGTAGCTGATGTTACTATCAAGTCCAAGAAGGCGCAAAAACTGTAGAATGGCTTCATGCTGAACGTTTTAACTACAATTGTGTATTGTTTTTTTACTCAAAGGTGGTACTTATGGTTCATGCATCAAATTACATTTACTAATTACAGGATAGAAGCCTTTCAAGTGGCACCTTTTTTCTTGACTTACTAAGTGCTGTGGAGCCTCGAGTTGTGAACTGGAGCCTTGTGACGAAAGGAGAAAAAGGTTCATCTCTTTCGCTTATGCTTCTGCAATTTTTGGATCTCTATATGTTCTCATTAACCCAATGTGTCCCTTCATTTATTATGATATGGAATTAAGAATCTCGATCTCATGCAAAGTTAGCACACCCACATTGCTTAGGTTTCTACTTTTATCTTAATTATTACCTATTTATCGTACTCCTTGCACTCAGCTACTCTACTGGCATAGAAGCTATCTTTCATTGTCATTTTTACTAGTTTTCCTGGCAACAATGTTATGTCAAGTCACCAGATTGACTAGTACAAGTGTACGTCATGCATTTATTTTCTTGCAGTACATGTTTGTCAAAGCATGGTTCCTCAAAATTTTAATTTCTTTTTCCGTATAGATGAAGAGAAGCAAATGAACGCTTCATACATCATTTCGGTGGCTAGGAAGCTTGGTTGCTCCATTTTCTTGTTGCCAGAAGATATTTTGGAGGTAATAAATTTGATTGAGTAAACTTAATCTGCCATTTTCTTTTGTAATATCTTGGATGTTTCTCATGACTTATTGTTAGTAGCAGCAATTAGATTGGTGTGTTACTTACTGTAAAACATCCATTTGCATTCACTTGGGTTGGTGCATCTCTTACTCTAAAATATCCATCTGCTGCATTCACAACTACTCTAAATTTCATTTATTAATTCAGGCTGGTTAGTGTTATTACAATTCAGGCCAGTTATTAGTGTTATCCCAAATTCAGTTTATGGTGTTGTCCGAAAACAACTCAATTGATTGATAAAATATCCTAATTTCTCTTGTGATGTCAACTTGGTTACAATCTGCAATATTGTTAATGTTTAATTTCTCTCAGGTGAACCAGAAAATGATGCTAACTCTGACAGCAAGCATCATGTACTGGTATTTGAAAAGGCCAACATCACATTCATTGGACTCTGAAAACGGGAGTTCATGTGAGACAAGCTCCACCACAACTTCAGATGATTCTGCATCTGAATCATCATTCGATGACAACGCAGCTAGATAGAAGTGCAGGGATCATGAAGCGAAATGATCTAACTTGAAATACTCCTTGTCCCAGCGGTGTTGATTTTGTTCTTGATTCGTTGCTGTAATTTTAATAGCAAATGCATTCAAGACGGAGGGAAAGGGAAGCGATAAAAAGCTTAGAGTGTATTTGTGAGTTTTGTAGTGCGAAAATTTGATTGGTTGAAAGATGTGTAACATCCTGTAAATATTGACACAGGTAGCCTACATTTGTAAAATCATAGTGACAGTGGATTGCTAGAAATCCACAGTTTGGTTTTCTTGGGCATTTTTGCTTTGAAGGACAAGATACCGCCGGTACCAGTTTAGGCTAGAACAAGTTGTGAGTTATAGCGCATGATAAATCTGTCCTAATTAGGATGTTAATACATTTAATAATATGCTTATTTAAAAGACCAGGTTTATCCCCGTGCGTTGCTACGGGCGGCATAAAAAATTTAGCGCAATAAATAAAGTTTGGGGGAAAATGGTACTTCACCCCCCAAACTATAAAGCAAGTGGTTTTGGACAGTGGTTTTGCTACAGTGGCGTGGTTTTGTCTTTTTCCTTTTATTTATCTACAATGAGTATGAATTTTACTATAGTTCAAGCATACAATAATTTTCTCACAAAAAAATTTCACCACAATTATACCATAGAAGTTGCAGTTATAAATTATTCCAATTAATTATAGAAAATCATAGATTTAAAGCTACAACAAAAACTTTATACTAAAAATTACCATATTATATATTCATTGTATAGATCTACTCACGTAGAGTTCAACAAATTATTGTATGCTTGAACTATAGTAAAAATTCATACTCATTAGAAATAAATAAAAAAAGATAAAATCACGCCACTGTAGCAAACCCACTTGCGGGGCTTATTTGATCGGTTTTGGAAAGTTCAGAAGGTAGAATATCTGCCATAAATAGTTGGGGGCTAGACTTTTTCCAAATTTGAGCAACATGGTGTTCATCTTAGCAACTTGATGTTTTGACGCAAACTGAGATTTAGAAACATCAACTTTTACATAATAGTATAATACCCGTGCTAACGCTACGGTGACATTTGATAATGCAATCAAACAATCAAAAGAGTTAATGGCACGGCAAAGAACTTATTCTCTGAAGTCCTCCACAATCCTACAATGTTTACCGGAGAATCATTTATCTCCTCTCTCAATACTTAGTAGCCAGTACATGCTTTACACACAGTATCGAGCTTTTATTTCCTAAAGCTGGATTTTACAAAGTGAGTAAATGAAAAACCCTCCAAAACCTGACTAAGAAATATCAAATTCAGGATACACTTATGCAGGGTATAAAAGGAGCAAAAGGAAGTAAATATGTCCTTGCAAGTGACTCTAATGAACTGATGCCATCTCTCCGCTTAATAAGATGTAGAAGTCTGGTTCTCGGCCTATAGCAACCAATCCTTAATTAAAACTGCTTAATAGCGTAGAAGTTTGGTTCTCAGTCCCTTTAGCTCTCTCCTCCACTCCGATTGAGAAATGCAGCAAACCATAAAATAAAACAAATTAGACAATGCACCTTCTTTCAAAATCATATTCTACCACTACAAAATATAAACATAGCTTGTTGACATTTCATTTCGGTAATCTGCGGGGCCAAAATCTAAAGTCCAAGAGAAAAGTACCTTTTTCATATTATGGTCTGAAATGAGCTCTACTCAGCAACCAACTCTGAAGATAACCCATATATCTCAGATCCTGATTAATCTTTTAGTGGATAATAATAACGTTGATCACCTGAAAGCACCAATGCTATGAGCCTCATCCAGATATGTGTAAGCCTGTTTGACAGAATAAGTAAATGAATATGACCAACCTGTTGGAAAAAATAGGAGTTTCAGTTTTAAATTAATCCGAAGATAAATCATGACCATGACGAAAATTGCGTACAGAAAACGAATAGATCTAAACATGCTCATAATGTAATTTAAGATAAAATGTTGCAGCAGCAAGATTAACCCTAACCAGATCATACTAGGTATGAAAGATATAGTTAGAGACAGAAAACCGTAAGTTTCTTGTCCGACCGGAATAACCAGGCAAAGAAGACGACGGCGAGGATCAGCACCTCCGCGCGCTTGATGACGCCGAGTCGTGCCCCACTGACGAGGAGGTAGACGAGCTGTGGTGACGGGGACGTAGAGGACGGCGATGTGGAAGCGTTCGAGCAGTCGCGCAGAGCGCTTCCCAAAAACCTTATTCGCCCTCTCCCAGTGCAGGAACGCTGAGGACGAGGTTTCGGAGACCTGCTCTCTCGATTGCCGGTGCACGCCGACGAACGGGATGAAGTAGCGTACGCGGCGCCGCAGCAGGCAGGCTGAGGCGTATTGTGCATTGTAGGTTTTCTCTCTTGTTCCAATTCTGTGCCGGCACCCGCGCGTATTTACAAGGAGAACCGCTAGGGTTTTTGGCGTCCCAGAAACCTAGTCGGTTACGAGTCCCAAAAATTCCACGCGTGAAATCCGTAACGGATTCAAAATGGCAAGAGGAAGTCGCCGGAGAACAATTGGCTTTCAGCCGATTTCGGGACCTTTCACACGCGCGTTGCGTGCCCTTCGCACGAGACCGGAGAGCAGATCGGCTCTTTACCGGAGAGCCGATCACAGGGAGAGCCGATCGGCTCTTTACAGCTGTAGCAGAAAACAAATCTGCAAAAGAAAACTGATTTCCCGCAAGAGTTGGACCCGGATTTTGGCGGACCATTCGCGCGCACGTCGCGCGCCCTTCGCCGGAGCCCAGCGAGGCGAGCCGAGCGAGCGCGCGCGTGTTCTTCCTTCTTCCTCTCACTCACACTTGCAAAGCATGGAGAGCATCCAACTATTTAAATTAGGTTCCCTCCACCTCCACTGGCAAGGTGGGACTAACTTGTTGTCATGCACCTATGCACTAATGGACCTTTGAGATTTTATAGGAATTATTTGGATTTACATGGGCTAGGCCCAAATATTCCAACACAACCCACTTTCTTGATGAGCAGAAAATAATAATTTATTTGCCATATTTTGAATGAAAGTACAAGAAAAGCATTTTTTCAGATTAGAAGCAATGTAAATTGTCAAGGATACACATGTATTCAATATTGGTTTGAATTGATAAATGTTAGGAACTGTACCTAGACCTGATCATCTACGTCCTGAAATTATCACAAAAAAAAATATCCTAGTGCTCCTTTAGTTTAGTTAAGTAATCACTGGGTTGCTCAACGCATCACCCCTCTCAACACAATCTGCATCGAGCAATACGAAGACAAAGAGCGTGTCACTTCACCATCCTAAAAATACACAACAATACCTAGTAAATGGGAGGCCATGATATCATTGTCAAGATTATCAGGCTGGTACGAATCGTTCCTATAGAACCAATCACTATTTCCATCTTGTTCCTCATTTTCCTTGTTATATGCGGATCCGGCCTCTACAAAATATTTCCACACGATATAAGAACAATCACCATTTTTATTATGAGTATAACTCCAGAACTTGGCTAAGCATCACCATTTTTTCTTTGACAGGCTTTACGGCGCTTCTTATTTCGATCGTTCCTCTGCTGTAGAGACATTGCTCCGTACCGTGCTCTTTCCCTTTGTCGCTTACATTCCTTAGGATCGACGGTGTGTGATCGTGACTTGGATTGCAATTGTGCAGCTATGATGAAATTAGAAGAACATATAACCAGTGAAACCCATTGACTAATTCAAGGAATCCATCAAGACATGCGTATCAATAGTTACCTCCATTAGTGATGTTTGACAGGTATCCAACGGAGACTCTAGTTCCATCTACGATAGTCTGACAGAGCACATGAACCAACATGAAGAACAGTGAAAATTAGAATATTACAGAAACAACTCTTAAATGGCAGAGCTATACTATTACAGAAACAAAAGAAGCAAAGAAGGGTGAAAGAACAATCAAATATGAAAGTGAGCTAAAATAGGATGAAAGAAAAGGTCTAACAGAACTTGTTGAACTTGTCAGCTCAACAGCAATGTCATCAGTCATCACTGGTTAGGCCAATACCAATGGTAGGCTAAAGGAGCATGATCTGATCAGTAGTCAGTAGAGGAGCCATTTGGCCGTATCCACTTTGAGACCACTTAATTGACAGAATGTAGTCAGCATAATTTATTGAGAGTCTTGACAGCTTTCTTGTCAAAAATTTTCAGATTTAGTGTGCTCTAAATCACGAAAGGGTAGACATGCAGATGCTGGATGCAACACGTATGTTACCACGTCCTATAGTTGCCTAATCTTGGCTGATTCATGGATTTTTCTTACAATTCAGTCATATTTCAGCTGGCTTATAATTAGTTTTAACTTCAATGAAAAGGGACAAATATTTACATTCAAGACCAGCTGAACATTCTCATGGAACCAGGCTTGAGGTTAGACAAAATCCAATTTAGGCATACTACTACTCCAATATTCGGTTATCATTTTAGCTTTCTTGGTGGAAGACATTCTACTCCAATATTTGTTAGCTAACTTAAGCCTTGACACGTAGATTAGCTGCATGCATTAGTGGTCACGTTTCTGTTTCCTGCATGCGCGTGCGAGCTCCGGATTGTGGACACCGTGCACGCCGTGGCCAGGATAGCCCGCGCACGCCAGGGCTTGCGGGAAAGGAGCATCGTGCGAGCGTGGGGATGAACATGAAGTACCGCACGACGCGAGCCAATCTCGGGCGCTCTGTTAGTCCTTTATTTCCCAGCATGGTTCTCTTCTATAAATGAGAGAAGAAAAACCTGAAAACGCTGCAGCTTCATCGCAGCACAAAATCCACTTGTGTTCATGTCCAGTTCGCGTTGTGTTGAGTTCATCTCCGGTGTTCCGGCGTTCGTCAGGTCCAACAAGTGGTACCAGAGCTAGGACAGAGACATCCGGTGCGCAGACGTGGGCCGACATGCCTCGGCGACGGTCATCTTCTCCACCTTCACGCTCTAGCGGCCGCTTCACGGCGAGTACCGCGTAGTCAAGGAAGGAGGAGGCGGCGGATTTGTGAACTACCCCACGCTGACCAAGATGAACTATAACGACTGGGCATTGCTGATGAAGATCAAACTACAAGCGCGGAATCTCTGGTGCGCCGTCGAGTCCACCGGCGATGTCGACATGCAGCTGGATCGAATGGCACTCGATGCCATCTGCAACGCCATCCCGCCGGAGATGATCTCCACGATCGCGGTCAAGGCATCCGCGAAGGAGGCGTGGGAGAGCATCAAGGTCGAGCGCGCAACGACTGCGGTGCCAGTACGAGCAACTGGTGTTCCGGGACGGCGAGGGCATCGAGGATTTCGCTCTGCGTCTCACGGGCATCGTCAACCAGCTGGCCACTCTCGGCGATCTAGAGCCTGATATCAAGGTCGTCGAGAAGTACTTGCGCATCGCGCGTGGCAGGTATAAGCAACTAGTAATTTCCATGGAGACTTTGCTCGACATCTCCACACTCTCTGTTCAAGAGATCACCGGTTGTCTGGCAGCGTCGGAGGATGACGGTGAGCCGGCGTCAGCTTCTGGTGGCGGGAAACTGTACCTCACGGAGGAACAGTGGCTGGAGCGCTACAAGCAGAAGGAGCCGGAGGGCTCGCACGCCGGCGGCGGATCCGGTACTCGCAGCAAGGGACGCGATCCGAAGAACAAGGCGCGAGACTAATCGGCGAGTACCGCGTAGTCAAGAAAGGAGGAGGAGGCGGATCGGTGAACTACCCCACGCTGACCAAGACGAACTACAACGACTGGGCATTGCTGATGAAGATCAAACTGCAAGTGCGGAATCTCTGGTGCGCCGTCAAGTCCACCGGCGATGTCGACATGCAGCTGGATCGAATGGCACTCGATGCCATCTGCAGCGCCATCCCGCCGGAGATGATCTCCACGATCGCAGTCAAGGCATCCGCGAAGGAGGCGTGGGAGAGCATCAAGGTCATGCGGATCCGGTCCCTACTGCTCAAGTTAGGTCAGCCGATCGGGTGATGCCCGGCAGCTAGCATCCTGCCTTGCAAGCGGCGGGCGGCGGCGATGCAGCACAACATGCTGGTGGCAAGGGTTGTTGTCGCGGAGCTCTACCTGGCGGCGCTTGGGGAGGCTGGGCCCTCAAATCCTACAACCACTGCGCTTGGGGAGAAATTCTCCTTCGTTTATACATTAGCGTTCGAGCATAATACTTAGAGGTGGTAAACCGGATTGGCTTCTTTAACTAGCGCCTACCATTCTTCGTCACTTCATGCTGTCAGAGCTCATGAGAAAAAGAACATGATTTGATTCCCCATCCCAAGCGTGATCACTTTGACTTCACCATGGATGAGGTTTGTGATAACATTGCTCCTTTTCCTAGGTTTCTTTAGGGTTGTGGCATTGTTACAATCTGTTATCAAGCTTGAGTGTAACAGTTGCAAAGTGAATCTATACTAACAGAAGTACTACACATATACTAGTGAGTTTACTGGTTTTGCTCTATTTTGGTGGAATGATCTTTGCACTGCTCCTAGCAATGCCACGGCTATAACTCAGACTTGGAATGCTTTAAAACAACGTATGAAATCTTACTTTGTGCCTCCTTATTACCAACGTGATTTGCATTTGAAGTTGCAAACTTTAAATCAGGGTGACAAAGGAGTAGAGGAATATTATCAGGAGCTAATTATTAGTTTAGCATGTTGTAATATACATAAGGATGATCAGGATACTTGTGTTAGATTTTTTGGTGGTTTATATCATGATATATTGGATATTCTTGATTATAAAGAATGGAACAGGTCCAGTCAATTGTATCGCCTTGCTCTTAAAGCTGAAAGAGAAGTACAGGGATGACGACAATAATAGATTTTCAGATCCAACACTGGAAGAACTTTTCCGCAGTGTCCCGACCTTGACAATCCCAAGGCACCTGTTGTTAAGCCACCAGCGACACCTCCTGCTACTACACCAACTTCCGAGGTGAGTAATGTGTCTTCCGTGTAGTCCTAATAGCAGAAGAAGGTTATTCCTACTGGTGCTTCATCGAGCCGCTCCACCAACATCATGTGCCACCGCTGCAAGGGTATGGGACACGTCATGAAGGATTGCCCGAGTCACCGTGCATTTATTGCTACCAATGATGGAGGGTATGTAAGTGCTAGTGATAGTGAAAATGATTTGGTTCCTATTGCTAACCATGTTGCAGATTTGGATAGTGAAGGAGAGGCCATTGATCCTATGACTATTGGCGTGGATTACAAATCTATTCTTGTGCGGCATGTGTTGAGTACACAGGTTGAGCAAGAAGCTTAGCTTGACCACACATGCTCATTCCAAACCTTATCACCTCGAATGGCTCAATAATAGTTGTAAGGCAAAGGCAACTCGATTAGCAAGAATATACTTTTTCATTGGCTCATATCATGATTATGTTGATATTGATGTTGTACCTATGCAAGCATATTCGCTTTTATTAGGTCATCCATGGGAATATGATACTGATCCTTTACATCATGGTAGAACTAATACATATACTTTGATGCATAAGGGCAAGAAAATTTTTTACTTCCCTTAACACCTTCTGAAATTGTGAAACATGACAAAGAGCTTGCTGAAATTTCTAAGAATAATCATACTTTTGTAACACTCAGGTAATTAGCTTGGTCACACATTAGAGTTTTGGTATGCTTGTATGTTTAAAGTATGGCAAATGTGTATTTTATGTATGCAATATTATGGAAGAAGTAATATTTATGTAATTAATATTAACTAAAGGTCCTTTATGCAAAATGGGAGGAGATAGAGGGAAAAGTTTAAAGTAAGAGGGCTGTTTTGCAAAAAAATGATATCTGTGGTTAAATTGTAAAAACAGGTGAATTTACCCCTGGGTATACATGTAAAAGTATTTTTATCCATAGGATTTACATAAAATGTGAAATTATTACTGAGTCTATTTAATTTCCAAAATCATTGCTCAAATGCAGATAAACCTTAAAGAGAAGTTGTAGAGTTTGAAAAACCATGCACTTTTGCTTTTTGGACCATCTTCATTTGAGTACTGGTTTAAAAGTTGCAAGTCCTTTACAGTCAGGTCCCTGCTTTTCTCTGATTTCACAGATCAGTCCTCAGCTCAGTACTTTCCCCTTCTCCCTCCTGGCGTCTCTGTCCTTCCCTGCTCTGCTCCCCTGGTTCCTCTGCCGCCGGAGTAATGCGCCACCCCTGGTCACCGCCGGCCACCTCCTGCTCTCCCCGCCCACGCGTCACCCTCCTACCCCCTCACCGCTCTAGCCCTTTGCTGCTGGCGCCCCACCCGAGCGCCACATTCCCCACCGGCTGCCAGCACCGCACGCCGGATTTCCTGCCGCCGCCGCATTTCCCACCGGCTCGCCTTATCCCTTCCTCTCTTTTGCTCCGTAGTGCCAGCAACTCCAAGCCATTTTGTTTCCCTCGCCAATTCGCTCGACAAACCACTGTCCTCGGCCCGTTCCTTCCCTTTCTTCTTCCCTGCGTTACCGGAGCCGCCCGCATTCCTCACCGGCATACACCGCAAACATTCCACCTCGCCCAAATCCCGCTGACCCAGAGTCTCCCCACCTCCTCCCCTTGCTCCACGTCGTGATCCAAACCAGCCCCGACCCCTCCTCCCGCCGGATTTGCTCCACCCCGAGCCGCCCCTCCATTGGCGCCGCCGAGCTCGGCTCCACCGTCGACAGGCCATCTCGCCATCTCCCCGACCGAACCACGTATGGAAATCGCTTCCCCATGCTTCAGTGATGCTCGTGCGTGCATTACTTCTCCGTGTTCGCCGGCCGTTCACCGGGAACGGCGTTGCGCCGCCACGGCCGCCGCCCCTTCTCGCCGTCGACCGGATTTCCTTTCTGTCAGTTGAACCCCGTCTTGCCCAACGTGTTCTTCTCCTTCTCCTGGTCGTGCTTGACCGGCCCTTCGCCGCCGGCGATCACGCCGCCGGTGGGAACGCACCGGAGGCCGAGCCTCCAGCCGTGTCGAGGCCGGGCAAGGGCCTGTTCGTAAGAAGAAAACATCTTTTAGGGACCCCAGTGCAAAATGTTCAAACTCCCCCTAGTGTGTCTAGTATTTCATGTGTGAATGTTTGCTGCCTTGTAAAATTCATAACAATTCACAGAAAAATCCAAAAATAGCAAAACTAGTTTTGTTAGAAATTAGATTTCAAACTCTATGACTTTTGTTAATAGAGTTTAGTTTGAAATAAAATATTTCTACCTGTATTTTAAATCTAAGTTTAAGGGGTAATGAACACTTAACCTTGTTATTTCATGTTTGGTTACTTATGAAATTTGGCATGAATGTTCTATGAACTCTAAATAACTTTGTGAAAGTTACAAACTTAACTTTGATTTAAACTTAACCTCTTTTATTTTGGAACTTTCAAATTTGAAATAAACCTAATGTATAGCCTTCCTTAATTGGAACATTTTATCATTCACTAATGTAATATTTATAATGTTTAATATCTAAACAAATTTCTATAATCTTTTATTTAAAAGTTTTTAATTCAAATTTTGGTTCATTTCAAATTTAATTTAAATATTTTAGTTCTTATTACAATAAACTCTACCATATCTTTATAAATAGTGTTTTAAATCTAAAACCTCTTTATTTTATGCATGTTTGTGTGCTAATTGGATGAGTGATAATGTTTGAAATGTGAATTTCTAAATTTAAATTTCACCTTATTTAATTTATTGCATCTCATATAGAGTCAACGACACTCGACGACGGGGACTACGAACTGGTCTTAGGACAAGACCAAGGCTTTCCAGAAGATCCAGCACAAGTCGTCGAAGGATTAACTGAAGCCCTGAACACAATTTCGGAAACCTCTGACTCTCCTGCCCCCACCCCTACTTCAGAAGGCAAGCCCCGGACATATCCCATTACTTTATCTACACTGCAATCTATGCTTATTTATATTATATCTTGCATTAAGTCTAGGAGTTGAAGTGAAACCCTAGATGCATGAATCCTAGGAATCCAATGTAATGCTTCCGAGTCCTTATCGGATAGTTGCTCCGCTAATAGGACCGGTAGAAGTCGAGTGATTTCCTGTCACTCGCGCGATATAGGAGTTGCATGTTTACATTCCTGCAACCACTATAAGGATGACGGACAGGGTCATGTGTTGTATCATGACCTGGAAGTTTACCCTGTCTGTTTTGATAAAAGCTTTAAGGTCGAAATGTGTGGTAGTGGTGGCTAAGTTTTTGAAAGTACTAGCCATATGCCGCGAAATATGGTAAGCGGTAAGCCTAGTAACCAATCGGCCCGGCAAGTGGACATACCTCCCACCACTCGATTTTATGTTATGTGTACACGCACCGACGTGCGGGAGTACGTTCTGCAAGGCAGACAGGAATACGGGTTTTGTAGTCGCGCTACAGACGTATGTCCTGTACACATTGGGTGTGCGTACGGTCCTGCAGTCGCTTGTGGTGGACCTGATCCACGACCCGGAATGAAAGGCAAACGGTTGCTTCGGAACGATCGTTGGATCTTCCAAGCGTGTGTGTTAGGTTTACCTTGCAAGGTTAAATTCGATTCGAACCGTCCGCCTCTCACGAGGATTGAGATTGCTTATCCCTTCTGCCACATTGAGTAAGAAGTGGAACTAATGATGGATAATCTTGATGAATGATAATCACTATCTTGCTTGCTTAGTGTAGGTGCTAATCTAGAATAAATACTCAACTAGAAAATGAAAGCTAAAACTGGAAAATAGTTCATACTCTTTGTTACTTTTCAGCTGAAAATAAAACCAGAGCCTTTGCAATGCCTTCATAAGTCTAGTTATGGGCTAAGTATACCCAGCCCCGGGTAAGCCTTGCTGAGTATTAGAATACTCAGCATTGCCAATATTTGTTTCAGGTATAACCTTCGAAAATCCCACGGACAACCTTATGTGGCCAACGTCCGTTCCTTTTGGCTGGTCCGTGGAGTGGGACCCGTCCCCGGCCGGCATTGACCCTCCGGAGTGACACCAGGACTTGGGCTAAGCTTGGTGTCCGTCTTCGCGACGTGTGTAGTCGCGTAAAACTTTTTCTTCCGCTGTGAGTTTGGACAAGCTGTTATGCTTGTCGGTTTGAACATGGTTTGTATAAAAATTTACTTATCTTTGAACTCGGTTTGTAATAATGTATGTATGGCTGTAAATTAAAAGTTGATGAGCTATTCTGTGATGTGAACTCGCCTTCGTGCGAGGTAAACCTGCTTCGATCCTGCTGAACCGTGGTTGAATCGGGCGGAGACCCGACAGACCAAAGGATTGTTCCGTTTGAAGTGCGTTGAGCTGATTGCAGTTGTACGGCGATCAATAGCGCACTTGAGCTGGAATAATTCGAGCGGTTCTGCCACAGCTTTACACCCATCTAGTGCTACATCCCAAGAGATTAAGTTGAAGAGAGGTGCTTTAATTTCTAAAGTATCTCTGAATACTGAAAATTATGTTGATGCAGCACCATGCCGTACCATGCTTTGTAGACATGTTTCATTTTCACATGATCATAATCCTATGTCTAGCAATTTGTGTCCTTCTGTCACTAACATTTTGCAGGAGTTTGATGGTGGGATGGAGTCGAGGATGACTCCAGTTCAAGAAGGGGAGGATGATGAGGACATCACCAAGGTGGATACGCATGAGCCATGGCCTTCACCAAGTTACATGTCATCATCATCTTGGACTCCACGTTCAGTTCAGATTCAGCAGATCACCCTCAATGGAATAGGCCACATCTCCCTCATACGACATCGAAATGAGGCGTTCTTTGATGTGTTGGATAACGATGAAAGATTTGTTTTGGTTCTGATCCTAGCTGCAGAAGGTTCATAGATCATCCTATGTGACCATGACAAGTTGCTGCGTCACAAGTTTTGGGCCTTAACGGTCTTTGTATCGTGTCAGGCCTTAAGCCTACGTTGTGGGCGCCCCCAACCCTAGCTTTGTCCTTCTTAGGTATAAACTCATTAGCCACCACCTTATTAGGATTTGGATTTTGTTTAGTCCTAGTTTGTACCGAGAAACAGATATCTTTCATTGTAACTATGACGCCGAGTCCTTTTACTACGAATCAGGCCCCCGTTTTTGTTCTACACCACTATAGCGATTTTTGTGTTCAGAGCTTGAACTCCATATTTATCTTTGCTTCATACACATCTGCAATTTCAGATTGCATGTTTATCCTTTCTTGCTTGTGTTTTTTGATTCGCTTGCAGAGAAAAGCCTTCTTGACGAGGTCAGTCGAGTTGTGCTTGGTTGATAACCAACAGAGCAGAGGTGTAAATGTTGTAGGGGTTCAAATAGTGTCTGATTAGAAGCCCGGATCGCCAACGTTGAGTTCTGCACTAATCGAATCTATCATACCCATCGGAAGATCGGGCCAGTGCTACATCTTGATGCTAAAATTTTGCAAGTATAAGTAAGGAAAGAAAAGGGTACATTTGGAGGCTGATAAAGGATCTGGAAGAAGCCGATAGTGCGTTTGGGTCAAAGTTGTCAGAAGTCTCCATCAGAGATGGTGTGGTGACAATCAAAGAAGACGCAGATTTGGTCAAGGAGCAGATAGAGGGAGTTTGAATCGAACTAGAAGATGACGTTAGCAGAATATCTTGCAGAAGTCTGGTTCCTTTTTGTTAGAAATATAATCTAGAGGTAATCATAGAGATGATCATATTTTGTTGTATCCGTGATCTATTTTGTGTTCATTGAATATCCATGAAAGGCAACTTGTATTGATTGGCAATTATATAATTGTTTGTGAGACTTTTTACTTGTATGGTTATTCTAAAGTTGTTCCTAGTTGGAGTTCATGTATGGACACACATGAATATTAGACTAGCATATGTATTAGTTGATGACTGTGTTTCACAAGTTATAGACATGGAGATATCAAATTAATAATTTGGGCGCATGTATGATATGAGGCTGGACCGACCCAACTCGAGAAATAGTGATTTCTTGTTACGCAATGTATACACTGTGTTCTTAGACCTGAGATTGTCGCATGTACTCAAGATGTGAATTGACCTAGTTAGGAGCCATCAAACGCTACTCCATAACTGGGTAGTCATAAAGGTGGTTCTCGGATTTGTCAAGAAGCATGCTATGAGATATGGTCAGTCAAGATGGGATTTGCCCCTCTCTACTTGAGAGAGATATCTCTGGCCCCTCGAGTGATCGGATCAAGAAATGCATGATCGTGCTAGGGTTAAGTATTAATCAAAGATTCCGGATCACGGCATCGAGAAAAAGAGGTCAACTTGGAGATAGACCAAATATCGTGAGGCAAAGGGAATAACATGTATATAAGATTGTGACGTCTCATCTGATACGATCTTTGCACGCGCATAGGAGTTGACACGTCTTGCTAGAGGCCGTTGGTCGAGTAGGAGTACTCGGGCCATGTCTGTTCGCACGTGAGCCCATAGGGTCACACACTTAAGGGGCTGGAAGCCTAATGAAGATATCATCCGAATTAGACTGGGCTTAGGTGTACTAATGGACCTCGGCTAGGAAGCCCATTAGTGGGCGCCTATAAAAGAAGGGGTGGGGGCGCATGGAGGGGCTAACCCTAATTCCACGCTTGCTGGAAGCCGCCTGTTCCCATGCCCGCATCCACGGTTGCCCTCACGGACCTAGCAGTTCAGAGTGTGACGCTTTTCCCCGTACGTGTGGATACCTTGGAGGTGCTGCATCTGCTGCACTAGGATGAGCCGCACGTGAGGAGTTCTTGCAACTGCACTGCCGCCGACCGACTGCACTACCCCGACGTGCTACAGAAGTTCCACACCCGCGCATCTAGTGGTAATTCCATGATCTATAATAGCAGTTTTCCTAGTTTATGCGGTGGAATTTTATTTATCGCTAGTGTAGCTCACCTCATATCCCTTCAGTGGTATTAGAGCCATAGCTGCTTCGTTATACGTTCGGATGTGTGCATATGGAGATATACATGGATGTAGATGAAACTCTAATCCTGTTTCGTATCCTCGCTACGATGGTCGTGTAACGACATACTCCTACCGGTCGGGTATCCGCCATCGGAGTTAAGTGATACACGTAAACCCAGTCAAAACAGGTGGATATCAATGAGATTGGTCAAATCGAAACCTAGAATGAATCACCAGATGCATATGATGCGTGGGATGGTAGATTGGATCTGCTATCAGGTTGAGGAAGTTGCAAAAACATGTTGTTCGGTAAAACAGCCATAACTTTTGCATACCAACTTGGATTGAGGCGAATTTTATATGAAAATTCATCTACAGAAAATTTTACACTTGAAATTCAACGCCCTTGGCATTTTTGCTAAAATTAGATTTACCAAAAATGGCCTAGAAGATGGAGTTTCGGGCGTTTGAAGTTTAGACGTTGTTGTGCCTAACTTATTTTTGCAGGATCATGTGTGATCTGTATGGCCCTTATGTATATGTGATGCATGTATGTAATTTTCATGACATGCGTGTCATGAGTAATGCAATACGACAAGAGCCAAATGTATTGCCAATTTGCGTAATGGCCTGCGTGCCAACCTGTGATGATCTGATCCGATAATGTAACTAGAATTTGGTAGTTATAGTTCTTGGAGGACTCATCACTTGGAGGATTGCGCACATGGAACATGGAGATGGAGGTCATCATGGTGGACAGATTCTATGGAGATGGAGATCACCATGTGAATATGGGCCATACTGATTCACAACTTTATGTTTGTCGTTCTTATCGTTTTACTTCTACTTGCGATAATGTGTTTTTTGCATACGATAGAAGTAGGCCGAACAATCCCTCGCAATGTTTAAGTTTAAATGCCCTCCCAACTAAATCTTGCTCCATCGCATGTCTTGTACAAATAGTGGTGGGCCTATGAAATTGGGGTGCCACTAGTTTTTCTTGACTTGATGAGTTTGTATCGGATACTTACACGCATAAAGGGTTGGCAAGTTTAAACAAGGTCATCTTAATGGTTAAGGACCTTGGGGCATAAAGGTTGGGAGCCAAGACATAGGGATGTCACCCAACAAC
This sequence comes from Panicum hallii, assembly GCF_002211085.1. NCBI lineage: Eukaryota > Viridiplantae > Streptophyta > Magnoliopsida > Poales > Poaceae > Panicum > Panicum hallii. Next base: position 46,266,994 of record NC_038046.1, on the reverse strand, counting down.
AAGAGTTATATGTGATATGATTAGCAAAGAGTTGCTTACCGATCTACCTGTCTTCTAGCGGTGATGTTAAAGCTCACTAGTCGACTTGATAATTGTGGGTCTTGAATCACTAAGTATCAATGGAGCGATATTGATTTTAGTGGGAGTAGATTTTGTTAAATGTTTAATGTGATTTACTCGATCTTGGATATGTTTGTCCTAGTATTTTTGCATTTTTATTTTGTTGTAGATCAATGGCACCTCGCACCACCACATCTTTTACTTTGCGTTCAATCCTTGAGAAGGATAAGTTGAATGGGACTAACTATACGGATTGGATCCGTAACCTGAGAATTGTTCTCAGGGCTGAGAAAAAGGAAGAGGATACCCCATTACCAGAAGAGCCTGCTGATGATGCAACTGCTGCTGTCAAGAATGCTTACAAGAAAGCATGTGACAACAATCTTGAAGTGAATTGCCTTATGCTCGATTGCATGGAACCCGAGCTGTAGATGCAGTTTGAGACAAACCATGAGGCACACGATATGATCGTGACGCTTCAGGACATGTTCCAGACACAGGCCAAGACTAAGAGGTTCAATGTGTCCAAGGCCTTTGTTGAGAGCAAGCTAGCAGAGGGCGCAGCAGTGGGGCTGCATGTGATCAAGATGGTTGGTTACACGCAGAGGTTGGAGAAGCTGGGCTTCCCACTCAGCCAAGAGTTGGCCACTGATTTCATTCTTGCGTCTTTACCGCCGAGCTATGGGAACTTCATCTTGAACTACCACATGCACGGGGCTGAAAAGGGCTTGAATGAGCTATGCGGCATGCTCAAGACAGCAGAAAGTGACATCAAGAAGAGCACGGGCGGTGGCCATGTGATAGCGGTCCAAAACAAGCCTAACTTCAAGAAGAAGGGTACTTCTTGGAAGAAGAAGGGCAAGGCTAAGGTTGAGAACCCCGCGCCGAACCCAGATTCTAAGGCTAAAACTAGACCAGCTGCTGACAAGGAGTGCTTTCACTGTCATGAAAAAGATCACTAGAAGAGAAACTGCAAGGTGGACTTGGCTTCTTTGAAGAACCGCGAAAGTAAGAGTACTTCCAAATTAGGTACCCTTACTGTTTATTTTATGGATATTTTGATTGCTGATTCTTTTATCAATTCTTAGGTATATGATATCATATCGATTGCTCAAATTTGCAATTCGATGTAGGGGCTGACAAGAAGTAGAAGCGTGACAAGAGGAGAAGTTGATTTCCGCGTGGGCAATAATGCAAGAGTTGCTGCGTTGAGCGTCGGGACGATGGAACTCCACCTCTCGTCAGGTTTTATTATGGAGTTGAATAATTATTATTTTGTTCCTAGTTTGAGTTGAAACATTATATCTCCTTCATGTTTGATGATGGATGGTTATTCGTTTGCGAGTGAAAACAATGGTTGTGTGATCTCTAAGAATGATATGTCTGTAGCTTCTGCGCCTATTAAGAATGGGTTGTTTGTTTTAAATCTTGATGATTCACATATATATAATGTAAGTGCTAAAAGGCTTTGGCCTAATGATTTGAGTCCTACCTATATGTGGCATTGTCGTTTGGGTCATATAAGCGAGAAGCGCATGAAGAAGCTCCATTTCGATGGACTTCTAACTTCGTTTGATTTTGAATCATACGAGACATGCGAAGCTTGTTTGCTAGGCAAGATGACCAAGACACCATTCATAGGTTTTCCCGAGAGAGCATCGGACTTGCTGGAACTCATACATACTGATGTGTGCGGACCAATGAGCACGGCAGCTAGAGGAGGATTCCAATACTTCATAACTTTCGCTGATGATTTGAGTAGATATGGCTATGTCTATTTGATGAAGCATAAGTCTAAAACCTTTGAAAAGTTCAAGGAATTATAGAATGAGGTTGAAAATAAACGTGGCAAAAAAATTAAGGCCTTGCAATCTGATTGAGGAGGCGAGTATTTGAGTCATGAGTTTAGCAATCATCTGAAGAGTTGCGGAATTCTTCCACAACTCACACCGCCTGGAACACCTCAGAGAAACGATGTGTCCGAGCGATGTAATCGAACTTTGTTGGACATGGTTCGGTCGATGATGAGCCAGTCGGACCTACCGTTATCATTTTGAGGTTACGCTCTAGAAACAACAGCTTTCACACTAAACTGGGTACCGTCTGAATCCGTAGCTAAGACACCATATGAGATATGGACTGGGAAGACTTGATGAGGACATCCCTCCCAACGATACACCCATGCCTACTACGCAGCAAGGACCAATGACAAGAGCTCGTGCACGAGAGCTAAATTATTAGGTAAACTCATTCCTCACTGTCCATAAACCATCATCCATGAATGGGGTACTACTCAATTATTGTGATGCTTTTCTTATTCTTAGGAATTTGGGACATAAACCAGATTGGAGGGAGAGCAAACATGACAAGAAAGCAAGTGTGGATGATCAGATCGGACCATACCAGTTCGGACCTCCAGGAAGGGGCAACTTCGGAAGGCCATAACTCTTAGCTCCGAATATTGTTTGAAGCCCATGAGTACTTGTTGGAAAGCTCCTGAAGTCTACTTTCAGATGGATTCAACCTCAAGACGAAATTCCAAAGGAGTTAAGAAGAATCACCAAAATGATGTTCAGTCTTTCAGTCTTGGGCTGAGGCCTTGGTATCTAGTTCAGCCCACTAGGGGCCCATTCTAAGTTAGGGTTTACACCCCCCACGCCTCTTGGCTGCCCCCCACCTATATAAACCACCACCAGCCACCATTTGAGACTTGGGTTTTGTTTGATTGTAAGTTTAGCTGTTGCTACTTTCTTGTAAACGTGTGTCTCGATTAGACCACCTGATTTGCTCGATTCAGAACCCCAACTTCGTGTGCATCAGATTTATCGTTTGGGCAAGGTCTGTGTGCTATTTGCTTGTCCACTTGTTCTTGTTTGTTCTTTGATTTGCTTGCAGGTTCAAGGTTGTTCTTGGCACAGCAAGAATAACACAAATTGGAGGCGGTGCAACTGTCGCTAAGGCGCAGCGCAGCCCTTGTGGTGTTGTAGTCGGGCAGCACAACGTCGATCCTCCTCAAATCGAGTTATACCCCACTCTCATCAAAAGATCGGGAGCAAACCCCAGCGGGTTCCATCATGTGGTATCAGAGCAAGGTTTTTTCGGTGAGAGATTCTACAAATCCCTTTACCTACAGTCCAGAAAACTATACAAAAATAGGCTAGATCTGAAAATCCCAAAAACAAGTTTGAGCTTTTGCTGTTCTGCTTAGTTCTTTGCTTGTTGAGTTTTCAGTTGCATTGTTTGGGCTAGTTGCTGGTTCTTAGTGGTTCAATCTTTAGAGTTTTGAGTTCTGGTCACGTTTTAGTCACCACGAAATCCACCAAATCTATTCATATTTCCGCTGTCACTTCTGCCACCACGAATCCATCTTCCCAGATCTGAGCACTGGTAGAAAATAGTCCTATATCTTGTGTTATATGTCTGATTCAAATGTTTAAATACAATCTGGAAAGCTTATCTCGTGTTCTTTCCAACGGATCTAAATTTGCCCCCTAGCTTCTTCTGAGCGCGTCGCAATAGCACTTGAGATTCACGACCTGCTGTCTGAAAGTTGAGATGTTGGAACTGATTTCAAAGGAGTTGTGTGCAGCAATCCCTTTGTTTGGGTTGTTGGGTTTTCAAAAGAGTTTTAGCCCCTGAAAAAGAAAGAGCAAAAAAAAGAAAGAGAAGAGAAGAGAGAAAAAAAGTGAAGGGAATAGAGATGTTGTTTACTTGCATTCCTTGCTGTCTTGGTGTGTGACAACATTTGTGTTCAGGCTCACGTCTCTAGCTTGATTTGGCACTAGGACCAGCATAGGACCATCAATGAATGTCTATTCAACTTGCTTTGACTAATGTGGTTCTAGCTGTACCTTGATTTGTTTTGTTTGCAGCCACCTATAGCTCTACAAATTATCTACTACATCACAGGGTTGTGCTTGTGTAACCATTTATGTTGTTCTTGCTGGTGCCGACACCTCCTACCTTGCTTGGTAAGAACATGTAAGAACTTGAATGGACAAGTGTGAGTGAACATATAGTGTGTCACCACCTATTTCCTTTAGTTGGTAGGCAACTTCTTGTGACTTTGTTTGCTGCAAGCTAACCCTAGCAGGTGTAGGGAGTGAGGATGAGGATGGTGGAGGTCTGCTTACACCTCGCACCAAAGGCATCGTACAACATTTTCAAAAGCAAGTGAGGGAGTACACCTTTGGAATTGATAATAATTTGCAGGTGATAAATGAGAAGATTGGGCAAATGGAGGCCGCACAGATTTCCAACAACACCAAGCTTGCAGGTTTGGAGACAATGGTTGCTCGCGTGGACAAGAGTCTCGCTGCTCTTCTAAGACGCTTTGATGAGCTCCACGCGAAGATGAATGATCAGCATAGAGGACGTGGCCAAGGGGATGAGGACGGCGCAGAAAATTCAGGTGCTGATTATGCTGCTGACACCGAAGTTGAGGATCAAGTCCAGCGACATCTACGTTGTAACCGTCGAGGTATGGGTGGACAACGTCCACATGAGGTACATAATAATGACATTGCTTTTAGTAAGATAAAATTTAAGATACCGTCTTTTGACGGTAAATATGATCCGGATGCTTATCTTACTTGGGAAATGACTGTTGAACAAAAGTTTACTTGTCATGATTTTCCTGAAAATGCATGTGTTAGGGCTGCAACTAGTGAATTCACTGATTTTGCTTCTATTTGGTGGATAGAACATGGCAAGAAAAATCCTAATAACATGCCACAAACTTGGGATGCTTTGAAACGGATCATGAGGGCTAGATTTGTTCCATCTTACTATGCACGTGATCTTTTAAACCAGCTGCAGCAGTTAAAATAAGGTACTAAAAGTGTAGAAGAATACTATCAAGAGCTGCAAATGGGCATGCTACGCTGCAATTTAGAGGAGGATGTGGAACCTGCTATGGCTAGATCTTTGGGCGGGTTAAACCGGGAAATTCAGGACATCCTTGCTTATAAAGAGTATACTAACATAACCTGTTTGTTCCATCTTGCTTGCAAAGTTGAAAGGGAAGTGCAGGGACGACGTGCAAGTACCAGGACTAACATTTCTGCAGGGAGGAATTTTTCCACGCAGCCCCGCTCAAGCATTCCACCAACTGGATGTGCTGCTGCACCTTATTCATCGTCAGCTCGAACAGCAGCCCCACCTTCTAGTGACAAGCCTCGTGACAACCCTGCAAATTCAGCAGCAAAGACAACGCAAAAACCTGCTGCAACCACTTCATCGGTGGCATCCACAGGTAGAACAAGAGATGTTCAATGCCACCGCTGCAAGGGATTTGGACATGTCATGCGTGACTGCCCAAGCAAGCGTATTTTGGTGGTCAAAAATGATGTTGAGTACTCATCTACTAGTGAACTTGATGAAGATATACTTGCATTGCTTGCGGCTGACCATGCAGGAAGTGAGGGCTGCTCAGAAGAATATATTAATGCAGCTGAAGCCGACCGCTATGAGAGCCTAATTGTGCAGCGTGTGCTGAGCGCACAAATGGAGAAAGCGAAGCAAAATCAGCGGCACACATTGTTCGAAACAAAGTGTGTCATCAAAGAGCGTTCGTGTCGAGTGATCACTGATGGAGGTAGCTGCAACAACTTGGCCAGCAACGACATGGTGGAGAAGCTTGCGCTTACCACCCAACCACACCCGCATCCATATTGCATTCAATGGCTGAATAACACCGGTAAGGCAAAGGTAACAAAACTTGTGCGAATTAATCTTGCCATCGGATCCTATAAAGATGTTGTTGAATGTGATGTTGTGCCAATGCAAGCATGTAGTATTCTGCTAGGAAGGCCATGGCAATTTGATAAAGATTCTATGCATCATGGTAGATCAAATCAGTATTCCTTCCAATACCATGATAAAAGGATTGTGTTGCATCCAATGTCTCCTGAAGCAATTTTAAAAGATGAACTTACTAGAGCTAGTAAAATGAAGAATCAGGAACAGGCTAAAAGTGAAAATCAGATTGTGGCAAATAAACTTGAGAAGCACAAAAAGAGAAGTGCCAAATCTGTTCATGATAACATAAATGAGATCAAGCTGAAAGGGGCATGTTTCATTGCTACTAAATCTGATTTGGATGAGATTGATGTTACCACTGCTGTTTGCTATGCCTTGATTTGCAAACAAATCTTATTTTCACTTCAGGACATACCTCTTTCCTTGCCCCCTGTTGTCACTAACCTTTTGCAGGAGTATGCGGATGTTTTTCCAAAGGAGGTGCCACCGGGGCTGCCACCAATTCGTGGGATTGAGCACCAGATTGACCTTATTCCCGAGGCCTCCTTGCCCAATCGTGCACCATACAGGACCAACCCTGAAGAAACTAAAGAAATTCAGCGCCAAGTGCAAGAATTGCTCGACAAAGGTTACGTGCGTGAGTCTCTGAGCCCATGCGCTATTCCTGTCCTTTTGGTTCCTAAGAAAGATGGATCTTGGCGCATGTGTGTAGATTGCCGAGCGATTAATAATATAACAATTAGATATCATCATCCTATCCCTAGGCTAGATGATATGCTTGATGAATTGAGTGGCTCAATTGTGTTCTCGAAAATTGATTTGCGTAGTGGTTACCACCAGATTCGCATGAAGTTAGGAGATGAATGGAAAACAGCGTTTAAAACTAAATTCAGTCTATATGAGTGGTTAGTCATGCCTTTTGGTCTCACTAATGCACCTAGCACTTTCATGAGATTAATGAATGAAGTTTTACGTGCTTTCATTGGCAGATTTGTTGTGGTACATTTTGATGACATTCTGATCTATAGCAAATCACTAGAAGACCATCTTGATCATTTGCGTGCTGTTTTGGATGCTCTCCGTGATGCACGTTTCTTTAGTAACCTTAAGAAGTGCACCTTTTGCACAGATCGAGTCTCTTTTCTTGGCTATGTTGTGACACTGCAGGGAATTCAAGTCGATCAAGCCAAGGTGAAGCCATTCACAGCTGGCCAGTTCCCACAACGGTCACACAAGTGCGAAGCTTTCTAGGACTTGCTGGATTTTATCGTCGCTTTGTGAAGGACTTTAGCACCATTGCAGCCCCGTTGCATGAACTCACTAAGAAGGGTACAACCTTCACTTGGGCTGCAGCTCAACAGGATGCTTTCAGCGTTTTCAAAAATAAGTTAACTCATGCACCCTTTCTCCAACTTCCAGATTTCAATAAAACATTTGAACTTGAATGTGATGCTAGTGGAATTGGGTTGGGTGGCGTGCTGCTGCAAGATGGTAAGCCTGTAGCATATTTCAGTGAGAAATTGAGTGGACCTAGCTTGAACTATTCTACTTACGATAAGGAATTGCTTGCTTTAGTTTGAACTTTGAAAACTTGGCAGCACTATTTGTGGCCCAAAGAGTTTGTTATACATTCTGATCATGAGTCCTTAAAACACATTCGAAGTCAAGCAAAATTGAATCGTAGGCATGCTAAATGGGTTGAATTCATTGAATCTTTCCCTTATGTCATTAAACACAAGAAAGGGAAGGAGAATGTCATTGCTGATGCTTTGTCTAGGCGTTACACTATGCTGTCCCAACTTGATTGCAAAATTTTCGGCTTGGAAACGATTAAAGCACAATATGCTCATGATGATGATTTTAAGGATGTGTTGCTGAACTGTAAGGAGGGGAAAACTTGGAACAAATTTATCCTAACTGATGGGTTTGTTTCTAGAGCTAACAAGCTATGCATTCCAGCTAGCTCCGTGCATTTGTTATTACTGCAGGAAGCACATGGAGGAGGGCTAATGGGACACTTTGGTGTGAAGAAGACAGAAGACATCCTTGCTGATCATTTCTTTTGGCCCAAGATGCGGAGGGACGTGGAGAGATTTGTTGCTCACTACACAACATGCCAAAAAGCTAAGTCACGCCTTAATCCTCGTGGTTTGCACATGCCTCTACCTGTTCCTAATGCACCATGGGAGGATATTTCAATGGACTTTGTTTTAGGACTGCCTAGGACAAAGAAGGGGAGGGATAGTGTTTTTGTGGTTGTGGATAGATTTTTTAAGATGGCACATTTCATACCATGTCATAAGACCGATAATGCTACTCATGTTGCTGATTTGTTCTTTTGTGAAATTGTTCGTTTGCATGGTGTGCCAAACACAATTGTTTCAGATCGTGATGCAAAATTTCTTAGTCATTTTTGAAGAACTTTGTGGGCTAAATTAGGTACTAAGCTGCTATTTTCCACTACATGTCATTCCTAAACTGATGGACAAACTGAGGTTGAGAATAGAACTTTATCTACCATGCTTAGGGCTATTTTGAAAAAGAACATAAAAATGTGGGAAGAATGTTTGCCTCATGTTGAGTTTGCTTACAACCGTTCACAACATTCTACTACTAAAAAGAGCCCTTTTGAGATTGTTTATGGTTTTGTGCCTCGAGCCCCTATTGATTTGCTGCCTCTACCAACTTCTGAGAGATTGAATTTTGATGCTAAACAATGTGTTGAGTTGATGTTGAAAATGCATGAGACCACAAAGGAGAATATAGAAACCATGAATGCTAAATGTAAACTTGCTGGTAGCAGAGCAAAGAAGCATGTCACTTTTGAACCAGGTGATTTGGTTTGGCTGCACTTGAGAAAGGATCGGTTTCCTGATTTGAGGAAGTCAAAGTTGCTTCCGAAAGCTGATGGCCCTTTTAAAGTTGTAGCTAAGATCAATGATAATGCATACAAACTTGAGTTGCCTGCAGATTTTGGGGTTAGCCCCACATTTAACATTGCAGATTTGAAATCATATTTGGGTGAGGAAGATGAACTTGAGTCGAGGACGACTCAAATGCAAGAAGGGGAGGATGATGAGGACATCCCTCCCAACGATACACCCATGCCTACTACGCAGCAAGGACCAATGACAAGAGCTTGTGCACGAGAGCTAAATTATCAGGTAAACTTGTTCCTCGCTGTCCATAAACCATCATCCATGAATGAGGTACTACTAAATTCTTGTGATGCCTTTCTTATTCTTAGGAACTTGGGACATGAACCAGATTGGAGGGAGAGCAAACACGACAAGAAAGCCAGTGTGGATAATCAGATCGGACCATACCAGTTCGGACCTCCAGGAAGGGGCAACTTCGGAAGGCCATAACTCTTAGCTCTGAATATTGTTTGAAGCCCATGAGTACTTGTTGGAAAGCTCCTGAAGTCTACTTTCAAATGGATCCAACCTCAAGATGAAATTCCAAAGGAGTTAAGCAAAATTGCTAAAATGACATTCAGTCTTCCAGTCTTGGGCTGAGGCCCTTGTATCTAGTTCAGCCCACTAGGGGCCCATTCTAAGTTAGGGTTTACACACCCCACGCCTCTTGGCTGCCCCCCCCCCACCTATATAAACCACCAGCAGCCATCATTTGAGACTTGAGTTTTGTTTGGTTGTAAGTTTAGCTGTTGCTACTTCCTTGTAAACGCGTGTGTCGATTAGACCACCCGATTTGCTCAATTCAGAACCCCAATTTTGTGTGTATCAGATTTATCCTTTGGGCAAGGTCTGTGTGCTGTTTGCTTGTCCACTTGTTCTTGTTTGTTCTTCGATTTGCTTGCAGGTTCAAGGTTGTTCTTGGCACAGCAAGAACAACACAAATTGGAGGCGGTGTAACTGTCGCTAAGGCGCAGCGCGACCCTTGTGGTGTTGTAGTCGGGCAGCACAACGTCGATCCTCCTCAAATCGAGTTATCCCCCACTCTCATCGAAAGATCGGGAGCAAATCCCAGCGGGTTCCATCAAGACTCCCAGCTTGTCTTCTCTGAAAATTTGGGGATGTGAAGTTTTTGTCAAGCGACTTCAGTCGGACAAGCTAACTCCCAAATCGGATAAGTGCATATTCGTGGGATATCCAAAGAAAACTTTAGGGTTTACTTCTACAACCAATCAGAGGGCAAAGTGTTTGTTGCTCGGAATGGTGTTTTCTTAGAGAAAGAGTTTCTCAAGAAAGAGAAAAGTGGACAGAAGGTGTATCTTGAAGAGGTTCAAGATGAGCCAATCGAGCAAGATTCAACAAGTGATGCTAATGTAGCAGAACAAATTGAGATACCCGTGGCAAGAGAAGCACCACCACAGCCACGAAGATCGGCAAGGCTTCGTGCAGCGTGTGAGATATTATTGTTGGACAGTGATGAGCCTACGACATATGTAGAAGCGATGATGGACCCAGATTCCAAGAAATGGCAGAGTGCCATGAGATCAGAGATCGATTCGATGGGAGACAATCAAGTTTGGAACTTGGTTGACCCGCCTGATGGTTTTAAAGCCATAGAGTGCAAATGGATCTATAAGAAGAAGAAAGATATGAATGGAAATGTTCACATCTATAAGGCTCGACTTGTCGCAAAAGGGTTTAGACAAGTTTAAGGAGTTGACTACGATGAGACATTCTCTTCCGTAGAGATGCTTAAATCTATTCGGATCATTCTAGTAATAGCCACGTATTTCGATTATGAAATGGCAGATGGATGTCAAAACAACTTTCCTGAATGGAAACCATGATGAGAACGTGTATATGATACAGCCGGAAGGTTTTGTCGATTCGACCAATGCTGGAAAGGTATATGCAAACTTCAAAAATCCATTTATGGGTTGAAGCAAGCATCTCGGAGTTGGAATATTCATTTTGATGAAATAGTCTAAGGGTTTGGTTTTCTGTAGAACGAAGAATAAGCTTGTGTTTACAAGAAGGAAAGTGGGAGCTCTATTGCATTTCTGATCCTGTATGTAGATGACATATTGCTGATATGGAATGATATTCCTATGCTGGAATCCGTAAAGACTTCACTAAAAAATAGTTTTTCTATGAAGGACTTAGGGAAAGCCGCATACATTCTAGGCAAAAGAATCTATAGAGATAGATCAAGAAGGCTTATTGGTTAAGCCAAGATACTTATATTGACAAGATGTTGAAACATTTCAGCATGGAACAATCAAAGAAAGGGTTCTTACCTATGTCACACGGTATACATCTCAGCAAGACTCAGTGTCCTTCGACGACTGAAGAGTTGGATCGCATGAGTAAGGTTCCATACGCTTCGGCAATTGGATCTATCATGTACGCGATGATAAGTACACGCCCAGATGTCTCATATTCTCTAAGTGCTACGAGCAGGTACCAGTCTGATCCAGGTGAGAGCTAGATCGCATGAGCAAGGTTCCATACGCTTCGGCAATTGGATCTATCATGTACGTGATGATAAGTACATGCCCAGATGTCTCATATGCTCTAAGTGCTAGGAGCAGGTACCAGTCTGATCCAGGTGAGAGTCACTGGACAGCGGTGAAAAACATTCTTAAGTACTTCAGAAGGACTAAAGATGTGTTCCTAGTCTATGGAGGTGAGGAGGAGCTCACTGTAACGGTTTACACTAATGCTAGCTTCCAAACCGACAAAGATGATTCAAAGTCGCAATCAGGATTTGTGGTCACATTGAATGGTGGTGCTGTAAGATGGAAAAGTTCCAAGCAGGATACTATGGCTGATACTACAAGGGAAGCCGAGTACATTGCAGCTTCGGAAGCTACAAAGGGAGGTGTTTGGATGACGAAGTTCTTCAGAGCTTGGTGTGTTTCCGAATGTGTCCAGCCCATTGACCTCTATTGTGACAACAATGGGGCAATAGAGTAGACTAAGGAGCCAAGAAATCACCAGAAGAACAAACATGTACTGTGGAAGTTTCACCTCATACGAGAGTTCGTCAGACGGGGTGAGATCAAGATTTGCAAGATACACATGGATTTGAATGTTGCTGATCCTTTAACAAAGCCTCTTCCATAGCCTAAGCATAAAGTGCACAAGAGCTATGGGTATTAGATATCTTCTAGATTAGACTCTAGTGCAAGTGGGAGACTGTTAGAAATATGCCGTAGAGGTAATCATAGATATGATCATATTTCGTCGTATCCAAGATATATTTTGTGTTCATTGAATATCCATGAAAGGCAACTTGTATTGATTGGTAATTATGTGAATTGTTTGTGAGACTCTTTACTTGTCTGGTTATTCTAAAGTTGTTCCTAATCGGAGTTCATATATGGACACTATCGGTACATACAGACAGGGGTACCTCCTGCTAGGGTGTCCAGGCCCTTGGCGTCTCATAATCCATAATCTCCCCCTCGCCTTCTGGGTGACGAGGCACATTACCCGGGCCTGACAGCTGGTCCACGGTCTCCGGACCCTCCCAGAGCTCTAGGAGGTCCGGGGCCTCTGCGAAACCCAGGAGGGCAGGAGGGCTCACGGGTTGCCCCCGCGGACCCGGACTCCCCAGGGGGTCCGGGGCCGCTACGTGTGATGGCCGGACCATCACGGGCCAGACTGCTACAACCGGCCTCGGAGGGCCCGGACCCCCTTCCCCCCGAGGAAGGGGACCGGTGCCGCCACGTGCCGTCTTATAGAGGGAGCGGGGCTGGCCCTGCCACGTGCCTGCGGCTGGAGGCCCCTTGCGGGTCACCTCTCCACCTACCAGCATTTAATGCGGTAGCTGGGCCGGGCGCGCCCAAGTAAAAAAGAGCGGCCTGCCACTGACACACGGGGCAGGTAAGCTGACACCACGATAAGCCCGCCTGATCTGAAGGCGGCGCGTCGTATCACTGTGCACAGTGCGCGGACTGTGTACAGTCCCGTCACGGCGCTGCGCGCGTGATGATAGTCTGTAATAGGCAAAGCCAAGGCGTGCGCTGTAACAGTCCACGCGCAACGGGTCAGCGCTGCTTCACCGCCTGACGGGAGGTCCCATCCTAACAGTGACAGCACGGCTTCACTGTTATGCAGCGCTGACGCCGGACACTGTACAAGATAAGGCTGTACACGGCCATATCCTGGCTAAAGATACGCACAAGCCTTTATAACTGTTATCTCCCATAGAACAGCTCCTGTTGGCCGGGCCCACCTGTCGGGGTCCCGCTCAGTGTAAGCGCTCCCCTTGGACTATAAAAGGGAAAGTGCACTCGTTAGATGGAGGTTCGAACATCCAAGGCTCAGACACACAAGCTTATGCTGCTTTCCATTCAGGCTCACGCAGCCAATACAACTCCCAAGTGGACGTAGGGTGTTACGCTCCGGCGGCCCGAACCATTCTAAATCTTCGTGTCCCTCCTGTGTTCATCTGTCCACCGATCGAGCGCTCCTAAGTCTCCTCCAAAGCCATCCTTAACTAGGGTTAGGCGGGTGCTTTCCGCCACCTGGCTGGAGAATTCCTCCGACATTTGGCGCGCCAGGTAGAGGGGTTTAGGTTTGGATAGCACTCGGTCGACCTCCTCGACTCCTGTGATGGCACAGGAGAACGGTCATCACGACCTCATGGTTGGAGAAGAAGTGGCGTCCACGACGCCACAAGCTTCGTGCCGTCCCCCCTCTCGGGCGGCCCTGCGCGCTACTCCACAGCGGGCAGTAGAGTGGGCCTCTGTGGCCTAATCGGTGCCTTCACCGAGTGGGCCCCTCATGGCAGCCAGGGAGTTGCTCCGCAACCCCCCTGGTGAGGCGGCGTCGCCAGACGCGCATAGACAATGGCGTGACGACGTCGATCGCCTCCTTAACCTGGCGCAGACTTCCCCAGGCCCAGCGGGGGGGTCTGTATCCAGGAAGCGCCGTCGCCAGGGCGGCGCATCCGGTTCTGTGCACTCACCATCCGTGAGGAGTGCACGGACCGAGAACCTCCGGGCGGAGCTCAACCGCAGGCATGCCGGAGAGGATGCCAGGATCTCCATCGAGCGAGCACGAAACCGACGGCTCAACATTGAGGGTCGGGACCTTGCGCCCGAGCTCGATGCGGCTGCGGCCGGGCCGCAGGGACTCCCCCAGGCACCGGTGTCGGGCACGGGCTGCGCGGCGCTCGCAGACCACCTCCGCGCGGTCGCCTGGCCGTCCAAGTTTCGGCCTCACCTGCCAGAAAAATATGACGGGTCCACCAACCCGTTAGAGTTCCTGCAGGTCTATATCACCGCCATCACGGCGGCTGAGGTAACGAAGCCGTCATGGCAAGTTACTTTCATGTAGCCTTGACCGGACCAGCCCGGACCTGGCTAATGAATCTTACCCCGGGATCCATCCAGTCCTGGGGTGAGCTCTGCGCAAGTTCACGACGAACTTCGCCAATGCGTACCAGCAGCATGGCGTGGAGGCCCACCTCCACGCCGTGAGGCAACAACCCGGGGAAACCCTCCGGGCCTTCATCTCCCGCTTCACCAAGGTACGTGGAACTATCCCACGTATCTCCGATGCATCTATCATCACGGCCTTCCGACAGGGGGTCCGAGACGAGAAGATGCTAGAGAAGTTGGCGACCCACCAAGTGGAAGCCTTCACCACCCTGTTCGCTCTGGCGGACAAGTGCGCTCGGGCTGCAGAAGGCCGTGCATGGCACTCTGCAACCCATGCAGGACCTGCTCAAACAAGTGGGCCCAGTGTCGCTGCCCCTGGCAGCGGCAAGAAGAAGAACAGGAAGAACCGTGGCTTCGACAAGTCACGGATTGGGGGTCCGGCCATTGCAGCTGCGACGACCGGGGGCCAGAACTCCCATGGCAAGCGCCCACGACAGCAGCGCACCGACCCCGGGTCGTGTCCTGCCCATCCTGGGGCTCGCCACAGCGCCACTGAGTGCCGCGAGATCCAAAAGCTCGCGGAGCGCCTCAGTAAGAGGCGTGACCAAGCCTCCAAGGAAGGCTCCTCCCCTCCGCGGCGGTCCGGCAAGGAGAAAGCCTCTGATGCCGACGCGGCTGCGACTGAGAGGGAGCTGGGGTATCAAACCCCCAATAAAGACCTCAAGGGACTTTTCCAGCAGTCTGATTCCGAGTCCGGCGGGGACGAGCGCTGCAAGAAGCTGTACGTTATGTACGGCGGCAGTTCGGAGCTCGTATCCCGGCGGGACGTCAAGGCCCTTCGCCGGGAGGTCCTCTCGGTGAAGCCAGGGGTGCCGAGAGCGGCGCCCCATCAGCGGTGGAAGGGCACCACCATCTCCTTCGGGCCATCTGACTGCCCAGAGAATATGGCGGGCGCTGGAGTGCTGCCGCTCATCACGGCACCCACTATCGCCAATGTCCGCCTTCACCATGTGCTGATTGACGGAGGCGCCGGCCTCAGCGTCATCAGCTATGCAGCGTTCAAGCACCTGCAGATCCCGGAGTCCAAGCTGGCTCCATCACGCCCATTCTCAGGAGTGGGCCCGGATCCCGTGTACCCGGTGGGGACCATCACCCTACCGGTTACATTCGGGACGGAGGATAATTTCCGTACCGAGAACGTGCAGTTCGAGGTTGCGGAAGTTAACCTCCCCTTCAACGCCATCATCGGTAGACCGGCCCTGTACCGGTTCATGGCTGTCGCCCACTACGGGTACCTGGTCCTGAAGATGCCTTCTCCGACAGGCGTCCTCACTGTCCAGAGTGACCGTGCCGCAGCTGTTGTGGCAGTTGAAAAGCTCCATGCGCTGGCAACAGGACTTGCCCCTGCAGCTGGCGCCCAGGGGTCCGACCCCTCGACCTCACGTGCCAAGGCTCTGGCCAAGGCACCGAGGGTCTGTCCGTCCGACACAGGCGATGTTCCCATGAAGACCGTCCAGGTCGGAGCGGAGACCTCCCAGACCTCCCGCATCGGTGGCAACCTGGGAGAGAAATAGGAAAGCGCGCTCATCGCCTTCCTCCGGGCAAATGTTGATGTGTTCGCCTGGGAACCGTCACAAATGCCCGGGATCCCCAGGGAGGTGATTGAGCATCATCTGAAGATCCGCCCGGACGCCAGGCCGGTCCGGCAGAAGCCACGCAAGCAGTCCATTGAGCGGCAAAACTTCATTCGTGAAGAGGTCCGCAAGCTGCTACAGGCTGGCTTCATCGAGGAGGTCTACCATCCTGTATGGTTGGCCAACCCAGTTGTGGTCCCAAAGGCCAACGGGAAGCTTCGGATGTGCATCGACTACACCAATCTTAATAAGGCATGTCCAAAAGACCCTTATCCACTCCCGCGTATAGATCAGATTGTAGACTCCACCTCCGGGTGTGATTTGCTGTTCTTCATAGATGCCTATTCTGGTTTTCATCAAATCAAAATGGCTAGAGATGATAGGAAGCATACAACTTTTGTAACAGTGGATGGTCTTTATTGTTATATAGTGATGCCTTATGGATTGCTCAATGCTCTACCCACCTTTGCTCGTGCAATAAATATCACTCTAGGTGATTTGGTTAGAGATATAGTAGAGGTGTATGTCGATGACGTCGTTGTCAAGACTAGAGAGTCGTATTCCCTATTGGAAAATTTAGCTCGAGTTTTTGACAAGTGACGAGCGACCTCCACCAAGCTTCCCCGAGAAGTGCGTCTTCGGCGCATCGGCGGGGAAGCTCCTTGGTTTCCTGGTCTCCCACCGGGGAATCGAAGCCAACCCGGATAAGGTCCGGGCAATCGAGGCAATGAGACCCCCTGCACGCCTCAAGGATGTATAGAGGCTAACGGGGTCCCTGGCAGCTCTCAGCCGCTTCATTTCAAGGCTGGCGGAGAGGGCGCTTCCCTTCTTCAAGTTGATGAGGGGGTCCGGCCCATTCGCATGGACCGAAGAGGCAGAACGTGCTTTCCAAGAGATGAAGTAGTACCTTACCTCCTTGCCGGTCCTGGTCGCACCGGACCCAGGTGAGACACTGTTTCTTTATCTTGCAGCAACGACCGAAGTGATCAGCATGGTGCTGGTCACCGAGAGGTCCGAGCCTCTCTCGCAGGGGGCTCCCGCTGACCCCCCTGCTGGAGAGGGAGGTCCAGCCTCCACCACTCCAGTTACCGGCCCTACTTCGGAGGATCTGGCTGGGTCCCGACCCGGTGAAACGCTAAGCAGCCTGGGGGCCGACGGGTACCCAGCTGGAGCCGAAGGATCTAGTCCACCTGGCAGAGCCAGGACCGTCCAGAAGCCGGTCTACTACGTCAGTGAGGTCCTTCATGAGGCAAAGGCTAGGTATCCTGAGACGCATAAGCTCCTTTATGCTATACTTGTTGCGTCCAGGAAGCTCCGCCACTACTTTCAGGCCCACAAGATTGTGGTGGTGACCGCCTACCCATTGAGGGCCATCCTCCACAACTCCAACGCCACAGGCAACATCGCCAAGTGGGCAGCAGAGCTCGCTGGGTTCCAGCTTGACTTCCAACCGCGTCACGCCATCAAGAGCCAGATCCTTGCTGACTTCATCGCAGAATGGACGCCTGCGCCAAGCGCCTCCGGGGGTCCGGACCAAGGGATGGACCCCCCATGTCCGGAGGTCAAGGCTCCGGTCTTTACCGGACCTCATTGGACCCTCTTCTTTGACGGGTCCGCCCGCGGCAAGAGGGCCGGGGCTAGCGTGGTCCTCATCGACCCACGTGGTGAGCAGTTAAAGTACATGGTGCACCTCGATTTTGAGGCCACCAACAACATGGCGGAGTATGAGGCCTTAATCTTTGGGCTCACAGCGGCTCTGTCCCTGGGGGTTCGGGAGCTTCTAGTCAAGGGGGACTCCCAGCTCATCATCAGGCAAGTCCGGGGGGAGTGTTGCTGCAACAACCCCCAGCTCGCAGCCTACCTCATTCGTGTGAAGAGGCTGGAGAAGGACTTCGATGTGCTGGAATTGCAACATGTTCCACGCGAAGGCAACACAGCAGCTGATGCACTCTCGGCGAGCGCATCGACCCAGGCACCCGTGCCTGAGGGCGTCTTCCAGAGACATCTGCTGAAGCCTTCCGCCCAGCCTGCCGACCTGGGCGATGGGGGTCGGACTAGCACCTCGAAGCTAGCGGTCCCGGCGGCGCTCCATCCGTGGTGCCCGCCAAGGGTCGTGTGCTCCCTTGAGGGACCCGAGGACCTCAGGGAGCAACGCCCAGTTTCTCAGGAAGGTCCCGATGCATGGATCTCTAAGGTCCGAGACTACCTGAAAGATAATTACCTTCCTGAAGATCAAGCATCTGCTGAGCGCATTGTCCGGATGGCTAAACGATACACAGTGGTAGAAGGGGATCTCTACCGCCGTGGCGCCAACGGCGTCCTCATGTGGTGCATCACCCAGGAAGAGGGCCGCAACTTGCTTGCAGAGATCCATGGAGGCGAGTGCGGAAGTCATTCTTCATCCCGCACGCTGGTTGGTAAAGCTTTCCGGCATGGCTTTTACTGGCCGACAG
Organism: Panicum hallii; assembly: GCF_002211085.1. Lineage (NCBI taxonomy): Eukaryota > Viridiplantae > Streptophyta > Magnoliopsida > Poales > Poaceae > Panicum > Panicum hallii. Next base: position 46,248,782 of record NC_038046.1, on the reverse strand, counting down.
CACTCCAGGATGCAGCTGAGTTGGTAAGGACCTGTAAAGCGTGCTAGTTCCACGCAAAGCAGATACACACTCCAGCTCAGGCGCTGCAGATGATTCCTCCCTCTTGGCCCTTTGCGGTATGGGGGTTGGATATCTTGGAACCTTTCCCTAGGGCCGTCGGCGGATACCGGTATCTCTATGTCGCCATTGACAAGTTCACCAAATGGCCGGAGGCAACCCCTGTGGTCAACATCACCAAGGCGTCGGCAACTGCTTTCCTCAGGTCAATTGTATGCTGGTTCGGGGTCCCAAATCGGGTCATTACTGACAATGGGACTCAGTTCACGAGCCAATACTTCCAGGAGTACTGTGAAGATATGGGCATTCAGCTCTGTTTCGCCTCAGTGGCGCACCCCAGGAGCAATGGCCAAGTTGAGCGGGCCAACGCTGAGATCCTCAAAGGACTCAAGATCCGGACCTACTGTGATCTTGAGAAGCACGGCGCAAGGTGGATTGAAGAGCTTCCGAGTGTGTTATGGGGGAACCGGACCACACCCAGCCGCGCAACAGGGGAAACCCCTTTCTTCCTGGTTTACGGGGCCGAAGCGTGCCTTCCCCCGGAGATCACCATGGGCTCTCTTCGAGTCCAGGCTTTTGATGAGGATTTGCAGGAACAACAGTGTCGCCAAGACGTGGACCTCGTCGACGAGCGCAGATGGCGAGCAGCAGTCCGAAATGCACGGTACAACCAAGTGCTCCGGTGCTACCACCAACGGTTCGTGCGAAGTAGGGAGCTCCGGGTCAGGGACCTAGTCCTAAGGCGAATCCTGAACCGGGAGGGCATGCACAAGCTCTCCCCCAGCTGGGAGAGGCTCTTCAAGGTGACAAAGGTATGCCGACCCGGATCTGTTCGCCTGGCTGCGGAGGATGGAATGCAACTACCCAATCCATGGAACATTGAGCACCTCCGTAAGTTCTATCCCTAGGACCTGGTTGAGAGGAAATTTTTCCTTTGTAATTGGTAGCATTGCCGTGCGGACCAGGGCGGTAGAGGTCCGCCCTCATAAACCCAGCCCCTGGCGTACATCGCACAACTCTTCTGTACCAATTCATTAAGGGAAAATTTGTTCTCAAATGCGTCCTTGAAGTCTATGCGATTCTATATTTTTTCGCTTCTTGTTACGCTAACCCCCCACGTGTTCTTCACGTCTGTGTTGTGCCTAAAGCCTCCCTTGAGTTGCTACGCTATGTCTCTGCCTCGGACCTCTGTTTCGCAGGAGAGAAGGGACCGGACTCCTGGGAACTGGCTTCAGGGGGACATGCTCGCCCTTTGCTGGGGTCCAGGGTTGTCTAGCCGCTTAGCCTGGTTCTGTACCCTAAGCCTACACACTCTGCCCCCCTAGGGTGGGTACCGTCGTACCTTGAACCGTGGACCCGGGGGCCGGGACCCCTTTTAATCCCCGAACGCAGGTCCTAGTGCTCTGGCTTGCTACGCAACTTAGGAGGCCTTCGCTGGCCAGACTGAGGATCCGTGGGGACGTCTACTAAACGTTGATCCTAAGTCATGTGCAGGACCTCGGTTTTATGGCAGCTAGTCCCGACCTATCGCGACTACCTCCCAGGGGGCCACGGGACCTCGGTGTGCCCAACAGCACTTTGCAGATCGACAATCAGGAAAAAAGCTAAGTCTTTCGCGAAAAGTAGACACATCAAATACTTAAACGCATTACTAATAATGTGCACAACATTTTAAAGCTATCTTACAATAACAAAAGTTATGTTACAAAAGAAATAACAAAAAGATACTAGCACTACTCCTCTGGTGGTCCGGAGGCACTCCCACTCTCTGCAGGTTCGGGACGACGCCGGAGGCGGGCCGCGACCATGTCCACCGCCTCCTGGACCCCTTCTCGCGCGGCGGCTGCGGTCGTTCGGAGGGGTCCGACCAAGACAGGAGTCAGCAGGATGGAGGGGTCATGGCTCCGGAAGCTGGTGAGGATGTACTCAGCCATCCCCCGAGCATCTATTCGCCCCTCTATCTCCAGGAGGTCCTGCATCCCGGCCTCCGCATCCTGTAGCCGCCTGGCGGTGGAGTCCAGCAGTTGGAGTGCGGCGCCAAATGGCGAAGGAGCCTCCGGTACCCAGATGGGGTTGGCTCCGAGTGCCTCTAGCAGAGGGTTCACCGTACCGACCCATCTTGTTAACCGGTTGGAGCCGGCGCGCTGCTCTACCAGGAGCCCCTCCATCTTGGCCTCCCTCTCCTGGAGCGCTGCCTCGCGTTCCTGGAGCCTCCGGTTCCCGGCTGCCAGCTCCTCCTCCACGGCCTCTTCCCGCTTCTGGAGCTCCTGAAGCCGGGCCACCTCCTCTGCTTCGCGGGCGGCCAGCCATTCTTCTTTCTTTGCTGCCGCCGCCGCCAAATCTGCGAGGGCGGACTTTTCCGCCTCGACCGCTGCCGACGCCTTCCTGGCCTGAGCCGCCAGCTCCCGGGCGACCCGATCCCTGTCTGCCACCGCCTGCTTCATCTCCTCCACAGCGATCAGCCCCTCGAGGGCCTCTGCTTCCCGCCGCCTGGCCTCTTTCTCCCGTTGGAGCGCCGCCGCCTCCCGGACGCGAGCTTGCTCCAGCTCCTCCTGCAGAAGCTCGCGCCCCTGCGCGAGCTTGGCGCACTCCTCGGCGTAGCGGGCGGAGACGGAGTTGATGCGGTCGCCCAGGCGGACCTCCCAGTCGGAGAGTCGGTGGCGTTCTGCCTCCAGTTTCTCCCACTCTCGGCGCATGCCAGCCTCCAGCTCCTGCTGAGCTTGGTGGCATTTGGCTATGAGCCGGGGAAGAGGGATCTCCGCCGTGCTTGGGAGGAGGCGCCTTCCCAGCACCACCTCCGGTTCCACCTCCTCTGCCGGTGGGGAGGCGCTGCTGGCAACTTTGGCGACCCCTGGTGCCACCCCCTCCGCCTCTTCCGCTACCTCCAGTGCCGCCACCTCTGCTGCCTCCGGCGCTGCAGCCTCCGCCGTGGCAGCGGCCCCCTCAGCCGCTGGCTCGGCTGGTGAGGGCCCGGCCTCGTCGTCTGAAGCTGCGGCCGCTGCCTCCATAGCAGCAGCGGCTTTGGTGGACTCCTCCTGGGGGGCAGCTTCGGGTCGTGGCGGGGTGGAGGCATCCGGCACCGGGCCCATGGGTCCGGTGGCTTCTGGAGCTGCTTCGGGCGGGGGTCCTGCTAGGGACGGCGTCGAGGGTCCCGACGCTGGCTGGGGGCCGGATCCCCCAGTTGGTACGTCTGAAGATTGTGGCCTGCCGTATCACCTGTATGGTTAAGGACCAGAAGCCAAGAAAGGAAATGAAAAACCTTGACAAAACTACTTACGGGAAGTCGCACCACTCCCATCTGCCCCGGGCGGCTGGGGGGACCTTCCTCCCTGCCGAGGACCCCCCGGACTTTTGATGGGTGTCCCCGGCCATCGGAGCTTCTGGTGGCGGCGGTGGGGACTGTGACCTGGCCTCGGGCGGGGGTGGTGGCGTCGCCGGACGCCATTCTGGTGGTGGCGGCGGAGGAGTCTGTTGTTTCGGAGGAGGCCGTCGCGCTCCCACCGGACTCCTCTCCGTCTGCCGGTGTTGTGGCGGAGGTGGTGGAGCTCCACTCTGCTCCTCCACTTCCGCCGTCTTCTGGCGCTTGGGCGCCGGCTCCCCGACCAAGGAGCCGTCGCCTCGCTGGAGCCTCCGGGATTTGCTCCCTTCGGCTTGGCTGCTCTGTGCGGGTGCTGCCCCCTGAGCCTCGTTGCTCCTTTGGGCCGGGCCAGCACCCACATTGTCCTTCTCCCGGTGCGCTGGCGCCGGCACCTTCTCCTTCCCTTTCCCGCTGGGAGCCGGACCTCTGGGTCCCAGCTCCCCGGGACCTTCGCTCGGGCGTTGCTGGCGGTCCGGAGAGGCGCCAGGGATCTGGAGCCCGCGGTTGGGGTCGCCCCCCAGTTGCCGGACCGCCAGGCCGCCCTCGTCCAGGGCCGGCATCGACGCCAGGACCGATGACCGCAGTGCCTGGTCCTCGCACAGGGCCTTCACCCCGCTCGGGAGGACCAGGGACTCGGGAACGAACACCTCGCCGGTCATCGCCCGGATCGCCGCCTCCAGCTCCGCCCTGGTGAAGTCGCCGCCGGGCCCGCGCGCGATCCTGCAGCAGTCGTTTAGCCTCATGTACACGTAGGCCATCCGGGACCGCTGCTGCAGGGGGGCGATCCGCCGCTTCAGGAAGTCGCCAAGCACCATCATGGAAGTCAGGCCGCTCCTTGCCAGCTTCTTGATCCGGTACAGCACCGGGTCGAGCTCCGCTGGTATCGATGGCCTGGCCTTCCATGTGCTCCGGTCGCTCTGGGGACCCTCAGTTGGTAGCTCCAGGCGGTCGTGGGGCTCGACTGCTGCGATGACCCAGCCTTCGCGCCAGTCCTCCCACTTGGAGCTGGAGAAGGCGGCGATGTAGGAGCCCGCCATCCCGTGCTGGAGCTAGAAGTAATAAGCGCCGATCTCACCGCGCTTCTTCCCGGTCCCAACCAGGGAGTAGAAATGTTTGAAGATGGTGGTGCAGGGGCGCACCCCCACGAACATCTCCATAAAGTGGGCGAAGACCGCCATGAGGAGGACGGAGTGGGGGGTGAGATGATGAAGTTGGAGGCCGAACTCCTCCAGGAGCAGGAGGAAGAAGGAGGAGATCGGAGGAACCAACCCGCACATAATGTACGAATTGAAAAGGACGAACTCCCCCGCGGCAAGGTCGCGGAGAGGAATCTTGCCGGCCCTGACCTTCCCGGCGTACGCCGGCGCGGTCCATCCCAGAAGGCGCCGCACCGCGTCCAACTGATCCTGGCTCTGGAAGCGGTGCGGGAAAGTAAGCGAAGCCATGGTGAATGTTGGGAGTGGATTGCAAAGGAACAGAGAAGAGAAGGGAGCCGAGCGCAAGGAAACCAATCACGAGAAGGGATGCGGAGACGAAGGGGCGCTACGGCGTCTGTTGTTGGCAAGAGTGAAAAGGTAGCCGCTCCCTTCGGCGCATACCTTTTATGCAAAAGGCCGCTGCCTTCTCGCGCCCGCGGCGACCGAGGAGAAGCCGAACGGTTGTCTACACCAGGCCCCCTCCTCTCACACCCTATGACTGGTGGGCCCGGGCCTGCCAGTCAAAGGCGTGACCACTAGAGGGAAGGGGAAAAGGCGGAATCCGAACCGCCCAGGCCGCAGGACGGGCTCGAATAAGACAAGAATCTGAACCGTCTGACACGCACGGCGCGCGCGGAGGACGGGCCCCTCGGGGATCCCGCTATGGGCGAAAGGACATCCATGCCCTTACCCGGCGAGAACGAGCTGTCCACCCGGCGCGAAGCTGGGACTTGGCCCCACCTGCGGGTTCGTCCCTCACCCAAGGTGGGCTCGGGGGCATCTGTCGGTACATACAGACAGGGGTACCTCCTGCTAGGGTGTCCAGGCCCTTGGCGTCTCATAATCCATAATCTCCCCCTCGCCTTCTGGGTGACGAGGCACATTACCCGGGCCTGACAGCTGGGACCACGGTCTCCGGACCCTCCCAGAGCTCTAGGAGATCCGGGGCCTCTGCGCACCCAGGAGTGCAGGAGGGCTCACAGGTTGCCCCCGCGGATCCGGACTCCCCAGGGGGTCCGGGGCCGCTACGTGTGATGGCCGGACCATCACGGGCCAGACTGCTACAACCGGCCTCGGAGGGCCCGGACCCTCTTCCCCCCGGGGAAGGGGACCGGTGCCGCCACATGCCGTCTTATAGAGGGAGCGGGGCTGGCCCTGCCACGTGCCTGCAGCTGGAGGCCCCTTGCGGGTCACCTCTCCACCTACCAGCATTTAATGCGGTAGCTGGGCCGGGCGTGCCCAAGTCAAAAAGAGCGGCCTGCCACTGACACACGGGGCAGGTAGGCTGACACCACGATAAGCCCGCCTGATCTGAAGGCGGCGCGTCGTATCACCGTGCACAGTGCGCGGACTGTGTACAGTCCCGTCACGGCGCTGCGCGCGTGATGATAGTCTGTAATAGGCAAAGCCAAGGCGTGCGCTGTAACAGTGCACGCGCAACGGGTCAGCGCTGCTTCACCGCCTGACGGGAGGTCCCATCCTAACAGTGACAGCACGGCTTCACTGTTATGCAGCGCTGACGCCGGACACTGTACAAGACAAGGCTGTACACGGCCATATCCTGGCTAAAGATACGCACAAGCCTTTATAACTGTTATCTCCCATAGAACAGCTCCTGTTGGCCGGGCCCACCTGTCGGGGTCCCGCTCAGTGTAAGCGCTCCCCTTGGACTATAAAAGGGAAAGTGCACTCATTAGATGGAGGTTCCAACATCCAAGGCTCAGACACACAAGCTTATGCTGCTTTCCATTCAGGCTCACGCAGCCAATACAACTCCCAAGTGGACGTAGGGTGTTACGCTCCGGCGGCCCGAACCACTCTAAATCTTTGTGTCCCTCCTGTGTTCATCTGTCCACCGATCGAGCGCTCCTAAGTCTCCTCCAAACCCATCCTTAACTAGGGTTAGGCGGGTGCTTTCCGCCACCCGGCTGGAGAATTCCTCCGACAGACACACATGAATATTAGACTAGCACATGTATTAGTTGATGACTGTGTTTCACAAGTCATAGATATGGAGATGTCAAACTAATAATGTGGGTGCATGTATGACATGAGGCTGGACCGATCCAACTCGAGAAATAGTGATTTCTCATTACGCAATGTATACGTTGTGTCCTTAGACCTGAGATTGTCGCATGTACTCAAGATGTGAACCGACCTACTTAGGAGCCATCAAATGCTACTCCGTAACTGGGTAGTCGTAAAGGTGGTTCTCGGGTTTGTCAAGAAGCATGCTATGAGACATGGTCAGTCAAGATGGGATTTGCCCCTCTCTGCTTGAGAGAGATATCTCTAGGCCCCTCGAGTGATCGGATCAAGAAATGCATGCCCGTGCTAGGGTTATGTGTTAACCAAGGATTCCGGATCACGGCACCGAGAAAGAGAGGTCACCTTGGAGCTAGATGAAATATCGTGAGGCAAAGGGAATAGCATATATATGAGATTGTGACGGCTCGTCTGATATGATCTTTGCGCGCTCATAGGAGTTGACACGTCTTGCTAGAGGCCGCTATCAACTATTGGTCAAGTAATAGTACTCGGGCTATGTCTGTTCGCACGTGTGCCCATAGGGTCACACTCTTAAGGGGCTGGAAGCCTAATGAGGATATGATCCCAATTAGATTGGGCTTAGGTGCACTAATGGGTCTCAGTTAGGAAGGCCATTAGTGGGCGCCTATAAAAGAATGGGTGGGGGCGCATGGAGGGGCTAACCCTAATTCCACGCTTGCTGGCAGCCGCCTATTCCCATGCCCACGTCCACGATTGCCCTCGCAGACCTAGCAGTCTGGAGTGTGACGCTTCTTCTCGTACATGTGGATACCTTGGAGGTGCTGCATCTGCTGCACGAGGATGAGCCGCACGTGAGGAGGTCTTGCAACTGCACTGTCGGCGACCAACTGCACTACCCCAACGCGCTACAGAAGTTTCGCACCCGCGCGTCTACTAGTAATTCCGTGATCTATAACAACAATTTTTCTGGTTTATGCAGTGCAATTTTTGTTTAACACTAGCGTAGCCCACCTCATATCCCTTCACTTTTGAAATATCTTGTAGATATAGTAATTTTTCTATTTAAGTCAGATTTTTAATGGATCGTGATCGATCAGGAGTCTTAGTAGAAGTAGTCAGGGTTCTGTAGAGATAACCATCAATCAATTCAACTTTCTTGGCTCTTTGTCAAAACCCTAGGAGTAGAGTTGAGTACTTTTCTCGGCGAATTCCTCAGCAAGTAGGGCTGCATCGAATCAATTTCCGGCTTGTTGGTAAGTTGGTTTTTATCAAATTCTCTAGGGTTTAGCTACCGACGCATCGCTGTAGTTTCATCTAGTAATCTACAAGTTATCAATTTGTATCAAGTTCTTGTAAGGCTGCATCGTCCTATCTCTTGCTAGTTCTTAATAGATTTCACAATTTATCAAGTAGTAGTCATCGAGTTATCGGCTTCAACTAATCTTTTCATGCTGCAATTCGATAACCGATTTATTCCTTGATTCTGGCTACAACTATCAATCTATCTACAATCTTGGTTTTCGTTGCCTGTAGTCTGAACGGTTGATTCCATTGTTTTATAATTATTATCTCAGGCTGTCTCGGTTAGGTCCAATACTTGAGTAATAATGCTAGGACAGGTCTTATCAGCTGGGTCTGTCTGCCGGCCAATGGTGGTATGATTGTGATGGTTTGATAGTATCAATCGGCTTTCCTGGCTGATTTTGGATTTAATGATAAGCGTAACATATGATATAACTAGATGCATCGGTTAATTACACTCGATTTGTCGCCCTGCTGTTAGCGCTATCTCGGTTAAGTCCGATCCAACTACTGGAGACGATAAATTTGGTTTAATTAAACGTGTGGATTTGGTTATGAGGTTTTTATTCTTAATCCTACCTCATTGTGGAATCGGCTTCATAGCCGATGCATGGATATATGTATCGGACAATTTGGCCGATGTGTTTCTTGGAGCTGTTCGGAATATCAGCCGATGTGTTCCCTATTATTTTACTGATTAAATTTCTTTTCCCTTGTCAATTGCAGATTAAATTGACTGCTACGCTCCGAACCTAATTTGCAGGACTTGCACTAAAGATAAACAGACCTCTCAAGCCTTAGTGTGTTATGCTCCGCAAGATTCACCATCCGATTTTTACGGTAACACATTCTAGTGCATGACAATTAGAATTTTTTTTACTTTAACGAAGGTTACTTCAATTGTAAAACTTTCAAACACATGTATTTGTGCTCTTAAAGTTAATATTTTTAATAAGTTACCGATGGTCAAGGTTCCAATACTTTTGGGGAAAGAACTTTGTTGAAATTATTAGGTATTGTGACCAAAGGAAATATTGCATATTCCTACGCTCTCTGGGGTGTCCACGGTATGGATTGAAGGTTGTTGTAAGTAATCTTCTTTATCATTTAGTTTGAGGATACTGATTAAAGCCTCGTATCGAGGTGGCTGAAACAACCTGAATATCCAAGTTTACTAAAGCGTGCTTAACGACACAAGTACTTAATCGTGCTAAACTCTAATGTTTTAGTTTGTCTTAAATCAAACTTCTCCCCTTGCCTGCCACCAGACCAAAGCATAAAGGAAGGTTCCGGCCCGCACTCACTCGAGTAACGGTGCCTCTATGTAAGGATGGCAAGGGTTTGGGAATTTTCTCCATCTGCGTAGGAGGTCTTCTCTTATTCAATGCTTGGGGGTTTCTTCTCCGCAGACCTGAGTTTTTTAAGTCAAACTTCTCTAAATATCATCAATAAAATTGTTTCTATATGTTCTAAAGAAATGGCTAATATTTATGATTGTGTCCATCACTTTTGGATACGATGAGTGCCACCTGGTGTTGCCTGCCAGCGTCCTGTATAGTTCCTCCAGATAACCTTTCTAGAAGGGAAGACGCCATTCCCTCCTTGATTGGAGGAAGAATAATCATTTGCTATTTAACTGGTTTGCAGTTTGACACGTGGTTCGGTCCAAAGGCGAGATCCTTCCTTCTCTGAATGCGACAACTGCAGCTTGAGCATGCAGTGCTCAGTTTCGCGGTTAGTCCGCATTTGATGGAAGGATTAGAGAGGCAAGCAGACCTAACAAGAGCACCTGTAAGTCGGAGTCACTTTCGAGTTAACTCCGGTCTGGTTTGTCCAGCGCTAAACCGCTCTGGCGCATCTGGTTTCACGGTCTCACCTCCAGGCCGCGTGCACGGGTCAAATGAGGCTCTTGATTTCCAGGATTATTCAGAGCTGGACTAAGCGACAGGGCAAGTGCATCGAGACGTCCTGCTTGTGGAAATCCCTGCTAGGGTTTCGTTTGGTATAGTTTATTTTATCTTTAATTTCACATATTTTATGTAAATTGAGATACTTTAGCGTAAAGCTATTTTACAGCTCTTGCTAAAATAAATGAGAAATTAGACGAAGTCATTTTTTTTAACTTCACCTGCTTTAACTGCACTTGTCAAGCCATTCTAGCATAACCAAACAGGATCTTTAACGGAGAGCAGGCTCCGATCCGCTTAGGAGGAGACCCAGAAGCAGCAGCAGGAGGAGGCCGGGTCGGCGGGCAAGCATGATGAGTAGCACTAGTACGAGTGAAAGGCTGACAACGGCTACAGTACGGCGCGCTGGCCCCCTCGTACGCTCGCTGTCGCTGCCTCCCCCGACGCCCCGGTCCTCCCGCGGCCGCCCCGCGTGGTCATGTTGGTCTCCGACTCGCCGTCAGCCTCTGGCTCATATGCCGCGCCGATCGGCGCCTCCTTATAAGCTACCAGTGACTTGCGCGCGCCACTACGCGCGTAAAGCTAGCATGTTTACATGTTAAAATAATTTTATCAATGTAAAGAGCAGTCTATAATAGAATTGTGGAAGCATTGTAATATTCTGAAAAGTATAATTTATATCACAAATTCGAATGCTTGTTTTAAAACTTAGCATACTCGCGTCATGTTGTGACAATAAATTACACTTTACTGTTGAAAGCAGAATAATGCATCATCTGAGTATATAACCAAGAACAGAAGAAAAGACAGTTAAAAATGTTTCTGCAAAAGGAAAACTCAATAATTGTTTTACCATTTTTTCATAGAGACATTATATGCTATCATGCTATTTATTCGGTAAATATTATCACATCAGCTATTTAGTGAGCTAATCACTGAAGGTGAAAGATACTGGGAAGAGAAATGCTAATGTATGCAAGGAACTGACACTTTGAGTTCTCCAACGGTGGAAAAAATACAATTCAGAACTGCAGCACATCTGGGGGCAAATACATATGATCTTATTCCAGTGAGGCCATTTTATATGTGAACTACAAGAGCTACATTGGAACATAAATTGGCAATGACTGATGAAAGAAGATTTCAGTTTTCTTCAGGCTTACCCATTCTCTATTTGAGTTCTGCACATGAGCTTACTTTTTCTTTTCTTTTTTTGCTTTCTTGCACAACAATGAGTTAACAGGCATAAGATGCATTGCAATAACACATTAGGAAAATATCAAGTTCCCTAATTTAAAATGGATTAAACAATTTAAATGTATGCATTTGGGATGCATCTCAAAATAACTTATACATTGCTTCAGCATGGTGCCTTGATTTCTATTCCTCTTCATCTGTATTATCACATCAGAGGACCAAAACAATTGCACAACCCTAAAGAAACCTAGGAAAAGGAGCAGTGATAATGTTATCACAAACCTCATCCATGGTGAAGACAAAGTGATCACCCTTGGGATGGGGAATCAAATCATGTTTTTTTTCTCATGAGCTCTGACAGCACGAAGTGACGAAGAATGGTAGGCGCCAGTACAAGAAGCCAATCCGGTTTACCACCTCTGAGTATTCTGCTCGAACGCTAATGTTATAAACGAAGGGGAATTTCTATTTTGTGCATACTAGAACTGATTGACTGCAGTGGTTGTAGGATTCGAGGGCCCAACCTCCGCAAGCGCCGCCAAGCAGAGCTCCGCGGCAACAACCCTCGCCACCAGCATGGTGTGCTGCATCGCCGCCACCCGCCGCTTGCAAGGCGGGATGCTAGCTGCCGGGCATCACCCGATCGGCTAACCTAACCTGAGCAGCACGGACCGGGAGTGGACAGAGCAAGAACAGAAACACAAGCAGGAGAGCACACGCTAGTATCTCGGCCGGCCACTAGCGGTGCGATGGTGGCAGATCAGGACGAGGATGGACGGCGGCAGATCAGGAACAGGGCGATGGGCCTGCGCGGCGTTGAAGGATGCTATTGGTGTTTTACCGCCACGCCCACTAAGAGATACCACCGAGGTGATGAGTTTGTAGATAGAATGTCGCCAAGATCAGGAAATCGAAGGTGCAAGGAACACAAAGTTTAGATAGGTTCGGGCTGCCGAGAGCATAATACCCTACGTCCTTTGTGGTTTGTATTGCCTTAAGTGGTGATCACGTGATCTCCTGCTTGGAGGGGGTCCCTATCCGCCCTTATACAGTCTGGGGGGACAGGGTTATATGGAAGTTCTAGTCGGATACGAGCCCTAGAGTTGTACCCGAGTACTTTTCGGGTAGTTTCCTACTGTCTCCGACTAGTTTCACTACTGTATGAGTAGTTCTACTATGCTACAAGTAGTTACAACTGGTGTAGGGCGTGGGCTATGTCCCACCCCTTATTCTGTAAGATGTAGGCCATGTGCGCAGTTCCATGGGCCCGGGTCTGACAAGCCCCTGAGCTCTTCATAGTCGAGCACTGCAGGCTCCCGAGTACTTCTGAAGGCGTCTTCAAATTCTTCCAAACTCCATCTTGAAGGTGTCTTCCGAGTACTTTCTTAGCTTCATCGAGACTGTGAGGTGCTTATGGCCTGAGCAGTTGTCAAGTTTTCTTTTATATGGGGTGCGATTGAACTCGCACTCCATATGGAGTAGCCTCCGAGCCTTAGGTTGACTCGGAGAATCAGGCTGAGGGTCAATTTAGTTTTAAGTCTTCTACCCTTATCTTCCAAAAGATTTGAAAAATAAGTTACTGATGACACGTATGTCGCAGTCCCTGAGCCTTGAATCCAAATTCCCAAGGTTTGGAATAAAGGATCCAAAGATCGTGGCATGCAGTATATGACGGTAAAAATTTGATGGTTAAGATGCGCAAATTGGTTCAAAAATTCAAAAACTGATTTTTTCGGGATGAATTCCGTGAAAAAATGGTGAATCAAATAAATTCACCAAAAAGCGCCCGAAATTACCGCTAAAACCAAACCTTGGTCGCTGAGAGCTGTGTCATATCCAGCCCCCGAACCTGGGAGCTAGATAAGTCATATAGTATATGTCAGATCCGGAACTACGGGACTGTGTACATAACATAGTTCAAACAGAATTAGGGGATAGGGCTTGTCCTATCTCTTATTTGTATTGTACTCTACTCGCATACAGGATATATATAAGGGGGGCAGGGACCCCCTCAAAACATAACATCTACACCCAAGGCAATACAAACCACCATACAGGACGTAGGGTATTACGCACAACATAGCTCGAACCTGTCTAAATCCTGTGTTCCTTGCACTTTCGAGTTCCTGATCTCGGCATCTCCCAACCTAAACTTACCACCTTAGGCATACCCCTCGGTGGGCAGCCAGTAAAACACCGACAGCGGGCGCGCCAGGTAGGGAAGCGCATCGAAGATCCACCAGCGAACTCGATGGCATCGTTCAAGTTCGCCAGGTCAGTACCCTCTTCAGGGCACGACGTTTGTTTTAGGCTCGTGGGTCTGCGTCGCAGATGGTGCGGGCAGTTTCCGTCGATTCCTTGTCGACATGAAGCCGAAAACTCCCGCGGCGAGTTTTCATAGCGACCTCGACAAGCTCGTCGATAATCTCGACGATTTTTCAATCCCTGGATCCGCTACGAGGACCGAGGAGGAGTCTGCTTTCGGCGCGACTCCATCCAGCGCTGCAACAACCTTGCTTGGGTTGGACTTGTTCCAATCTGAGATCTCGCGTAGCCAATCACGACTCGGTCTACGCAATTTGGCCACTAATCTTCAGGAGGTCAACATCTCCGAGTCCCTCTCCACATTGGAGAAGAACTTGGACTCTTTACTCCAACTCGGAAAGCCCGAAGCCACCGCACGTCGCGGGGCTCTGGGTTGTTTTGGTGCCAATGGTCTGATGATCACCTCCACTCCGGAGGGGCGTTTCGTGCATTGGAAGGGCATGAAACTTTCTGATCTACTCGAGGCCGAAGACCGACTTGTGGCACACCTTGAGCCCTTGCCTTTTCAGGAGGGCAGGCCATTAGCCACCGTGGCAGAGGAGTCGACCGAGCTAGTCGACACGAGCTCTGATGAGCTCATCTCACGCTAGGTGCTGATGGCAGAAGAAGGCGAGGATGACGGCGACTTGCCCATCGTCAAATTTGATGTGGTATCTGAAGCTGAGGCCACAGCCAACGCCGGCGATGAAAACGACGCCAATCGTGAGGCACGGAGGACTAGGAACAGAGCTCGCGCAGCCCAGTGAAGGAGGGTCAATGAGCGCATGCGATCTATGCATCACGAGCTAGCCGCCGAATTCACTGCCGTAAGTGAGCGGGGCTTCAGGACTCCGGTGGCCAACATCGCCAGGGTAACTGCTATACTCGAGCGCAATAATGATCCAAACATGCGTCAAGCACTTCATTACGCACAGAGGGATTGGATTCAGCTTGATCAACAAAAACCGGCGTCTACCGTCAGGGAGGAGCGCGTGGGCGAAAGCCGAAGCCAGGCTCACAGTTGAACGACAGGCGGCCGTCCTCGACCTCCGCGCAGCAACAACAACGACAACGCCCGCGGGAGTCAGGCCCCTGGCGGGAGGCAGCAGCCGCCTCCAAGGGGTAACCCGCGACAGGCCGATCTTCGGCCTCCTCCAGAACACTTGCGCCAGCGAATCAATGAAGGACGCGATGCACGGTCCGTAATCAATTCCAGGCGCAGAGAGCGCGAAGTAGCCGAGACAGAGGGTACTAACTGTAGCAACCGTTTTCCAGCTTTCTTCGCACGGTTCAGCAGTTACAAGTACCCTAAGGGTTTCAAGCCGATCGGGAGCACCAAGTATGATGGCAAGCAAGCTCCTCAGCAATGGCTACGTTGCTACTCCACCACCATTGAAGTCACAGGGGGTCCAACATCACCAAGGTCGTCTACTTCCCGATGGCTTTGGACCCTGCGCCGCTGACGTGGTTGGAGAGCCTCAGCAACAACTCGATCGACTCCTGGGAGCGGCTCAAGAAGGTCTTTATCATCAACTTCCAGGGGGCGATCACTTGCGCAGGTACTCGTCACGATCTTTCTTAATGTAAATAGGAACGTAATAAGCTCCTACGGTCCTATACACGCCGTTTCTTCGACGTCCGCGCTACCATTGCGAATATCTCGGAGGATGACATCATCGACTGCTTCTATAACAGTATCACCGACCCAGGCATCTACAGAGACTTTGGGCGGAACAGACCGAAAACTGTTGCAGGGCTTCGTGACATGATGCACGACTGATCCAAGCAGGAGGAAAAGATGCGGGAGCGGTTCCCGAGGCGCAATGATAGCAACCTGAGGCGTCCAAATGACAACCGTACCGACAAGAGCCAGCGGGACTACTCGGGTCCATCCCGAAAGCCCAAGCCAGACGACCTCGTTGCGGCTGTGGACCGTCTTTCGCGAGGCAAACCCGGTGGCGGCAAGAAGAACAAGCCAGCTGACAAAGAACACGAAGAGGATGATCAAGGGGACAAATCGCACAGTGAGAAGTTCCAGGACACCTCAAAGACTGTCAACGTCATCTTCGGGGGAGACGGAGACTTCGATTCCAGGCGGGAACAAAAATTGCTTCTCCGGGAGATCATGTCTGTCGAGCCGGTGGTACCACGACCACTCTGTTGGTCAGAGGTCCCCATCTCGTTCTCACGTGATGATCAGTGGACAAGCTTCTCAGAGCCCGGTAAGTTCCCCCTGGTCCTAGATCCGGTGGTTGCAGAAGTCAGCCTCACCAAAGTACTCATGACGGCGGGAGTGGTCTCAACCTCATCTTCGCTAGCACTTTGAGAAAGATGGGTCTGGACTTAACGGACATACTTGTTCCAAGCAAGTCTCTTTTCTACGACATTGTCCCAGGAAATGCGGCGCATCCACTTGGCACGGTGGTTCTTCCAGTCACCTTCGGCACGAGGGAGAACTACCGCACCGAGTTCATTAAATTCGAAGTTGCCAACTTCGAATCTTCTTATCATGCCATACTGGGCCGACCGGCACTCGCCAAATTCATAGCAGTGCCACATTATGTTTATTTGCTTCTCAAGATACCATGACGAAGTGGAGTACTCACTCTCCGAGGCAACTTGAAGAAGTCATATGATTGCAACCAGGAGGTGATCCAGTATGCTTCGACTACGCGTGTGCCAGATGCTTCAGGGGAAGTACTCGCGGCCGCGCAGCAGCTCTCCCAAGCCGGGATGGAGATCCCTACGAGAAAGGCCAGCAAGTCGAGCATCCAGTCGACCGGCGATGTGGCCCTCAAGTCGGTCCAGCTCCAGGAGGGCGACTCATCCAAGACCGCCATTATTGGCACAGGCTTAGATGAGAAATAGGAACTCGCGCTCGTCACTTTCCTTCAGGCTAACCGAGACATATTCGCATGGAAACAAGCGGATATGCCAGGGGTGCCCAGGAAACTGATCGAGCATAGTCTCAATGTACACCCGCAGGCTGTGCCCAAAAAGCAACGCCTTCGAAGGTTTGCTCACGACAAGCATGAGGATATTAAACGAGAAATAGCAAGTGAAGAAGTAAAATCCCTACAGCTAATAGGGTGTAGCTACTGCAAGGCGCTCACTCTCGACCTGTTGCACAAGCTCTTACCAATTCTTACCTTGCTGCTAGGAGGGGACGGCAACCAACAAGTCCGCAACCGTGGAATGAAGTGTATCAGCGCTGCAGCAACAAGACCTGTGGAGTTGTAGTCGGATATGTGGAGCTGTAGGTGGGCTGGAACAAGACCTGTGGAGTTGTAGTCGGATATGTGGAGCTGTAGGTGGGCTGGAACAAGGAAGTACTAGCACCTAGCACCACGTTAGTCACAAAAGTAAGCTGAATAATTATTCAAGCTGGTCCTAGTCTAGACCATACTAGAGACGCGAGCCTGGACACAAAGGAAGTCACAAAGCACCACTCCGAACAGAAGGAAAAATCAAACGCAATAAAGTAGCCCCTTGCTTCTTTTTGTTTTTCTTTTCTTTTTTTTGTTAATACTGATCCTTTTTTTTCTTTTTTTTAGAGGAACCTCAAAAACAGATTCTATGAACAAAGGAATACAAGTGAGTAAATCACCACACATGCTTTTTCCAGAAAGAGTAGGGGTACACAAGTCTCTCTCTCTCTCTCTGGAGTAGGCCGAACACTTAAATATATGGGGGACGTGTTATTGCCTCTAGTGCACAGTTCGGACTCAGATTTAACCAGCACCGAATTCAATTCACACTTGATAACAAAGAGGCACCAATTCCAACTCGGACTTGATAACAAAGAGACACTCAGATTCGGCAACCGCAAGATGAATAGGTTACCCGAATTCAAGTCGGTCTCGGCCAACACGCGCTTAACCGATTCCAAGTCGAACTTGACAGCCAAAGTGTATTCTGATTCGGCCAAAACAGTGATGAAAAAGGCAGCGTACGTGACCAAACGTGATAAGAACTCGAAACTCTAAAGGACTACAACTAACACCAGCAACTCGACACAACCGATGCAACCGAAAACTCAACAACCCCTAACTAAGCAGTACTAGTAAAGGCTCAAAAGGGTCTATAGGATTGCGGTGAGGGGTGGGGAAAATTCAACTATTTTTGGCTTTTTATGGACTGTAGGAAAATAAAAATAGCAAAGAATTGAAAGTCTCTCACCGAACAACCTTACTCTGATTACCAACTAATGTGTACCTGTTAGGGTTTGTTCCTGATCTTTCGATGAGAGGCGTGGAATAACTTGATTGATGGAGGAGACGACGTTCACAGCCTGACTACAGCCTTCCAAGGATGCTGCGCCTTAGCAACCGATACACCACCTCCTTTGGTTGCCGCGATCTCGTGGAGCGCGACACTCGGCCACTAGGGCACTCGTCCTGCAAGCAATCGAAGAACCATCAAGAACAAGTAGAACAAGTACTGAAATTACGAGATGTAATTGAAGGTCTCAAACGGAATCTCAATTATGGTGGGGTTCCGAAAACAAGTGGACGGGCGGCTGGATCAGCACGCGCGCCTACAAGGAAGTAGCTGAAAGGATCGATGGACCAAGAGGGGGGGTGAATTGGGCCTTTTTCAATTTCTAAAACAAGGTAAAGCAACCTTAACCCATGCAAAGCTAGAAAGGCACCAATTCACCAACCGGGTAACTAAACAACCTACGCAAGTTAGGAAAGATAAAAAGAGGTAAAGCCTAGCAAGGTAGAGCAAGTAATGATCCTAAATCAAGCACATGAAAATATTCGCAAGAAAGATAATGCTTGAATAAGTAAAATGGACAAGGGACAACCGGATTTTTTCCCGTGGTATCGATGTGTTGGCACACACCCCTAATCCACGTTGTGACACTCACAAAGAGTATTGTCACCTCCCAAGTCACCAAGACGAGGGCGCTCACTAAGAGTCTCCGTTCACCATCCCGGTGTGGTGGAGATCAAGCCACGTACAATCTTCTTCTCCGGGCTTCCACAATCCTTGGCAAGCTCCGCGAGAATCACCCCGATCACCAAGATCGCCTAGGTGATGCCAATCACCAAGAGTAACAAGCTAAGGCCTTCACTTGAGCAAGAACCGATCACCAAGAACGGATGCACACAAGCTTCTCTCTACTCAAGTCCTTAATCTTGTTTCTTGAATGGTTGAATGAACAAGTATGTGAAATGATGAAGCTCAAGGTGGCTCTTGACTATAGTATGAGTGTTTGGATGTTGCCTGGTGTCAAGAGTAGTAGAATGACCCATTGGAGGGGTATATATAGACAGCTCACTCGAATAGAGCCGTTGGAGAAAAAGCTGCCAGAAAACTGCGTAGCGCCGGTTAATCCGACGTCCCTCCAATAGTCATCGTCGGTTTAACCGGTGAATGTAACCTACCCCTTCTGAAAACTAGCCGTTACAGCTTGGGCAGATTGACCGTCGTATCATCGGTTTAACCGGTGTGTGTAGTCATCCATCGATCAACTGAAAAACCAAGTCTCTGGACAACTGCACCGACGTCCAATTTCAAATATCGTCCGTTTAACCGGTGAGTGTAGTTGTCCACTGATCAACTGAAAAACCAAGTCTCTGGACAACTGCACCGACGTCCTATTTCAAATATCGTCGGTTTAACCGGTGTATGGCCTTGTCCAGACTCTGCTGACTTTGTTTAACTGACGTATAGAAAAGTTTAAGCGTCGGTTAAACCGGTGTTAAGGATTTTTCCTAATTTCCCTTTTCTGATTTGAGTCTTGAATGAAATCCAAATATTCTTTGAGATATAAGTTGAGAACCACTTATTTGAGCTTCTAGAAACCTGAGTGACCATTGTGTGCATCCATTTTCAAATGACCATGTCCATGCTCAAGTTACTAAGCCTAAACCCCTCTTAATAGTGCGATCACTACAAAACTATAAAACCTATACTAACCTAAGTGTCCTTCTCAACCTTATGACACTTAGGACTAGAAAGATCCTTAGTCTTGACATATTATTGAGTTGAATGCCGAGAATCCTGAGTCTCAACCTTTTTGAATAAAGTGAATTAGGGGCCTCTTTTGACATATAACCAAATGAGCGATAATGATCTATAAAGCTGCACAAACTCATTAGTCACAATAATGGTTGTCATTAATCACCGAAACATACTTTGAGGGCCTAGATGCTTACAATCTCCCCCTTTTTGGTGATTGATGACAATATAAACATAAATAACGAGAGAGCGAGAAAGATAAGGCACGATAAAATACAAGCAAACTCGAAAGAAAAGAACCAAAGAGCTCAACGGCTCAAAAGAAATCCATAGATATGTCTCAAAATGCAGCATACTCAAGTGACAAATGTACATATCCATGAACTAACATCAAATGTGATACAAAATATCAAAGTCCTGATCACCTCTCTCTAATGCTCTCTCTAATGCTACCCTCCCCCTGACTCTCACTCCCTCTCCCCCTTTGGCATCAAAGCACAAAAAGGAGAGCTACAGATCCGGCTGTCGCGGGACGGCGAGGAAACAATCCGGGTCATCATCGTCGTCGTCGTCAGACGGTGGATCCTCGGTGACGGATGGGAGCTGCTGATCTGAACTGCCTGCTGGCGCTGAGCTGACTGGAGGTGTAGCTGTCGTCGAGGCTCGTGTGCTGGCGCTGCCTGGAGGAAGGTCCGTCGAAGTAGTAACCGGCTCAGCAGAAGATGTGTCAACATCTTAAGAGGTAAGTGCTGAAGCTGCCGGCTGTGTAGACTGCTGAAACACGGAACCCTCTCCACCTCCCCCTGAAGGTAACGGCTGTGGTATTGCTGGGAGGGCGACTGTGTGAACTGCTGAGGGAGACTCCTGGAAAAGTGAAGTCGCTGGCAGAGGAGAGAAGAAAGGGCGACCCGCAGACCCAAGAAGTGCAGACATCGAGAACATGGTCTCCGGGGTCGCGGAAGAAGCTGGAGCAGTGGAGGCTGGAGCTGGTGTGACTGCAAGTGGTGGTGCTCCAACGCCCTGAAGGCCTGACTGTCCTGGCTGCTGCGGGGCGAGTCCGGTGTGAGAGTACAGCTGTGAGATCATCCCGAACATCGCCATCATGCCCTGCTGCATCTGCTGAAACTGAGCGTCTGTCCTCTGAGATACTCTGTCAATGAGGCCGACAAAACGCTCCTCTGTAGCAGCTCGCTCTCGGGCAGCCTCTCTCTGTATCACTGCAAGCTGGGCCTCATGGGCTCTCCTGGCCTCCTCCTGTGCGCGACGGTCCTCTCTCTGCTGTGTGACTAGCTGCTGCAGAAGTGCGGTGAGCTCAGACGGCTGAGACACCTGTGACTCAGAAACTGTAGCGGCAGCAGCTGTCGCTGGAGCTGGCTCTCCGGACCCCCCTGCCTCATGATCATGACTAGCTGGGGCTGGTGCAGGGAAGTACTCCTCATCCTCGGAGGAGTCTGACTCAAGGTCGGACCAGTGTATCTCATCCTCTCCTCCTGGAAGCTGTGCCTCAGCGGCTAGCAATGCCTCATCCTCCTGGGCCACTCGGGCCTGTACCTCGGGTGCCAACTGTGCCATAGCAGCTCGATCGGCCTGTCTGCCTCTCCTCCTGTCTGAGGGTGCTGTCGGACGGTAGACTGGAAACTATGGAACCTCGTCCTGTCTGTAAACTGCACTGACGGGGGACTCAGCTGGCACAATCATGGAACAAATGAAGCTGATCCAGTGAGCATATGGAAACTGACGCACGACACCCATCCCGTCAGTGATGACATCCTCAATCTCAGCCAAAATGAAGTCAACAATGTCGAACGGCTCGTGAGTAAGGATGTGAAGAAGCAGTAGCTGCTGCAGACCTGTGAACCCCTCTGGGTAGCCACTCCTCGGGAGCAAAGTCCTCCGGAGTGCCATGTGAACTGCGTAAGCCTCTGGGGTCAGCAGGCTAGGAACTCTGGCGTAGGAAGCAGGGAATGGCTGGCGGAAACACTGAGAGATCGCCTCGTGTGAAGGTGCAATTCCGCCAATCATAGCCCTACGAGGAGGATCTGCATCACCATAGACCATCTCGTGCAGGGAGACGTCAACCAAGTCAACTCCAAGAATCCCTGCAAGTGTCGCTTTGGACAGACCAAAGACCTGGCCTCCAAACATGAAGTGAACTGCTCTGCGCTCTGGGGCTATCCATGCTGTGGCATAAAAGACTCTGACCCAATCTTCAATGTATCTGTTGCGCTCAATCGAAAGCAACCTGCTCAGTCCCCTGAAATGAGCGAAGTGCTCCCTGACATCTGCTCCCCCTGCGGCTGTCCTCAGTGAAACCCAGTCAAGCACTCTGTGCGGGAAGATCCTGTGGCCCCGCCTCTGATAGGTCTCGTAGAAACTGGCCTGAAGAAGTGTCCAGAATCTACGATCGACCCGGCTGTCACGTGTCACGGGGAACCACTCCTCCTCCTGTACACTCCACCTGAGCCTCTTGACCTTCGCCGCATTGGCTTTGGTCAAGTTCTGGAGCAGCACACCTGGCTCCAGACGCACGACAGTGTCCATGCGGAACACTGCGCGCTCGGCCGCTAGGGCCTCGGCTCGTCGAGCTGCTGCTGCTGTGGACCTGCGAGGCTCCTGTGGCTGGTGACCTCCTCGCGTCCTCGGTCCAGTGCGACGCTCGGTCGTTGGTGAAGTGTCACCTGCTGCGGACGTCTGCCGAGTGCGGCCAGAGCGTCGTGGAATTGGTGACCCCTATGTATCCTGCCCCTGAGACTGCTCGAACTGCTCTGTATCTGAATCTGAAACCGACTCTGCCGCTGAATGTGACTGATCTGACTCTGCTGCTGCTGCTGTCGCGGCTCTGGTGGCCCTGGCACCTCGGACTCTGCCCATGCCTCTGCCTCTGCCTCTGGCTGGCGTGTCCCTGATGGCGAACGGACGAGCACGGCCTGATGCCTGCTCCTCGGCGGCCTTAGCCACCATCTCGGCCCTCTCGGCCTCTCTCGCAGCACGGGTCCGCTTGCGAGCGGGCTCCTCGACCACAACTTCCTTTCCCTTTCTCTTGTCACGACCCATCACGACAACAGACAGTAAGCGGCGCGGTGATGGTTTTGCGCGGGCGGCACAAGGCGACAGTGCGAGGGCAATGTACGGTCCGCGAGCGGCGCAATGCGGTGTAGGCGACGCGCGGAGCAGCAGTGGTGGTGGAACGGTAGCGCGCGGGTGGCACGGTGGCGCGGGTGCAGGCGTGGATGCGCGAATGCAGTGCAATGGCGCGTGGGCAGCGGCTCAGTGGAGGAGCAGTGCAGTGGTTGCGCGCGGGCGCAGGTGGCGGCGGCGCGGAAGGCGGTGGCGGCGGCGCCGGGGCTGCGCAGGGGTGGCGCAGGGGCGCGAGAGTGGCGCGGGAATGTGGCTGCGTGCGGGCGGCGCAAGGCTAGGGCGACGGCGGCGATGGTGCGAACGGCGAGCGGCGGCGGACGGCGACGGCGGAGGACGGCGACAGCGGCGGACGACAATGGCGGTGGCGGGGGCGGGTGAGTGAAGATGGAACGACGGCAGAAACGTGAAAGCGAGCGGGTGGCCGTGAGTGGTCAAGAGAGTAATATGACATGTGGACCCTGCAGATTTTCTTATCGCCGGTTGATCCGACGCTTAGGTTTTGAACGCCGATTGATTGCGTCGGTGTAGTTTACCAGAAACCCTGCCAAATCTGTATCTGTACGCCGGTTGAACCGATATTCGAAAAATGAACTCGTCGGTTGAACGACGCAAACAACAGTTGATTTTCAGGTCTGAATCGTGATATGTTCACCGGTTGATCCGATGCTGCAAACTTTGTATACACCGGTTGAACGCTTGAAATGTCTGAGCTGAACCTGAAACTTAGTAACGCCGGTTAAACCGATGGGTATAGATCCATTGAATGTCAGTTTAACCGGTGAACCCAAAAACCCTCTCTCAGCTTACTCTTCTATGCTAAGTCCAATAAACTTATAAGATTCAACTAAACTCAAGTTAATGGACTTGCATAGGCGACTTTACCCCTCAAAGTAAATAGGATAGCTTACTAGCTTAAATAATTTTTCTTTTCATAATTAAGGAAAAGTCACAAGAGAGACAAAGCGCCAATTTAAAATGTATGAGCTATGTCGTAGGAATATTGAAGAAGGAAAGCTTCATACTCATCACGACATTGCTCACTAGGCAATAACGCACCTAACACTTTACTCTTTTCACTTCTCATGAATTAAGATCTTGTACGTAAAAACAAGTCTCATTTTCATCAAGTGATCTCCTTTGTGACCCTTACGCATGCAATGATAATGCAAACTACAACCACATGCGAAGGAAAGGTAAACATGAAGTGCACAACTATATGACAAGAAATGCATAGCGAGAATTTAAATTCTACTTGTCAAGTTTGATCCCACGGAAAGCTTCATCATGATGAGCCTTTCTACAAGCCTAGAGGAAAACAAGTGGACCACCACCTCTAGCTAAACCTTTGCTCATCACTATCTTGCCATGGTTAGACAAGTGTCCTATATGTATGCATTTTTCTATATGACATGGCAACTTACATGACGTTTGCCGCATCTAGCACATTAAGCTCATTCCTTAGCCTAACAAACGTACTCTCGTCTAAAGGTTTTGTGAAAATATCCACCAATTGCTCCTCAGATCTCACACCTTGAAGGGAAATGTCCCCCTTGGCTTCGTGATCACGCAAGAAGTGATGGCGAATATCAATGTGCTTTGTGCGAGAGTGTTGAACCAGATTCTTGGCAATTTTTACGGCACTTTCATTGTCACAAAGGAGTGGTATCTTGTCTAGTTTCACACCAAAGTCCAAAAGGGTTTGCTTCATATATAGAATTTGGGCACAACATGCACCGGCTGCTATATATTCCGCTTCCGCGGTGGACAAAGCCACGGAATTTTGCTTCTTACTCGACCAAGAAACTAGAGAACGCCCAAGCAATGGCAACCCCCGAAGGTACTCTTGTGATCCACACAGCTTCCGGCAAAATCCGAATCCGAGTATCCCAAGAGATCTAAGCTAGCGCCTTTGGGGTACCACAAGCCTATGCTAGGGGTGTGCTTGAGATACAGAAGGATCCTGTTCACAGCCGAAAGGTGTGATTCCTAAGGGTTAGCTTGAAAACGGGCACACAAGCACACACTAAACATTATATCGGGCCTAGATGCGGTAAGGTAAAGCAAAGACCCTATCATAGAACGATAGAGGGATTGATCAACTGGTTTACCGTCCACATTCAAGTCGAGATGCCCATTTGTAGCCATGGGTGTCTTAATTGGCTTGCATTCATCCATCTTGAATTTCTTCAAGATATCTTTAGTATATTTTTCTTGATAGATGAATGTCCCTTCCTTCATTTGTTTGACTTGAAAACCAAGGAAGAAAGTCAATTCGCCAATCATGGACATCTCGAATTCCCTAGACATCATGGTAGCAAACTCATGGCTTAGTAAATCATTAGTTGAGCCAAAGATAATATCGTCAACATAAATTTGACAAATGAAGAGATCCCCGTTGACGTCTTTTGTGAACAAAGTGGTGTCTACCCTCCCGATCTTGAAGCCTTGCATGATTAGGAAGTCACGAAGCCTCTCATACCAAGCCCTTGGAGCTTGTTTGAGCCCATAGAGTGCCTTGTGCAACCTATAAACATGGTTAGGATTCCTCGGATCTTCAAACCCGGGAGGTTGCTCAACATAAACAAGTTCGTTAATAAAGCCATTTAAGAAAGCACTTTTCACATCCATTTGATATAACTTAATATTATGATGTGAAGAGTAAGCAAGAAGGATGCGGATAGCTTCAAGTCTTGCGACCGGAGCAAAAGTTTCACCAAAATCTAAGCCTTCGACTTGAGAAAACCCTTTTGCCACAAGTCTTGCTTTGTTGCGCACCACCACCCCATGTTCATCTTGCTTGTTTCGAAAGACCCACTTTGTGCTGATTATGTTCTTATCTTTTGGAGGAGCTTCGAGGACCCAAACTTCATTGCGGGTGAAATTGTTCAATTCCTCTTGCATGGCCATCACCCAATCCGAGTCCTCAAGTGCTTCCTCTATGCTAGTGGGTTCAATACAAGAAACAAACGAGTGATGTTCGCAAAATGAAGCATGCTTAGAGCGAGTTCTTACTCCTTTGGAAGGACTACCAATGATTTGACCAATTGGATGATCCTTGGAGATGCGACCATGCTTCACTAGCGGTATTTGCGTGGATGCTTGTTGGGGTGGATCATGAGTGACTTGTGCTTGTGGTGGAACATTTTGCTCTTCTTGTTCTTGGACTTGGGGTGTTGGCGTTGACACATTTTCTTGAGGTAGTGGATCAACTTTATCTTGATCTTCATCCACTTGGGGTGCCGTGGAGGTGTTTGGTAAAGATGAGGAAGTTCCTCCCCCTTGATCATTGTCTTCATGCACCTCCTCCGGCTTGATATCCCCAATGGACATCTTCTTTAAGGCTTCTTCAATCTCTTCATCCCCTACATTTTCATAGCCAACAATCTTCTCTTGAGAGCCATTAGATTCATCAAACTCCACATCACATGTTTCTTCAACTAACCCGGAGGTTTGATTGAATACTCTATATGCTTTGGAGTTTGATGCATAACCAAGAAAGAAACCTTCATCACATCTACTTTCAAACTTGCCGAGCCTTTTCTTCTTATAGATGAAGCATTTGCAACCAAAGACTCGAAAGTATGATATATTTGGTTTCCTCCCGGTGATGAGCTCATATGGAGTTTTCTTGAGGAGTCGGTGAGGATACACTCGGTTGGATGCATGACACGTCGTGTTGATTGCTTCCGCCCAAAACTTCTCGGACGTGCCATAATCATCCAACATTGCCCTTGCTAGGGTGATGAGTGTCTTGTTCTTTCTTTCCACCACTCCATTTTGTTGAGGTGTGTAGGTGGCGGAAAACTCATGTTTGACTCCTTTTTCATCGCACCATTCTTCAATCTTCATATTTTTGAACTCGGTGCCGTTGTCACTCCGGATCTTCACTATTGGGGAATTGTATTCCCTTTGAGCTTTTCTTGCAAAAGACTTGAAGATTTCCGGAGTTTCACACTTATCGCCTAGAAACATGACCCAAGTATAGCGTGAAAAATCATCAACAATTACTAGGCAATAGAGGTTACCACCAATGCTCTTGTATGAAGTTGGACCAAAGAGATCCATGTGTAGTAGCTCGAGCGGCTTGGAGGTAGACAACATCGTCTTGATAGGATGATGTGTTGCAACTTGCTTCCCGGCTTGACATGCTTTGCATAGCTTGTTCTTGTCAAAAGTGACATCCTTTATGCCGGTGATCATCCCTTTCTTGTGGGCTTTCTTGAGGTTGCTCATGCCAATATGAGCAATTCTTCTATGCCAAAGCCACCCAAGAGACGACTTGGTGAAGAGGCAAGTCATGGTGCTTGTTTGCTTTGAAGAGAAATCCACCAAATAGATATTGCCATGCCTAAACCCCGTGAATACCAATGACTTGTCTTTTTCATGAGTCACTACAACACCATTCTTGTCAAAGGCACACGTTAGTCCAAGATCACATAATTGTGCAATAGAAATAAGATTAAAACTAAGTGCTTCTACAAACAAAACATTTGAAATGGATAAATCTTTTGAAATTGCAATTCTACCCAAACCTAAGACTTTCCCCTTTGAGTTATCACCATAGGTGACATGTTCATGATCGCCGGGGTCTTCAAGAGAGGTGAACATGCTGTCATTGTCGGTCATATGTTGAGAGCAACCGCTATCAAGTACCCAATGTTTTCCACCGGCTTTGTAGTTCACCTACACACATGAGAATTTATTCTTGAGTTTTAGGAACCCAAACAAGCTTTGGGCCTTGCACATGTGTGACAAGAGCTTTTGGGACCCAAAGTTGCTTGGGGAGCTTCTTCTTCGACTCCTTAGCAATTTTGCCAATGAACTTGGCCTTCACCTTGCCCTTCACTTTACTCAAGAGAAAATGGTTATTTTGGAACATTGATGAGTAATTCTTGGGTAATTTAGGAAGAGGACGTGATGGCAAAGTGCACTCCCTAGTGTGGTGCCCGGTGACTTGGCAATGTTGGCAATATGAACCCACTTCCTTGATGAAGCTTGTCTTGATCTCCGGAGAAGGAGTTGTAGCCATGTTTGGCTCCGGAAATGAACCAAGACCTCTCTTGCCATAGTCACGGGCATTGTTGAAGAGAATCTCCTTGTGGATGTATTCTCCTCTTGAGAGTTTCTCCACACTACTTTTGCAGTGCCGCATTATGTTTATTTGCTTCTCAAGATACCATGACGAAGTGGAGTACTCACTCTCCGAGGCAACTTGAAGAAGTCATATGATTGCAACCAGGAGGTGATCCAGTATGCTTCGACTACGCGTGTGCCAGATGCTTCAGGGGAAGTACTCGCGGCCGCGCAGCAGCTCTCCCAAGCCGGGATGGAGATCCCTACGAGAAAGGCCAGCAAGTCGAGCATCCAGTCGACCGGCGATGTGGCCCTCAAGTCGGTCCAGCTCCAGGAGGGCGACTCATCCAAGACCGCCATTATTGGCACAGGCTTAGATGAGAAATAGGAACTCGCGCTCGTCACTTTCCTTCAGGCTAACCGAGACATATTCGCGTGGAAACAAGCGGATATGCCAGGGGTGCCCAGGAAACTGATCGAGCATAGTCTCAATGTACACCCGCAGGCTGTGCCCAAAAAGCAACGCCTTCGAAGGTTTGCTCACGACAAGCATGAGGATATTAAACGAGAAATAGCAAGTGAAGAAGTAAAATCCCTACAGCTAATAGGGTGTAGCTACTGCAAGGCGCTCACTCTCGACCTGTTGCACAAGCTCTTACCAATTCTTACCTTGCTGCTAGGAGGGGACGGCAACCAACAAGTCCGCAACCGTGGAATGAAGTGTATCAGCGCTGCAGCAACAAGACCTGTGGAGTTGTAGTCGGATATGTGGAGCTGTAGGTGGGCTGGAACAAGACCTGTGGAGTTGTAGTCGGATATGTGGAGCTGTAGGTGGGCTGGAACAAGGAAGTACTAGCACCTAGCACCACGTTAGTCACAAAAGTAAGCTGAATAATTATTCAAGCTGGTCCTAGTCTAGACCATACTAGAGACGCGAGCCTGGACACAAAGGAAGTCACAAAGCACCACTCCGAACAGAAGGAAAAATCAAACGCAATAAAGTAGCCCCTTGCTTCTTTTTGTTTTTCTTTTCTTTTTTTTTGTTAATACTGATCCTTTTTTTTCTTTTTTTTAGAGGAACCTCAAAAACAGATTCTATGAACAAAGGAATACAAGTGAGTAAATCACCACACATGCTTTTTCCAGAAAGAGTAGGGGTACACAAGTCTCTCTCTCTCTCTCTGGAGTAGGCCGAACACTTAAATATATGGGGGACGTGTTATTGCCTCTAGTGCACAGTTCGGACTCAGATTTAACCAGCACCGAATTCAACTCACACTTGATAACAAAGAGGCACCAATTCCAACTCGGACTTGATAACAAAGAGACACTCAGATTCGGCAACCGCAAGATGAATAGGTTACCCGAATTCAAGTCGGTCTCGGCCAACACGCGCTTAACCGATTCCAAGTCGAACTTGACAGCCAAAGTGTATTCTGATTCGGCCAAAACAGTGATGAAAAAGGCAGCGTACGTGACCAAACATGATAAGAACTCGAAACTCTAAACGACTACAACTAACACCAGCAACTCGACACAACCGTGCAACCGAAAACTCAACAACCCCTAACTAAGCAGTACTAGTAAAGGCTCAAAAGGGTCTATAGGATTGCGGTGAGGGGTGGGGAAAATTCAACTATTTTTGGCTTTTTATGGACTGTAGGAAAATAAAAATAGCAAAGAATTGAAAGTCTCTCACCGAACAACCTTACTCTGATTACCAACTAATGTGTACCTGTTAGGGTTTGTTCCTGATCTTTCGATGAGAGGCGTGGAATAACTTGATTGATGGAGGAGACGACGTTCACAGCCTGACTACAGCCTTCCAAGGATGCTGCGCCTTAGCAACCGATACACCACCTCCTTTGGTTGCCGCGATCTCGTGGAGCGCGACACCCGGCCACTAGGGCACTCGTCCTGCAAGCAATCGAAGAACCATCAAGAACAAGTAGAACAAGTACTGAAATTACGAGATGTAATTGAAGGTCTCAAACGGAATCTCAATTATGGTGGGGTTCCGAAAACAAGTGGACGGGCGGCTGGATCAGCACGCGCGCCTACAAGGAAGTAGCTGAAAGGATCGATGGACCAAGAGGGGGGGTGAATTGGGCCTTTTTCAATTTCTAAAACAAGGTAAAGCAACCTTAACCCATGCAAAGCTAGAAAGGCACCAATTCACCAACCGGGTAACTAAACAACCTACGCAAGTTAGGAAAGATAAAAAGAGGTAAAGCCTAGCAAGGTAGAGCAAGTAATGATCCTAAATCAAGCACATGAAAATATTCGCAAGAAAGATAATGCTTGAATAAGTAAAATGGACAAGGGACAACCGGATTTTTTCCCGTGGTATCGATGTGTTGGCACACACCCCTAATCCACGTTGTGACACTCACAAAGAGTATTGTCACCTCCCAAGTCACCAAGATGAGGGCGCTCACTAAGAGTCTCCGTTCACCATCCCGGTGTGGTGGAGATCAAGCCACGTACAATCTTCTTCTCCGGGCTTCCACAATCCTTGGCAAGCTCCGCGAGAATCACCCCGATCACCAAGATCGCCTAGGTGATGCCAATCACCAAGAGTAACAAGCTAAGGCCTTCACTTGAGCAAGAACCGATCACCAAGAACGGATGCACACAAGCTTCTCTCTACTCAAGTCCTTAATCTTGTTTCTTGAATGGTTGAATGAACAAGTATGTGAAATGATGAAGCTCAAGGTGGCTCTTGACTATAGTATGAGTGTTTGGATGTTGCCTGGTGTCAAGAGTAGTAGAATGACCCATTGGAGGGGTATATATAGACAGCTCACACGAATAGAGCCGTTGGAGAAAAAGCTGCCAGAAAACTGCGTAGCGCCGGTTAATCCGACGTCCCTCCAATAGTCATCGTCGGTTTAACCGGTGAATGTAACCTACCCCTTCTGAAAACTAGCCGTTACAGCTTGGGCAGATTGACCGTCGTATCATCGGTTTAACCGGTGTGTGTAGTTATCCATCGATCAACTGAAAAACCAAGTCTCTGGACAACTGCACCGACGTCCAATTTCAAATATCGTCCGTTTAACCGGTGAGTGTAGTTGTCCACTGATCAAGTGAAAAACCAAGTCTCTGGACAACTGCACCGACGTCCTATTTCAAATATCGTCGGTTTAACCGGTGTATGGCCTTGTCCAGACTCTGCTGACTTTATTTAACTGACGTATAGAAAAGTTTAAGCGTCGGTTAAACCGGTGTTAAGGATTTTTCCTGATTTCCCTTTTCTGATTTGAGTCTTGAATGAAATCCAAATATTCTTTGAGATATAAGTTGAGAACCACTTATTTGAGCTTCTAGAAACCTGAGTGACCATTGTGTGCATCCATTTTCAAATGACCATGTCCATGCTCAAGTTACTAAGCCTAAACCCCTCTTAATAGTGCGATCATTACAAAACTATAAAACCTATACTAACCTAAGTGTCCTTCTCAACCTTATGACACTTAGGACTAGAAAGATCCTTAGTCTTGACATATTATTGAGTTGAATACCGAGATCGCCTTTTTGAATAAAGTGAATTAGGGGCCTCTTTTGACATATAACCAAATGAGCGATAATGATCTATAAAGCTGCACAAACTCATTAGTCACAATAATGGTTGTCATTAATCACCAAAACATACTTTGAGGGCCTAGATGCTTACAGTAGCAAAAGCTAAACTTGCATCTAACAAAAATCCGAGTGTTCTTGACGGCGGCTAAAGGTTATAAAGAAGTGGGAGAATGACCACAAGGATGCTGGGGTCGTGTTCCAACCCTAGGACGCATCCGACTTGCACTCAACTTGATACACGGCCCGTTGGGCCAAATTAGGGTGACGCAGCACCGTGGCTGAAAAGGACTCTGTAATAAATCTAGGATTGCGGTTGACTCCGAAAATATATGGAGGTAATTCCGTATCCGTTGGAAAGTAGATTTGATAAGCTTTTCAGGAAGTACTTGACCGAGCAAAACGGAGTCTTGATGAAGTCGTGGCGGCCGTCACAAGTCGTGTCTATCCTGCAGTCCGAATCCAGCCTGTGCGATGCCTCTTCCCTTTTGATCCAATCCATTGTTTCTGAGTAAAATAAGAGTGCACGTGTCTCCATTCTCTAAATATGATGAACCTGAGCTTAAGAGTAAACTTACTTGATGGGTAAGCCGACGAGCACGAGCGCAAGTAATAGGACCAAGAGGTGTTGTCGAAGTAGATACTGGTGTAGGTGTGGATGTATCGTTAGTGGCGATGTCCTCATCACCTCCCAACGAGCGGTGGCTCCTTCGTCCTCGAGTCCTCCTCGTCTCCAACTTATAGTTAACGGGTACTCTTCGTTTGAGTCTGAGTAGTTGTCGAAAATGGGACCCCCCGACAAGCTGTGGCTCTCTCGTCTCAAATTTTAAGAAGACGATCCAAGTTCTCCTCCAAGTCGGAGAGGGACTTGGATTGCGTAGCCTCTTCAGATTGATTTAAATCCGATCCGAGTAGTACTGGTGCAGCACGAGTTGAAGTCGCGTTAAAAACGGACGTCGTTTCGATCTGCCTTGCTAGATCGGGTAGGAGCAACTCCTCGAGATTGTCGATGAAGTCGTCGAGGTCGCTACTTCGAGTTGGTGTAGAGACCTCCGGTTTCCTGGAGTCGACTAGGCAGCTGTTGAAGCCGCTCAAGCCGTTGGTGATGTAGATTCAGGAGCCAAAGATGAAAGTTGTGCCCTCGTCGAGCACCATGCTGGTGAAGCTAAGAGATGCCATCGAGTTCTCCGGTGGATGCTCGATGAACACCCCTACCTAGCACGTCAGTTATCGGTGTTTTACCGCCACGCCCATCGAGAGTACCCCTAAGGTGGTGAGTTCGTAGGTAGGGTGAGTTATCGGTGCAAGGAACACAAAATTTAGATAAGTTCGAACCGCCGATAGCGTAATACCCTACGTCCTGTGTGGTTTATATTGCCTTAAACGGTGATAGGGTAATCTTCTGCTTGGAGGGGATCCCCATCCGTCCTTATATAATCTGAGGGGACATGTTATATGGAAGTCCTAATCGGATATGAGCCATAGAGTTCTACCAGATTACTTTTCGGATAGATTTTTACTATCTCCGACTAGTTTTACTGTAATTCTGCGCTATGCTATGAGTAATTATAACTGGTGTAGGACGTGAATCTTATCCCCCTCCTTATCACGTAACCTCTTATCATGTAAGATTTGATCCCACTGCTTATTCTGTAACCTCTTATCCTTTAAGATTTGATATAGACCATAGAGCATGCACGCAGTCTCGTAAACTCGGATCTCGGATCTGACACATGCTGCTCTACAGCTGCCTTGAACTCCCAAGATCTGCGGTGCAGGACGGAGTGCGCGGCAATTGCGCGGTGCGAGGCGACTGGGGAGAAGAGCTGCCGGAGGGGAGCCCGGCGCCCAGCGGTGGATGTGCTCCCGAAGCGCTGGCCGCCGGAGGGTTCGCTGCTGCAGCGCTGTCGGCTCTTGGCCAGCAACAGAGTTGGCGGCAACTGTACGAGAGAACGGTGGAGCGGCGTGCGGCGACCGGGCGCAACGCGGAAGAGGCTAGGAGCGTGGCCACCTGCCGCTGCGCCTCTGCTTGCTGCTATGGCCGCCGGCAGCTCTGCTCGCGAGCCGCCGCAGCCGCCGTCTGGCCGCACGGTCCGCCCGGGACGCTGCGTCTGGATGCGAAAAGTTTTGGGGGCGGAGTGGATGGGTAGCGCCTGGGCAATGGGAGGATGTGCAAGTGCAGGAGGGCGGCGGATGGGAGCACTCTGCTCACGCGATGGGAGATGAAGCGATGTTTCTAGATGTAGATATTTATTACCGGGGAATCACGCATAGACACCTGGACTACGTTTACTGGAAAGGGTGAAAAGGCCCTGTGCAAGCGCGCCGTGAACAATGATGAGGGCTGTAGATTTTTAATCTAACGAGCAGTAAAATTTTTGCTAACGTGGATAGCGCGATTAATCTGGAAGGGCGCCGCGATTCGTAGGGTCCATGAGAAGACGCGCGCCCCCAACTCGGCAGCTGCCCACGCCCTTCGCAGAGCCTTTTTTTTTTCTTGATTGGCCGGTAATAGTCCATGTTTCAGTCCCTACTTCCTGAGTATAACTCTTTCTAATTTTTCTAATTTATAGGACTCTATTTTTTTACTGAACTCCAACAAGAACCTTAATTCTCAGCCCCTACTTATTTTTCTCTTCTATTTTGACATATCCTTTAGTATACTGTTTGTTTCATACAATATCAATTCAAACTAAATAATTCGTATTGCATATAGATTAACCGAATTTATAACTTATGATTTCAAACACAGCAATTCAAATTCAAACTTTCTATTGTTTTTCTGAACTTAAATGCAAATGCATACCCATACCCTGCATGTCTTTTTATCTATATATAAAATTTCTATGCAGCCTTCCTATTAATTATCTGAATGTATGCCGAATATACCACTACTCTTACATTTTTATCATTTGTACAATATATGTATACATGAGAATTTAGGAGCCGACACTAGCAGTATCTTCAGGTGTGAACACCAACGCTAGCACCTAGCAGAAACTCTAGCACAAGTCCACCCACAACTACTAGCTCTGGCAATTGAGAAAACGAAAAAAAAAGTCATCATTTTGGATCACACGAAGAGGGCCATGCTGGTGACGAACCGCAGCTCATGCTCATCGGGGTACGGGTATGCACGGAGAGGGCTCGAGCAGCTCCGCGCGGCAACGAAGGATGGCCATGTGCTGCTCAATCTGCGATGGATCTGTGGTGCGGGCAGTTGAGGTGGTGTAGGGATACATCGAGCGGCTCGAGCTCGCGTAGGAAAGGACGCCGGCGAGGTGGCAGCTTGCGGCCGCGGCGGCGGCTTTTGGCTTCGCTTTTGGCGACCAGGAGCTTGGACAGCTGCGGACTGGAGGACGGTTGTCGGCTTGTGTTGGTGCTCGCCGGGACGGTCGATGGAGCGGTGGCGCTCGCGGGGAGGAAGCTGAACGGGCGGACGCGAAGAGAAAAGGACCGAGTAGGGGTCTCCTACGGACCCGTGGGAGAGGGGTCAATGGAAGAAAGTAGAGACCTCCCTACAGTAGAGATCTGGTAGGAACCATGCTGAAGTGGATTCTTTACAGGGTTTCTACTCCTTGGTGACTGAGGGCCTACTTGGATCCACCTCAAATGGCAAAAAGGTAAATGGTAAAATTTTTGCTCGTGTCACATCAGATGTTTGGATGCTAATTAGAAGTATTAAATATAGTTTAATTAAAAAACTAATTACATATATGAGGACTAAATGACGAGACGAATCTATTAAGACTAATTAATCCATAATTAGCAAAATTACAGTAGCATTTGTCCTTTTGCACTTTGGGGTGTTTGGATCCAAAAGTGCAAAAAAAATGCAAAAGAGTGAAAGTTTTGCACTTTCTCTTTCTCTTTCCGTTGGATCAAACGCAGGCCCTGACTACTTCTTGGTCCCTACTTAAGTACGGGGCGGCTCTCCCAGAGTTCACGCTTGGTTGCTCAGCGACCACGGACGCAGTACGCGTAACGGGATGTATCATGTACCAGCAGGACTCGCCTTTACTACCTTAACCGCTGTGGCTGTACAACAACCGTTGTTGGGAACCCACTCACCAATTAACTACGCCCTGGCCGTACGGCGGGCGACACGGGCGATCAAAGATTACTAACAGACTCATTTCTAACGTGCCAAACTCAACTCAATTGTGCAAAGGACCTGTAACTAACAATAGACTAGTTCCGTGCCGTGGACAGTGGTGTACTATGGCTGAATGTACGGCGGGACTGGGCTGCTGGCTTTGACAATCGCCACGCGCAACGGGCAAACGGGCAGCGTGAGATGAGATCCACAGTTCCCCTTCCTCATCAAACCAACAATTTATGTTTTCAGTTCACAAAAATAATTCTGCGGATATGCATACGAAGCAAGTAGCAATAATTATGCACGACACTACGCCTTAAACGAACTGACATATTTGAAAAATAATTTTGGTGAAAATATTGGAAAAGAAAATATTCGGAATAATGTTTTAAAATAAAATTTTGGAAAAAATTAGAAAATATAAAAGTTGAGCAGAAAATTTGAAAAATAAAATTTGAACCCACATGTAAGCTCCACGTAAATTGAACATCTCCATTTTATAATTTAAAAGTATTTATTTGGATTCACATGATCCAATTAGTAATTTTGAGAGTATAAATGTGCATTTAAATTGAACATCTCCATTTTATAATTTAAAAGTATTTATTTGGATTCACATGATCCAATTAGTAATTTTGAGAGTATAAATGTGCATTTTGAAAGTTTGGAGATTAGAATGACACTCTGAAGCAATAATATCCTTTACTTTTAAAAAAAGTAATAGATCCAAACCTGATCCTAAAAATAATTTTGTATGATCCGACATCGTCACAGCACATCTGAAACGGGCTCCTCCAAAAACCTACCCGTTTGTTCCCATTCCCATCTCCATCTCCCTCGCAACTCCGACTGCCGACAGGAAACTGCGGCTGCAACGCCGCACGGCCCTCGAGGCCAGGTCCCCGCCGGACCAGACCCTGTTTCCACCTCGTAAATGAAAAAAAATATAAATGCAAAATTTTTAAAAAAATCTTACTAATTTGAGGTACTAAATGAAGTCTATTTATAAATTTTTTTGCATAGATGGGCTGTAAATCGCGAGACGAATCTAATAACCCTACCTAATCCACGATTTGCAACAGTGATACTACAGTAATCATCCGCTAATTATTACTTAATTATGGATTAATTAGCATCAATAGATTCGTCTCGCGATTTACAATCTATCCATGCAAAAAGTTTTATAAATAGACTTTATTTAGTATTGAAATTTTTTTTTTGCCGCTGCCGAACTAAACACAGCCAGCAATAGAATAGCCACACGTCACGACCGCACCAGCAGCGCAGTCATCAATGAAGCCTCCCCTACCAGCTGCACCCCCGTCCTTTGCTCCGCACACTCCTCCCAGAGGAGGCCCAGTCCCCCACCCGCCCGCCACCCAACGCGGCGGGCGCGTCGCCATGGCGCTCCGTCTCCTGCTCCCCCTGCTCCTCCTCGCCGCCGCCGACGCGCTCACGCCGGACGGGCAGGCGCTGCTGGCGTTCAAATCGGCCGTCGTCCAGGACCCCACGGGCGCGCTCGCCAACTGGGACGCCACCGCCGCGGACCCCTGCGCCTGGAACGGCGTCGCCTGCTCCTCCTCCCCCACCGACGCCACCCAGCCCCGCCGCGTCGTCGCGCTCTCGCTCCCCAAGAAGCGCCTCGTCGCGGCGCTCCCGACGGCGCCGCTCCCGTCCTCGCTGCGCCACCTCAACCTCCGCAGCAACCGCCTCTTCGGCCCCGTCCCGCCCGAGCTCGTCTCCGGCGCGCCCGCGCTCCAGAGCCTCGTCCTCTACGGGAACGCGCTCGACGGCCCGCTCCCCGACGAGCTCGGGGACCTGCCCTTCCTCCAGATCCTCGACCTCTCCTCCAACGCCCTCAACGGCTCCCTACCGCCCTCGATCCTCAAATGCCGCCGCCTCCGCGCGCTCGCGCTCGCGCGGAACAACCTCACGGGCCCGCTCCCCGCCGGCTTCGGCGCACAGCTCTCCGCGCTGGAGCGGCTCGACCTCTCCTTCAACGGCTTCTCCGGCGCCATCCCGGAGGACATCGGGAACCTCTCCAGGCTCCAGGGGACGGTCGACCTCTCGCACAACCACTTCTCCGGCCTAATCCCGCCGAGCCTCGGGAGGCTTCCCGAGAAGGTTTACATCGATCTCACCTACAACAACCTCTCCGGCCCGATCCCGCAGAACGGGGCGCTCGAGAACCGGGGGCCCACGGCGTTCGTCGGCAACCCGGGCCTCTGCGGACCGCCGCTCAAGAACCCCTGCTCGCCCGACGCCATGCCGTCGTCCAACCCGTCCCTGCCCAACGACGGGGAGTCGTCCGCGCCCGACGCGGCCGGTGGCGGCAAGGGGAAGGGCAAGGGGCTGGGGAAGATTGCCATTGTGGCCATCGTGCTGAGCGATGTGGTGGGGATTTTGATCATTGCGCTCGTCTTCTTCTACTGCTACTGGAGGGCAGTTTCATCCAAGGACAGAAAGGGACACAATGCGGCTGCTGGTTCTAAGGGGTCGAGGTGCGGAAAGGATTGTGGATGTTTCAGTAGGGATGAGTCCGGGACTCCATCCGAGCACGCCGAGCAGTACGATCTCGTGGCCTTGGACCAGCAAGTGAGGTTTGATCTGGATGAGCTGCTCAAGGCTTCCGCGTTTGTGCTGGGGAAGAGTGGGATTGGGATCGTGTATAAGGTGGTTCTTGAGGACGGGCTCACCATGGCGGTCAGGCGGCTTGGGGAGGGGGGATTGCAGAGGTTTAAGGAATTTCAGACCGAGGTTGAGGCAATCGGCAAGGTCCGGCATCCCAACATTGTTACCTTGAGAGCCTACTACTGGTCTTTTGATGAGAAGCTGCTGATATATGATTACCTTCCTAATGGCAGCCTCTCTGCAGCACTTCATGGTATGTATTCTGTTTGGCAACTCACACTGAGATTTAACAATGACTTTGCTATGTCCTCTTCCATTGATTCTGCTGTTTCAGGAACAAGTAATTATAAATTTTCTTGTCATAGTTGTGTTTGTCAGGATCCTAGTACTAATTTAGTGCAATAGTTGCAGTAGGATATAAATTTGGTACGCGCTTGGTCTTTTGGTGCCTAAGTTTTCAATTGTTTTGTTTTTTGTGACGGTTAGTATGTCAAGATTCAGGAATTCAGTTCGTACCAACTCCTTTGTTTCTCTAGGCTTCGGACAGCTATTGTTTTTTATATTAAGTTTGGTACAGTTTGGAATCTGGTACCTGTCTATGGTTGACTTTCTGATATAACCTGTATAGCTGTTTTCTTTACTCAGAAATTGGAGCTCGTGTGTTACTAATTGGAATAAAGATTGCTGGATTATGTTCTGAACTTGTAGTAGGACATGTGTGGCTGTCTGAGCTAGTGTCATGTTTGCTGAGTGCCTGCTCTGGCAAATTGCTATGGCTTTCAGGTAAACCTGGGACGATGACATTCACGCCATTGCCATGGGAATCCCGATTGAACATCATGAAAGGAGTTGCCAAGGGGATGTCTTTCTTGCATGAGTTCAGCCCCAAAAAGTATGTCCATGGGGACTTGAGGCCAAATAACGTCCTCCTTGGAACACACATGGAGCCATACATCTCAGACTTCGGCCTCGGGCGGCTTGCAAACATTGCTGGAACATCACCTTTCATGCAATCAGATCGAGTCGGTCTAGAAAAGGCCCAGAGCCAACAGTCAAATGCCTCAGTGAGCCCTCTCATGAGCAAAGGGTCATGCTACCAAGCGCCCGAAGCGCTGAAGACGCTGAAACCATCACAGAAATGGGACGTCTACTCCTACGGTGTGGTCTTGCTTGAAATGATCACTGGCAGATCGCCTGCGGTTCTCTTGGAGACCATGCAGATGGATCTCGTCCAGTGGGTCCAGTTCTGCATCGAGGACAAGAAACCGTCTGCCGACGTGCTCGATCCTTTCCTCGCCCGGGACTCGGAACGGGAGGATGAGATGATCGCAGTGCTGAAAGTCGCCCTTGCTTGTGTTCAAGCCAACCCTGAGAGGAGGCCATCGATGAGGCATGTAGCAGATACCTTGGAGCGCCTCAATGGGTCGAGCTAGAAATTGTTATACCAACCACTGGTGGTGGTTTTGGATGGGATACGACCCTTGTACAGCTCAACTGTGGGACAAAGCTTAGGGAGGAGGGCATGAAGCTGCATAGTGTACTCCGGTATGTAAGATTATCATTTCCGTAGTGCCACAGATTGTACTGGCTGCTAACATGTTAGGTAGTAGCTAGCTCAGGTAACTAGTTTGCTGTATTTGAGATGGGACTTGTGCTTGCTCAGTAGTCACATTGTGGGGGTGAGTTAGTTTTAACTCTTTGTATCTTTGCTCTCTGTTATGAGTGAACAACAGCTTGTAGTAGCATATGAATCTTGCTTGAGCGTTTGGACCATGCTTGTTATGTGTTGAATCTTGCTCAGTAGTCAGGGGGAAATATTATGGAAAGAGCTAAAGTGATGGCGGATAAACCTGGTATTCCACAGGTGATATGCTTCCTTTTGATCCCCAAAAGGTTTTGCATGAGCCTTTTCCCATGGAAAGCGATGTGGCACCGGCTTGCATTTCTAGCATGAAAGGAAGCTGTGCGATCTGGCCGTGCTCTGCTCACTCTTTGGTTGGTACTACTACTGATCTTCGGTGTCCCTTTCCTACTGATGAAGACATGTGGCCTTGTGCGTTCGCATGGCAGTTACAGTTTCTGTGACCAGTGATTCTATTATACGTCCAGCATCACCACCAGTAACTCGCTCAGTGAGCAGTGACCACGCGGAGGATAACCATAATCTAATGGTGCTGATGCAGCGTGGAATGGTGGTGGCTGCGGCCGCCGTCGGCCAGAGTTAGTTGTGGACGTGGGCCTCGGAACGTGCCATACTGACTGCCACGCATCATGAATGGAAGGCACTGCAGCCTGGTCCTGCTTGTACTTGTACCACACCACCGTGTGGTTGCATTGCATTGCATTCATTGATTCCCACCAAAGAATGGGTTGGGTGTTGCACAGCTGAGCCCAGCCATTGATGCTACCATGCGGATTACGGAGTATGTTGACCTTCATCATGTATCAAAAGATTTAGCGCCAAGCTTAACCTGACTATAGTTTTTCTTTTTTTGAACCAAAAATCAAAAGATTGACCTAGCCATGTCCGTAGTACATCTTTTTTGTAGTAAATGAGAAGGATAATAATGACACGTAACATAAGTACAGGAGTGCACCGTGGACACA
This sequence comes from Panicum hallii, assembly GCF_002211085.1. NCBI lineage: Eukaryota > Viridiplantae > Streptophyta > Magnoliopsida > Poales > Poaceae > Panicum > Panicum hallii. The sequence continues at coordinate 46,208,351 of NC_038046.1, read as the reverse complement.
TCGTGCATGGTGTACGACAACAGATGAAGAGCTTTCGTAGGACAAATGATGAGAGTCGCCGGCCGTAGCTTCCCAACCTTTTTTTAAGGCCTTGTCAGGCCTCCAACTTTTGCTTGCCTGGACCTATTGCTTGAGCACTGTTTCGACACATGGAGGCATGATTGTAATGGCCACACACATTCATGTTTGGCCGCTCGGAAGTTGGAACCCAGGCCAAGTGTCGGTGGAGTCCTCGGGCCCCTCGTGTCTGTGGCTTGATCAAGACCCCGTCAATGGCGGTCGAGAATCTGCTACCTGCCCCATCCTCCCTACACGTGTCCAACTAACCAGAGACGTTGATTCCCTGCCCTATGGGAGACTTCTGGTGGGACTTGGGAGCACGTACGTGATGATGGGCGACTGGGGAAGATCCGCTCTCTCTCACAGGACTCGAGGCCGGGGATCGGAGGCGCCGGGGAAGACCGGCTCACCGGTGGCGAGTGGCGACCTGCCGGTTTCCGCCGCCCCCGTGCGGGGACGAGGACGGAAATGAACAGCCATCAGACCACCACCATCTTAGTCCGGTAATTTCCTTGGAGCAAAATTATCTAGAAGACACTCTTCAAACCTGAATTTTGCTACAAACCACTAAAAAGGGTTATCTTTACCGAAAGACATTAGAGTAGTGTTTGGTTCGGCGATTTCAGCCCGTAATCAAATCACAATGCATTTTGATCCTATTACTTTTATATTTAATTTGGACCGATCTGTAACCGATCACAGCGGTATCCGATACCATACCAGGAACGTCGATACCGCTCACCTCCCTCCATTATCCGATTTCACTGCTCCCGACTTCGGATAGGTTTGGTTACTGCAGGGTTTATATGGGTTTATTATAAGCTCCGTCATATCGGATGTTTGGATACTAATTAGAAATATTAAATGTAGATTAATGATAAAATAAATTCTATAACCCCTAGGCTTTTTAGCGAGATGAATTTATTAAACCTCATTAGTCCATGATTAGCCTATGTCATGCTACAGCAAACATGTACTAATTATAGATTAAGTAAGCTTAATAGATTCATCTAAAAATAAGCTCTAGATTTATGCAGTTAATTTTATAATTAACTTATATTTAATCTTCGTAATTGGTACTGTGACAGAACTTCTTATAATCACCTGCAATCCAAGCAGCCGTCGCCCGCCCCCTTCGACCCTCGCACAGTCCAACACCTCCCTCACGAGCTTTCCCTTGCATACAACGACGAAGAGATCCGCAGCCACCGCTGCATCCTCGCCGGTGAGGAGCACCCACCCCCTTCCCCTCCCTCTATTCTCTCTTCCTCTCCACTCCAATTTTTTTGTACGAACCCTAATCCTTATCTGTGTTCTAAGATTTCACTGGATTCTTGGTGAAAGGCAAGATCCCCCAAACCAATACCTCCACCTCCTCGTCTCCAATCGCGACAGCGGCGACATCCTCTAATGGAAAAAATAAGAATTTCAGTTTTAAATTAATCCGAAGATAAATCATGACCATGACGAAAATTACGTACAGAAAATGAATAGATCTAAACATGCTCATAATGTAATTTAAGATAAAATATTGCAGCAGTAAGATCAATCCTAACTAGATCATACTAGGTATGAAAGGCATAGTTAGGGACAGAAAACCGTACGTTTCTTGTCCGACCGGAATAACCAGGCAAAGAAGACGACGGCGATGATCAGCACCTCCGCGCGCTTAACGACGCCGAGTCACGCCCCACTGACGAGGAGGTAGACGAGCCGTGGTGATGAGGACGTAGAGGACGGCGATGTGGAAGCGTTCGAGCAGTCGCGCAGAGCGCTTCCCAAAAACCTTATTCGCCCTCTCCCAGTGCAGGATCGCTGAGGACGAGGTTCCGGAGACCTGCTTTCCCGATCGCCAGTGCACGCTGACGAACGGGATAAAGTAGCGTACGTGGTGGCGCAGCAGGCAGGTTGAGGCATGTTGTGCGTTGTAGGTTTTCTCTATTTCTCTTCTGTGCTGGCACCCATGCGTATTTATAAGGAGAACCGTTAGAGTTTTTGGCGTCCCAAAAATCTAGTCGGTTACGAGTCCCAAAAATTCCGCGCGTGAAATCCGTAACAGATTCAAAGTGGCAAAAGGAAGCCACCGGGAAACAATCGGCTCTTTACAGCCATAACAGAATACAAATCTGCAAAAGAAAGCCGATTTTCCGCAAGAGTTGGATCCGGATTTTGGCGGACCATTCACGCGCACATCCCGCGTCCTTTGCCCGAGCCCGAGCCTGGTCCAGCCCGGCGAGGTGAGAGAGCGCGCGCGTGTTCTTTCTTCTTCCTCTCACCCACACTTGCAAGAGCATGGAGAGCATTCGACTATTTAAGTTAGGTTCCCTCCACCTCCACTAGTAAGGTGGGACTAACTTGTTGCCATGCACCTATGCACTAATGGGCCTTTGAGATTCTATAGGAATTATTTGGATTTATATGGGCTAGGCACAAATATTCCAACATCCTCTTCCTCCCACCGCAACCAATCTGTCCATCCTAGCCCCATCGTCCTCGTGCTCCACGCCACGGCTCTAGAAATCCAACCGGGCTTGGATTGCTATCTTCGTTTCTTGGTAAGCTTCCCTCCCTCTTGATCTAGATTGCTTTGCGCTCATGGCCCTAGGAATCGAAGCCGCTGGGAAACAATCAGCTTTCTATAGCCGATTTCGGGACCTTTCACGCGCATGTCGCGCGCCCTTCACCCGAGACCGAAGAGTCGATCATGAGGAACAATCGGCTCTTTCGCCCAAGACCGGAGAGCCAATCATGGGGAACAATCGGCTCTTTACAGTCATAACAGAATACAAATCTGCAAAAGAAAGCCGATTTCCCGCAAGAGTTGGACTCGGATTTTGGCGGACCATTCACGCGCACGTCGCGCACCCTTCGCCTGAAGCCCGAGCCCAAGCCCGGCCCGGCGAGGCGAGGCGAGCGAGCGCGCGCGTGTTCTTCCTTCTTCCTCTCACCCACACTTGCAAGAGCATGGAGAGCATCCAACTATTTAAGTTAGGTTCTCTCCACCTCCACTAGCAAGGTGGGACTAATTTGTTGCCATGCACCTATGCACTAATGGGCCTTTGAGATTTTATAGGAATTATTTGGATTTACATGGGCTAGGCCCAAATATTCCAACAATCCCCCACCAGATCTTAAAGTCTCATTATGATTTTGCCTCAAACCATTGTTGTTTGATATACCAGTGTTTCAATGGAGACTGTTAAGTTGAACTTCCATCTAGAACAACAAGTTACACTTATTCACAACTTGAACAATACTTGACCTCAAGTAGGCTACTTCGCGGTTGGAGCATATAGGTCGTACTCTCTGGTCTCTTCATGAGCTTAGTAGAGATCACCCGAATCTCACAGACTGTGACCGTTCAACAGTCGGGCTCATATAGGTGTATTCTTTCAAGAACGTTATGCAGGATAACGTCTTTGCTAATTAAAGCCAACAGAATATATTAAGGCCAATGCCAACCTGCCATGCAGTAATCGAAAGTATTGCATCCTTCTCGAGTGAGTTAAAAGGTTACTCTCATGCTAACCTCTAGCTTATTCTTCCCAGATCCTAATTCACGGGATCTCCAATCACATAGGTTGGGTTTATACTAGGGAATAGCTTATACGGGTCTCAAACCCATCTCCTTGGATGCATTGTCTATCACGTTGCGTGACAGCCCCTTAGTGAATGGATCAGCCAGATTTTTCTCAGTGTGAACATAACTCACAGTGATAACTCCGGACTTTCTCATTTTCGTGACTGATTTTAACTATCTCTTGATATGTCTTGAAGACTTCATATTGTCCTTTAAACTGTCTATCTTGACAATCACAGTTTGATTGTCACAGCTCATCATTATTGCCGGCAATGGTTTCTCGACAATAGGTAAGTCCATCAAGAGCTCACAAAGCCAATCGGCTTCCACTGTAGCTGTATCTAGTGCTGTGAGTTCTGCCTCCATAGTAGACCTCATCAGGATCGTCTGTTTGCATGATCTCCATGAAACAGCAGCCCCGCCAAGAGTGAAAACGTATCCACTAGTGGCATACAGCTCATCTAGATCCGATATCCAATTAGCATCACTGTATCCTTCCAGTACTGCAGGAAAACCGGAATAGTGAATCCCGTATTCCATAGTACCCACCAAGTAGTGCATTACGCGCTCAAGCGCACGCCAATGATCATCTCCCGGATTACTAGTGAACCGGCTCAACTTGCTAACAACAAAAGAGATATCAGGCCTCATTGCACTCGCAAGATACATGAGCGAACCAATCATCTGTGAATATCTCAATTGGTCTCTGCCAATTCTTTTGTTCTTTCGAAAGATCAAGCTCGGATCATAGGGAGTTGGACTAGATTTGCTATCCTTATAGCCAAATCGATTCAACATTTTCTCCACATAATGGGATTGCGAAAGAGTAATCCCATTCTCTCCCTTGATTAGCTTGATGTTGAGAATAACATCAGCCTCACCAAGATCTTTCATATCAAAGTTTTGACACAAGAATAACTTGACCTCGTTGATTACATCAAGACTAGTGCCAAAGATCAGTATGTCATCGGCATACAAACATAATATAACTCCTTGGCTCCCACCATAGCGGTAATACACACATCGATCAGCCTCATTGATACTAAAGCCTGCTGATATGAGTGTCGAGTTGAATTTCTCATGCCATTTCTTAGGTGCTTGCTTCAGGCCATACAAAGATTTATACAACTTGCACACCTTGTCCTTATGACCCTCTACTACAAAACCATCAGGCTGTGTCATGTAGATTTTCTCTTCCAGCTCTCCGTTTAGGAAAGCTGTCTTAACATCCATCTGATGGATGAGAAGACCATGCGAGGCAGCCAGGGAGAGTAGAACATGAATAGTGGTCAATCTCGCAATAGGTGAGTAAGTATCAAAGAAATCTTCACCTTCTTTCTGGGTGTAACCCTTAGCCACAAGACGAGCCTTGTCAATAGTACCATCAGGCTTAAGCTTCTTCTTGAACACCCACTTGCAACCCACAGGTTTGCAACCATACGGTCTTTCGACCAGCTCCCAAATTCCATTGGAGAGAATAGAGTCCATCTCGCTACGGACAGCTTCTTTCTAATCATCCGCATCAGGAGATGAGAATGCCTTAGTGATTGTTTTGGGAGAATCATCTATGAGATAAACAATAAAATCATCACCAAAAGACTTTGCAGTCTTTTGCCTCTTGCTCCTCCTAGGAGCATCACTATGAATCTTCCCATGATTTGATTCAAGTGTGTGTTCATCATATTTAGAAAATTCAACAGATTCAGGAGTTGTATTCACTGTTTCATTCAGAGGTAATGAAGATATAAGATGCGAGTCTTTCATAGAAAAAATATTCTCAAAGAAAGTAGTATCACGAGACTCAAGCAGTGAATTTACATGCATATCAGTCACCTCAGATTTAACTACTAGAAATCTATAAGCAATGCTATGATGTGCATAACCCAAAAAGATACAATCCATAGTTTTAGTTCCCAACTTGCGCTTCTTGTTGATTGGCACATTCACCTTGGCCAAACAACCCCATGAGCGCAAGTAAGAGAGTGAAGGTCTTCTCCCAATCCACACCTCATAAGGAGTCTTTTCCTTATTCTTCATGGGAAGTCTATTCAGGACATGACATGCAGTCAATACTGCCTCCCCCCACCATGCCTTAGATAATCTAGCGGTGACTAACATGGCGTTAACCAAGTCAGACAACGTGCGATTCTTTCTTTCGGCAACCCCATTTGATTGGGGTGAATAGGGAGACGTCCTCTCATGAATAATGCCGTATTCCTCACAGAATAAGTTAAAATCGTTAGAGAAATATTCACCTCCTTGATCGAACCTAAGTCGTTTGATCTTTTTCTTAAGTTGGGTTTCTACTTCAGCCTTATAGATTTTAAAGCAGTTAAGTGCCTCATCTTTCATTTTCAATAAGTACACATAGCAAAATCTAGTTTCATCGTCAATCAAGATCATGAAATATCTTTTTCCACCTTCTGTTAACACGCCATTCATCTCACAGATATCTGAATGGACGAGTTCTAGAGGTGCCAAATGTCTCTCCTCTGCCACCTTGTGAGGTTTTCGAGGTTGCTTAGATTGCACACAACTATGACACTTAGAACCTTTGACTATGGAAAAATTCAGAATTAAACTCATGGTGGAAAGTCGAAACATAGAGCCAAAATTCAGATAACATAAGCGCGAGTGCCAAACACATGCATCGCTCTTATCTATACCATCAGAAATTAAGTTCACGGACTTATTACAGTAATCTGAAACTGAAAAACGGAACAAGCCTCTGCACTCATAGCCTTTACCGATAAATTGTTTAACCTTAGACACGACAAATTTATTGGACTCAATCACTACTTTAAAACCATCCTTGCACAAAAGGGATCCACTAACTAGATTCTTGCTGATAGTAGGGACATGCTACACGTTCTTTAGCTGCACGATCTTTCCCGAAGTAAGTTTCAGATCGACCGTGCCAACACCACGAACAGTAGCATGCGACCCATTGCTCATCATCACTGTAGAATCCCGAGCGGTCTGGTAAGAAGAAAATAAGGTAGCATCAGAACACACATGAACATTTGCACTAGTATCAAGCCACAAACTAGTAGATTGAAATACTGAAAAAACCGAAGATAAAGAATTATACCCACTGGTTTTCACTCCAGCAATGGTGACCATGTTCGCAGTCTTCTGCACCGGTGAAGGCTTCCTTCCTTTGCGGTGTGGGCACTTCTTTGCCCAATGATCGGTAGATCCACACATAAAACAACCTTGACCTTCCTTGAATTTCTTCTTCTTGAAAGTAGTGGTAGGCTGCGGTTTGGTCTTTTTTCCCTTGCCCTTGCCTTTGCCATGAGACTTCTGCACCATGTTGGCACTAGTCTGGCCCTCAGCAGCCTTAGATCGCCCATCCTTGGCTCGAGCTTTTTCCTCAACATCAAGGGATGCTATCAGATCAGACATTAATATCTCCATCCTCTTATGTTTGAGAGTGGTGGCGAAGTCCCTCCATGAAGGAGGCAACTTAGCAATGATGCCACCAGCCACAAACTTGTCGGGTAGGTTGATCTTGAGGTGCTCAAGCTCCTTAGCCATGCACTGTATCTCATGAGCCTGCTCGACTACAGATTTCCCATCGGTCATCTTGTAGTCATGGTACTACTCCATGATGTACAGCTCAGCACCAGCATCTGTGCCGCCATAGTCGGCCTCCAGGGCGTCCCACAACATTTTAGCTTCTGTGTGATGAAGGTACACATCCTGTAGGCGATCTACAAGTGTACCGATCACAGCGCCCACAAAATATGTGTTGGCCTCGGTAAAGGCCTTCTCCTGATCAGGGGTAAGAGTCCCCTCAGGTTTGCCCTTAGACACCCACAGCACATTCATGGCAGAGAGCCATAGAATCACTCTCATTTGCCATCTCTTAAAGTGCTCGCCAGAGAACTTCTCGGGCCTCAGAGCATCAACAAATCCAGCCATGAAACTGAAGTTCCTATAATAAGGTTTTTGGACTGACAGAAAAAAATAAGAGTTTCAGTTTTAAATTAATCTGAAGATAAATCATGACTATGACAAAAATTGCGTACAGAAAACGAATAGATCTAAATATGCTCATAATATAATTTAAGATAAAATATTGCAGCAGCAAGATCAACCCTAACCAGATCATACTAGGTATGAAAGGCATAGTTAGGGATAGAAAACTGTACGTTTCTTGTCCGACCGGAATAACCAGGCAAAGAAGACGACGGTGATGATCATCACCTCCGCACGCTTGACGACGCCAAGTCGCGCCCCACTGACGAGGAGGTAGACGAGCCGTGATGACGAGGATGTAGAGGACGGCGATGTGGAAACGTTCGAGCAGTCATGCAGAGCGCTTCCCAAAAACCTTATTCGCCCTCTCCCAGTGCAGGATCGCTAAGGACGAGGTTCTGGAGACCTGCTCTCCCGATCGCTGGTGCACGCTGACGAATGGGATGAAGTAGCTTACGCGGCGGCGCAGCAGGTAGGTTGAGGCGTGTTGTGCGTTGTAGGTTTTCTCTATTTCTCTTTTGTGCCGGCACCCGTGCGTATTTATAAGGAGAACCGCTAGGGTTTATGGCGTCCCAAAAACCTAGTCAGTTATGAGTCCCAAAAATTCCGCGCGTGAAATCCGTAACCGATTCAAAGTGGCAAAAGGAAGCCGCCGGGAAACAATCAGCTCTTTACAACCGTAACAGAATACAATTCTGCAAAAGAAATCCGATTTCCCGCAAGAGTTGGACCCGAATTTTGGCGGACCACTCACGCGCACGTCCCGCGCCCTTCGCCCGAGCCCGGCCCGGCCCGGCGAGGCGAGCGAGCGCGCGCGTGTTCTTCCTTCTTCCTCTCACCCACATTTGCAAGAGCATGGAGAGCATCCAACTATTTAAGTTAGGTTCCCTCCACCTCTACTAGCAAGGTGGGACTAACTTGTTGCCATGTACCTATGCACTAATGGACCTTTAAGATTTTATAGGAATTATTTGGATTTACATGGGCTAGGCATAAATATTCCAACATCCTCTTCCTCCCACCGCAACCAATTTGTCCATCCTAGCCCCATCGTCCTCGTGCTCCACGCCACGGCTCTGGAAATCCAGCCGGGCTTAGATTGCTATCTTCGTTTCTTGGTAAGCTTCCCTCCCTCTTCATCTAGATTGCTTTGCGCTCATGGCCCTAGGAATCGAATCCGCAAGATCTTTCCCTCCGAATCCATAGCTTTTGTCGCAGATTTACCTTTCAGTTTACCTCATGGAGACTGCATCTGTGGTTGGTGGAGCCTCCTAGGTGTGCTCCTGATCAACGGCCTTTGTTGTGGCTCTTGATGTAGATTGTAAAAAGTTCATAGGCTCACGGAGACACCCCTGCTCCTATATGTGGTGGAGCCTCCCAGTGTGCTGGGCATACCCTCTGATCAATAGTTAAGATAAATCTATGTAGTAAACACCTTGTTTTCCTTTTGAAACTGTGATTGGTGATGGGATTTGGGATGGGATCTTGGCAATTCGGCATGTAAAAAAAATATGTACCATCTGTATTAATACTACTCTAGAAGCGTCACATACCTACACTGTCATTCTTATTGCAATGTCGTTCTAAATTTTGGATATAATACATTCACTATAGTTTTGGTAGGTAGCACACTTTTCTATCACAATCTTTGAGTGATGGTTCATTCACTTTTTCTTTGTGTTATGCCTTTCACATGTTGCTAGTTTCAAAAATATTTTGTGCTATTACTGGGAAATGCCTCCAATCAGCAACAAAAATAAAATGGATTCAAGGTAGAGTTTGTTTGCACTTGTGAAAATATTTGATTAGATACAGTGTTTTACAGAGTTGGAGTATCTGCAGAAGTTTCTTATGATGATATATTCTCATTATCCTTGAAAAACTGATGATCAATTGATAAGTCATGGATGCTTTTGCCCTATTTTTACTGTAGTATAAAACTTGGCCATTTGTTTTGTTTAATTCCACCTTCATTAGATGATGTTGCATCTCCTAACAATGTATTATCTTCAATTCCTCGTAGTGGTTGACCGTTGTCTTTTTCCTGTTGGTTCCCGTTGTTGTTGTCCAGCAGTGTCAAGCTTCAAGAATATTTTTATCTCTGTTTAGTTTTGTCAGTAATTTATCTTTATGTCCAGTCGTTGCTTGTATTTTTATCTGTACTTACCTCCATTGAATAACCAAATCCTTCTTGCGTTTATGTTTGTAATTCTTTTCTCTTCAATAGATGAGGCTCAAAGGAAGGAATGGGGAGTCTGCGTCAAATTTTCGTTGAGAATTTCAGAAGCCAACGTACCAGGAGTGCAATGCTAGATTGTTCATATATTAAACTTCTGAATTTGCTAAGCATTTGTAGCTCTAAGACAATGTTACGGTGTTATCTTTCTGAATTTGTTATCATTTTGAAGCTCAAGACATATTCAGTACTAAACTTGCCACAACTTTTGCACTTTATTTCATTTTTCATGGAATTTCTTATATACAGTTTAGTTTTTAATTTGTTCTAGAAAAAGTTTGATGATGTATGTTTGAAAAGCTTGATGATCGGTGGATATTTTTGTGTCATTTCTGTGCTGTTATGTACTCTCTAGTTCAAATGTTGACCAGCCGCTGCCACTGTTAATTAACCAGCCCAACCATTGTTCTCTTCAATAGAATTTGTTCCCAACCAAACACTGTAAAGGAGGTTCGCATAAAAAAAAAACACTGTAAAGGAAATGGAAAGCGTTACCCATGGTAACCAAACAAATGGTGTTATTGGTTAAAATGTGACAGATAGCGGTGGGTTTGATTACGTTAACATTAAAGAGTGGGTAGCTGAACCAAATGGTACCTAGAAATCTCTGGCAATTTACTATAGGACACTAAACTTATTATTATATTCAGTTTTAATAGAAAGCCACTGGAATTGACTATCCTACCCATTGCCTGCACCTCTGATCTCTCCAACTTGAATCGCGCCTGGCTCCCAACGTAAAGGCAAGAAACAAATCAGCGCTGGCACCCAACGCGTCCGTTACCGGCGGCCGCTCCGTCCCTCTCCTGCATGCGCGCTCGCGGGGCCACAACGCTTGAGGGTGCCGGTGGCGAGGCCGTGGCCGCCGCTTGTGTGGCCCTGCTGGGCGCGGTCGGGGCCGCGGGCCGCTTGGACGCCGGCAGAGGAGTCTGGTGGAGGTGGAACAGGAAAGGAGCTAGTGCGTATGTGTGCTGATTGGGGAAGAAGAGAAAATAGTTACGTGCTTGTTGCTCTGCTGCTTTGGGAAGAAGAGCATATGGATGATGGATTTGCTTGCTTTCTCTTGGGAGGGAACGAAGAAACAAGAAGCACTACTGGATTAGGTTGGTGAGTAGCAGGCCAGCGGCTCTGCTGCAGCTGCGTGAGTAGGAGATACAGAAGCAGAATAACGGCTGAATTGGTTTGTGCGTTACCACAGGTGTTACGTGTAACCCGCCCCCCTGTCGTCTCCTTGGGGGCGACACAGGTGGCGCCCCACCCTCCGCCGCTGCCACCCTTCTCTAGGCTTCCTCTCCACCTCGCCGCCACTGGAGCGGGACACTAGAAGCCCGTGTGGCTGCTAGGATAGCGGCGGCAGGGCTTCTCCTGTCAGCCTGAGGTGCTCCCGCCCCTGGTCAACGTCGCGCTGGCGCCGGGCATGGAGGCGGCGGTGGCGGCAGCCCGGGCGGCGGATCCAGCATCCTGGCGACCGGATTTGGCGCCCCAGTGATAGAACTCGCTTGGATTTGTTTCTGATATTTCGATGAGAGTTGGGGATAACTCGATTTTTAAGGAGTATCGATATTGTGCTTGTCGGTGTTTTACCGCCTGCCCACCGAGGGGTATGCCCGAGGTGGTAAGTTTTAGGTAGGGTGACGCCGAGATCAGGAACTCGAAGGTGCAAGGAACACAAGGTTTATACAGGTTCGGACCGTGATATGCGTAATACTTTACGTCCTATATGGTGGTTTGTATTGTCTTGGATGTTGATGTTATGTTTTGAGGGGGTCCCTACCCGCCCTTATATATCCGGGAGGACAAGGTTACATGAATCCTAGTTCGACACTAGCCTAGGAATCCTACTCGAGTACAACTCGAGTAGTTTCCTTCTGTACTGGCTAGTCCTACTTCGCACGTGAGTAGAGTACAACATAGATAAGGTATATGACACGTCCTATCCTCTAATCCTGTATGAACTACGTTATGTACACAGTCCCGTAGTCCCGGGTTTGACAAGCCTCCGAGCTTTTCGTAGCTGAGTACTGCAGGCTCCTCGACTACTTTCGAAGCAGTCTTCGGCTTCTTTTGAAGCTCCGTCTTGAAGTTCTTCTTCGAGTATTTTCTTGGCTGCATCGAAGCTATGAGGTGCTCATACCCTAAATTACTTCTTTGGTATGGTGTGCGATTGAAAAATCGCACTCCATATGGAGTAGCCCCCGAGCCTTAGGTTGAATCAGAGAATCAGGCTGAGGGTCACATTAGTCTTGAATTTTCTGTCGGTGTTTTACCGGCTGCCCACCGAGGGATATACCCAAGGTGGTAAATTTAGGTGAGGAGACGCCGAGATCAGAAACTTAGACAGATTCGGGCCGCGAGGTGCGTAATACACTACGTCCTGTGTGGTGGTTTGTATTGCCTTGGGTGTAGGTGTTGTGTTTTGAATGGATCCCTGCCCCCCTTATATATCCGGGAGGTCAGGGTTACATGAATCCTAGCCCAATACTAGCTAAGGAATCGTACCCGAGTATAAGTCGAATAGTTTTCTTCTGTACCGACTAGCTTTATCTCTTACTCATACGAGTAGAGAACATAAATAAGAGATAAGACAGGCTTTGTCTCCTAGTCCTGTTTAAACTACGTTATGTACACAGTCCCGTAGCCCCGGCTCGGACAAGCCCCCAAACTCTTCGTAGCTGAGTACTGCAGGCTTCTCGAGTACTTTCGAAGTAGTCTTTGGCTTCTTCTGAAGCTCCATCTTGAAGTTCTTCTTCGAGTACTTAAATGGCTGCATCGAAGCTATGAGGTGCTTATGCCCCAAATTACTCCTTTGGTATGGTGTGCGATTGAAAAATCGCACTCCATATGGAGTAGTCCCCGAGCCATAGGTTTAATCAGAGAATCAGGCTGAGGGTCACATTAGTCTTGAATCTTCCTTACTTACTTTTCAAATAAATTTGAAAAAATTAGTAGTCGATGCCACGTATCCCGCAGTCCCCGAGCCTTGAATCCAAATCTCTTAGGTTTGGAAATAAGGATCCAAAAGTCGTGGCATGCAGTGAAAAAATGTCCCATGATAAATAACTGGTGTGATGGTAAAAATGATGGAAGTTTAGATCTAGAATTCAAAAAACCCCTTTTTTCAGGATAATTAACCCTGAAAAAATGATTAATCGAATATTTTATCTAAACAATCCATCAAATGACCCCTCATCTTCCGAATATTCCCTGAAACGACTCTTCAACTTCGAAACAGTAAAACTGTATCCAGCCGCTGGTTATTTAACCCTACGGTAACGTCAAGTAAAAACTGTGCTTCCAATCTGCAATCCGCCAAGAACTTTCCAAATCCCCCAAACAGAGTCGCACTCCGCCTTCACCCCCTTGAAAAGCCCCATCCTAGCCAAATCTCTTTGCCCCTTTCCCCGCAGCCCCCGAGTAACTCGTGGCAAGCGGGTTCAGAAATGGCGCCCAAGAGATCTGAGAAGGATGGGAAGAAAAAGGAGTCGCAACCGCCGTCTGGGGAGTGGACTCACAGTAAGTGCTCCAACAACGACCTCAAAAAACTTATTTTCGAGGGATTGCTCCAAGACAAAAGTCTTGTCAACTAGCGCCTCTCTTTTCGCGAACCTTTCCCCATGGAAAATGTAGATGAAATCGTCACATTTACCATTTTGCGAACGGGGTCTGGCCCTCCCCTCTTGCTCTTTTTTCCGTGGCCTTCTTTATTTCTGCAGGCTTGAGCTCCATCATCTCAACCCGAATTCCATTTGCCATATTGCAATCTTGATCCATTTCTATGAAGCTTTTCTCGGAATCGAACCCCATTGGGATCTTTTCCGCTTCCTTTTTCGGATAAAGCCACAACCCACAGCCAAAAATTTATCCGTTGTAGGGGGCGCCGGCATCCAGCTTAGGCAGCAAGCCGGCGATAGGTACCTTTCCTATAAATTCCCCTCCAACATTCCTTGATGGAAGAACCACTGGTTCTACATCGAAAACCATGCCCCCTAGCTTCCTGAAAAATCCGGCAAACCCCCTGTCGTGAGGCCAGAATGGAACACCGAACCCTCCAGAGGAACCTGGACCAAGTCGACGAGTTGCTAGCCATCATCGCAGCTCATAAAGAAATAGGGGTGATCGGAGCATCTGTAATATTTTCTTTCTTCAAGAGCCGGATCCAGCCAATCCAACAACGCCACACTTTAGGCTTCAAGTACACAGGCGCTGAAGATCCCTCTCGGATGTGCGCAGAAGAATTGACTAACGACGCCACACTCATCTGGGTCAGGCGAGTGCTGCTGGACATGGATGCCGTGTCCTACGTCCCGCAGTTGTTTTCTGCGCAAAATCCTCCAAAACCGGTAAGTATTTGACTACTTCTTTTTAGAACAAGTTATCCTGTGCTACCACTGCTAACTGAAAATCTTCTGCAGGGACACACAAAGTTGTACCGGAGCTATCCACCGCAACCCGACAGTCCCCGACCGGACCACCTTCTTCCAGCGCCGCAGTCGAAGCGAAGAGGGCTCAAGCAGCCGATGCTCTGACCGGTAGCGAGACCACTGAAAGTGGGGGCCCCCTGGCGGAAAGGGAAGCCAAAGGGGAGGAGAGAAGGAACAACTCCCCCGGACCATCCGTAGAGTTGACCGAAACTATGCCTTTGGTCCCGCAGGGTCGTTGGGTAGTGCGCAAACGGAAAGCGCAAGTAGTCGAGTCCTCCAGGTATGAATTTCCTGCCTTGTTGAATTGTCAAATATCGGTATTGTTGCACGCTAACACTATCCTTTTGTAGTCCATCTGCTTTTCCTTCTGACCCCAAGTGCCAAGAGGTGGGAACGGACCCATCGACTACCGCGATAGGAGCGGTTACCATTGCTGTGGCGGGCACCGCGCCACTAGCTGGTGTGACCCTGCCACCAGCAATGAGTACCGTGGTTGAAACACCATGGGCTCTAAGAGTGAAGAAAGTTGTCATGAAGAAGTCTTCACTGTAAGTATATATCTTTTCTTGCATAATGAACATCCTGTTCTTCTTGACTTGTGTAATAATATAGCTGATTCTGCTTCATTAGGTCTGCAAGCGACATGAGGCAGAAGCCAAAGCCTACCGCAGCTACCCCAGCCCCCGAGCCACCAGCCCCAGAGGAGCCCGCGCCCAAGGAACCAGCCCCCGAGGCGGACACAACACTGCCCGACCTGCCACTCCCCGAGCCTCAGCAAGCCGAAGCTAGAGCTGGTGGTGAGGAACAAGTCGAGGCCCCTGATGCCACTCCTGCAGATAGCACAGGTAAGTGTCTGACCACCCACGGCTAGCTGATTAGACCACAAACATTATGTACTGAATGTATCTTGACTCGCAGGTGCCCAGCAACCACCTTCTGAAGAAACCGCAGGGACCTCGAGGAGCCCTAGAGACCTGCTGATGGCCAGACGCGGATACTAGAATGTCATCACCACAGATCCAGTGCATGATCCAATGCTGATGGACGACAACATAAAAACCTTCAAGAAGGCCTCCAAAGAGTTGTATAATTTTACCCTGGTAAGACATGATTAGTCTTCTACCAGTATACGTTGTCGAGTTGCTTATCTTAATCTCCCCCCTTAATCTCCAGGAGCCCTGGAGATTTACTGGTGGCTGAACACGGATACCAGAACATCATCACCACAGATCTGGTGGATGATCCGATTCTGATGGACAACAACATCCGGTACTTCAAGAAGATCTCCAAAGAGATGTACAATTTTACCCTGGTAAGGCGTGATTACTCTTCTGCCAATATACGTTGTAGAGTTGCTTGTCTTAATCTTCCCCCTTATGCAGGATGTGATCAAGAACTCACAAAAGAAGATCAAAAAACTGAAGGCAGTCATGAGTGGCCACCAGGAGCTCGCTTCAAAAGAAAAACTCATATCTGAAGAGAAGACAAAGAACAATTATCTTCAGAGAGAGCTTGACAAGCTGAAGCTGGAGCGAACGTGGGAGACGTGGCTTCTGAAGAACGATCTGCGCAATCTCGAGAAGGCCAACTCCGAGATCCAGGAATAACTTAAAGAACAGAAGAAGGTGCACCAAGGCAAGCCCTTTCTTCCCTCGAGTACTTTTACTTAACAATTTGTCTTGAATTCTGAAAATATCTTCACCGCAGAGCTTAGAAAAATCTTAACATATAAAGAAGAGTTATTTACTGACATGAAGAATATGCTGTATCGCTGCACAGATGACATCGAGAGGCTGTAGAAGGTGATCGACGACACCGAACAACAGTTCGCCGGTTGCCTTCAGCAGATCAAGACGCTGGGCGAAGAGAAGGAGTAGTGGCAAAAGGAGCTGGAGGACCTCGTGGGGGGCCGCCCAGAAGCTTGTGGACATGGTGGACCCACAAGGAGATGGCGAAGCAGGCGAGCGGCCCTTGCTGGAGCGACTTCTCGGAGCGCCGCAGAAGGTCGTCAGTTTCCTCAACGAAGCCCCGATCGTGTATGTCAGCCACGCTCTGTCCTTTGTAAAATCCTTTTGGCCGGAGGCTCGCCTAGAGGCGTTCGCGCAGGGTGTGGCTACGGAGTGTTCTGAAGAACAATTCAACAAGTACCTCCAAGAGGCCCAACCTGTAGCAGAAAAAATAGCAAAAAGTGTACTACAGGATTGAGATATAGTGAAAACAAGTACTCTTTTTCCTTGTATATAATTGTCTTTGATATCTCTACTTGTATGTGCCTTGACTGAATTGTCATCCAAGTTCAAAGGCTAAGTAGTAGACACTACCCCGGGTGCAGCGACCCTGGAGGTAGTCAAAGTAGCTCCGAGTAGGAACCCATCCAACAAGTTAGGTATAACCCGAATGAGCAGGTCTAACCAGTTAGGAAAGAACGCGAGCGTCATCGCGTGACTGCCGTGCTTATGGCAAGAAATCGAAACTACCCTAAGTGCAATGACTCTGGGCATAGTTGAAATGGCTCCTCATGTGAGCCCGTCCAATAAGTTAGGTATAAACCAATCGAACGGATCGAACTTGTTGGGAAAAATGCGATCATCATCACAAACGACCATCAAAGGTCATGGCGAACGTCAATTGATATAAAGCATGAACGTGGCCGCAGCCTCCGTCAAAACTTATAACAAGAAGTTGATAAAACATGAACGTGGCCGTAGCCTCCGTCAAAACTCATGACAAGAAATCGATTTATATAAAATATGAACGTGGCCGTAGCCTCCGTCTGTTAACGGAAAAAATTTACATTCCGAATTTTGTGACATGTAGCCTCCAAACTGATTCGGAAGAAAAAGGCCGCCTAGGCATCCGGAGAACAGCTATCCCCGCATGCTTCCTCATGGGTAGAACTTGCGCAGGTTCTGAATGTTCCAAGAATTCGGGACATCATGGCCCTCGAGGTATTATAGTCGATACGACCCCGGTCTTGTAACCTGCTTGACGATGAACGGACCTTCCCACCTTGAGTTGAGCTTGTGTAAGCTGGACTCGTCTTGGATGCGGCGTAGGACCAGATCGCCTATACTAAATGACCGTTCCCTCATGTTGCGATCGTGATATCGCCGAATTCCCTGCAAGTATCGTGCTGACTGAACAAGAGCGGTGCAGCGAGCCTCTTCGATAGAGTCAAGCTCTAACTGCCTTGCTTCGTCCGCCTCACCTTCATTGTACATTTCAACTCTTAGGGATTTCCACATGATGTCGGCCGGTAAGATAGCTTCAGAGCCGTAGACAAGGAAGAAAGGTGTTTGTCCTGTGGCTTTGGACGGCTGAGTTCTAAGCCCCCAGATGATATGTGGGAACTCATGTATCCACTTTCCTCCTTTCTTGTTGTTTTCATCATAAAGTCTCTTCTTGAGGCCATCAATTATCATGCCGATCGCCCTCTCGACTTGACCATTGGCCCTTGGGTGTGCAACAGAGACATATTTAACTTTGATGTACACATTTTTATAGAACTCCCAAAACTGGTTGGCTGTGAAATTTGATCCCAGGTCCGTGATGATGGTATTCGGGAAGCCGAAGCGATGCAAGATATCGGAGATGAAATCAATAACTCGATCTAGTGTGAGCTTGGGTATCGGCTTGTACTCGATCCACTTGGTAAACTTGTTGATAGCCACCAATACATGGGTGAAATCGCCTGGCGCCATTGTGAAGGGCTGTAACACCCTAATGTAATTTTCCCAAATTTTAAGGAATTTATTTTGGCTCAAATAAAATTTTCAAGGTTTTTCTAATTTATCCTGCATTTAAAAGAAATTTATAACACGGGAAATAAAATTTATTATAAGGTCAACATGTTTGTGCATTCATGCTGGTGCATAAGTTTTATTTGGTTGAGTGCATACAAGTTGAATTCAAATTCGAACTGAATTCCAATAGATTTGAGTGGAAACAGGAAAGTGAGTCAGTCATTCCTTCTTTTCTCAGTCACTCCCGTAGTCTCTCTTTTCTCAGTCATCCCTTATATTCTCAGCCATTCCTTCTTTTCTTAGTCATTCTCGTTCTTTCTTCAGTTATTCCTTCTTTCTCGGTCATTCCCCCAGCTCGACTCCTCCTCTGTTTCCCTTCCCCGCCGGCCGGCCTCCCTGTCGCTGCCCGTGGCCCCGCTCTGCTGCGCGCCCCGAGCCCTTGCGCCGTACCCGAGCCCGCGCCCTGGCCAGCACCCGAGCTTCCCCTTGCTTCTAGAAGCCGCAGCGCCTGGATTGAATCAAGCCGCAACGACTCCGGGAAGGGCGGAGTTCCGTTGCCCGATTGACCGCACGCCGAGGACCGCCCCCTTCTTAGCCGCGACCACTTCTTCACGTTTCCCCTCGGCCGCCTCTGCCTTCCCCAGTTTTTCCCCCAAGCCCCGCGTTGCCGCTCCGCCGCTCAATCCGAGGGCTGCGCCGTCGTTGACCGAGCCGCACTGTCGCAATTACATTCCGGCATCGCCACTTCTCCACCGCCAGCAGTCGTCGCGGTTTCCAGACGTGGTAAGGGTCGCGCCGTGCTTCTCTCCCTTCTTCTCTCCCTCCGCGTGAGCATGTTCCGCTTGTCACCGTGAAACCAAGCCGCCCCTGCCGTGGGGAACCCCAACCCAAACCCTAAACCGCTTCCTTGACCGCCTAGATGGGTTCGCCGTCGTCCTCTCTTTCTCCCAGTGCCAGCCGTACCCCGAATAGTGGCCGGAAACGCCCGACAGCGTGTCCTCCGGCGAGCCCCGGCCGCCCTCCGCCGTGCCCAGTAGCCGCCGCCACCAGAGCCGGCCGGAAAGCCCTCAGCCGCTCGATCTGTAGTGGAGGTGTAGGATTAGATCTCGCTTACCTCTTGGACCAGCACCCTTCGATCGAGATCCAAGCGTCCAGATCCGCAGATACCCCTTCGCCGTGTGAGTCTAGTCCCAGCCCTCCGATCAGGATCCAGTGGACCGGACCCCCTCGGACAGATCGGACCGTCCGTAAACGGCAGTCAGATCGGACCGTCCGTAAACGGCAGTTAGATCGGACCGTCCGAACTGAATCGCGTGTAAACCGTTGGATCTAGATCCAGCGGCCACGATGCGCACATACCCCTTCGCGAAATAGATCTGATCTGGGCCGTAGAAGTTAGATCCAGTGGTCCAGATTAGCGCGTACCGCTTCAGCCTGGCCATTTTGTTAAAGAGCCCCTGAGTTTCCTTGGAATCAACCCGCAGTCCACCCGTAGTTCAAAAATAATTACGGTTAGGTCCTTTTCTTCTCGTTTAGACCCCTGAGCTTCCTGTATTTTTGAACCCGCAGTCCATACCCAGGTTTTCACGCGCTAGCCCCGTGTCTATCCTTTAATTACGTTTAAGTCCTCAGTTTTTGTCCAGAAGCCCCTGGTTTTCCTGTTTTTTTCTCGCAAATAGGTCCCTGGATCTTGTTTTAGGCGTAGTTTTCGCGTTTTAGCTCCGTTTTAGGTGTTCTTTATATCCACGCGATCGCGGTAACGCGTAGAATCGTTCTAGCATAGTTTTGTGTGCTATTTCTATGTAATATTGTACTGTTTCTTATATTTTTGTCCTTGTTTGCATGTATGTGTATGTGCTGGACTATGTTTTGACGTTACGATCATGAGTAGACGCGGAGCCTTTGGACGAGTACCAGGAGCAGCCGTCTTCCGAGCAGTTCGAGCAGCAGCCGGGAGAGTACGAGGAAGGCAAGTATAACATGAACCTCCTATCACTTTTTAATACAATTTTATACTGCATTTTAATACTGTATGCCTATAAGGACTTTCCTAGCCACTTTATATCCTATATATATATCCTTTGGGTTGCATTTTGGTTAGTTGTGCTAGGTTGCTGCGCTATAACACACTTAGTCCTTTTTAATTAAATTTGATTAATGGTTATATGCAACTTAACTCTGAGAGTGGCCCTCTGTGCTGTGTGCTTGAGTGGCTCACGTCTCCTTAAAAGATGTTTTGATAGAAACATGGTTTAGGGGGCCAGCACGGTGCTTAGTGCTTGGTTGGCCACTCTCCATAAGGACCGGTTCATAGAGCGACAACCTGGGACAACCGCGCAACCACAAGACTGGAATGGGACGGTCTTGACTTACTAATTAGGTCGTGTTGGTTCGGGAGTAACTTACCTGCGTGGGCAAGAGGGGTGGTAAGCTTCAATGGTCCCTGCTCCTCCGGCTTGGTCTGTGCTGTGTGTCTTGTACCCCCGGAGGTGGGCCCCATCGTTGCTGATCCAGAATCCTTAGCGGTTACGCCTTACCAACGTGATCCTTTGTAACGGTCTCGTAGTGTGCTTGCTAGCCATCTCACCTAAGGAAGTGTGATGAACAACTAGCGTAGCTCACGACTTGTGGGTAAAGTTGTGCAACCTCTCGAGAGTGTAAAACTGATATATCAGCTGTGCTCACAGTCATGAGCGGCCCAGATCCTCCTTTTGATTAGTGGGGCTATCAACCTTTGACGAGGGCGATTCCCCGGGTGGTTTTGGGTTGGATGGTTCTCAGTAGTTCTTAATTAATATTGATTAAATCTTATGCAATTTGGGTTATGGTAATTCATCCACTTGTAGTAATTAGCTTTAATAAAATTTGCCAAGACTAAAAGCTAATGCAGTTGAGTCAGCTAACCTTAGAGCCTCATGCTCGTGTTATACTTGTTGAGTACGAGTTTGTACTCACACTTGCCTCTCTACTCTTCTGTTCTATTTCGGATATCTTCGACTGCTGCTCAGTGCCCGGCAACGTGGAGGACTACGTCAGCGGCTTCGACGACTTCTAGGCGTTTGTCTCCCAGTCGACGTCCCTGTGGCGCCCAGCTCTTCATGTACTCATTTTACGCTTCCGCATTCCTTGAACTGATTCTTGATTCAGTTGTAATAAAGATATTCATTTTATAATTTATACGCTTTTATTCGCGACATGTGTTGTGATATCTTGATAATCTGTTGTATATATGCGAGACTTGATCCTGGCGCATATATGATTGCTCGATTTTTGTTCTTATAAATCGGGTGTGACAAGGGCCCAATCATATCAAGGCTCCAGCAAGCAAACAGCCAGGATGGCGGTATGGTGATGAGACTGTGAACTGCGACGTGAGATTGCTTGCCAAAGAATTGGCCGTTTTGGCATCTCCGCACAAGATACTCAGCATTGGACACTGCGGTGGGCCACCAGAAACCAGCTCTGTATGCTTTCCCCACCAGTGTTCTTGAAGCTGCATGGTTGCCGTGAACGCCCTCATGTATCTCCCGCAGTATGTCGTAGCCGTCTTCTTTCGTGATGCACTTTATGAGCACACCTGATCGTGCGCCACGCCGGTAGAGCTTATTGTCGACTAGGATGAACCCCTTACTTCTGCGCATGACACGAGCTGCCTCTGCGCTTCTTGTGTCCATCCCCGCTGGTAGTCTTTGATCCCGGATGAAATTGATATAAGCCTCTCTCCAGTGCTCTCCAGGCATCATAACCTCCCGATCAGGTTGTTGAAGACCCGCATTGGTGGTTACCTGAAGCGTCCCCTTATCAGGGAAGACTTAAAAGTGTTGCTTTATCAGTCCCAGGAGGCTGATAACACTTTATTACATCAGATGGTACATCACCGTAAAGCTTTACGCGGTAATGGGCAGTGAAGCGCCACTATCGCGAGGATTACAACTACAACCCACACTACTACACTAGCTACGAAAAGGGAATCATCAGAGTCTTGCGCCATGCGGAACTCCAATGGTGGCCTTATCCACAGGCACGACTGGGTGCAGGACGGAACCCTACTCGTTGTCTTCGAGGACGTAGTCAGGGTCTTCCACTGTAAAAGTAAGAATGAGGTGAGTACAAACGTACTCAGCAAGTCCAATCACACCCACGGAGGGGGTATAACAGAATTTAATGCACAGGATAATCCAAGGATAAGGTCATGGTTTATTTACGGAAAACTCAGTTGTAAGCAAAGGTTTATTTTAAAATATTTCCAAAACAAGTTTTCTAGAACCAAAGAGCATATGGTGTCGATCCGCACAGGATCCAAGTTTTAATTTGCTACCGGACTCCCCGTCCGCCGTAGCACACGGCACAACTGCCGGACACTTTCCAAACGACTCACACCAGCCCATCCATTCCCAAAGAGAAACACTAGTTATGTGACCACACCGTAACTTGCCCAATACCGTGGGCACGGCTATTCGAATAGATTTTTAACTCTGCAGAGGTGTGCAACTTTACCCACAGGTGGGGTACCACAGCACGAACACCTTAGTGCCGGTGCAGATCCCATCAAAGCCCTTACCCACCTTAGCTAGACCTGACTAGCCACCACGGGATCTATCAAGGGGTCATTCGACCTATCACCGAGGTTTAACCGGGGCATAAGTCACACAGAGCTTATCCTGTCTCCCTGATCACCCGTTGCTCCCAGCTCTCCTGATGGCTATCAGACTAACTAGTGGGGTTAGGCCAAGCCGTTGCCCATACAACGGTCAAGTGGTTTGCACGACAGGAAGCTAGGTGAGACGACACATCAACTCGGTCCTTAGGGGTGACAAGATGGATATCTCCCTTCCACGCTCAACCACACAGGTACGAGCACACCAACGGCAATTCACACAGAAATGCCATCCATCCCGTCTAACTCACTTTTCAAAACCACATTTTATCCCTTCCCACACGCACACACACTTTCTTTGCAAAACCAGGTAGTCAAGGTATGATTATCACAAGTAGGGGTGGCTATCCTACCATGTTTTCAGCACACAAAACTATGCAATTTTATAAAACAGGCCTCTGGGTTGTGTTTATAAAAACTAGGACAGAAACATGCATCAAAGGGCGGGATTGAACTTGCCATCATCAAACCCTTGCGGGAGGTCCTGGTCGAAGCACTGTCCCTCGGGTTCGGGGTCGCAGAACTGGTCCTCGTTCGCTTGATCACACTCGGGAGCTTCCTCGTTCACTCCGTGTCCTATGACGCAACAAACAGTCATACAATCAAGCGAAAGAACTAAAAGCTTTTATCGTTGAGCTTGAATCGGAAATAATTTAGTTACGGAGGTAGGGGTAATATTTTTGGGTGGTTTCTTAATGGCATGGCTAGAACTATACTAGAAAGAGCGTGGTAAAGTTTCGGGTGGATCGGAGATCGTTTCGCACATAAAATGACGAGGTGAAGGGGGTTCGGGTGGTTAAACAGGGTTCCATGGCTTAGTCGTAACTCTCTGAAAAGAGCAAGGACCTTTTTGTAAATCCTAAAAAGACTCGGGGCATGCTAAAGAGTGTCAAGTGTATCTAGGTTCAAGTATTGGAGGGTTCAATTTAAATTAATAGGAAGAGCGAGGTTTCTTTTGCAAAAAGGGAGTGAATAGGGGAGTGTTCATGGGAAGGAGGGGGGGGGGGTTTTGGGGAAAAACAGGGAAGGGGGGGGGCTATGGGCAAAATGCCCCTTCTTCCTCCTCTCCCGTGACAGGAAACAGGGGAGGGGGAACAGGGGCGGCGGCGGCGAGCACGCCGGCCAGCCAGGGCCAAAGGGGCGGCTCGGGGTAGGGGGATGAGGGAGAGGGGGGCACGGGGAACCCATCCCCGGCCTCACCTTGGGCCGAGGTGGAGCAGGCGGGCGTACCCACGGGGACAAGGGCGGCGGCGCTGGGCGGCTCGGCGGGGCGGCGCTGGAGCAAGGGGGGCGGGGGTCTAGGCGAGCGGTGGCGGTGGTGAGGTGCCGGGGATGCCCCTCGGCCCCATTTATAGGCGGCCGAGGCGGTGTAGAGGCGGGACCGCGCGGTGGCCGGCCTCCGGCTCGGCGGGTGCCATTGATGGCGTCTTGGCCGCTTGCGGCCGTCGCGACGCGGTGACGAGGGTCAAGGCGCCTCACGTGGGAGGGCGCTGTGCGGCCACAGTGGCGGGGAAGCGACGGGCGGCGCGGCGGCCGGGACGTGGCAGCGGCGGGCGGCGCGGCGTCGCGGGGGAACGCGCGTGCGCGTGCGCGTGCGCGAGGGGGGGAGAAAAGGCGGCGTGGCTGGCGCGGCGGGGTGCAGCCAGGGGCCGGGCGGCGTTCTGGAGCAGGAGAAGGGAAAGGGTGAAGGGAGGAGAAGGGAGGAAGGGGAAAAAGAAAGAAGAAAGGAGAAAGGAAAAGGAGGAAAGGAAAAGAGAAAAGAGAAAGAGAGATTGGGAAAAAGAAAAGAAATGGGAAAGAGAGAGAGAGAGAAAGAGCGCGTGTCGGCGCCGGTCGCGGCGGCGACCGTGGCCGGTCGGCCACGCGCACGCGAGATTCGCGCGCTGCGCGAGAAGGGAATCGTGTCGGCGCTAATCGCGGCGGATGATCGCGCGCGGGTGGCAGGCCTCCGAGCGGCGCGGAATGGGACGGCGATAAAGTTTAGTGTCGGTCAGAAGGGGTTAGGGCTAGGGTTTCGACGACGGGTGGTTTTCAATGGAAACACTCTAGCGCGTGATTTAATTTGGTAAATTTTCAGGGCGTCACAAACCTACCCCACTTAAATGAATCTCGTCCTCGAGATTCGGCTGGCTCCTAAACAGATGGGGAAATTCCTTCTTTAGGGCCTCTTCGCGTTCCCATGTCGCTTCTTCTACTCCATGTCTGCTCCATTGAACCCTGCATATCCGTACTTCGGAGTTTCTTGTCCTTCTAGTGACAGTGTCTAGAATTTTGACCGGTACCTCCTGGTATCGCAGATCCGGCTGCAGGTCTATTGTTTCCACTGGCACATGTTCTCCCTCAGGTACTCTCAAACACCTCCTTAATTGCGAAACATGAAACACTGGGTGTATGTCTGTCATTTCTTCCGGTAACTCCAGTTGGTATGCCACGGCTCCGACTCTCTTTAGAACCCGATATGGTCCGATGTATCGAGGGGCCAATTTTCCTTGTACCTGAAACCTTCGGGTTCCGCGAATTGGTGAGACCTTGAGATAAACAAAATCTCCTGGGTTGAAACTTATTTCCCGCCTCTTCTTGTCTGCGTAGCTCTTTTGCCGTGACTGGGCTGCTTTCAATTTCTCGCGGATTTCCGCTACTTTTTCTTCCGTTTCTTTTATGAGCGCGGGTCCTACTAGTGCACGTTCCCCAACTTCAGACCACATCAGGGGAGTTTTGCACTTTTTTCCATAGAGGGCTTCGAATGGCGACATACCCAAGCTAGCTTGGTAGCTATTGTTGTACGAAAATTCTGCATAAGGCAGACTCTGCTCCCAATCCTGTCCATAGGTCAGGACGCATGCTCTCAGCATATCTTCCATAATCTGATTCACCCTTTCGGTTTGACCATCCGTCTGCGGGTGATATGCGGAGCTGAAATCTAACTTGGTGCCCATGGCCTGATGCAAGCTCTTCCAAAACCTAGAGGTGAATTGGGTTCCTCTATCCGAGATAATTCTGCTAGGCACCCCATGAAATTTTACTATGTTTTCTACATAAAGCTTTGCCAGCTTTTCTCCACCATAAGTGGTTCGTACGGGTATAAAATGAGCTGATTTAGTGAGTCGGTCCACTACTACCCATATGGAATCGTGTCCCTTCTGCATTCTGGGTAGACCCACTACAAAGTCCATCCCTATTTCATTCCATTTCCAGACCGGGATAGGCAAGGGTTGCAATAATCCTGCCGGCTTTTGATGTTCGGACTTGATCCTTTGGCAGGTATCACAATGAGCCACAAATCGTGCAATATCCGCTTTCATTCCATTCCACCAATACTTTTGCCTTATGTCCATGTACATTTTGGTGGATCCTGGGTGGATGGAGTAGGCCGAGTTATGGGTTTGTCCATGATCATCTGCCTGAAGTCTCCATTCTGGGGTACACAAATCCTGTTCTCGTACCATAATGTCCCCTTATCGTCTATTCTGAAACCCGGCGCTTTGTTTTCTCCAGTTTGTTTGCGGATCTTCATTAACTCCTAATCCGAGCTTTGGGCGTCTCTAACCCTATCCTCTAGTGTCGATTGAACGTTTAACACTTGGCTGGAACCTCGAGGAACAATGTGCATGTTTAATCGTGCCATTTCCTCTCGCAGGTGGTCATCTTTGGGTCCATAGGATTTCCGACTCAAGGCATCGGCTACCACGTTCGCTTTTCCAGGGTGAAAATGAATTTCCAAATTATAGTCCTTGACCAACTCCAACCATCTCCTTTGTCTTAGGTTCAAATCCGGCTGGGTGAAGATATACTTCAGACTCTTATGGTCGGTGTAAATCTCACATTTATTTCCAATCAAGTAGTGTCTCCAAATCTTAAGGGCATGCACTACGGCTGCCAATTCCAAATCATGGGTCGGATAGTTCTGTTCATGGGTCCGGAGTTGGCGGGAAGCATATGCAACGACTTTCCCGTCTTGCATCAGCACACACCCTAATCCTTGTCGGGATGCGTCACAGTAAATGACAAAATCCCGATGAATGTCCGGTAGGGTCAGCACTGGGGCGGTTGTCAACCTTTGTTTCAACTCTTGAAAACTTCTTTCACAACATTCCGTCCAGGCGAACTTCTTCTCCTTCTTAAGAAGTTCCGTCATGGGTCGGGCTATCTTAGAGAATCCCTCAATAAATCTTCGATAGTACCCGGCTAATCCAAGAAAACTTCTGATTTCACTAACATTAGTCGGTCGCTGCCAGTTGGAAACTGCTTCGACCTTTTCTGGGTCTACTGCTACACCTTCCGCGGTCAGGATGTGACCGAGGAAAGCTACTCTCTCCAGCCAGAATTCGCACTTGCTAAACTTGGCATATAGTCTATGTGTCCTCAGCTTTTCCAATACTACCCGCAGATGTTGCTCATGTTCCTGAATACTGTTGGAGTAGATAAGTATGTCGTCGATAAAGACTACAACAAACTTATCCAGCTCGTCCATAAATACTTTGTTCATGAGGTTCATAAAATAGGCAGGGGCATTGGTTAGTCCGAAGGACATTACAGTGAACTCAAACTGCCCGTAGCGGGTGACAAAAGCTGTCTTAGGGATGTCACTTTCCCTGATTTTGAGCTGAAAATATCCTGACCTTAGATCGATCTTGGAAAAATACTTGGCTCCTTTTAGCTGATCAAAAAGGTCATCAATCCTGGGAAGGGGGTACTTATTCTTAATGGTAACCTCATTCAGTGCTCGGTAATCTACACACAACCTCATACTCCCATCTTTCTTCTTGACAAATAGCACTGGGGCTCCCCACGGCGACGAGCTTGGTCTAATGAAGCCAATTTGTTGCAGTTCTTCTAGTTGCTTCTTTAATTCTGTCAACTCAGAGGCTGCCATCCTATAGGGTCTCTTGGCTATCGGAGAGGTTCCGGGGATAAGGTCTATGACGAATTCTATATCCCTGTCCGGCGGCATACCGGGAAGCTCTTCGGGGAACACATCTGGGTATTCGCTTACTACCGGGACTCCTTCTAAGGGCTTGGCTTCCAAGCTAAACACCATTGGGTCAAACTTACGGTCCCGGGTATGGCAGATCACTTGTACTCCTTCGGAGTTTGTTAGGTGTACCACTTTGTCGGTACAACCTATGAGACCATTGTGTCGGCTTAACCAGTCCATTCCAAGGATCACGTCTATTCCCCCAGACTTAAGTACTACCAAATCTGCTAGAAAGTCTACCCCACTTAAATTGATCCTTACCCGTGGACAACCTAATTGACAATTGATGTCGCCTCCAGGTGTCCGGGTTGATAGGGGTGTATTTAGTAGTACTGTAGGTATTTTGTGTTTTTCCACAAAGTTTGAGGATATGAACGAGTGCGAGGCTCCAGAATCAAATAGTACTGTTGCCAGAGCTGAGTTGACTAGGTACTCACCAAGCACTACGCCCTGAGCTTCTTGAGCCTCCTGCGCATCGATGTGATTGACGCGGGCTCGTCCAAATGATGGCTGGGACTGCTTCGTCTGCTGGCTGTTGTCGTTGTTGCGGATAGGCACTCGGTTGGCACCGGTCAGGGCTGGTCTGGGTCCATTCACTGTGTTGGAGAAGGCTGATGTAGCCGGCTTATTCTTGGCATAAGGGCAATTGGCAATGTAATGCCCTGTTTCACGGCAGTTGAAGCAGGCCCTAACATTGTTGTTGTCGGAGGCGGCTAGACTTGCATTGCTCTGCGGGGCCCTCATGGTATTCTGGCTCCTAGGCTGTGTGTCAGGGGCTCGTGATCCTGTCACTTGGGACTGAGTCCTATACTGCATTGGGGCCTGAGATCTTGGTGCAGTGTAGTTGGAGTTCCTCGCTTTTGGAAGCGGTCCTGTTGGCGGGCCTTACTTTCCAGGAATTTGCGTTTATTATCCTTCCTTTCTTCGGCTTTGGCCCTTTCTGTGAGGATAGCCTTGTTCATCAGGGTATTGAAGTCCTGATAGATCTGTGGGGTAAGCAAGATCCGGAGTTCTGGGCTTAATCCCTTCTTGAACATGTCTTGTTTCTTATCGTCGTCGTTCACTTCTTCCGGCGCATATCGGGCCAATTCTATGAACCGGTGGGTGTATTCTTCCACCGTCATGCTTCCTTGTTGTAGTGCGCGGAATTCATCCGCCTTGTGCTTCATGGTGGCCGAAGGAATGTGATAGCGGCGGAACTCCCTTACGAATTCTCCCCAGGTGATGGTAGAGTCATCTTCGGCTGCGGCACAATAGTTTTCCCACCAGGATAATGCTGTTCCGGTGAGCTGGTGGGCTGCTAGAAGGACTTTGTCCCGGTCCTGGCACTCGAATGGTTCGAGCTTCCTCTGAATCACTCGCAACCAGTCGTCTGCATCCAACGGGTTGCAGGATCCGGCAAAGGTGGGCGGCTTGGTCCTTAGAAAGGCCGTCAGCTTGTCGTTCATATTCTGCCCTCGTGGCTGCCGGTTAATGAGGGCATTGGCCAGCGTCTCCAGTATGAGGGTCTGGTTATGGATTATCTGCGCCAAGTCTCCGAGGGGTGGGGGTGGTGGTAGTGGCTCTCCTTCTTGACTTCCTCCTCGGTTCTGGCTTACTTCGTGTTCTCCTTGGGGAAGATCTTGTTCAACGGGCTGTGCTCCGGCACTAGCGGCTACGGGGTTCCGGCCACGGGAGGCCCTCGCGACGTTCCGGGGGGTCACCTGTTGATCGGGTAGATTGGGGTTACGTTTATGTGATGTTTAAGTTGTTTAATTCGTATAAGGCAGAATCTACCTTCTGCCGGTACTCATATAAACAATCAGCACACAACAAACCAGCACACAACATCACAAACAACAAGCACAAACCATTTTATTACTGCAAGGGGGGTACAACTTGGGGGTACGACTAGGTCTCGTGCTACTCGGCTAGGGTCTTGTCTAAGGGCACGTCTTAAGCTGGGGGGTGCATCACTGGGACGGCGTCGGTTATTCTATTCGCGAGGCGTGCCTTCTTCCGGGGCGGGGAAGGTGAGAGATCCTCGTTCGCCGTCCTCTAGGTTTCCATCTGGCAAGGGTTGCGCTGCAGCACCCCCTTCGACG
This sequence comes from Panicum hallii, assembly GCF_002211085.1. Taxonomy (NCBI): domain Eukaryota; kingdom Viridiplantae; phylum Streptophyta; class Magnoliopsida; order Poales; family Poaceae; genus Panicum; species Panicum hallii. The sequence continues at coordinate 46,178,611 of NC_038046.1, read as the reverse complement.
GCGGTGGCAGAACTTTCAGGGTTCTCGGGTGGAGCGTGTGTGTTCCCAAAGAGTGGTCCCCATCCTATGATGGGTGTCCCGAGTAAAACATGGTCTTCGCCAATTGCCGGGATTGGTGTTCCACTCCGGGTCCAATCTTGCATGCGCCGGTCTCGGGCTTGCCTGAGGCTCTCTTGGGCGACGGCTTCGCTGCTGACTGCGGCTGCGGCCCTTGCCTCGGCGTGGGCAGCTCGGATCTGCTGTAATCTCACTGCGAGCTCCGCTTGCTCGGCTCGATGGGTCTGCTCCCTTAGAAGGTTGACTTGCTCATCAAAGAGTTGGTCCAGGGCGGCTAGGTAAGTGGCCACTTGGTACAGGGGGCCTTCCTCATGGCGACGTCGCTCCAGGTTTCTCATGCGTGCCTCCTAGACTGGGGTTCTGATGGCCGGCGGGAAGAACTTTGCTGGCGTGGGGGCGAGGTGTTCTTCAAAAATCCGGCACAAATAACGGAGTGCTTTTCTGATGGCCAAGGGGTAGGTGTCCTGGTGTCTAAACCCCGTGGCAGTCACTCGCCAGGGCTGGATGTCGGGGTAGCGGTTGCTCCTGGCGATGACCAGGATCACCCTGCAGCGGAGGGTACCATGGTGTTCGTACTCTCGGCTGTAGTACCTCGGGCGTTCTGTAACGCCAAGGCCTTCCAGGGTGTTGATTAAGAGGCCGGGAAAGCCAGGTGCTGCTTGGCAATCGCCCTGGGTCCATCCTTCCTCAGCCATCTGAAACATGAACAGGGTAAACAGTCTAGCACAGATACAAAAGGGAGTGGATAACATTTATTATTGTAACACGGGGATACAGTTTTCATGGGCACGGGGTTATTAGGGTCGGGTTCTAGCTTGGAGTGCTAATCCTATTATGGGATTCTTCCTCGGTCCTGATGGAGCGCTTCTTTATTGGAAGGAACCGATCCATTTCATTTTCGGTCTGAGTACCCTTATCCCAATGGGTTTCCATGGGTTCTTCTTCTTCTTCCTCTATCCATCCACCTATTCCATTGTGGTTCTCGTATTCTTGCATCTGGGCTTGGAGGGCGGCTAAGGAATACTCGGCGCTTGCGGCTCTTGTCCATTGTTCCTCCAGCTCCTGGGTTATCTTTTCAATCCCATGGATTAGCTGCTTCAGTTGTGCCGCCTGTTCGCGGTAGAGTGCATCCAAGCCAGTAAGATAGATGGATAGGTGGGAAACCGTGTCTTCCAGGTCTTCTTCTTCTCGTCCGAGCCCCCTCATCCGGGCAATCCAAGTGCGTCCTCTTCCCTCAGCGGGTGGAAAAAATCCCATAGGAGTCCGCTGAAGGTGGTGCCTGTAGAGCACCCGCAGCCATCGCAGGGCTTTACGGGCGGCCTTTCGATAGGTGTCGGGGAAGCGGAAGCTAGAGGTGGAGATGAACCAAGGGTCCACATCAGGGTAGCGGGTGCTCCTCTCCACATAGACCATCATATCGCACCGAAGGGTGCCTCCGGCGATGTACTCACGGTAGGCATACTCCGGTGGTTCCATAATCCCAACGCGTTCCAGGCTGAGCAATAGTAACTTGGGGAGGCCGGGCTCTGCGTGGCAGATTCTGTTAACCCATCCATTGCCAGCCATCTGGAACAAGGCAAAGACCCGTGGTGAGTGTTTGTGCAGAAAATTTCTAAATCAGGACAAGTTCTAGGGCCTGAAAAGGGGTCTCGCTCCTAGGGTCACGTCCTACGGCCAGCCTACGGCTCTGATACCACCTGAAGCGTCCCCTCATCAGGGAAGACTTAAAAGTGTTGCTTTATCAGTCCCAGGAGGCTGATAACACTTTATTACATTAGATGGTACATTACCGTACAGCTTTACGCGGTAATGGGCAGTGAAGCGCCACTATCGCGAGGATTACAACTACAACCCACACTACTACACTAGCTACGAAAAGGGAATCATCAGAGTCTTGCGCCATGCGGAACTCCAATGGTGGCCTTATCCACAGGCACGACTGGGTGCAGGACGGAACCCTACTCGTTGTCTTCGGGGACGTAGTCAGGGTCTTCCGCTGTAAAAGTAAGAATGGGGTGAGTACAAACGTACTCAGCAAGTCCAATCACACCCACGGAGGGGGTATAACAGAATTTAATGCACAGGATAATCCAAGGATAAGGTCATGGTTTATTTACGGAAAACTCAGTTGTAAGCAAAGGTTTATTTTAAAATATTTCCAAAACAAGTTTTCTAGAACCAAAGAGCATATGGTGTCGATCCGCACAGGATCCAAGTTTTAATTTGCTACCGGACTCCCCGTCCGCCGTAGCACACGGCACAACTGCCGGACACTTTCCAAACGACTCACACCAGCCCATCCATTCCCAAAGAGAAACACTAGTTATGTGACCACACCGTAACTTGCCCAATACCGTGGGCACGGCTATTCGAATAGATTTTTAACTCTGCAGAGGTGTGCAACTTTACCCACAGGTGGGGTACCACAGCACGAACACCTTAGTGCCGGTGCAGATCCCATCAAAGCCCTTACCCATCTTAGCTAGACCTGACTAGCCACCACGGGATCTATCAAGGGGTCATTCGACCTATCACCGAGGTTTAACCGGGGCATAAGTCACACAGAGCTTATCCTGTCTCCCTGATCACCCGTTGCTCCCAGCTCTCCTGATGGCTATCAGACTAACTAGTGGGGTTAGGCCAAGCCGTTGCCCATACAACGGTCAAGTGGTTTGCACGACAGGAAGCTAGGTGAGACGACACATCAACTCGGTCCTTAGGGGTGACAAGATGGATATCTCCCTTCCACGCTCAACCACACAGGTACGAGCACACCAACGGCAATTCACACAGAAATGCCATCCATCCCGTCTAACTCACTTTTCAAAACCACATTTTATCCCTTCCCACACGCACACACACTTTCTTTGCAAAACCAGGTAGTCAAGGTATGATTATCACAAGTAGGGGTGGCTATCCTACCATGTTTTCAGCACACAAAACTATGCAATTTTATAAAACAGGCCTCTGGGTTGTGTTTATAAAAACTAGGACAGAAACATGCATCAAAGGGCGGGATTGAACTTGCCATCATCAAACCCTTGCGGGAGGTCCTGGTCGAAGCACTGTCCCTCGGGTTCGGGGTCGCAGAACTGGTCCCCGTTCGCTTGATCACACTCGGGAGCTTCCTCGTTCACTCCGTGTCCTATGACGCAACAAACAGTCATACAATCAAGCGAAAGAACTAAAAGCTTTTATCGTTGAGCTTGAATCGGAAATAATTTAGTTACGGAGGTAGGGGTAATATTTTTGGGTGGTTTCTTAATGGCATGGCTAGAACTATACTAGAAAGAGTGTGGTAAAGTTTCGGGTGGATCGGAGATCGTTTCGCACATAAAATGACGAGGTGAAGGGGGTTCGGGTGGTTAAACAGGGTTCCATGGCTTAGTCGTAACTCTCTGAAAAGAGCAAGGACCTTTTTGTAAATCCTAAAAAGACTCGGGGCATGCTAAAGAGTGTCAAGTGTATCTAGGTTCAAGTATTGGAGGGTTCAATTTAAATTAATAGGAAGAGCGAGGTTTCTTTTGCAAAAAGGGAGTGAATAGGGGAGTGTTCATGGGAAGGAGGGGGGGGGGGTTTTGGGGAAAAACAGTGAAGGGGGGGGCTATGGGCAAAATGCCCCTTCTTCCTCCTCTTCCGTGACAGGAAACAGTGGAGGGGGAACAGGGGCGGCGGCGGCGAGCACGCCGGCCAGCCAGGGCCAAAGGGGTGGCTCGGGGTAGGGGAATGAGGGAGAGGGGGGCACGGGGAACCCATCCCCGGCCTCACCTTGGGCCGAGGTGGAGCAGGCGGGCGTACCCACGGGGACAAGGGCGGCGGCACTGGGCGGCTCGGCGGGGCGGCGCTGGAGCAAGGGGGGCGGGGTCTAGGCGAGCGGTGGCGGTGGTGAGGTGCCGGGGATGCCCCTCGGCCCCATTTATAGGCGGCCGAGGCGGTGTAGAGGCGGGACCGCGCGGTGGCCGGCCTCCGGCTCGGCGGGCGCCATTGATGGCGTCTTGGCCTCTTGCGGCCGTCGCGACGCGGTGGCGAGGGTCAAGGCGCCACACGTGGGAGGGCGCTGTGCGGCCACAGTGGCGGGGAAGCGACGGGCGGCGCGGCGGCCGGGACGCGGCAGCGGCGGGCGGCGCGGCGTCGCGGGGGAACACGCGTGCGCGTGCGCGTGCGCGTGCGCGAGGGGGGGGGGAGAAAAGGCGGCATGGCTGGCGCGGCGGGGTGCAGCCAGGGGCCGGGCGGCTTTCTGGAGCAGGAGAAGGGAAAGGGAGAAGGGAGGAGAAGGGAGGAAGGGGAAAAAGAAAGAAGAAAGGAGAAAGGGAAAGGAGGAAAGGAAAAGAGAAAAGAGAAAGAGAGATTGGGAAAAAGAAAAGAAATGGGAAAGAGAGAGAGAGAGAAAGAGCGCGTGTCGGCGCCGGTCGCGGCGGCGACCGTGGCCGGTCGGCCACGCGCACGCGAGATTCGCGCGCTGCGCGAGAAGGGAATCGCGTCGGCGCTAATCGCGGCGGATGATCGCGCGCGGGTGGCAGGCCTCCGAGCGGCGCGGAATGGGACGGCGATAAAGTTTAGTGTCGATCAGAAGGGGTTAGGGCTAGGGTTTCGACGACGGGTGGTTTTCAATGGAAACACTCTAGCGCGTGATTTAATTTGGTAAATTTTCAGGGCGTCACATTACCTGAGGTGAGGGCTTGATGGATGGCTGCTTTAACTTCTAGACGAAAACTCCCGCTGGAACCTGTGCTCGAGTAGACCCCAGCTTGGACAGTATATCTGCGCCAACATTATGCTCCCATACCACATGATGAACCTCCAGGCCAGAAAACTTGTTTTCCAGCTTGCACACTTCTTGTACATAAGCGTCCGTCGTCTCCTTGTTGTAGTCCCTCTCTTTGTTGACTTGCTGAACGACTAGAAGTGAATCACCATATAAAAGAAGTCGCTTGATGCCTATTGATATCGCCAAACGTAGCCCGTGAAGCAGTGCTTCATATTCAGCTTCATTATTGGATACCTCCTAAAGGATTTGGAGGACATACTTCAGTTGTTCGCCTCTTGGAGAAATAAATAGGACTCCAGCACCACCGCCATCAAGCTTAAGAGACCCATCGAAGTACATGGTCCAGTGCTCCAGCTTGTCAACTGGAGTTGGAATTTGATTCTCTCTCCACTCAGCCATAAAATTGACTAGAGCTTGAGACTTGATTGCAGTGCGTGGCTTGAAGTCGATAGACAAAGCCCCCAGTTCCACTGCCCACTTTGATATACGCCCCGTGGCATCTTGATTATGGAGAATATCCGCTAACAAAAAATCCGTAATCATAGTGATCTTGTACTCATTGAAGTAATGGCGCAACTTCCTCGATGTAATCAGAATTGCATATAAGAGTTTCTGAACTGCCGGGTATCATACCTTGGATTCGGAGAGTACCTCGCTGAGGGGCCTCTGCACTCCAAACGCATGGCCTTCCTCGCTGCGCTCGACTACAATGGCACTGCTGATAACATGAGTTGTCACCGCAATGTAGAGTAGCATATCTTCTCCTGGCAATGGTGCTGTAAGGACCGGAGGAGACTGAAGGTGATGTTTCAGGTCTTCCAAGGCTTGCTCAGCCTCCTCCGTCCACTGGAACTTGTCTTGGCGTTTCTGGAGCTTGAAGAAGGGTAGTCCTCTCTCCCCGAGCCGGGAGATGAACCTGTTCAGGGCTGCCATACAACCTGTTAGCTTCTGCACATCTTTGATTGTGGCTGGAGCCCCCATATCAGTGATGGCCAAAATCTTCATAGGGTTGGCTTCAATTGCCCGATTGCTGATGATGAACCCGAGCAATTTCCCTGATGGTACTCCAAAAACGCATTTAGTTGGGTTGAGCTTCCATCGAAACCTGCATAGACTGCTGAACGTCTCTTCCAAGTCTGCAATCAGGCCCGTCAGGATTCCTAGTCTTGATGACCACATCATCCAGGTAGGCTTTAATGTTCCGATGCAGCTGATTAGCAAAACACATTTGAATCGCGTGTTGATAGGTTGCTCCTACATTTTTCAACCCAAAAGAAAACGGGGTGATGAACGTGGTTTTGATTTGATCTTCCTCCTTGAGTGCAATCTAGTGATATCCTGAATAACAATCAAGGAAGCAGAGGAGTACACAACCCGCTGTCAAGTCGACGACTTGATCTATGCGCGGTAGACCGAAGTGATCCTTTGGGCAATGCTTGTTGAGATCGGTGTAATCAACGCATATTCTCCATTCATTATTCTTTTTCCTTACAAGGATGGGATTAGCTACCCACTCTGGATGAATCACTTCTTTAATGAAGCCAGCCGCGAGGAGTTTAGCTATTTCCCGTTTAATTGCTTCACGCTTGTCGTGAGCAAATCATCGAAGGCGTTGCTTTTTGGGTACAGCCTATGGGTGTACATTCAGACTATGCTCGATCAGTTCCCTGGGCACCCCTGGCATATCCGCTGGTTTCCACATGAATATGTCTCGGTTAGCCCGAAGGAAACTGATGAGCGCGAGTTCCTATTTTTCATCTAAGCCCGCGCTGATGACGGCGGTCTTGGATGAGTCGCCCTCCTGGAGCTGGATCGACTTGAGGGCCACGTCGCCAGTCGACTGGATGCTCGACTTGCTAGCCTTTCTCGTAGGGATCTCCAGCCCGGCTTGGGAGAGATGCTGCGCGGCCGCGAGTATTTTCCCTGAAGCATCTGGCACACGCATAGTTGAAGCATACTGGATCGCCTCCTGGTTGCAATCATATGACTTCTTGAAGTCGCCTTGGAGAGTGAGTGTCGGTGTTTTACCGGCTGCCCACCGAGGGTTATACCCAAGGTGGTAAGTTTTAGGTGAGGAGACGCCGAGATCAGAAACTCAAAGGTGCAAGGAACACAAGATTTAGACAGGTTCGGGCTGCGAGGTGCGTAATACCCTACGTCCTGTGTGGTGGTTTGTATTCCCTTGGGTGTAGAAGTTGTATCTTGAATGGGTCCCTGCCCCCCGTTATATATCCGGGAGGTCAAGGTTACAAGAATCCTAGTCCAATACTAGATAACGAATCATAACCGAATAGAACTCGAGTAGATTCCTTCTGTATCGACTAGTTTTATCTCCTATTCATATGGAATAAATAATAGATAAATGAGGTAAATAAGAGATAAGACGGGATTTATATCTTAAGCCTGTTTAAACTACGTTATGTACACAGCCCCGTGGCCCCGGGTCTGACAGTGAGTACTCCACTTTGTCCAGGCATCTTGAGAAGCAGATAAACATAATGCGGCACTGCCATGAATTTGACGAGTGCCGAGTGGCCCAGTATGGCATGATAAGAAGATTCAAAGTTAGCAACTTCGAATTTAATGAACTCGGTGCGGTAGTTCTCCCTCGTGCCGAAGGTGACTGGAAGAACCACCGTGCCAAGTGGGTGAGCTGCATTAGCTGGGACAATACCATAGAAAGGAGACTTGCTTGGAACCAGCATGTCCGTGAAGTCCAGACCCATCTTTCTCAAAGTGCTGGCGAAGATAAGATTGAGACCACTCCCGCCGTCGATGAGCACCTTGGTGAGCCTAACTTCTGCCACCACCGGATCCAGAACCAGGGGGAACTTACCGGGCTCCGAAAAGCTTGTCCACTGATCATCGCGGGAGAATGAGATGGGCACCTCGGCCATGCGGAGTGGTCATGGTGCCGCCGGCTCGACGGACATGATCTCCCGGAGAAGCAGTTTTTGTTCTCGCCTGGAACCGAAGTCTCCATCAGCCCCGAAGATGACGTTGACAGTCTTTGAAGCATCCTGGAACTTCGCGTTGTGCGCTTGGTCCCCTTGGTCGTCATCTTCGGGTTCTTTGTCTACAGGCTTCTTGTTCTTCATGCCGCCACCAGGATTGCTGAATGTCCTCCGGAGGTGGTAGCAATAAATTGCCGCATGATTGGTGTCAGACCCGGGGCTACGAGGCTGTGTACATAACGTAGTTTAAATAGGGTTAAGAGATAAAGCCCGTCTTATCTCTTATTTATGTTGTTTTCTAGTCGTTTGAGTAGGAGATAAAGCTAGTCGGTATAGAAGGAAACTACCCGTGTTATACCTGGGTACGACTCCTTGGCTAGTATTGACTAGATCCGTGTAACCCTGACCTCCCGGATATATAAGGGGGGGCAGGGACCCATTCAAAACACAACATCAACACCCAAGGGAATACAAACCACCGTACTGGACGTAGGGTATTACGCACCTCGCAGCCCGAACCTATCTAAATCTTGTGTTCCTTGCACCTTCAAGTTCCTGATCTCGGCGTCTACTCGCCTAAATTTACACCTTGGGTATACCCTTCGGTGGTCAGCCGGTAAAACATCGACAGCTGGTGCGCTAGGTAGCGGAACGCATCGAAGATCCACCGACGAACTCGATGGCATCTTTCCAGTTCTCCAGGTCAGTACCTTCTCAGGTACAACATTTGTTTTTGGCTCGTGGGTCTGCATCGCAGATGGTGCGGGCAGTTTCCGTCGGTTCCTCGTCAACATGAAGTTGAAAACTCCTGCGGCGGGTTCTCATAGCGAACTCGACAGTTCGTCGATGATCTCGATGATTTGTCAATCCTTGGATCTGGTACGAGGACCGAGGAGGAGTCTGCTTCCAGCACGACTTCATCCAGCGCTGCAACAACCTTCCTTGGGTTGGATTTGTTCCAATATGAGGGCTCGTGTAGCCGATCGCAACTCGGTCTACGCAATTTGGCCACTGATCTCCAGGAGGCCAACATCTCCGAGTCTCTCTCCACATTGGAGGAATACTTGGACACTCTACTCCAAGTCGGAAAGCCCGAAGCCACCGCACGTCGGGGGGCTTCGGGTTGTTTTGGTGCCAACGGTCTGATGATCACCTCCACTCCGGAGGGGCGTTTCGTGCATTGGAAGGGCATGAAACTTTCTAATCTACTCGAGGCCGAAGATCGACTTGTGGCACACCTCGAGCCTTTGCCTTTTTAGGAGGGTAGGCCGTTAGCCACCGTGGCGGAGTCGACCGAGCTAGTCAACGCGAGCTCTAACGAGCTCATCTCACGCCAGGTGCTGATGGCCGAAGAAGGCTAGGACGACGGTGACTTGCCCATCATCGACTTTGATGCGATATCTGAATATGAGGCCACAGCCAACACCGGCGACAAGAATGACGCCGATCGTGAGGCATGGAGGACCCGGAACAGAGCTCGCGCAGCTTGCCGAAGGAGGGTCAATGAGCCCATGCGATCCATGCATCGCGAGCTTGACGCCGAATTTGCTGCCGTAAGCGAGCGGGGCTTCAGGACTCCGGTGGCCAATATCGCCAGGGTTACGGCCATACTCGGCGCAGTAACGATCCGAACGTGCATCAAGCACTTCGTTATGCGCAGAGGGCCTAGATTCAGCTTGATCAGCAAAACCCAGAGTGTAACCTCACGGAGGAACGCGTGGGCGAAAGCCAAAGCCAGGCTCACAGCCGAACGGCAGGTGGCCGTCCTCAACCTCAGCGCAGCAACAACAAAGCTCGCGGGAGTCAGGCTCCTGGCGGGAGGCAGCAGCCACCTCCAGAAGGTAACCCGCGATAGGCCAATCATCGGCCTCCTCCAGAAGACCTGCGCCAGCACATCAATGAAGGCCGCGACGCGCGGTCCGTGATCGATTCCTGGCGCAAAGTGCGTGAAGAAGTCGAGACAGAAGGTACGGACTGCAGCGACCGTTTCCCAGCTTTCTCCACGCGGTTCAGCAGTTACAAGTACCTCGAGGGCTTCAAGCCGATCGGCATCACCAAATATGATGGCAAAGAAGCTCCTCAGCAATGGCTACGTTGCTACTCCACCTCCATTGAAGTATCAGGGGGCTCCAACGTCACCAAGGTCGTCTACTTCCCGATGGCTTTGGACCCTGCGCCACTCACGTGGTTCGAGAGCCTCAGCAACAACTCGATCGACTCCTGGGAGTGCCTCAAGAAGGTCTTCATCGGCAACTTCCAGGGGCCGATCACTCATGCAGGTACTTGTCATGATCTTGCTCAATTGAAACAGGAACATAACGAGCTCCTACGGTCCTATACACACCATTTCTTTGATGTCCACGCCACCATTGCGAATATCTCGGAGGAGGACATCATCGACTGCTTCTACAATGGCATCGCCGATCCAGGCATCTACAGAGACTTCAGGCGGAACAGGCCGAAAACTGTTGCAGGGCTTCGTGACATGATGCACGATTGGTCCGAGCAGGAAGAGAAGTTGCGGGAGCGGTTCCAGAGGCGCAATGATAGCAATCCGAGGCGTCCTCATGACAACCGCAACGACAAGAGCCAGTGGGACTATTCGGGTCCATCCCGAAAACGCAAGGCAGATGATCTCATCGCGGCTGTGCATCGTCCCTCGCGAGGCAAGAAGTTGATGATGCAGGAGGAGTTCGAGAAGCTCCAGCAGAAGAAATGCCCATGGCATCCAGGTGCCAATCACGCGGCAATCGGTTGCTACCATCTCCGGAGGACATTCAGCAATTCCGTTGGTGCCAAGAAGAACAAGAAGCCAGTGGACAAAGAACCCGAAGACGACGACAAAGGGGACCAAGGGCGCAACCCGAAGTTCCAGGATGCTTCAAAGACCGTCAACGTCATCTTCGGGGGTAATGGAGACTTTGGTTCCAGGTGGGAACAAAAACTACTTCTCCGGGAGATCATGTCCGTCGAGCCGGCGGCACCACGACCACTCCGCTGGTCAGAGGTGCCCATCTCGTTCTCCTGCGATGATCAGTGGACAAGCTTTTTGGAGCCCGATATGTTCCCCTTGGTCCTTGACCCGGTGGTGGTAGAAGTCAGGCTCACCAAGGTGCTCATTGACGGTGGGAGTGGTCTCAACCTCATCTTCGCCAACACTTTGAGAAAGATGTATCTGGCCTTCACGGACATGCTGGTTCCAAGCAAATCTCCTTTCTACGGCATTGTCCTAGGTAATGCGGCGCACCCACTTGGCACGGACTCTCCGAGGCGACCTGAAGAAGTCATATGATTGCAACCAGGAGGCAATCCAATATGCTTCGACTACGCTTGTGCCAGATGCTTCACGGGAAGTACTCGTGGCTACGCAGCAGCTCTCCCAAGCTGAGCTGGAGATCCCTTCAAGGAAGACCAGCAAGTCAAACATCCAGTCGACTGGAGACGTGGCCCTCAAGACGATCCAGCTCCAGGAGGGTGACTCATCTAAGACCGCCGTCATTGGCGCGGGCTTAGATGGGAAATACGAACTCGGGCTCGTCAGTTTCCTTCGGGCTAACCGAGACATATTCACGTGGAAACCAGCGGATATGCCAGGGGTGCCCAGGGAACTGATCGAGCATTGTCTGAATGTACACCCACAGGCTGTGCCCAAAAAGCAATGCCTTCGAAGATTTGCTCACGACAAGCTTGAGGCAATTAAACGGGAAATTGCTAAACTCCTCGCGGCTGGCTTCATTAAAAAAGTGATTCATCCAGAGTGGGTAGCTTATCCCGTCCTTGTAAGGAAAAAGAATAATGAATGGAGAATGTGTGTCGACTACACCGATCTCAACAAGCATTGCCCAAAGGATCACTTCGGGCTACCGCGCATTGATCAAGTTGTCGACTCGACGGCGGGTTGTGTACTCCTTTGCTTCATTGATTTTTATTCAGGATATCACCAGATTGCGCTCAAGGAGGAGGATCAAATCAAGACCGCGTTTATCACCCCATTCGGGACTTACGGTTACAAAAACTATGTATTTCGGTTTGAAAAATGCAGGAGCAACCTATCAACGCGCGATTCAGATGTGCTTTGCTGATCAGCTGCATCGGAATATTGAAGCCTACGTGGATAACATGGTCATCAAGACCAGGAATGCGGACAGCCTGATTGCAGACTTGGAAGAGACGTTCAGCAGCCTACGCAGGTTTTGGTGGAAGCTCAACCCAACTAAATGCGTTTTTGGAGTACCATCAGGAAAATTGCTCGGGTTCATCGTCAGCAACCGGGAAATTGAAGCCAACCTTGTGAAGATTTCAGCCATCACTGATATGGGGGCTTCGGCCACAATCAAAGATGTGCAGAAGCTAACAGGCTGTATGGCAGCCCTGAAAAGGTTCATCTCCCGGCTTGGGGAGAGAGGACTACCCTTCCTCAAGCTCCTGAAGCGTCGAGACAAGTTCCAGTGGACGGAGGAGGCCGAGCGAGCCTTGCAAGACCTGAAGCATCACCTTCAGTCTCCTCCGGTCCTTACAGCGCCATTGCTGGGAGAAGATCTACTACTCTACATTGCGGCAACAACTCATGTTGTTAGCAGTGCTATTGTAGTCGAGCGCAGCGAGGAAGGCCATGCATTTGGAGTGTAGAGGCCTGTGTACTTTGTCAGCGAGGTACTCTCCGAATCCAAGGTACGATACCTGGCAGTTCAGAAACTTTTATATGCAATTCTGATTATATCAAGAAAGTTGCGCCATTACTTCGACGAGTACAAGATCACTGTGGTTACGGATTGTCCGTTGGCGGATATTCTCCATAATCAAGATGCCACAGGGCGCATATCAAAATCGGCAATGGAACTGGGGGCTTTGTCTATTGACTTCAAGCCACGCACTGCAATCAAGTCTCAAGCTCTAGTCGATTTTATGGCTGAGTGGAAAGAGAATCAAATTCCAACTCCAGTCGACCAGCCAGAGCACTGGACCATGTACTTCGATGGGTCTCTTAAGCTCGATGGCGGCGGTGCTGGAGTCCTATTTATTTCTCCAAGAGGCGAACAACTGAAGTATGTACTCTAGATCCTTTGGGATGTATCTAATAATGAAGCCGAGTATGAAGCACTCCTTCACGGGCTACGTTTGGCGATATCACTAGGCATCAAGTGACTTCTTGTATATGGTGATTCACTTCTAGTCGTTCAGCAAATCAACAAAGAGTGAGACTGCAACAAGGAGATGATGGACGCTTATGTACAAGAAGTGCGCAAGCTGGAAAACAGGTTTTCTGGCCTGGAGGTTCATCACGTGGTACGGGAGCATAATGTTGGCGTAGATATACTATCCAAGCTGGGGTCTACTCGTGCATAGGTTCCAGCGGGAGTCTTTGTCCAGGAGTTAAAGCAGCCATCCATCAAGTCCTCACCTCAGGTAACCACCGATGCGGGCCTTCAACAACCTGATCGGGAGGTTATGATGCTTGGTGAGGACTGGAGAGAGGCTTATATCGATTTCATCCGGGATCAAAGATTACCAGCGGGGATGGACGCAAGAAGCGCAGAGGCAGCTCGTGTCATGCGCAGAAGTAAGGGGTTCATCCTGGTCGACAGCAAGCTTTACTAGCGTGGTGCACGTTCAGGCGTTCTCATGAAGTGCGTCACGAAAGAAGATGGCTACGACATACTATGGGAGATACATGAGGGCATTTGGGGTTACCATGCAGCTTCACGAACGTTGGTGGGGAAAGCATACAGAGCTGGTTTCTGGTGGCCCACCGCAGTGTCCGATGCTGAGGATCTTGTGCGGAGATTCCAAAACTGCCAATTCTTTGGCAAGCAATCTCACGTCCCAGCTCACAGTCTCATCACCATAATGCCATCCGGGCCGTTTGCTTACTGGAGCCTTGATATAATTGGGCCCTTCACAACAGCGCCAGGCAGTTTCACCCATGTATTGGTGGCTATCGACAAGTTTACCAAGTGAATCGAGTACAAGCCGATAGCCAAGCTCACCTAGATCAAGTTGTTGATTTCATTTCCGATATCTTGCATCGCTTTGGCTTCCCGTATACCATCATCACGGACCTGGGATCAAACTTCACGGCCAACCAGTTTTGGGAGTTCTGTGAAAATGCGTGCATTGAGGTCAAATATGTCTCTATTGCACACCCAAGGGCAAATGGTCAAGTCGAGAGGGCGAACGGCATGATAATTGATGGCCTCAAGAAATGACTCTATGACAAAAATAGCAAGAAAGGAGGAAAGTCGATACGCGAATTGCCACATGTCGTCTGGGGGCTCCGGACTCAGCCGTCCAAAGCCACAGGACAAACACCATTCTTCCTCGTCTACGGCTCTAAAGCTATCTTGCTGGCCGACATCATGTGGAAATCCCCACGAGTTGAAATGTACAATGAAGGCAAGGTGGATGAAGCAAGGCAGTTAGAGCTTGATTCTGTCGAAGAGGCTCGCTACACCGCTCTTGTTCAGTCAGCACGATACCTGCAGCTGATCCGGTGATATCATGATCGCAGCATGAGGGAACGGTCATTCAATATAGGCGATCTGGTCCTACACCGCATCCAGGATGAGTCCGGCTTACACAAGCTCAACTCAAGGTGGGAAGGCCCGTTCATCATCAAGCAGGTTATAAGTCCGGGGTTGTATCGACTATAATACCCCGAGGGCCAAGATGTGCTGAATTCTTGGAACATCCAGAACCTGCGCAAGTTTTACCCATGAGGTAGCGTGCGGGGATAGCTATTCTCAGGATGCCTAGGCGGCCTTTTTCTTCCGAATCGGTTTGGAGGCTACATGTCACAAAATTTGGAATGTAAATTTCTCTGTTAACAGATGGAGGCTCCAGCCACGTTCATGTTTCAATGACTTCTTGTCATGAGTTGTGACGGAGGCTACGGCCACGTTCATGTTTTATCACCTTCGTGTTATAAGTTTTGATGGAGGATACGGCCACATTCATGCTTTATTTGAATCGACTTTCGCCGTGACCTTTGATGGTCGCTTGCGACGATGATCATATTTTTCCCAATAAGTTCGATCTGTTCGATTGGTTTATACCTAACTTGTTGGATGGATTCGCATGAGGAGCTATTTCGACTATGCCCAAAGTCGTTGCACTCAGGGTAATTTCAATTTCTTGCCATAAGCACAGCAGTCACGCTATGATGCTCGCGTTCTTTCCCAACTAGTTCGATCCGTTCGATTGGTTTATACCTAACTTGTTGGATGGGCTCGCATGAGGAGCTATTTCGACTATGCCTAGAGTCGTTGCACTTGGGGTAGTTTTGTTTTTCCTGCCATAAGCACGACTGTCTCGTGACGATGCTCGCGTTCTTTCCTAACTGGTTAGACCCGCTGGATCGGGTTATATCTAACTTGTTGGATGGGTTCCTACCCGGAGCTCCTACGACTACTTCTAGGGTCACTGCACCCGGGGTAGTGTCTACTACTTAGCCTTTAAATCTGGATGACAATTCAGCTAAGGCACATACAAATAGAAATATTAAAGATAATTATACATAATGAAATGAGTACTTGTTTTTACATCTCAATCCTGCAGTACACTTTTTACTATTTGTTCTGCTACAGGTTGGGCTTCTTGGAGATACTCATTGAATTGTTCTTTGGAACATTCCGCAGCCACTCCCTGCACAAACGTTTCTAGTTGAGCGTCCGGCCAAAAGGATTTCACAAAGGCAAGAGCGTGGCTGACACACGCGACCGGGGATTCTGTGAGGAAACTGACGACCTTCTGTGGCACTCCGAGAAGTCGCTACAGCAAGAGCCGCTCGCCTGTTTTGCCGTCTTCCTACGGGTTCACCATGTCCACTAGCTTCTGGGCGGCCCCCCCTGAGGTTCTCCAGCTCCTTTTGCCGCTGCTCCTTTTTTTCGGCAGCCGACGAACTGTTGTTCGGTGTCAGCGATGACCTTCTGCAGTCTCTCGATGTCATCTGCGCGGCGATACAACATATTCTTCACGTTAGTAAGCAGCTCTTCTTTATATGTTAAGATTTTCCTAAGCTCTACGGTGAAGTTATTTTCAGAATCCAAGATAAATTGTTAAGTGGAAGTACTTGAGGGAAGTAAGGGCTTGCCTTGGTGCGCCTTCTTTTGTTCCTTGAGTTGTTCCTCGAGATTGCGCAGATTGCCCAAGAGATTGCGCAGGCACCCCCTACAACGGCTAGATTTTTGGTTGTGGGCTGTGGTTTTACCCGGAAAAGGAAGCGGAAAAGATCCCAATGGGGTTCGATTCCAAGGAAGGCTTCACAAAAATGGATGAAGATTGCGATATGGCAAATGGAATTCGGGTTGAGATGATGGAGCTCAAGCCCGTAGAAATAAAGAAGGCTACGGAAAAAAGAGCAAGAGGGGAGGGCCAGACCCCGTTCGGCAAAATGGTAAAATGTGACTATTTCATCTACATTTTCCATGGGGAAAGGTTCGCGAAAAGAGGGACGCCAGTTTACAAGACTCTTGTCTTGGAGCAATCCCTCGGAAACAAGTTTATTGAGGTCGTTTTGGGAGCACTTACTGTAGACGCCATCCTTCTTCTTCCCATCCTTCTCAGATCTCTTGGGCGCCATTTCCAGATCCGCTCGCCACGAGTTGCTTGGGGGCTGCGGGGAAAGGGGCGGGGAGATTTGGTTGGATTGGGGCTCTCCAAGAGGGAGAGGGCGGAATGCGGCTCTATTTGGGGAATTTGGAAAGTTCTTGGTGGATTGCAGATTGGTAGCACAGTATTTACTTGGCGTTACCACGGGGTTAAAATAACCAGCGATTGAATACAGTTTTACTATTTTGAAGTTGAAGAGTTATTTTAGGGAATATTCGGAAGCTGAGGGGTCATTTGGTGGATTGTTTAGATAAAATATTCGATTAATCATTTTTCAGGGTTAATTGTTCCAAAAAAAGGGGTTTTTCGAATTCCAGATCTAACTTCCATCATTTGTACCATCACACCAGTTATTTACCATGTGGACATTTTTTCACTGCATACCATGACTTTTGGATCCTTATTTCCAAACCTGACAGATTTGGATTCAAGGCTAGGGGGCTGCGGGATATGTGGCATCGACTACTTATTTTTTGAATTTATTTGAAAAGTAAGTAAGGAAGATTCAAGACTAATGCGACCCTCAGCCTGATTCTCCGATTCAACCTCAGGCTCGGGGGCTACTCCATATGGAGTGCTATTTTTCAATCGCACACCATACCAAAGAAGTAATTCGGGGCATGAGCACCTCATAGCTTCGATGCAGCCAAAAAAATACTTAAAGAAGAATTTCAAGACGGAGCTTCAAAAGAAGCCGAAGACTACTTTGAAAGTACTCGAGAAGCCTGCAGTACTCAGCTACGAAGAGCTCGGGGGCTTGTTAGACCCGGGGCTACGGGGCTATGTACATAACATAGTTTAAACAGGGTTAAGAGATAAAGCCCGCGTTATCTCTTATTTATGTTATTTTCTACTCGTTTGAGTAGGAGATAAAGCTAGTCAGTACAGAAGGAAACTATCCGAGTTATACCCGGGTACGATTCCTTAGCTAGTATGGACTAGATCCGTGTAACCCTGACCTCCCGGATATATAAGGGGGGGGGGCAGGGACCCATTCAAAACACAACATCAACATCCAAGAGAATACAAACCACCATACAGGACGTAGGGTAATCCACACCTCGTGGCCCGAACCTATCTAAATCTTGTGTTCCTTGCACCTTCGAGTTCCTGATCTCGGCGTCTCCTCACCTAAATTTACCACCTTGGGTATACCCTTCGGTGGGCAGCCGGTAAAACACCGACAATTGGCACCTAGATGCCATGGTCATTTCTTCTGCAGGAGCTTCTCAAACTCTTCCTACGTCGTTGACTTCTTAACTCACGAGGGACGATCCACAGCCGTGATGAGATCATCTG
Source organism: Panicum hallii (assembly GCF_002211085.1). Classification (NCBI taxonomy): domain Eukaryota; kingdom Viridiplantae; phylum Streptophyta; class Magnoliopsida; order Poales; family Poaceae; genus Panicum; species Panicum hallii. The sequence continues at coordinate 46,160,926 of NC_038046.1, read as the reverse complement.
GCTTGCGTTTTCGGGATGGACCCGAATAGTCCCGCTGGCTCTAGTCATTGCGGTTGTCATTTGGACGCCTCAGGTTGCTATCATTGCGCCTCGGGAACCGCTCTCGCATCTTCTCTTCCTGCTCGGACCAGTCATGCATCATGTCACGAAGCCCCGCAACAGTTTTCGGTCTGTTCCGCCCGAAATCTCTGTAGATGCCTCGGTCGGTCATGTCGTTGTAGAAGCAGTCGATGATGTCTTCCTCCGAGATATTCACAATGGTAGCACGGATATCGAAGAAACAACGTGTATAGGACCGTAGGAGCTCATTACGTTCCTGTTTACATTGAGCAAGATCGTGACGATTACATGCGCAAGTAGCCATTGCTGAGGAGCTTGCTTGCCATCATACTTGGTGATGCCGATCAGCTTGAAGCCCTCAGGGTACTTGTAACTGCTAAACCGTGCGGAGAAAGCTGGAAAACGGTTACTGCAGTCAGTGCCCTCTGTCTCGACTACTTCACGCTCTTTGCACCTGGAATCGATTACGGACCGCGCATTGCGCCCTTCATTGATTCGTTGGCGCAGGTCTCCTGGAAGAGGCCGATGATTGGCCTGTCGTGGGTTACCCCCTGGAGGTGGCTGCTGCCTCCTGCCAGGGGCCTGACTCCCGCGAGCGTTATCGTTGTTGCTGCGCTGAGGTTGAGGACTGTGGCAGAACCAACCTGAATTATACCGGCTCAAGTATGCGAGTCCATTCCAGAGGGCTCCGACGTACTTCAAACGGTATAATCCCTTGGCCTGTCGGGTAACGTCCCGATAAACCACCGATACACAGGATCAAATAAGGTTACCTCACACGAAGGTGAGTCCAGAGATACAATCACCATTATATTTTACATCACAGGGAATCACTTTACAAGAGTTTCCAACAATAGAGCAAAGTTTCAAATTTAGAGAAAACAATACAAACGGATAAAGTTAGGGTTTTTAGCAGCGGAAATCATACATGATGACCTACAGCACGTCGTCAAGACGGATGTCATGCTAAGCCCAGGCACGACATCACTCGATATCACCAGTGCTGGCCAGGGACGGATCCCATTCCACGGACCAATCATCTGGAAGAGCACAGGGCCAAGGCAAGGGAAGAGTAGGGTCTTCACAGATATCACCTGAAAAACATACAACTAGCAAGGCTGAGTATACTAATACTCAGCAAGGCTTACCCGTCTCATGGTATACTTAGCCATGTAACTAGACTTATGAAGGCTTTTAGCTTTGGGTATAGTTTTCAGCTGAAAAGCATTAAAGAGTAGATCCTTAATATCAACTTTTAGCTTTCAAGTTCTATGTGATTATTCATTCTAGATAACCACCTATAACTAAGCAAGCATGGTATACTCTTTAGCCAAACATCATCTTTAATAGCCATACAGTTCCTCTTGTTACTCTATGTGGTAAAGGGGATAAGCAGTCTCATTCATCGTGAGAGAAGGACGATTCCTGAATCGAAATTCAACCATGCATGGTAAACCTAACTCACACGCTTGGAACACCAAAGGGTCGTTCCGAAGCAACCGTTTGCCTTTCATTCCGACTCGTGGATCAGATCCACCACAAGCGACTGCAGGACCATACGCACTTCCAAAGTGCAGGACGTATGTCTGTAGCGCGACTACAAAACTAGTACTCCTGGTTGCCCAGCAACACGTATTCCTGCACGTCGAACTAAGTAACCAAAAGAAGCAAATACATGTGGTGGGGGGTATGTCCACTCCTCGGGCCAATTGGTTACTAGGCTTACGGCTTACCATATTTCACGGCATGTGGCTAGTACTTTCAAACGCTTAACCACCGCTACCACACACTGCGGCCTTATCAAGTTCCACAACACAGACGGGGTATCATCTCAACCATGATACCTCACAAAACTCCCGTCCGTCATCCTTATAGTGATAACAGGAATGTAAACATTACAACTCCTATATATCGCGCGAGTGATAGGAAATCACTCGACTTCTACCGGTCCTATAAGCAAAGCAGCTATTCGGACTCAAGTTCTAGTGTTCAATACATAGGTTCCTAGAATTATGCAACTAAGGTTTACAAACAACTCCTAAGAACCTAATGCATAAAGATATATATAAATAATATAGTTCGCAGTATAAATAAAGTAAGCGTTATGTCCGGGGCTTGCCTTTGCTGGTGGGACTGAAGTCAGTAAGGTTAAGATCTTCCGAACTTTGGTTCGGGGCTTCAGAGAATTCCGCGACGAAGTTCCTGGGGTCTTCAGAATAAACTCCTTCTGGTTCCGGAATCAGCTGATAATCTCCGTCGGCGAGAGTGGTCGAATCTATATGATATGCAAGATGGAGTTTAATGAATGCATGCACTTTCATTTCAATTCACGATAAAGTTGCAATCCAAATAAAGGAACATTACATTTCGACAATCAACCTAACTACCCTGTACTGGGCAGTCATTTATCAGGTATCAACCAAACTAACTAGTTACGTTAAGCAACAGGGTGGGTTACCCTAAACACCTATACTAACTTCACTAGGTAGCATGTTTGGTTATCTAATTGGTTGGTGTATAGATCTTGGCCTTAACCGATAAAGATGCATCAGGTTTAGCCTATTGATGTGCTTTGGTCATGTCTAACAGAGGTGTGTCTACTGTGCTATCTTACTGATCTAGAGTTGTATACTTTGGCCTATGTAGCCGATAGATAGGTGCATCGGTTTCCTAATTAATCGATGAAAACATCGATTACTTTAGCAAAAGTTGTGTTTTCTAAAGCAGTTGTGTCTTAACTGAGATGTGCTTAAGTGTTATCCTAGGTAACTAGGTGTGGTTGCATCGGCTGGATTACGTCAACACAACAATTGAGTGCCGTACAGCCGATGGGGTTATCTAGGTTAGACCTATTTCAAGAATTAGATATAACAAAACACTAATATTAAACTAGGTTGGTGAGACCATAAGTGCGGAATTGGACTAAAAGGATGTGGTTTAGGGTATGTAACCGGTAAGCATATAGCCGATCTCTCAGCCGATAAATCGGCTAATAACAGTGTGTGGATAAGGATGGGAAAACTAAGGATTGACCGGCTATATTTGACCGCTATGGGAAACAACTGGAATCGGCTTAGATCAGTGGATAACAGAACTCTAAAATCGTGTGTATCTCCGATACGTCGACTATGTGCAGCCGATACGTTATCTAAATCGGAGGGCTAGTTGATCACTGTGTGCATCGGCATAGCCGATTTGTGTTTTTAGCAAACTAGTCGATCTGTGAACATCAGCATGCTAGCCGATCAGGGTATGTAACTATTTGATTGTGCATTGGTAAACTAGTCAAGAGTGTGAACATCGGCCGAGCTAATATGTGCGCATGTGTTAGATTTGTGAGTCGGCACAAATAGCTGATTACCTATGCTGTACTGGCTGTGCTTCGCCGATAGATATGTTCTCTATTGGATGTGCCTATCCGATTCTTGACTGGAGTGTTAACCGAAGCAATTAGTGTTTGATGGGTTTGATTACATCAGCAAAACAACCGATCGACGCATAGCCGACGCGGTTGTCTAGATCGGACCAGGTCGGTCAGGGTACTAGCATCGGATCGGACCGATAGGGTGGTTAACATCGGGCCGATGGGCTTTTGCCAGTAGGGAAGAAGTTAAAAGGCTCATGGCCGATGAGGTCACGCCTATCGAAAATCGGCTGAACTAGTAGCCGATTGCTAAGCATAGCTACAAAGGTGTATCAACTAAGTAGTCAATACACAAGGTATACTAGGATCTTTACATAGGAAGGGGCTCTAACAAGATTGTAATCAGGACGAGAGCAAAGGTATGAGCCTCCATATGAATAAAGGTTAACCAAACATCACACATCTCTATTATAAAAATATGAGCTAACACTACCAAACTTATCAACAATACAACACATGATACACTACACTAGCACAATAGACAAGCGGATTTGTACAAACATGGACCGAAAACTGATATTAATTCAACAAACATGGTTTTTAACTTTTTAGGAAGCTTAATAAATGATCTATAATTTTCTTATATAATTTTATTATCATTTTAGGTGATTCAAAAGTTAACCAAAGTGAATCACGTAAAGAATATTTTTATCCAGAATTGGACAGATTCTGACCTACACTTTAAACAGTTATATCTAGAGCTACAAATCATTAAGAGACACTCTTACATTTTAGAAAGCTCAAGAAACGTAATACAACTCAGTATACTAAGCAATGATTCAAAGTTTAATTGAGCCAAACAACACAAAGGCACTTAAATTCCATAGTTAAAGAGCAGGAAAAGACTTGAAAATTTTTATACAAGGCTAAACAAGAGGTACACAAGCTATATTTCAAAAATTAGCTGCAATCCAAAAGGTTAACACTCAAGAACTCATGGTACAAAAAGGGAACTTACGCTCTGAATCATTTACATTCAATTCATGATTATAGCATTGATTTAATTAAAAATAGAAATTAAAATATTTCAAGTTTAAATTAAATTCAAAATTGAATGTGAACCTTGAATAATTAAGGTTATAAAGTTTTGAAAATTTAAACACCGATCAATTGCATACTTAAAAGATTCTGACCCGGAGATCTAATTTGATAAGCTTTAAAGGATATACCTAGCTAATTCTACGATAAACAAATTGAATTGCTCAACTTAAAAGAATTTAAATCACAAAATAAACTTAGGTTTGAAAATTTCACATCAATTCATACATCAATTCATACTTAATCTATAGAGATTGCATACCAAAAATCATGATCAATAAAGTTAACATGTAGGAGTTATGGACATTACACTCTCTTATCTTAGATTTAACATAGATTCAAAAACATTTGGTTTCATATCAAACTCACTTAATAGAAGTGGTAGAGCTCAAAATCTAGTTTCTAACAAAACTGGTTTTGCAATTTTTGGAATTTCCTACTATTTTCTATGGATTATACAAGTCAGCAGTAACACTTCACATGAATAACAAACACTCTTACACAAAGGTCCTCAAACAACACTATTTCTATGAGTCTAGAACTTGCAGAAAACCCCCTGACCTTGTCTCAATTGTTGCACGGGGTCCTTCCTATGATCTTGAAGCAGAGGAGGCGCCGTGGGGGTTCGGTTCCAGTGGGAGGAGGTCATGCTGGGGGCCGGGGAGCTAGAGTAGTTCACCAGGAGTCCGTTTTGGGGATCAGAAGGCGAGCAGGAGGGCCAAAAGGAGGTCCTCCACGGTGGGGAGGCGGAGCTCAGTGGAGCAGACAGCTCCGGCCGGGGAGGGCAAGGGCGGCGGTGGGGTCCCGACCTGGGGAAGAGCCGGGGTGGTGCAGCTCCGGTCTGGGGAGGGCAGGGGCGGCGGCATGGACCCAGCAGCGATGGTTGGGGCAGCCTAAATCAGAGGGGCGGCGGCGCACAGTAGGGAGAAGAGAGGAGATGGCAGGCGGCGGTTGCAGAGGGATGTGCACAGGAGGTGGAAGGAGGATAGGGGCGCAGTGCACGAGAGGGAGGCGGCACAGGCGCTTGCGGGAGGAATCGAGGCGCGGTGACCCGAGATGGCTGGAGCGGCAGTGGAGATTGCTCGGCGTGGCTTGAGCAGGATGAGGAAGAAAGGGATAGGAAGTAAGCAGCGCTGGGAGAGGATAAGGCCACGGGGAAAGCGGCAGGGAAATTGGATCAGCTAGAGCTGGGGCGACGCGTGGAGAATTTGCAGCAGGAGGTGGCAAGAACGGCGGTAGAGCGGCGAGCTGCAGAACATAGAAACAGAGGAGCGCCAGAGGAGGAAGAGAAAGGGAATTTCCTGAGGACTTGTTTATAATTTTAGAAAATTACAGGGACCTCTTGGTAAAGACAAATTTAACCACTGTTCTAGGGCTCAAACAAAAATGTGACCAAAATGAAAGTTGTACAACTTTTTAAGCTCTACAACTTTGTTTTAGAGTTTGAACTCCAAAACTCAAAATATGAAGTCTTATTTTAAGACTTGAACTAAACTTGAATTTTATAAAATCTTTGTCATTGTTAGTGTAAATTACATATAACCTTGGACCTGTTTGCAAGATGCTATGTAAGTCATAATTACTTAAGTTATTACCCTTTGGCCTCTAGTAATTTTGGAAAGTTACTTTTGTAAACCACCTATTTTGCATAAAAAGACTTGTACTTTTATAAAATTACATAAATACCCTTAGTTTGACCACTTTACCCACAATTTTTACACAATTTAACATATACATTTCAAATGAAGCTTTTGGATTTATATATATATATTCTTACAAAGGGTAAAATAAGCAACCCTAGGTTTTTCCCGTAATTCCAAAAGTTAACCTTTTTACTTGCACTTTTAAATTTTCAAAAGCTTCACACAAACACACACCAGCTTTACAAGTACACGAACTGTCACAACCTCCCCCCTAAAAAGAATCTCGTCCCGAGATTCGGACGAAAGACTCTGAAGGGAAGAGAAGTAAATCACCCATCAAAAGTGGCAAGAAGCAATCACACCAGAGAAGATTGAGGTTGATAACGAGAGCATGACGAGATGAGTATAACGAGATCACGAAGAGATTGTACACAGATGAGTTTGACAAGATAAGAGAGGAAAAGGTGATCAAATTCTCATAGAGCTAAGATCACAACGTGAGGACGATAAATGTCAGCGACATTTATCACAAGACTTAGGGATAGCAAGTGAGGATAATGCAAGAGATTGATGTTTGAAACATTCTTGCTCAGAGTTTATTATTTCAATGAGTTGGATGATGTTGATTGCAAAACCTACCTATTTATACTGATGCAATCAAGGGGTAATGACAAAATGCTCCAACTCAAAATGCGATGCTTGGTATATAATCATGAATGTAATACATTGTTGAAATGTATGTTTGCAATGATGATGTAGCATGAAGATGGAGGATTCTTTGCATGACCGAAATGGTGCATATGACATAATGCAGTTACCACGATGCTGACCGAATGATGCATACACCATGATGCAAGGATGATGATACTTGCAGTGTATGCACGTATGAAATGCGGGAAATATAATGCATACCCTCATGAGTTGATGATGCTCGTGATTCGCACCCTATAACCGTTCGCTCGTAACTAACACCTGGTTAGCTCTATATCCTTAAGCGAGGATCAAAAGTTAGGACACTAGTAAGGTTGCATAAGAAGAGATTGCAGTGGGGTTACGTCACATATACCTAGTCACCGGTGCGCTCCTAATGGCTCAATCATGTGGCTGCAGCGCACATGAGGCCTTAGGTTCCGACACGACATCATGGTCATGTGATTAAACACCACCACAAAAGAAGAATAACAACCTTGTAGTGCCAACAGCAACAAGATAAACTTAGGAAATCCAAGACAACCCGAGGTTGTATTGGAAGCACATTCGTAAGTCAGTCAACGGATTTTCGATAATGATGCAACACCATGCACTGACCAAAGATGATATATGCTATGATGTATGACTTTTGTCGGAAGTTTTGTATCCAGAAGTAGTTATGGTCATACATCTTTTTAATTTATTCAAAATCATCTGAGCAAAAATTGAAGGTGCAACTTTCAGAGGTTGTAACCAGAATAGCGCACAACATAGGGTACAACATCAAGAAAGGATAGATGAATCACTGAATGATGGATTGAAGGATTTGATGATAGTTATCAAGGTATAACTATCAAAGGAGAAGTTCAATGGTTCTGCCGAGACAGATTTAAAGTAAAATCAAGGATTTGATTTGGCTGTCAAGCTAAGATCGGTGATAGGGTTCAAACATAACCCAATCCACTTGATTCACAAAAGACTGTCTTAACTCTAAGTTAGCCTAGTATATTACGTTAACTCCTACAACACAAAGTCTAGGCAGGCATTCAGATACAAGTACATGTTTCAGTACATCAATGTAACAAACAAGGCAATCAGGTCAATCCAAGATGTCATGATGCATGCACGTTCTACACGTCCTCACAAACAAAAAAAACTGCCAAGTAACATTGGTCTTACGTGGTTAGTTACGGTGGCACAATATAAATACGTCTCTCCCTATAATAGCTAGTCGTTCTTACGTTCAAGCTTACGCAACGGGGTTAGCGTACCTGCAGAAAACCACAAGATATATATACCGAACCTTTCATGCCAGCATGTCATGAAAGCATTCCCAGACATTACTGTTTACTATAGAAACAGCATCTGTACAATTACCGCCGTACAGACGACGTTAACATATGTTATCGAAACAACGTATTCACAGGGGTACCGCAAAATGCGGGGGTATGAACAGCGATCGCCATACCCTGCGCCGAACCATATACTCCCAATGTAGTCAACCGAAGTTGGTACATTGGCAGCATCTCAAGTAGGCCACTACTTGAGAAACAGCGTTAGGTTTACCCTTGCAAGGTTGAATCTCGATTCAGGAATCGTCCGCCTCTCATAATGCATGAGACTGCTTACCCCCTTTGCCACATAGAGTAACAAGAGCAACTTTGTGATTATCAAAGATGATGCTTGATTAAAGATTTTACCATGCTTGATTAGTTATAGGTGCTTACCTAGAATGGTTAATCAACTAGAACCTGAAAACTAAAAGTTGAAAATAAGGATCTACTCTTTGTTGCTTTTCAGCTGAAAACTCTACCCAAAACCTGAAAAGCCTGCATAAGTCTAGTTATATGGCTAAGTATACCATGAGATGGGTAAGCCTTGCTGAGTATTAGTATACTCAGCCTTGCTAGTTGTATGTTTTTCAGGTGATATCTGTGAAGACCCTACTCTTCCCATGCCTTGGCCCTGTGCTCTTCCAGATGATTGGTCCGTGGAATGGGATCCGTCCCCGGCCAGCACTGGTGATATCGAGTGATGTCGTGCTCGGGCTTAGCTTGACATCCGTCTTGACGACGTGCTGTAGATCATCGCGTATGTTTTCCGCTGCCAAGAAAAGCCATAGCTTCAACAGTTGTAATGTTTTCTTTAAGTTTAAAACTTCATACTTCTTTGGAAACTCTTGTAATGTAGTTCTCTGTGCTGTAAAATGTGATGGTGATTGTATCTCTGGAATCACCTTCGTGTGAGGTAACCTTATTTGATCCTGTGTATCGGTGGTTTATCGGGACGTTACCCGACAGGCCAAGGGATTATACCGTTTGAAGCACGTTGGAGCCCTCTGGAGTGGACTCGCGTACTTGAACCGGTATAATTCAGGTTGGTTCTGCCACAAGGACGGCCGCCTGCCGTTCGACTGTGAGCTTGGCTTCGGCTTTCGCCCACGCGCTCCTCCCTGAGGGTAGATGCTGGGTTTTGCTAATCAAGCTGAATCCAAGCCCTCTATGCGTAACGAAGTGCTTGATGCACGTTTGGATCGTTACTGCGCTCGAGTATGGCTGTAACCCTGGCGATGTTGGCCACCGGAGTCCTGAAGCCCCGCTCGCTTATGGCAACGAATTCGGCGTCAAGCTCGCGATGCATGGATCGCATGCGCTCATTGACCCTCCTTCGGCGGGCTGCGCGAGCTCTATTCCTGGTCCTCCGTGCCTCACGATCGGCGTCGTTCTTGTCGCCGGTGTTGGCTGTGGCCTCATATTCGGATACCGCATCAAATTAAACGATGGGCGAGTCGCCATCATCCTCGCCTTCTTCCGCCATCAGCACCTGGCGTGAGATGAGCTCATCAGAGCTCACGTCGACTAGCTCGGTCAACTCCTCCGCTATGGTGGCTAATGGCCTGCACTTCTGAAAAGGCAAAGGCTCGAGGTGTGCCACAAGTCGGTCTTCGGCCTCGAGTAGATCAAAAAGTTTCATGCCCTTCCGATGCACGAAATGTCCCTCCGGAGTGGGAGGTGATCATCAGACTGTTGGCACCACAACAACCTGAAGCCCCCCGACGTGCGGTGGCTTCGGGCTTTCCGAGTTGGAGTAGAGAGTCCAAGTCCTCCTCCAATGTGGACAGGGACTCGGAGATGTCGGCCTCCTAGAGATCAGTGGCCAAATTGCGTAGACCGAGTCGTGATCGGCTATGTTGAGTCCTCAGATTGGAACGAGTCCAACCCAAGGAAGGTTGTTTCACCGCTGGATGAAGTCGCGCCGGAAGGAGACTCCTCCTCGGTCCTCGTAGCAGATCCATGGATTGACAAGTCATCGAGATCATCAACGAACTTGTCGAGGTCGCTATGAGAACCCGTCGCAGGAGTTTTCGCCTTCATGTCGATGAGGAATCGATGGAAACTGCCCACACCATCTGCGATGCTGATCCACGAGCCAAAAACAAGCGTCGTGCCCTGAGAGGGTACTGACCTGGTGAACTGGAAAGATGCCATCGAGTTCGCCGGTGGATCTTCGATGCGCTCCCCTACCTGGCGCGCCAGCTGTCGGTGTTTTACCGGCTGCCCACCGAGGAGTATACCCAAGATGGTAAGTTTAGGTGAGGAGACACCGAGATCAGGAACTCGAAGGTGCAAGGAACACAAGAATTAGACAGGTTCGGGCCGCGAGGTGCGTAATACCCTATGTCCTGTGTGGTGGTTTGTATTACCTTGGGTGTAGCTGTTGTGTTTTGAATGGGTCCCTGCCCCCCTTATATATCCGAGAGGTCAGGGTTACATGAATCCCAGCCCAATACTAGCCAAGGAATTGTACCCAAGTATAACTCAAGTAGTTTCCTTCTGTACCGACTAGCTTTATCTCTTACTCATACGAGTAGAGAACATAAATAAAAGATAAGACAGGCTTTATCTCCTAGTCCTATTTAAACTACGTTATGTACACAGTCCCGTAGCCCCGGGTCTGGCATCTTTCTTTCTTACTTTTCGAATAAATTCGAAAAATAAGTAGTCGATGCCACGTATCCCGCAGCTCCCGAGCCTTAAATCCAAATCTCTTAGGTTTCGAAATAAGGATCCCATGGTCGTGGCATGCAGTGAAAAAATGTTCCCATGTTAAATAATTGGTGTGATGGTACAGATGATGGAAGTTAGATCTGGAATTCATAAACCCCCTTTTTCGGGACAATTAACCCTGAAAAAATAATTAATTGAATAATTTATCTAAAAAATCCACCAAATTACCCCTCATCTTCCAAATATTCCCTAAGACGACTCTTCTACTTCGGAACAGTAAACCTTTATCGGGACGCTGGTTATTTAACCCCGCGGTAACTCAGGGTAAAATCCGTGCTTCCAATCTTCAATCCGCCAAGAAATTTTCGAATTCCCAATCAGATCCGCGCTTTGCCTTCATCCCCTTTGAGAAGCCCCAAACTAGCCAAATCTCTTCGCCCCTTTCTCTGCAGCCCCCAAGCTACTCGTGGCAAACGGATCTGGAAATGGCGCCCAAAAGTTCTAGCGAGAAGGATGGGAAGAGGAAGGAGTCGCAGCCGCCATCTAGAGAGTAGACTTACAGTAAGTGCTCCAACAATGAACTGCTGAATCTTGTTTCCGAAGGTTTGCTTCAGGAGTAAAGTCTTGTCAACTAGCGCCCCTCTTTTCGCGAACCTGTTCCTATGAAAAATATGGACGAAATAGTCTCATTTTACCATTTTTCTGAACGGGGTTTGGCTCTCCCCTCTTGCCATTTCTTCCGGGGTCTTCTTTACTTCTACGGGCTTGAACTCCATCACCTCAATCCGAATTCAATCTGCCACATTGCTATCTTCATCCATTTTTGTGAAGCTTTTTTTGGAATTGAACCCCACTGTGATCTTTTCCGCTTTCTTTTCCGGGTAAAGCCGCAACCCACCTCCAAAAATCCATCCGTTGTAGGGGGCGTCGGCATCCAGCTTAGACAACAAGCCGGTGATAGATACCTTTTCTACAAATTCCCCTCCAACATTTCTGGATGGAAAAACCATTGGTTCTACATCGGAAATCATGTCCCCCAACTTCCTGAAAGATCTGGAAAACCCCCTGTCGTGAGGCCAGAGTGGAACACCGAACTCTCTAGAGGGGATATGGATCAAGTCGACGAGTTGCTAGCCATCATAGCAGCCCATAAGGAAATAGGAGTGACTGGCGTGTCCGTGAAGTTTTCCTTCTTCAAACACCGGATCCAGCCAATCCAACAACGCCATACACTAGGCTTCGAGTACATGGGCGCTGAAGATCCATCTCGGATGTGTGCAGAGGAGCTGACTGACGATGCCGCACTTATCCGGGTCAAGCGAGTGCTGCTAGACGTGAACGTAGTTCCCTACGTCCCAGAGTTGTTTTCTACGCAAAATCCTCCAAAACCGGTAAGTATTCGACTACTTTTGGAATAAGTTCTGCTGTTCTGTAACCGCTAACGGAAAATCCTCTGCAAGGACACACGGAGTTGTACCGGAGCTATCCACCACAACCCGATATCTCCCGACCGGACCACCTTCTTCCCAGCGCCGCGGTTGAAGCGAAAAAAGCTCAAGCAGCCGAGGCTCTGCCCGGCGGCGAAACAACTGAAAGCGGGAGCCCCCCAGCGGAAAGCGGAACCGAAGGGAAGGCGAAGAACGACAACTCCCCCATATCATCCGTGGAGTTGGCCGAAGCCTTACCAGTGGTCCCTCAGGGTCGTCGGGTAATGCGCAAACGTAAAGCGCATGTAGTCGAACCCCCAGGTATGAAGTTGCTGTCCCGTAAATTTGTCACATATGGAAGTTGTTGCATGCTGACATTGTCTATTTTGTAGTCCCTTGGCTTCTCCACCCGACCCAAGCGCCAAAAGGTGACCGGAACCGAATTCACCAGGGATGATGTTCCAGCAGGTGGCGCCGCAGAAACTGCTGGGACGGACCCTTCGACTGCCTCAGCAAAGATGGTGACCATTGTCGTGGTGGGCACCTCGCAATCAGCTAGTGTGAACCCGCCACCAACAACGAGTACCGTGGTTAAAAAACCACGGGCTCTGAGACTAAAGAAAGCTGCCATGATGAAATCTTCGCTGTAAGTGCAGATCCTTTGTCTTAATGCATATTCTGTTCTTGTTGACTTGTTTAATGATACAACTAATTTTGCTTCATTAGGTCTGTGACTGCCCTGGGATTTAAGCCAAAGCCTGTCTTGGCTACTCCAGCCCCCGAGCCGCCAAGCCCCCGAGGAGGACACGACACTGACTGACCCACCACCCCCCGAGCCCCAGCAACCCGAAGCTAGTGTCGGTGGTGAAGAACAAGTCGAGGCCACTAATGCCACTCCTGCAGATAGCACAAGTGTCTGACCTCCCATGGCTAACTGCTTAGACCACAAACATCATGTACTGAATGCGTCTTGACTTGCACATACCCCACAACCACCAACTGAAGAAGCTACGGGTACCTCAAGAAACCCTGAAGATCTGCTGGTGTCCATGAGTGGATACCAGAACATCATCACCACAGATCTAGTGGATGATCCACTCCTGACGGTCAACAACATGCGATACTTCCAGAAGATCTCCAAGGATATGTACCAATATACCATGGTAAGGCAAAATTACTCTTCTGCCATTATACTTTGTCGAGTCGTTTGTCTTAGTCTCTCCCCTTATGCAGGATGTGGCCAAACTCTCACAACAGAAATCCGAAAAGCTAAAAGCAATCGTGAGTGGCCTCCAAGAACTCTGAGCAAAAGATCAACGCATATAAGAAGAGAAGAATAAAAACATATATCTTCAGAGAGAGCTCGACAAGCTGAAGCTGGAGCGGACACGAGAAATGTGGCTCCTCAAGAACGATCTCCGCAACCTTGAGAAGGCCAACTCCAAGCTCCAGAAAGAACTCAAAGAACAAAAAAAGGCGCACCAAGGCAAGCCCTTTCTTCTCTCGAGTACTTTCACTTAACAGTTTATCTTGAATTCTAAAAATATCTTCACCGCAGAGCTTAGGAAAATCTTAACATATAAAGAAGAGCTGCTTACTAACGTGAAGAATATGCTGTATCACCGTACAGATAACATCGAGAGGCTGCAGAAGTTGATTGCCGATACTGAACAACAGTTCGCCGACTGCCTTCAGCAGATCAAGACGTTGGGCGAAGAGAAAGAGCAGCGACAAAAGGAGCTGGAGGACCTCAAGGGAGCCGCCCAAAAGCTTGTGGACATGGTGGACCTAGAAGAAGGCGGCGAAGCAGACGGGCGATCCTTGCTGGAGCGACTCCTCGGAGCGCCATAGAAGGTCCTCAGTTTCCTCACCGAAGCCCCCATCACGTGTGTCAGCCATGCGCTTAGTTTTGTAAAATCCTTTTGGCCTAAGGCTCGACTAGAAGTATTCGCATAGGGTGTGGTTGTAGAGTGCTCTGAAGAGCAATTTAGCGAGTACCTCCTAGAAGCCCGAACTGTAGCGGAAAAAATAGTGGAAAGTGTAATACAGGATTGAGATATTGTAAAAACAAGTACTCTTCTCCTTGTATATATCTGTCATTGATGTCTCCACTTGTATTTTCCTTGTGACTTCTGGATTGTCATCCATGTTCATAGGCTAAGTAGTAGACACTACACCGGGTGCAACGACCCTGGAAGTAATCGAAGTAGCTCCTCATATGAACCCGTCAACAAGTTAGATATGATCCGATTGAGCGGATCTAACTAGTTAGGAAAGAATGTGAGCATCATCGCAATGACTGTCATGCTCATGGCAAGAAGTCAAAACTACCCCAAGTGCAACGACTCTGGTCGTAGTCGAAATAGCTCCTCATGTGAGCCCGTCCAACAAGTTAGATATAATCCAATCGAACGGAACTGACCTGTTAAGAAAAACGCGATCGTCATCGCAACGACTGTCAAAGCTCATGGCAAGAAGTCGAGTCATATAGAACATGAACGTGGCTGTAGCCTCCAAATTTAACGACCATCAAAGCTCATGGCAAGAAGTCGATTCATATAAAACATGAACGTTGCTATAGCCTCCGTATCTTAACAGAAAATTTACATTCTGGATTCTGTGGCACATAGCCTCCAAATTGAATTCGGAAGAAAAAATCTAGGTGCTCGGAGAACGGCTGTCCCTGCACATTGTCTTTATGGGTAAAACTTGCGCATGTTCTAAACATTCCAAGAATTTGGGACGTCTTGGCCCTCGGGGTATTGTAGTTGATAAGATCCCGGTCTTGTAATCTGCTTGACGATGAACGGTACTTCCCATCTCGAGTTGAGCTTGTGTAAGCCACACTCATCTTGGATGTGGCGTAGGACCAAATCGCCTATACTGACCGACCGTTCTCTCACGTTGCGGTCGTGATATCGCCGGATCCCCTGCAGGTATCGTGCTGACTGGAGAAGAGCGGTGCAGCGAGCCCCTTCGACAGAGTCAAGCTCTAACTGTCTTGCTTCATCCGCCTCGCCTTCATTATACATTTCAACCCTTGGGGATTTCCACATGATGTCGGCCGGTAAGATAGCTTCAGAGCCGTAGACAAGGAAGAAAGGTGTTTGTCCTATGGCTTTCGACGGCTGAGTCCTGAGCCCCCAGATGACATGTGGCAACTCGTGTATCCACTTTCCTCCTTTCGTGCTGTTTTTGTCATAGAGTCTTTTCTTGAGGCCCTCGATTATCATGCCGTTGGCCCTCTCGACTTGACCATTGGCCCTTGGGTGCTCAACAGAGACATATTTGACCTCGATGCAAGCATTTTCACAGAACTCTCAGAACTGATTGGCTGTGAAATTTGATCCTAGGTTTGTGATGATGGTGTTCGGGAAGCTGAAGTGATGCAAGATGTCGGAGATGAAATCAACAACTCAATCTGGTGTGAGCTTGGCTATCGGCTTGTACTCGATCCACTTGGTAAACTTGTCGATAGCCACCAATACACGGGTGAAACCACCTAGCGCCATTGTGAAAGGTCCAATCATATCAAGGCTTCAGCAAGCAAACGGCCAGGATGGCGGTATCATGATAAGATTGTGAGCTGGGACGTGAGATTGCTTGCCAAAGAATTGACAGTTTTGGCATCTCCGCACAAGGTCCTCAGCATCGGACACTGTCGTGGGCCACCAGAAACCAGCTCTGTATGCTTTCCCCACCAGCGTTCTTGAAGCTGTGTGGTTGCCACAAACGCCCTCATGAATCTCCCGCAGTATGTCGTAGCCGTCTTCTCCTATGATGCACTTCATGAGCACCCCTGACCGTGCGCCAGGCAGGTAGAGTTTATTGTCAACTAGGATAAAACCTTTGTTTCTATGCATGACACAAGCTACCGCTGTGCTTCTTGCGTCCATCCCCGCTGGCAGTCGTTGGTCCCGGATGAAGTCGATATAAGCCTCTCTCCAGTCCTCACCAAGCATCATAACCTCTCTATCGGGCTGTTGAAGGCCAGCATCAGTGGTTATCTGAGGTGGTGACTTGATGGATGGCTGCTTTAGCTCCTGGACGAAAACTCCTGCTGGAACCTGTGCACGGGTGGATCCTAGCTTGGATAGTATGTCTGCGCCAACATTATGTTCCTGTATCACATGATGAACCTCCAGGCCGGAAAACTTATTTTCCAGTTTGCGCACTTCTTGTACATACGCGTCCATTGTCTCCTTATTGCAGTCCCACTCTTTGTTGACTTGCTGAATGACCAGAAGTGAATCGCCATATACTAGTAGTCGCTTGATGCCTAGTGATATCGCTAAACGTATCCCGTGAAGCAAGGCTTCATACTCAGCTTCATTATTGGTTACCTCCCAAAGGATCTGGAGGACATACTTCAATTGTTCGCCTCTAGGAGAAATAAATAAGACTCCAACGCCGCTGCCGTCAAGCTTAAGAGACCCATCGAAATACATGGTCCAGTGCTCTGGCTTGTTGACTGGGTTGGAATTTGATGCTCTCTCCACTCAGCCATAAAATTGACTAGAGCTTGAGACTTATTGCAGTGTGTGGCTTGAAGTCGATTAACAAAGCCCCCAATTCCACTGCTCACTTTGATATATGCCCCGTAGCGTCTTGATTGTGAAGAATATCCGCCAACGGGAAATCTGTAATCACAGTGATCTTGTACTCGTCGAAGTAATGGCGCAACTTTCTCGATGTAATCAGAATTGCATATAAAAGTTTCTGAACTGTCGGGTATCGTACCTTGGATTCGGAGAGTACCTCACTGACGAAGTACACGGGCCTCTGCACTCCAAATGCATGGCCCTCCTCGCTGCACTCGACTACAATGGCACTGCTAACAACATGAGTTATCACCGCAATGTAGAGTAGTAGATCTTCTCCCGGCAGTGGTGCTGTAAGGACCGGAGGTGACTGAAGGTGTTGTTTCAGGTCTTGCAGAGCCCGTTCGGCCTCCTCCATCCACTGGAAGTTGTCTTAGCGCTTCAGGAGCTTGAAGAAGGGTAGTCCTCTCTCCCCGAGTCGGGAGATGAACCTGTTCAGGGCTGCCATACATCCTGTTAGCTTCTGCACATCCTTGATTGTGGCCGGAGCCCACATGTCAGTGATGGCCGTAATCTTCACAGGATTGGCTTCAATTCCCCGATTACTGTCGATGAACCCGAGCAATTTCCCTGATGGTGCTTCGAAGATGCATTTAGTTGGGTTGAGCTTCCACCGAAACCTGCATAAACTGTTGAACGTCTCTTCCAAGTCTGTAATCAGGTCATCGGGATTCCTGTTCATAATGACCATGTCATCCACGTAGGCCTCAATATTCCGATGCAGCTGATCAGCGAAGCACATCTGAATTACGTGTTGATAGGTTGCTCCTGCGTTTTTCATCCCGAAAGACATAGTTTTGTAGGCGTATGTCCTGAACGTGGTGATGAACACGGTTTTTATTTGATCTTCCTCCTTGAGCGTGATATGGTGATACCCTGAATAGCAATCAAGGAAGCAGAGGAGTACACAACCTGCCATCGAGTCGACAACTTGATCAATGCGCGGTAGCCCGAAGTGATCCTTTGGGCAATGCTTGTTGAGATCGGTGTAGTCAACGCACATTCTCCCATCATTATTCTTTTTTCTTACAAGGATGGAGTTAGCTACCCACTCTGGATGGATTACTTCTTTAATGAAGCCAGCCGCGAGGAGTTTAGCTATTTCCCGTTTGATTGCCTCACGTTTGTCATGAGCAAACCTTCGAAGGCGTTGCTTTTTAGGCATAGCCTGTGGGTTTACATTCAGACTATGCTCGATCAGTTCCCTGGGCACCCCTGGCATATCCGCTGGTTTTCAAGCGAATATGTCTCGGTTATCCCGAAGGAAACTGATGAGCACGAATTCCTATTTCCCATCTAAGCCTGCACCGATAATGGCGGTCTTGGATGAGTCACCCTCCTGGAGCTGGATCGTCTTGAGGGCCACGTCGCTGGTCGACTGGATGCTCAACTTGCTGGCCTTTCTCATAGGGATTTCCAGCTTGGCTTGGGAGAGTTGTTGCGCGGCCGCGAGTACTTCCCTAGAAGCATCTGGCACACGCGCAGTTGAAGCATACTGGATCACCTCCTGGTTGCAGTCATACGACTTCTTCAAGTCACCCCGGAGAGTAAGTACTCCACTTCATCCTGGCATCTTGAGAAGCAAATAAACATAATGCGGCACTACCATGAATTTGCTAGTGCCGGTCTGCCCAGTATGGCATGATAAGAAGATTCAAAGTTGGCAACTTCGAATTTGATAAACTCGGTGTGGTAGTTCTCCCTCGTGCCAAAGGTGACTGGAAGAACCACCGTGCAAGTGGGTGCGCTGCATTACCTGGGACAATACCGTAGAAAGGAGACTTGCTTGGAACAAGCATGTCCGTTAAGTCCAGGCCTATCTTTCTCAAAGTGCTGGCGAAGATGAGGTTTAGACCACTTCCGCCATCGATGAGTACTCTGGTGAGCCTGGCTTCTGCCACCACCGGGTCCAGGACCAGGGGGAACTTGCCGGGCTCTGAGAAGCTTGTCCACTAATCGTCGCGTGAGAACGAGATGGGGACCTCCAACCAACGAAGTGGTCGTGGTACTGCCGGCTCAACAGACATGATCTCTAGGAGGAGCAGTTTCTGTTCCCGCCTAGAATTGAAGTCCGCATCTCCCCTGAAGATGACGTTGACGATTTTCGAGGCATCTTGGAACTTTGCGCTATGCGATTTGTCGCCTTGGTCATCCTATTCGGGTTCTTTGTCTGCTGGCTTGTTATTTTTGCCACCACCGGGATTGCTAAATGTACTCCGGAGGTGGTAGCAATCAATTGCCGCATGATTGGCACCTGGATGCCATGGGCATTTCTTCTGCAGGAGCTTTTCGAACTCCTCCTGCATCGTAGTCTTCTTATCTCATGAAGGACGATCCATAGCCGCGACGAGGTCGTCTGGCTTGCACTTTCGAGATGGACCCGAGTAGTCCCGCTGGCTCTTGTTGGTACGACTATCGTTTGTGCGCCTCAGGTTGCTGTCATTGCATCTCGGGAACCGCTCCCGCACCTTTTCCTCCTGCTCAGACCAGTCGTGCATCATGTCGCGAAGCCCTGCAACAGTTTTTGGTCTGTTCCACCAAAAGTCCCTGTAGATTCCTGGGTCGGTGATACCATTGTAGAAGCAGTTGATGATGTCTTCCTCCGAGATATTCGCAATGGTGGCGCGCACGTCGAAGAAATGGCGTGTATAGGACCGTAGGAGCTCGTTACGTTCCTATTTACATTGGGCAAGATCGTGACGAGTGCCTGCACGGGTGATCGCCCCCTGGAAGTTGTCGATGAAGACTTTCTTGAGCCGCTTGTCGGTGTTTTTACCGTCAGCCTACCTAGGGATACTCTAAGTAGGTGATTATTTGGAGAGGGATCGCCGGATCTGAAACTCGAAGGTGAACGCAAGGACACAAGACACAAATTTAGACAGGTTCAGGCCGCTAGAGTAGCGTAATACCCTATATCCTATTTTGTGGTGTTGTATATTGCGCCCTGCGCTTGGGTGTTGAGTTACCTGTTGGCTGCTCTCTGTTGGTTCTCTCCTGATTCTCTGCCTATCTAGGTATCCCTGCCCTCCTTTATATTTCCCAGGGGATGGGGTTTCTAGTAGGATTACAAGGTAGGAGTCCTAGTAGGATTACAAGGTATGAGTCCTAATAGGATTACAATGGAATCCTAGTAGGAATCAGACTTCTTTTTTCTCACGGGTAGCTTTCTTGTGGTACCCAGGGGATCTATTCCTGACAAGCCCCCGAGCTCTTCATATCCGAGTACTGCAGGCATTTCGAGTACTTCTGAAGTAGTCTTCGGCTTCTTCTGAAACTCCATCTTGAATGTCTTCTTCAAGTACTTTCTTGGTTGCATTGAGGCTATGAGGTGCTCATGCCCCGAATAGCTTCAAGTCTTCTTTTGTATGGGGTGCGATGGAAAATCGCACTCCATATGGAGTAGCCCCCGAGCCTTAGGTTGAATCGAAGAATCAAGCTAAGGGTCAAATTAGTCTTGAATCTTCTTTTCTTATCCTTCAAGTACATTCGAAAAATAAGTAGTCGATGACACGT
The DNA here is from genome assembly GCF_002211085.1 of Panicum hallii. Classification (NCBI taxonomy): domain Eukaryota; kingdom Viridiplantae; phylum Streptophyta; class Magnoliopsida; order Poales; family Poaceae; genus Panicum; species Panicum hallii. The sequence continues at coordinate 46,140,523 of NC_038046.1, read as the reverse complement.
ATCCTGCGGCCCCCGAGCCTTGAATCCAAAACTCTTAGGTTTGGAAAAGGATCTAAGAATCATGGCATTGGTGTTACTCTGAAATCCCGAGAAAAACTCTTCGCCCTCTGCACAGTGAAATTGAGCCTCCCGCTGGTTTATTTAGCCGCGCGGTGACTTAGGGTTTCTTCTGCACTCTCAATCTTCATATGAGTCATCTTCGAGTAGTTTTGTGGCGTCCAGCCCCCGAGCTTACGAGCCAGAAGAGCCGAAGGAGCCATGCCGAGTAGTGTGCATCCCCCAGTCCCCGAGCCTGGGAACTAGCGGAACTGTGATGGCACGCCATGCTGCCTAGAGGGTTGTTGCCGAAGCTTGATCTAAAAAAAGATAATGCATACATTATGTAGCATAATGCGAAGATACCGAGTAGTACTCAGTAATAATGTGAAGACACCAAAATTTATTCGGTGTAAAAATTGCTGTGTCAAGCTCTTTTTTAGGCCATTTAAATCTCTCGAGTAGTCCACCCTTTACGTTCACCCGGTCCCAATTTAGCCTTCGCCCATAGCATGTACAAGTCGTTTAGTTCTCTAGCCTTCGCTCATATAGGATGGGCCTCTTAGGTCATGACTGGAGACTCGAGGTTTCACGGATTAAGGCATTTGCTACTCGAGTAGATTAGCAACCGTTAAGAGGAGACAACAAGCAAAAAGTAGTCGTCATGCGACAAAGAGGATGCGCAGTGCGCAAAAGGTAGTCGACGAAGTGTAGCTCTGGAGTGTTTCAATGCCCGTTGAGAGTTGTACACGGATAAGTAGTTGGTGAAGTGTAGCTCTGGAGGATTTCAATGCCCATCGGGAGTCGTACGCGGATAAGTAGTCGGTGAAGTGTAGCTCTAGAGGGTTTCAATACCCGTTGAGAGATGTACACAGATAGGTAGTCGATCATGGTGTAGCCCCTGAGGGTTTCATGCCCATCGAGAGGCGTACCCAAAGAGGTAGCCGATCTTGTGAAGAACAAGTCGGAAAAGGTATAAGTCACTTAGCTTGATTCGTGGACGAATGTCGACGAAGCCATAGAGCTCGTTGATGGACCTGCGACGGTTTGTTGATGAAGCTCGACTAGTCGGAGTCGATTCCGACTAGTTTTCAAGTCGAGATGAGTAGTTGATGTAGTCGTCGGTGGGCCGCCGATCGTCTTCGCGAAGTCAAAGTGATCCAGCGGGCCGCCGAGCCTTCTCGCGAAGTCGAAGTAGTCGAACTCATTGCTGCTGCATGCGGACATTGCGGCACAAGCCGAAGTTGAACCAGGTCGTCGAGGTCGGTGGCCGCGGTGCATCGACGTTGCAGCGCGAGGTGAAGTCGAGCCGAGTAGTCGAGGTCGATGTAGCCGTTCGCTGAAGGATCCGATCTCGAACTCGATGAATCGATCCGCCGATGCATATGTAGGAAGTAGCAATCCGCTACCTTGAGTGATTGATGTTGATGAAGAGGTCCTTCAAATTCACCCAATGGTCGCGACGATCAGCCCCACGGCGGGCGCTAGCTGTTGGTGTTTTTTCCATCAGCCTATCTAGGGATACCCTAAGGTAGGTGATTATTTGGTGAGAGATCGCCGGATCTGGAACTTGAAGGTGAACACAAGGACACAAGACACAAATTTAGACAAGTTCAGGCCACTAGAGTAGCGTAATACCCTACGTCCTGTTTTGGGGTGTTGTATATTGCGCCCTGCGCTTGGGTGTTGAGTTGCTTGTTGGCTGCTCTCTGTTGGTTCTCTCCTGATTCTCTGCCTATCTAGGTATCCCTGCCCTCCTTTATATATCTCAGGGGACGGTGTTCCTAGTAGGATTACAAGGTAGGAGTCCTAGTAGGATTACAAGGTATGAGTCCTAATTGGATTACAGTGGAATTCTAGTAGGAATCAGACTTCTTTTTCCTCATGGGTAGCTTCCTTGCGGTACCCAGAGGATCTATCCCTGACACCGCTCCCAGGAGTCGATCGAGTTGTTGCTGAGGCTCTCCAACCATGTGAGCGGCGCAGGATCCAAAGCCATCGGGAAGTAGACGACCTTGGTGATGTTGGAGCCTCATGCGACTTATATGGTGGTGGAGTAGCAACGTAGCCATTGCTGAGGAGCTTGCTTGCCATCATACTTGGTGATCCCAATCGGCTTGAAGCCCTCAGGGTACTTGTAGCTGCTAAACCGTGTAGTGAACGCTAGAAAATGATCACTGCAGTCAGTACCCTCTGTCTCGGCTACTTCGCGCTCTGCGCACCTGGAATCAATTATGGATCGCACATCGCGTCCTTCATTAACTCGCTGGCGCATGTCTTCTGGAGGATTCCGATGATTGGCCTTTTGCGGGTTGCCTCCTGGAGGTGGCTGCTGCCTCCTGCCAGTGGCCTGACTCCCACGAGCATTGTCGTTGTTGTTGCTGCGCTGAGATTGAGGACGACCGCCTGCCGTTCGACTGTGAGCTTGGCTGCGGCTTTCACCCACGCGTTCTTCTCTGATGGTAGACGCCGGGTTTTGTTGATCGAGCTGAATCCATGCCCTCTGCGCGTAGCGAAGTGCTTGACGTAGGTTTGGACCGTTACTGCGCTCGAGTATAGCGGTAACCCTGGCGATGTTGGCCACAGGAGTTCTGAAGCCCCGCTCGCTTACGGCAGCGAATTCGGCATCTAGCTCGCGATGCATAGATCGCATTCGCTCATTGACCCTCCTTCACCGGACTGCGCGGGCTCTGTTCCTGGCCCTCCGTGCCTCATGATCGGTGTCATTTTCATCGTCGGCGTTGGCTGTGGCCTCATCTTCGGATATCTCATCAAGTTCGATGATAGGCAAGTTGCCATCATCCTCGCCCTCCTCCGCCATTAGCACCTGGCATGAGATGAGTTCATCCGAGCTCGCATCGACTAGCTCGGTTGACTCCTCTGCCACGGTGGCTAATGGCCTGCCCTTCTTTAAAGGCAAGGGCTCAAGGTGTGCCACAAGTCGGTCTTCATCCTCGAGTAGATCAGAGAGTTGCATGCCCTTTCAATGCACAAAACGGCCCTCTGGAGTGGAGGTGATCATCAGATCATTGTCACCAAAACAATCCGCAGCCCCCCGATGTGCGGTGGCTTTGGGCTTTCCGATTCGGAGTAAAGAGTCCAAGTCCTTTTCCAATGTGGAGAGAAACTCGGAGTTGTTGGCCTCCTGAAGATTAGTGGCCGACTTGCATAGACTGAGTCGCGATTGGTTACGCAAGTCTTCAGATTGGAACGAGTCCAACCCGTGCAAGGTTGTTGCCGCACTGGATGGAGTCGTGTCAAAAGCAGACTCCTCCTCAGTCCTCATAGCGGAGCCATGGGTTGACAAGTCATCGAGATTATCGACGAACTCGTCGAGGTCACTATGAAAACTCGCTGCAAGAGTTTTTGGCTTCATGTCGACGATGAATCGACGAAAACTGCACGCACCATCTGCGACGCAAACCTACGAGCCAAAAACAAACGTCGTGCCCTGAGGGGGCACAGCACTGGTGAACTTGAACGTGCCATCGAGTTTGCCGGTGGATCTTCGATGCGCACCCCTACCTGGCGCGCCAGCTGTCGGTGTTTTATCGCCTGCCCACCGAGGGGTATACTGGAGGTGGTAAGTTTTAGGTAGGGTGACGCTGAGATCAGGAACTCGAAGGTGCAAGGAACACAAGGTTTAGATAGGTTCGGGCGCGATGTGTGTAATACCCTACGTCCTATATGGTGGTTTGTATTGCCTTGGGTGTTGATGTTATGTTTTGAGGGGGTCCCTGCCCGCCCTTATATATCCGGGAGGACAAGGTTACATGAATCCTAGTCCGACACTAGCCTAGGAATCGTACTCGAGTACAACTCGAGTAGTTTCCTTCTGTACCGGCTAGTCCTACTTCGCATGCGAGTAGAGTACAACATAGATAAAGTATAGGACACGTCCTATCCCCTAATCCTGTATGAACTACATTTTGTACATAGTCCCGTAGTCCCGGGTCTGATAGTACTGCCCAACTACAACACCACAAGGGGCTGCGCCTTAGCGATAGTTACACCGCCTCCAATTTCTGCTGTTCTTGTTGTGCTAAGAACAACCTTGAACCTACAAATAAATCATAGAATAAGCAAGAACAAGTGGATAAGCAAACAACACACAGATCTTGCCCAAGAGATAAATCGGATACACATGAAGTTGGGGTTCTGAATCAAGCAAATCAGGTGGTCCGATTGAATCAAGCAAATCGGGTGGTCTAATCGACACACGCGTTTACAAGGAAGTAGTAAAAGCTAAACTTACAACATAACAAAATCCCAGTGTTTCCTGGTGGCTGCTACTAGTTTATATATGTGGGAAGGCAGCCAGGACAGTGCTGGGGTCGAAACCCTAACTTAAAATGGGTCCCTAGTGGGCTGGACGAGATACAAATGACTCAGCCCATATATGGAAGTCCGAACGTCATTTTGGTGATTCCGCTTAGCTTCGGATGAATTTCATCATGAGTTGGATTTATCTGAAAGTAGACTTCAAGACCTTCGAACAAATACTCATGGGCCCCAAACAGCCTCTAGAGTGAAGAGTTACGGCCTCCTGAAGTTGCCCTCGTTGGAGGTCTGAACTGACCGGTCCGAACTGGCATGGTCCAAATTGATCGGTATGAACTGATCGATCCGAACTGGCAAGGTCCGAGCTCGCTGTTCGAACTAATTGTCCATTGTCGTGGTTGCTCTTCCTCCAATCTGATTCATGTCCCAAGTTCCTAATCATAAGAAAATCATCATAAGGATTTAGTATCACTCCATTCAAAGAATAATAAAATTGGTCAGCAAGGAACGACTTTACCTGATAATTGAGTTGTCATGCATGAGCTCGAGTCAATGGTCCTTACTGAGCACTAGGCATGGTTGTATTAATGGTAGGGGTGCCCTCATCACCCACGGCCAGATCTACGGGCCGAGGCCTCCCTCGTACCCTTTGTTGTCATTGTCCCCCTCCTCGATCATGGCCCCCTGCTGGTCAGTGACAGCGACAGAGCGGCGGAACGCGAGGACTGTGGCTACGTGGCCTTGCCATCAGCTTCTTTGAGGCGCGGCGGCTTGTCCTCAGTGGTGCGGGTCAACAATAGCCCCACCGCGGCAGCGCAGTGGGAGTGGGATGGCGAGGAGGGTCAAGGGCGGCGACGGTATGAAGGGGTCACCCCTCAACACCATGGACGCGCTCCAGGAGGCCCTTCAACAGGAGGAGGGTCGGTGGCGGATGGTGGTGGGAGCAGATGCGAGGTGGCCGGAGTGGCGCCTTGCACCACCTTAGTGCTCCCCTTCCTCTTATCCCCGTCAGCAACGCAAGTCTGTACGGTGTTACGGTGCCGCCGTGGTGGTGGGGCTGGGGTGTCTGCGCTGCGTGTCAGCGTAGGGCACGCTCGTGGCATCGAGGTGGTGCTGCAGGCTGTGCCAGGCCATCCTTCCAGTGTAGGCTTCGCGGAGGTGACGGGGAGCCAGGAGCTGCCGCAAGTGGCATTTGGCGGCACGATGCCACGTCTCGATGGCGTGGGGTGGGCCAATGGTGGGGGGTGGCAGCCAAGGGTGGTGGTGGCTCGATGGTGGTGTTAGTGGCAGTGATGGTGGTTGCCCATGCGTGGCAAGTTGTGTTGCCGTGGCACTGCTACGGCTCGCGCCGAGGATCCAATCCAACCGGGCAGAGGGGGTAGAGGCTCGGGTCGACAACCCAATCCAATCGGGCAAAGTTAGTTGTGGCCAGGGTTGATGTTCCAATTTGACCTGGGAAGAGGTGATGAGTCGTGTCTCTGGAGGCTTTAAGTCCGCACATGTGGTGCAGTTGTGATTCTGGCGGCAGCACAATGAATGTGAGGTTAATGGAGTGGCTCGGTGGTACTATGACACCATAGATGGCAAAGCAAGCCCCGATCCTTGGCGAGTCCAGCGGCGGGAGTGGCGAGGCCCTCGTGCACTTCAAGGTGGTGTGTCCGAGGAGTGGTGTGCGGCGGTGGACGTGGCGAGGTGCCCACGCGTTTGAGTTGTCTTGGAGACCCAGGATCTGGCGCGGTGCTTCAGTTGTCTGGTGTGCATGGTGATGCAGCGGTACTTCGGCGAGGGGCACTACATGGCGGCGGCTCTTTCGATGTGGTGCGGTGGGCTGCCAGCACTTTGCTGGGGTTTGGGAGATCGACGATCGTGTGCACGTGATCTGAAGATGATGGTGGTATGATGGAGGAGTCGTGGTGGCTACTTAGCTTGCAGCGGACTGCGGCAGTCAGTCCTGCATGGCAGCTGCTGGTTGGCGTAGGATATTGTCGGGGACGACGGCGCTTGCCATGAGGGCTACTTTTCGGCTTTATCTTGGGTTGTGGTAGTTTGGTGTGGAGTCGAGTTTGAGTTTGCAGCCGTGCTGATGTCCCAATCCAACCGGATGCTGTTGAGCCGAGTTTGAGTGTAGTAGTGCGGTTGTGTTGATATCCCAATCCAACCGACCGGTGTTGTTTATTATTCTTGTTTGTTGTTGTGCCCAGTCTGGGCGTTATTTCTTCTTTTTAATTTAATCGACAACTCTCCTGCTTGGTTCGTTTCAGAAAAAAAGAGATAGGTTGGTACAGTTGCTGTTTGTAAAGGAGATAAAAAGAGATTGGCCATGGGGAGCACATCGAGAAGAACCCGTTCGCGAGTTGTGGCGTCTACCGTGCTCAAGGATGGTGGGATTGGCTGCCGGGAGCCTATGCCGAGAAGGAAAAGCGCATCTGGATGGGGCCGACGCCGGGTGGTGTCACTACACCACAACCCCAGAATAGCAATAGATAGAAAGTTGGTATAAGCTGTTTTATTGATGGAAGGTACATCGGTATAAGTTGTACCGACGGACATTTACGGTTGGTGTAAGTCCAGTCAGTAAAGGTTTTTAGCGACGAACACTACTTTTACCAATGGATAGTTCGACAAGCCGTGGAGATATACCGATGGACATCCCGTAACAACTATTACCCAAGGATTGTTTGAATGTATAGATAGTCTTTAGCGAGAAACGGTTCCATATGACCATTTAAAATCGATAAAAAAAACTCAATTGGCTGCAGTTAGTGACTTGAGTGACTACATTAGCCATGCAAACATTGATTCATTCATAAGAAGTCCAAACATTCATCACAAGTGATCACACGAACCATACAAAACATTGATTCATCTCAAAATGTATGACTGTTAACAATATGAATCCATCCTAGATGAACATAAAAGCATCAAAATACATATAAAAGCTCGTAATTTCAAGGATTTGGTTCCGAACTCCAAAGCTTGCTCCTGTTTGCCGCACAAGAAATCTGCACCATGGCAAAAAAGAGAGGGGAAATCAGTATATTAGATGTTGACAGCATGCGTTCTAGCTTTCTGTGTTATGCATTCAGAGCTGTGATCTTCCACTTTAACTAAGCTATCCAAGTAGTCAAAGGAATATGTCGCGATGGAAATAATATACTCCACTGTGGCACTGTCTGTTGTCATTACCATTCCCTAACCCAAGCTCGGCACTGGAATTTTGCTTTCAGACGTGGGTTCTGGTAGGCTTCCCTAACAATGGAAGTCTGACCGAGATCAGGACTTGTTCTCCACACTGCGACCACTCTAAGATCCAAGCGGCCCGCATGCTGATCAGGCTGACAAGATCCTCTTTAGATTTTTCATGCTTCACGGCACGCCATGCTTCATCGATGTCGAAGATCGCTAAAGCGGTAATTTGAGACAGCTCACCGGCGGTTGCAGGCTTGGACCTGGAGCTCTTAATGAAAGACCCTTTGGCAGGGCTTCAAAACTGGCTCCAGCTCCGACTCCATGCGAAGCCCTGCCAAACAAGGTGCGGGGAGGCAGCTCCACCGGAGGAGCCCCTAAAAATACGCTCTCTGGAGCCCAACAACGGAGGCGGAGCCAGAAAACGTGGCTCTGGCTCCTCCCGTCCGTTGGACCTCCTTGTCCATGCGAGGGGCAGCGAGGCGTGGGTGGAGGCCGGCGACGCAAGTAGGAAGGCGCGGGCCGAGGCTACCGCTGGTGGGAGGAGGAGGCGTAGGCAGCAAGAGCCAGCGAGAGGAGCCACGGGCGAAGGCCGCCGGGAGTAGGAGGCACGGGCGGCAAGAACCGGCGGGAGAAGAAGGAGCGGGCGGCAACCGCCAGCGGGAGGAGGAGGCGTGGGCAGAGGCCGCCGGCGATGGGAGGAGGCGTGGGCGGAGGCCGCCAGCCGGTGGAAGAAGGAAGCGCACGGGAGGAGGAAACGGATAGAAGGAGAGAGAATGGAAGGAAAGAAAATAAAAACGAAAAGAAGAGGAGGGAAAATAAAAACTAGCTAAGGGCATATTGGACATTTGACCTCTTCAATCCATTTATAAAAACAAGGTGAAGCCGTTTTGCCAAATATTTTCTAAAACGACTTCAGCTCCACCAGAGAAGCCGCTCCACCAGAGAAGCCGGAGCCGGAGCCCTTTTTGGAAGAGCTGGAGCCCTGCCAACAGGCCTTGAGCTGGTAGTGCAGGTTTCTCTAGCTGACATCCTCAACTCGTGCCTTCAGCTCCTTCATCTGCTTCGATGCGGTGCCGCTCTCGCAAGGTTCCAGGATGGCGCCACCAAGATGGCTACTTCAGATAAACTGAACAATTTTGGAGGTTGTCCTAGGCATCATAGGCCTAGGCCACATCATGGACTTGCTTCACCCAGGCAGGGAAAAATTTCTCGGCGAGAAAAAAAGAGAAAATCATTAATCACATTTATCGCTGGTAACTGGTTTTTCAAAAAAATTCGGTATTTTTTAATCCATGCCCGCTCCTTTCCTTCTAGCCCATATATCTTCTAATTTCTATGCATTGTGATGTCTTATTTTTCATATTAAATTGTTTAGGGATAATCTAGATTATTTTGTGTACAATTCAAGGGAATTTTTTTCTAAAGTTTGTCCTCAAGAAAAATGATAAATCTGATAAATTCCTAAGAAATCCGATAGACGCGTATATCGGCGACCTCCGATTTTTCTCTAACCGGTAAAGTTAACCCTGCATGCACCCAGGTTATGACTGGACGACTAGACGGGCGAAACATAAAAGCGACACTGCCTGCAGTCTCCGGATACCCCAAAAATCGATCAGTCAGCTGCGCCTTCCTCAGTTCTCCTGCAAAACAAACCCGGTTGCCATTTTTTTTGTCACAACCAGCATCATTAGCTATTTAGCTTGTAACGAGCAGAGGAGCATCCTATGTGTATATCTCGCTTCACACTAGCTATCTACCTCCCACGTGCAGACCCTCCCAAGTTAGGATGCAAGCGGCGCGGGCCACTCAGCTAACCCGCTGGGCCAGGCAGCACCGTTAGCCCACATAATCCCAAATCCCAGCCCAATTCGTTGAAGTGGTCGTATGCGGGTAACCCGCACAGCCTGCACATCCCGCATCGCCCTCCCAGCTCCCCGCAGCGGCCGCCGTCTTGGCCGTGCTCCGCAGTGCCGCCACCATGGGGAACCCTAGCTCCATCCGCTTGCACTGCCTCCGTTGCCACCGCCTCCTGCATCAGGAAGGCTTTCTTTGTTGCCGTTGCCGTTGTCCGCACCATCCCTGCGCCCGCCAAGAGGATATCGTCACCACCATCATCTGCTGGTCCTTCTCCACCTTTGAGGTCTGCTGCCATGCCTATGAGCTCGTCTTCAACCGCCGCCGCTGGCGCCGCCATGGCCACATCACATTGTGAGGCAATCAGGGAAGGGGAGAGGAGGAAGCGAGCACAGGTCAGGTTTCTTTGCCACGCCATACCTTGATTTTGCCCGCTGCATCTACATGGTGGCCGCCATGGCTGCCTGTTCGAGCTTCAAAGTTCAAACTGCTGAATGAGATGCGTAGGTAGAAGAGCATGCTGCGTGTGTAACCGTAGCATGGGGCCGCGTAGGTGACAGTTCGCATGCGCGTAGGTGATGGCATCACAACATTACGGATCACCGACACCTGCGGCTCGTGGAAGCCGGAGAGCCGGAGAGCAGCTAGCTTTAGACGGGCGCAGCTGCGGGCAGGCACGCTGCGTGTCACCACTAGTACCAGCAAGGTCAACTGGGATCAAGATGTTGCTATCCCCAAGGATCATGTCCCCATCAACAGAATTGCCAAGATCTCCACAAGAATCCCCAATATCTCCTTTTTTATCAGCAAAAGAAGTCGTATCTCGGGAATGGTTAGTATTAGAATCTATTGCCACTTAATATTTCTGCAGTAGTTAAATTTTTTCATGCCATCAATAATTCTGCAGTAATTAAAGTAGTTAAATCTTTGAAATCTTATTATAGGATCTTCGCATAGGCGCAAACTTACCTCACATATATGGCAAGAATTTGAGCCAATATATGAAAATGGGATGGTAGTAGAAGCTCAATGCATCCATGGCAATCAAAGATTTGACAACTACTCAGGGCATGAGCATCTCACAGCCTCGATGCAGTTAAGGAAGTACTCGGAAGATACCTTCAATCAAAGCTAACAGAGATAGTGGTATAAGTGCTTGTGGTAGACACATGAAGACTTGTAAGGGGAAAGCTAAATTAGATCACATGATCTCTCAATTGAGTTCTGGTGTGTCCTTTCCCGATGTATCTTTGAAAGATTGGAGGTTTAATCAAGAAGTAGCTCGCCAAAAACTAGTTAAATTGATTGTTATGCATGAATTGCCATTCAGTCTAGTTGAATATCCAAAGTTCAGATCATTTATGGCTGCCTTAAACCCATGGTTCAAAAAAGTATCTAGAATGACCACTAAATCTGACTGCATTAACTCATATGAGGAAGGAAAATCAGAGCTAAGGAAGGTGCTAAGCTGCTTAAAATCAAGGATTTCTCTCGCTGCTGATATGTGGACCTCAAACCAGACTTTGGGCTACTTATGTGGACTGCTCACTACATTGATGATGAGTGCATACTTCATAAACATGTCATAAAGTTCACTCTAGTAGAGCCACCCCATGAGGGTAGAACTAAGTTCAATGCCTTGTTGAAAACACTTTTAAGATTGGAGCATAGAAAGCAATGTTTTTGCAATTACATTGGATAATGCACCCGTAAATGATAACTTTGTGACAACTTTGCAAGAGAATCTTGTTGCCAAGGGTCAATTGCTTCGCAAAGGAAAATTATTTCATTGTCATTGTGCTGCTCATATCCTTAATCTAATTGTTCAAGAGGGTTTCTAGGCTATTAGTGATGCAACAAAGAACATTAGAGAGAGTGTTAAGTATGTGAAGAGTTCACAAGCTCGGAAGCAACGGTTCGAGTCAATGATGGAGCAAGTAGGTATACTTGCTGGGAAACGTCCTCCTCTTGACGCTGTAACTCAGTGGAATTCTACCTACCTTATGCTTGAGATAGCATTGAAGTATAGGCGAGCATACGAAGCTATAGTGCTGTTATCAAATTCTTATCCGTTCTTACCAAGCACACAGGGGTGATCTGCAACCAACAGGTAGAACCGGCGAAAGATTGGAGGACCGATTGCCTGGAGAAACAAAGTCTGCTCGTCGTAGAACTATGTGGAGTTCTGGGTAGGCTGCACTCAATTCAAGGGTTAGCACAATCAAACAATAATGCAAGGTTGAATTATAGTGCCAAACACGTAATCAAAGCTGCTGGAAACAAAGTGCAAAAGTTGAGCAAGGGTATGGGGGGCAAAGGAAAACACAAGAGAGAAAACAAGGAGCAGCAGGTACGCATCCTGAGGAATGCGCCCAAATGAAGGTAACCTCCTTTCGGTTTCCCCCTTTTTTTTGTTTCTGCGTTTCTGTTTTTTTTTTGCCTTCCGGAGCAACTGACAAACTGATTATATGAACAAAGGAATATAAATGAGCGAGTTACCACATACACTTTTTCAGCACTCTCTCTCTCTCTCAAAATCCCGACGTCCCTTTGTATGGTAGGACTTTCGAAGCGACCAAAACTTTCTCAATTGAGGTCGATCAGGATTAGGCAGACCTCTTTTTTTTTAACACTTGCCGAAAGAAATACACAACCTGTGGACAGGGAGGCGTGATCCGGACAACAAAAAAAAAGGAAAGGGGAGGGTCGGCGCGTGAGAGGCGCGATCAGGAATCACGCGTGCGGTTGTGTTTCTCTCTTTCCTTTTTTTTTCTTTTGGACTTGCCAAACCACAAGGCAGGTGGGGCGGGGCGATCAGGGGGGCCCGCGATCGTAGGGGTGGGCGGCGGCGGTGCGAGAAAAAGAAAGAACGAGAGACACAATGCAACCAGCAACAATGTAACGCGTAAGCACACAAATTCAACAATGCAAATTATTGAAAGAAAGTGCAAGGCTCAAAAGGTTGCTAGGACAATGATCTAACCTGAAATATATGTTTGTTTTGGTTTTGTGGACTGTAGGAAAGGGGAAGAACACTAGATAAACTCACCGATCAACCTGGAAATCTGATACCACTTGATAGAGTCGGAGTGCCCGATCTTTCGGTGAGTGGGGATAAATTCGACTTGGTGGAAGATGACCCTCACGATCCGACTACGACGAGCGAGCCTGAAGCGCCAATGCAATCGCTGAACCAACTCCCTGTGGTTACCGACCTTCTTGGTGCAAGATCAGCCTGATCACGAAGATCTTTTCCTGTTCGCAATCGAAGAACGAACAAGAAAAAGATGTGAGCAATCTGATTATCTCTCGAAGGTGGAGTTCTGAATTACACGAGGACAGCGCTGTTTTGCGCGTGTCAAGAGTAGCTAAAGCTAAATGTAAACAAAACTCAAGTCTGGAAAGAAATGATGCCTCTATCTAAATAGAGGGAGAGAGGGCGCAACCCTAGGAAAAGGGGCGGCCAGGGAGGGGGCGCAGCCCCTAGTGGTGGCCAGCCCTAGGCGCCCACACAAGGGCCTCAGTTGGGCCAGCATCTATTCTTCTGGGCATTCGTTCTTCAGTAGCATGACGAAGTTCAATTCTCTTGCACGGGGCCGAGTGATTGGCCCAGAAGGAGGTGGCGCCTGGGGTGGAGGAGCATCTGGTGTCACCGGAAAAGGTGCTGCTGTCGTAGACGTACTCGTGTTGTAGTTGATGTCCTCATCAATAGTACAGATGATAACATAGCAGGAAATGTTGCGGTGGATGAATCTGATTGCATCTAACTATGCTGCATCTACACAGTAAGTATTATTAACATAATAACTTCCAAGTATGCAGTGACTGGTACATGCTTTATGAATGAATGCATAACGTAGTCAGATTGTTCAATACCTGTAACCTATGGCATGGTCTTTATACCTTGAACATTGGTAAATTAGCTAATTGGTTCAGTTCATGGTGACCTTTTGTTTCTTATTATTCTACTTATGAATATGTGCTATCCCATTTCATTCATTTGGTCAGCATACCAGCTTTACTTTGATATAATTTCTATTTCTGAATGTTTGTTCATGCAGGACACATCAATTTTCTGTGCTGACTGATCCACCTACCTTCCTCCGCTATTAGCTCCAGGACCTGTAGAAGCTGGTGGAGTCATGCCTGAACCAGGCTCGGCAAGCTTTTTTACATTTCTTGCCTAGTTTTCTACTTGCAGCTGTGAATCACCATGTGAAGAGTTCTTTATTGTATCTCCTATAGTGTAGTAAACTGGAAGCCTCATTTAGGCTGACAAGCAAGTGAGGTATGATGACGGCAATGCTTTTGAAGCATGTGAGATGGACGGTTTGTTGAGAAATATCCTTATCATATTCATTGTAATTTCCCACTTTTTTTCTTTAATTTTTGGAGTTTTTGTAAGTCCTGAGAGCTGGATAGTTTGCTGAGACTCTAGTTCATGATTGCTTCTAAGAGAGATGTTGGCTGCTGTGCCCAACGCTATATGTCTTTTGGCTGCTGTGGTCCGACCCTAGACAAGGCGCACACTACTGGAAAATAGCGTAATTTTATCGGCCAGAAACCGCCGAAAATAGCTATTTTCGTCGGCCGGCCGACGAAATTAGTCCGACGGAATAAAATCGACGAAAATAAGCGCATTTGCGTCGGCAACCAACGAAAATAAAACGGTTTTCGTCGGCTGGACAGGCTGAAAATGTGCATCTATTTTCGTCGGCTAATCTAGCCGACGAAAACGATGGTAGTATTTTCGTCGGCTACACAGGCCGACGAAAATGACCGCACATATTTTCGTCGGCCCGTGTAGCCGACGAAATTAATTATAGATTTTTTCGTCGGCTTTGGAGCTGACGAAAATACTGGACACGCTAAAAAAACAGCTGCATATATAATAGCAATTATAAAACCCAATCAGCCATAAGCAGTTACTTAACGTATCCATAAGCATCCATATGCATAATTGGGAGGCAGGCTTCCAGCAACCCTCACTCATCTGGGTGCTCTGAATTTCCATGGACCTTGGATGCAGATGCACGAAATGCAGCAGGCTGCCCAGGTTGAATAGATGTCGCGCTCACACATGAGCCGTTGGATGAAGATCTCTTTTTTTACAGCAGTAGGGGTTGGCTTCGGACTTGAGAGTTTGTGACGAGAAACATGGAATGGAATTGTGGAACCTCCTCAAGAGGTGATTTATAGTGTTACTACAATTCAATAAAAATAACAGCTACAAGACACAACATCTTACATACAGATTATTGAGAGGCTACATATTTTACAAATACAGATCACTGCATCTTAAATCTAACTTACTATTCTCTGACAGTACCTCGAGCCTTGCTGCAGGCGTAGGATGTGAGGCACATATTTGGAGTACAAGTCGGTCCCATAGTCGACTTCACAGCTTTAAGATGGTCCTGGTTCAGCGGACAAGAATACGAATGAGGTGCTGTCATGATTTCAAGATAACTCAAGTCATGTCTAGTGCTATCTACACATGCATAAACAGTGCTTAATGAGAGGCAATATGCTGAATGTGTTATCGGTATCGTTCATTGCAGAACCACTGTTTGACTCTCCCATAAGTGATGGAAATGAGGGAATTGACTTCAATATTAATTTTCTACCACCTTTCCGGTTCGGGGAAATACTGAGCGCATTATGTGGCGGCGAGACTCGTTTTCCGTTGGGTGAAGTAGTCTCGACACAGTTGTTAGGAGAATCAGCTTCTTTTAGAATATCTGGCATCCCCTCATCGATAGCACTACCAGCAACCTTGGATGATTTACAAGATTGCAATGTTGCAGTAGCTTTTGAAGCAGACGAACGGGAGTTCCCACTGCGAGCTTTGGAAGGTCTTGGTGGCTTTGCACTTGAGAAATTTGGCAGTTTAAGTAGAGAATTGAAAGAGATTACTCAGTTACTACTTAATAGGATGCAGAAGCAAAGATATGAAGCTTGTTCAAGGAAATGAATATGTAATAAGCAAACCTGGAAAGATCAAAAGGAGGTGTTATTGGAATAAGATCAAGAAGGGGATGATCTTCGTTCTGTACATTTGCCTTTTGTTGATCATTCTACTTCTCTTTTCCACAATTCTCTGTTTGTTCACCTTCTTGTTTGATTTCTTCAGTGAGTTCGCTGTCAGCTGATGCAGCACGTGATGACAAAACATTAATATTCAGAGGAATAACTTAAAAACATGCTGCATTATTCATTTCAGGATTCAGAATGTTATGGTTGTGTTGGGTAATCTATATTCAGGATTTAGAATGGTTGTGAGATGAAATAAGCAAACGTAGCATGTATCCAGCCTTCAGGAAACAACAGTTGATTATTCAGAAAAGTGGAACGACTAAAGACCACAAAGATAAGAATGCTCTCTCAATCACATGTGCTTTTATTTTATGTCAAAAACACCCATACGGTCATGGCACAACTATTTTTGCACGTTCACGTTTGAGTTTTTCAACTGAACTCATTATGTCACCATTTGAAGGAACAGAACTAGCAAAACAATTCGAATGTCCTACTTATAAATTACAGTGGTGACCTATTAAACAAAGAACCATAAGCAAGGTTATCGAATACTTTTATTGTGGTTCAGTACGCAGGAATACTTTTTAGTATGAAACAACAGCATTTGTGCAAGATTCCAGAAAAAATGTTTTTGAGTCTGAAAAAGGAACAAGTATAGCACGATTGTGCAAGCTACAAAAGTGCTTACCATCTCTTCTGCCGAAAGTGTTTTTGCAACTCTCACATCTGCAGTTGCTAGAGCATCCAACTCCTTTGCATGTATTGGCAGCTAGCGTTCTGCATTTCTGCATGTGGTGTCTTGCCGTCTTGCGGGCCGCCGCAAATACCCGCAGCTAGCATGCGGTGTCCTGCGGGCTGCCGCAAAGTCCGCAAATGCTAGCGGTTGATGCGGACGGGTAAGGAGGGGCATCTATTCGTAGCACGTGCGATTAGCTGACGTACCATTATATAAATCTACTGGAGATAAAAATATTTTAGAGACAGAAATTGTTCCAGAACAAATTAGAATATTTCAAAACAAGATAAAAATATTATAGAGATAGAAATTGTTCCAGAACAAATAAAAATATTTTAGAAAAAATATCATCTTAATATAATTATAATTAAGTATGGTCTAGTTTTGAAAATCTCATCGTAAGAAATACAACGGTGCAGTCAAAATTTAATTTGAGTAATTAGTTTGTGAGATAGAGTATTTTTGTTCGGATGTATATATATGGCATGGAAATCAAGACACGTGGGCTCTTCATGCGATGCGTCGGCGCCGGCTCGCATACGCGATAAATAGAAAATCGCCGGGTAGCGGGTATCCCCACGCCGTCCCGCTTGCAATTTGACTCCCAATTGCAAGTCTCAACTTGCCGAGTGCCGACAGGCGACAGCTGCACCCGTTCGACGTCCACACACCAAAACAGATTAATTAATGAATTGTCACAGTCAGGACAGGGCATGCAATCATGAATTGTCCAGTCGTTACGTTTGGGTCGTACTCCTACAACTTTTCATCCCACCCCTGCTCATTGTTTGCTCTGCTCTGACCACGGGTTCCACTCCAAAATAAGGTCACAATCTCTGGTTCATCGAATCCAGACGAACCCACCCAGCTGCTGGTGCTTCTTTTCCAGCATGTTATTTAGGACAGGAATTGTCCTGTTCTTTGCCGCCTCCAAGTTGAGCAAGTGGCATCCCCAAGAGGAGTGAATGCGAATGTTCTGTGAATGTCCGAGGGACCCAATCCAGCTCTCATGAGCTTCTGAGATGAGTAGCGTTCTTGCTAGTTGCTAGCGGCCATACACAGGAGAGCTAGCCATGGAGGCGACGGCGTTGAGCGTGGGCAAGTCCGTGGTGAGCAGCGCGCTCGGGTACGCCAAGTCCGCCGTCGCGGAGGAGGTGGCCCTGCAGCTCGGCGTCCAGCGTGACCAGGCCTTCGTCCGCGACGAGCTCGAGATAATGCAGGCTTTCCTCATGGCCGCGCACGAGGAGCGCGACGACGACAAGCACCGGGTGCTCATGGCCTGGGTCAAGCAGGTCCGCGACGTCGCCTACGACGCCGAGGACAACCTCCAGGACTTCTCCATCCATCTCAACCTGAGGACACCGTGGCGGCGCCTGCGAGCGCGGCGCCGCGTCGCCAGGAGGATGAAGGACCTGAGGGCCCGGGTCGAGGACGTCAGCCAGAGGAACCTGCGCTACCAGCTCATCAAGACCGCTGCCGCGTCATCGTCGACGGCCAGGCATCCAGCGACGGCCGCCGCCGCCGCCTCCTGTGACAACCATCTAATTTAATATTATTTTAAACGAACCGCCGCTTCTTATTATGAACATGAGGACTAACATGCGCTCGTACTAATAGCGTGCCACGGGTTAATCCACATCTACATTATAAAGGAGCAACCATCATTCGCCAAAAATGATATCAAATCCGGTAGTCCCGGTACGTGCTCTACCATATGCCTAAGATCATGCATACACCCGTACCGTCACAAGCCCATATATTACCGATGATCCACAAAGAACAAGTTTTAATACAAAGTTAAACAACTAGTCATTACAAGAGTAATATAGAGGAAGGTTCCAAATCTGAGATTTAAAAGTTTAATTATGAGATACAACCCTTGGGCTCATGATTCACATTAGATTGGGACATAATCCATAAAGTTTAATGTTATGATATCCCCAATACGATTACGCAGCGAAAAACATAACGAGATAGAACAATGGTGTGGCAGAACCGCCTGAAATATTCCGGTTCAAATGCGCTAGTCATCGCTGTCCAGCCGATGCTAACTCAACGCACTTCAAACGGAACAATCCATTGGTCTGTCGGGTCTATGCCTGATACAACCACGGTACAACAGGATCGAAACAGGTTTACCTCGCACGAAGGCGAGTTTACAATGCAACAGCTCACCAATTTATAATTCACAACATATTAAACGTTATTACAAACCATTCCAAACTTTAGGTGA
Source organism: Panicum hallii (assembly GCF_002211085.1). Taxonomy (NCBI): domain Eukaryota; kingdom Viridiplantae; phylum Streptophyta; class Magnoliopsida; order Poales; family Poaceae; genus Panicum; species Panicum hallii. The sequence goes on along the minus strand of NC_038046.1, from coordinate 46,122,152 downwards.
ATTTATACAAACATTGTTTAAAGTAACAAGCTAAAAGCTTGCTCAGGTTTACAGTGGAAGGAAACATAAACACGCGACTACACACGTCGCGAAGGTTGACACCGTACTCAGCCCAAAGTTTGGTGTCAGTCAGGAGGGTCACTGCCAGCCGGGGACGGATCCCACTCCACGGACCAGCCAAAAGGAACAGAAGTTGGCCATGCAGGGTTATCCGTAGGGTTCTCAAAAGTCATACCTGAAAAATTTACTAGCAAGATTGAGTATACTAATACTCAGCAAGACTTACCCGCTTCGTGGTATACTTAGCCAGGTAACTAGACTCATGAAGGCATTGCAAGGTTCTGGGTTTATTTTCAGCTGAAAAGCAACAAAGAGTATGATCTACTTTCAAATTTTAGCTTTCAAATTCTACTTGATTAACCAATCTAGGTAAGCACCTACACTAAGCAAGCAAGGTAGAGATTATCATTCATCAAGATTATTCCATCAATAGTTACACTTCTTACTCTATGTGGCAGAAGGAATACGCAGTCTCAATTTCCGCGAGAGACGGACGATTTTGAATCGAATTTCACCCTTGCAAGGTAAACCTAACTCACACGCTTGAAACACTAACAGGTCGTTCCGGAGCAACCGTTTGCCTTTCATTCCGGGTTGTGGAACAGGGCCACCACAAGCGACTATAGGACCGTACGCATACCAATTGTGCAGGACATACGCCTGTAGCGCGACTACATGACCGTACTCCTGTTCGCTGTGCGGAACGTACTCCCGCACGTCGGTGCGTGAGAAAAACCAAATTATGAGTGGTGGGAGGTATGTCCACTTGCCGGGCCGATCGGTTACTAGGCTTGCCTCTTTACCATATTTCACGGCATGTGGCTAGTACTTTCAAACGCTTAGCCACCACTACCACACACTGTGACCTTAACAACTTTTATCCAAACAGACAGGGTAAACCACCAGGTCATGATACCGCACATGACCCTGCCCATTATCCTTATAGTGATTGTAGAATAGTAAACATGCAACTCCTATATCGCGCGAGCGACAGGAAATCACACGAATTTTACCAGTCCTATTAAGCAGAGCGTCTAAGCGAAAAGGACTCGGGTACAATACATTGGATGCTTAGGATTTATGCAACTAGGGTTTCATTTCAACTTCTAGATGTAATGCAAGATATATAGTGTAATAATGAAATGGTAATAAATTGAAATACTGGGCTATGCATCGGGGCTTGCCTTCTTGAGTGGGGTTGAGAGCAGGAGTGTCAAAGATTTCCGAACTTTGGTTCGGGGCTTCAGTTAGATTCTCGGCGACGGTGGTTGGGTCTTCAGAAAACCCTTGGTCTTGTCCCAAGACTAGCTCGTAGTCTCCGTCGTCGAACGTCGTCGATTCTACATGGTATGTAATGATTTAAATGAGATGGTGTTTGAGTTTAAGATTTTATCTTACGATAAAGTTGCAATCCAACAAATTGACACATATGAACTCATGGAACAGGGGGTTAATCTCAAGTTACTATTTACACTTAAGTTATGGTTATAGCACTGGAATTAGTGAAAACAGAAACTAAAACATTTGAATTTGAATTCAAATTTCCAGTTTAAATTCACATCTTAGGTAAATAGAATTATAAAGTCTTGAAAATTTAATTATGAACTAATTATCAACATATTAGATTATGATAAAAAGATCTAAATAAATAAGCCTTAGGAAAATGTTTAACTAAATTCAAACCCTTTTAAATTTGATTTGCACAAGTTCAAAAGAACTTAAACTACAAAATAGTACTGAGCGTGAAATTTTTACACTAGCTCACATATGATCTAAAGATGCTACATACCAAAGATCACAAGAAAACAAACTAGTATGCAGAAGTTATGCACAATATATCCCTTTACCTTAAATTTAAAATAGATTCAAAAGTATTTAGTTTCAAACCAAACTTCATTAATAAAAGTTGTAGAGTTTGAAATCTAGTTTCCAACAAAACTAGTTTGGCAATTTTTTGGATTTTTCTACAATTTGCTACGAATTTTATAAGTTAGCAGCTTGCCCACATGAAATAACAAAACCATTCAGGGGGTCCTTAGTCTTTTGCACATAGGTCCCTAGAACAGGAAATCTATTCACACATGTGCCCCTGCCAGCCCCCGACGGCGGCCGGCCGGTCTGCTCCGGCACGTTCCCACCGGCGGCGAGGTCACCGGCGGGGAGGGACTGGCTCAGCACGATCTAGGGGACATGGGGAGCTGGTTGGAGGCGGTTGTGCTCGATGGGCAGAGGCGGAACACGGCCGGCGGCGAGGAGGGGCGGTGGCCGCGACGGCGTGCTGCGTTCCCGGTGAGGGGCCGGTGAACACGGGCAACCAAGGCGTGCACGAGCACCAGTGGGCTACGAGAGTTCGATCTGAGTACCTAGATGAGCTGGAAGTCGAGCGGAAGGGGGTTGTCGACGACGAGGCGGCGTGTGGGCGTCCCCGGCGAGGGGCGGCTCGGGGTTGAAGCAATTCCGGTGAAGGAGGGCCGGAAGCTAGACCAGATCAGGTCGGGGAGCTAGCGGAGGAGGTGAGAAAGCGGTGGGCAGCTGGAACTTGGGCGGGGTGGAGCGGTCGCGGCGAATTCCAGCGAGGAGCGCGAGGTGAGCTTTGGTGTCGCGAGGAGGAAGAAGAGGAAACAAGCGAGGAAATGGGGTTTGAGTCAAGCTTTATGGGAGTGCACGGCCTCGTAGAAGAGAGGGAGAGAGAGCAGTCATGATGCTAGGCTCAGGTCGGCGGGTGGCGCCGGCGTGCCCTTCGGGTGCGTGGCAGCCGCTCGGCACCGGCGGCCCGACGTGGCTGAGCGGGGGGCGGCCAGCAGGGGCAGCGCGGGCGGTGGGAGGAGTGGTGGGGCGACTTGTGGAGCAAGATAAGGGTGGCGCATACCTGCAAGGGCTCGGGAGGTGGCCGGCGGCAGAGATCACGCGCGCGGCAGAGAGCAGAGGAGATCGGGGCCTGAGGAAGACGATGGAGGACCTAGGTGCAATTTCATAGAAATGCAGGGACCCTACTGTAATACTCTGATAACTTTCAAACCAATGCTCAATTGGAGATGGGCCCAAAAGCAAAAATGCAGGGTTTTTCAAAATGTACAACTTTTCTTTAAGGTGCATTCACAGAAGAGCTAAGGATTTGAGGTTAATATAAAACTTAGCAATGTTTCTAAACTTTACATAAATCCTATTTAAAAATTGCACTACATTTACATCCCATGTGTAGTTTCACCTACATTTGCGATTTAAACACAAGTTCTTGACTTTTACAAAACAACCCTCATGCTTTTAAATTCTACCTCCCATGTTCATCCTTTTAACATTAAAGGACCTTTATTAAAATATAATTATATAAACAACCCTTTTCCCTTAGCATTTAAATTTTTAAACACACTTTTACCACATTTTGCACACAACTTCGTGCTAAAATCTAGGGTGTGACAATACTAAATACCTGAGTGTCACAGCCTTCCCCCTAAAAAGAATCTCGTCCCGAGATTCCGGAACAGGATAGAATTAAATGATCAAGTTCGGAGGTTGGCTTGAAAGAAGTCTGGAAAATTATACCGAAGATAAGATTCGGTTTCCCATGTTGCTTCTTCTTCTGTGTGATGGTTCCACTGAATCTTGTACATTCTGATGGTTTCTCTCCTAGTGCTTCTTTCTTTGGTGTCTAACACTCTGATTGGATGTTCTGTATAGGTTAGATCAGGTTTGATTTTGATAGTTTGGGAATTGATGATCTCAGTAGGAACTTTGACACATTTCCTAAGTTGGGATACATGGAAGATGTTATGGATGGCCACTAATTGAGGAGGAAGTCGAAGACGGTAAGCTACGGGTCCACAGACTTCAAGGATTTTAAAGGGTCCGATGTATCAAGGAGCAAGTTTCCCTTTCACACTGAACCTTTGAACACCTCGGGTAGGAGATACTTGAAGATATACGAAGTCTCCGATTTGAAACTGTAATGGTCTTCTTCGTATATCAGCGTAGCTTTTCTGGCGAGATTGGGCTGCCTTTAGATTAGTTTGTATAGTCTTCACCTTATCCTCTGCTTCCATGACCAGGTCAGGTCCAAAGATCTTACGTTTGCCGGTTTGTGACCAACTTAGGGGAGTTCGACTTCGGTGGCCATACAATGCTTCGGACGGGGCCATTTTGAGACTAGTTTGATAGCTGTTGTTGTAAGAGAATTCTGCCAATGGCAAGCATTTATCCCAATTCTTGTCATATTGAAGAACACAGGCTCTAAGCATATCCTCCAAAATCTGATTTACCCTTTTGTTTTGTCCATCTGTCTGAGGATGATATGCGGAGCTTCGAATTAACTTAGTTCCAAGAGCATGTTGAAGTTGCTTCTAGAACCGAGCGACGAATGGTGCTCCACGATCAGAAATTATCATCTTAGGTACTCCATGAAGATGAATAATTTGATCCAGGTAGATCTCGGCATACTTCTTGGCATTATACGTAGTATGCACGGGAAGGAAATGTGCTGTCTTGGTTAATCGATCAACGATTACCCAAATGGAGTCATGCCTTAGAGAAGTATTGGGCAAGCCAACAATAAAGTCCATACTGATATCCTCCCACTTTCAGGAGGGAATAGATAGAGGTTGTAGGATACCAGTAGTTTTCAGATGGCTGGCTTTGACTCTTTGGCAGATATCACATTCTGAGACATACTTAGCAATTTTCCGTTTCATACGAGTCCACCAGAAGTTTTGTTTCAGATCCTGGTACATCTTCGTACTGCCAGGGTGCATAGAGAATTTGGATAGGTGGGCTTCATCCAATATTTGTTTACGGAGCTTATGGTCCTTAGGTACAACGATACGTTCGTTGAACCATTAAACTCCTTCTGGATCTACTCGGAAGCACTTATACTTTCCTTCTCCTTGTGTTATCTCCTGTTTAATAATTCTGACTCCTTTATTGCGCTGTTGAGCTAGAACGATACTATCTCTAAGCGTGGCTTCAATTGAGAGATGATTCAAGTCACCTTGGGGAATGATTTCTAGATTAAGCTTTCTCATTTCCCAACAAAGAGTCTCGTTGAAAGCTTCTACAGATAGACAAGAACAATGTGCCTTGCGACTGAGTGCATCCGCAACGACATTGGCCTTGCCTGGATGATAGTGTACTTCCAAATCATAATCTTTGATAAGTTCTAGCCAGCGTCTTTGTCTCATGTTTAGGTCTGCCTGTGTGAAGATGTACTTGAAGCTTTTGTGGCCAGTATAAAAATGACACTTCATACCCATCAGATGATGTCTCCAGATCTTCAGGGCATGAATGACAGTTGCGAGTTCAAGATCATGGGTATGATAGTTCTGTTCATGAACCCTGAGTGCTCGTGATGCATATGCAATTACTCGGTTGTCCTGCATAAGCACACAACCGAGTCCGGTTCCTGATGCATCACAATAGATGTCGAAGGGTTTTGACACATCTGGTTGAGCTAAGACTGGAGCAGTCGTAAGATGATCTCAGAGAATGTGGAATGCATCTTCGCATTTTTGATTCCAAGAGAATTTAACACCTTTCTTTAGTAATTCGGTCATAGGTTTGGCTATTCTGGAGAAATTTGGGATGAAGCGACGATAATAGCCCACTAGCCCAAGAAAACTACGGATCTGATGGACGGATGTTGGAGGTTTCCAATCCATCATTTCCTGTACTTTACTGGGATCAACAGGTATACCATCACCGGAGATAGTATGGCCCAGAAATTTCACAGTATCTAACCAGAACTCGCATTTGGAAAATTTGACGTATAAGTGCTGGTCTCTTAATCGCTGAAGAATGACATGAAAATGTTTTGCATGATCTTCTGGATTTTTAGAGTAGATCAGAATGTCATCAATGAAGACCACAACAAATTTGTCGAGCTCTTGCATGAAGACAGAATTCATGAGATACATGAAATATGCTGGAGCATTAGTAAGACCAAACGACATGACCAGGTATTCATACAGACCATATCGAGTGGAAAAGGCCGTTTTTGGAATGTCACTTGGCCGGATCTTAATTTGATGATAGCCGGAACGAAGATCAATCTAAGAGAATACTTTGGCTTCGGCTAGCTGATCGAAGAGAATATCAATGCGGGGTAGGGGATATTTATTTTTGATAGTTACCGCATTAAGAGGACGATAATCTACACATAGCCTTAGGCTATTATCTTTCTTTTTCACAAATAAGGCTGGACAACCCCATGGTGATGCACTCGGACGAATGAAACCCTTGTCAAGGAGGTCTTGGAGTTGGATTTTTAACTCGGCTAACTCATTAGGAGGCATACGATAAGATTTCTTAGAGATAGGGGCTGTGCCAGGTTGGAGTTCTATGATAAACTCGATATCTCTATCTGGGGGCATTCCAGGCAAATCGTCTGGAAAGACATCTGGGTATTCACAGACGATAGGGATATCTTTTAGCTTGATCCCTGTTGTAGCATAGGTGCAAGGGTTAAGGTACTTCTGTTGTGGAAGATAGAGAATGGTAGGTTCATACTCAAGTGAATCTATCTCCACAATTTGGGAAGAGATATCTAATGACACTTGATGCTGGTTCATCCAATTCATACCTAAAAGGACATTCATTCCTTCTAGGTCTAGTAGGAGCAAGTCCGTTTTTATCAATTGACTACCCAGCTGAAGTGGTACCTTTCTACAGATTTGATTTGATAAGATTTTTCCACCAGGAGTTGTTATCTTATGATTCCCATTATTAGGACAGATATCCAAGCCTATTTTAGTCCCATACTTTGCACTGACAAAGCTATGGGTGGCACCAGAGTAAAAAAGAACAACTATGGGGTGATGGTTGATAGAAAAAGTACCCGTCATTATTGGTGTTCCCTCGGGGAGTTCGGAGAGAGTGGTGAGGTTCACCCTTCCCTGGCGGACCTGGACCACTTGCCTCTTGCCCTTGCCCTTGCTGGTTGGATTGGATGTTTGCCCTTGGAAAGATTTCCTAGGTTGAGGGCAATCCTTGATAAAGTGGGACGGGCTTCCGCAGTTGAAACAACGATAATTGTTGTTTCCTTGGTTGACTGGCGGAAAACTCGGCCGCGGACCCTGTGGTTGCTGCTGCTGAGGTTGAGGCGTCGGTGGTCGGTTGAATCGTGCTTGCTGGGGTGGTCTAGCTACCCATCTACCAAGCATGTTACTTCGAGGTGGTGCTCGGGTAGCAGCGTTTTGAACCATCCGACACCTTGACGGTTGTGTAGTTGAAGGTCAACCAGATGTCTTCCTTTTCTTCTCTGCTCTGTGGCAGAGATGCAGTCTTCCTGTGTGATGGCCATATTGACCAGCTCATTGAAATTCTCGGCCTTTACCAAGTTCAGTCGTTCTTTAAGTTTGGTGTTCAGGCCTCGGCGAAAATGATCTCGCTTGCGGGCATCATTATCCGCATGGTATCCCGCGTATTGGCACAAGTGGTTGAAAACTTGTGCGTATTGCATAACGTGCGGGTTCCCTGAGTCAGGTTCAGAAATTCATTGAGCTTTCGCTCAATGAGTCCTTTGAGTATGTGGTGCGCTTGAAACGCAGTCCGAAACTCGTCCCAAGTGATGACATGATCGGCGGGCTGCATAGCATGATAGTGATCCCACCATAGGGGAGCTGTGCCACGAAGTTGTTGGGCTGCAAAAAGTGCCTTGTTCTCATACGAACATGGGGCAGACAATAAGGCAAACTTGGACTCGATGGTACGGAGCCAAGCGTTGGCGTCAAGGGGCTCATCCGCCTTATGGAATAGTGGAGGCTGGGTACTGAGGAAGTCTTGATAACTGGCCGATAGGGGTTCATCTCGGCCTCGGGACTGATGATGGAAGTGGCCCATCTGAGCCTGCACAAGCTGGTTGAGGAGTTCTGTTTGTCGGGCCATGACCTCGGCCAGATTTGGAGGTGGTGGTGGTGGTTGCTGAGAACTGCTGGCTTGATCTGCCCGGAAACCTTCCGGGGTTCCGCGAGTAGCTCCAACCATCTGAAACAAAGGAGATATCCATTATCAATCATATCCTTATTCCATTTTCAGATGATATACAGTTGCCAAAATGTAATTCATAAGCTCCATTCAATCAACTCATTTCAGATGCAAAGAGATTAAGTAAGATGGTAGGACGCAGGGTTTGGATTACTACGCAAATACTGGTGGTCCTTACGTCTTACATTAGGGCATTTTAACTACTACAAGTCATTTCATACGCACACCTGCCACATCTAATACAACAAGTGGCTCTAGATCTAGATGGACTACTCACTACCTATGTCACATCTTTCTACAGTAATTACAGCTGAGACGTCACCAACTCAAACCAAACTAAAAGTCATTAAAGTTGCCCACTGACGACTGACTGCCTGAAGAAGAATGATGGGGACTGATAACAGGATCTCCATGCTCAGAATCGATCCCGGAGACTCCTTCGATTTCTTCAGGATCTTCTTCTTCCTCTTCGAGGGCTGGTACAACAGGAGGTGCTGGCTGCTGTTGGAGTTCATTGATTTGAGCATGGGCATCATCCACCTCAAGAATGAGGTTGTGAATCTGTTCCTGGAGAAACTCAATGATCGTGTTGCGTTGGGTGATCGCCGCATCACTCTCATTGATCTGGTCTTCTCGGTGAAGAATAGTCTCCTCTCGTGTAGTGATGATTTCATCCTTCTCGGTCACCAAGGCTTGTAGCTGCTTCTTCTGCTGAGCCTTCCAACCTGTGACTTTCCAGAACTTCCCTGAGATTCCACTCAGGATCGTTGGGATCAGTTGTAGAGAATAGACCGATAGGTTGTCCTATAACATTCATTGGGTGCTGTTTGCAGAAGAGGTAGATGGCTTCAAGAGCGGCTTCCTCAATAGTGTCAACTATACGATAACCCACCACATCAACTTCGATAGGTTGCCATTGGGAGCGGAAGGGATGTTAAGGAATAGTCATTCTAACTCGACATCGGCGAACACCTTCCTGATATTCTACTGCGTCATACTGTGGGGCGTTGGTATAAAGGAACGAACTTAGCGACTCCCAGAGAAGACGAGGAAAACCATCCCAGTGCAAGGCATTAGTATGGAGATGCCCTGCAGGATCCCAAAAGACGTTGGAAGGGGCTGCCATCTGCAACAAGAATGCAAATGGTGAGACTTATTCACCCTGCTGAGAACTCACAAGGTAAATGAACGAGATAATCAATTCTGATAACAGCACAGACTGGAAATCAGATGAATGCGTAGGGTACTCAACTTAAAGCTACCATGAAAATCCTATTAACCCATTCTAGAGATAAGTAACACACTATTCATCCTTAATAGAACCAACCATACATTGCATTCATTTATTTGATGATGGATTATGCATACACGTACTATTCGACCTCTCAACCAAAAACAACCGCCGAATATCTTCGGACTTACGTGGTTAATTTCGGTGGCATTACCTATACGTCTCTCACTAATAACTAGTCGATAAGTCCTATCCGTCTTAACCTATTAATCGTGGTTAGTGTACCTGCAGAAGACCACATATATATATCATGAACCTTTCATGGCAGCACAACATGAAAGCGTCCCCAAACAGTACTGTTCACTATAGAAACAACATCTGTACAATTACCGTCGTACAGACAACGTTAGCATACGTCGTTAAACAACGTATTCACGGGGGTACCGCAAAATACGGAGGTATGAACAGCGATCGCCATACCCTGCACCGAACCATATACTCCCAATATAACCAACCTAAGTTGATATATTGGCAGCATCTCAAGTAGGCCACTGCTTGAGAAACAGCGTTCGGTTCGCATCACCGATGGGAAGGCTAACTCCCCAGTTAGCTGAGTATCCTTATCTTCTTACCTCACAATCGAAGATGTCGTTACAGAAAGTAAGGTTGAGTTGTACATAAATTTAAGTTTTAACCGAAAGTAATGCTACAAGTTAGAACTATCTATACATATATACATATTCTAGCAGCCACCTAATATTTCCCATATACATCCCTAAGGCTTTGCGTTCTAACACCAATCTTAACGAATCCAACGCACGTTGTAAATTCATTTGTTGGCCAATTTTATCCTGAAAATGCTTTTTAAGAGCTACTGCAGTCGTAAGGGTAAACCTACAGCTCTGATACCAGCTGTGGCAGAACCGCCTGAATTATTTCGGTTCAAATGCGCTAGTCATCGCTGTCCAGCCGATGCTAACTCAACGCACTTCAAACGGAACAATCCATTGGTCTGTTGGGTCTACTCCCGATACAACCACGGTTCAATAGGATCGAAGCAGGTTTACCTTGCACGAAGGCGAGTTTACAATGCAACAGCTCACCAATTTATAATTCACAACATATTAAACGTTATTACAAACCATTCCAAACTTTAGGTGAATTTATACAGACATTGTTTAAAGTAACAAGCTAAAAGCTTGCTCAGGTTTACAGCGGAAGGAAACATAAACACGCGACTACACACGTCGTGAAGGTTGACACCGTACTCAGCCCAAAGCTTGATGTCACTCAGGAGGGTCACTGCCAGCCGGGGATGGATCCCACTCCACGGACCAGCCAAAAGAAACAAAAGTTGGCCATGCAGGGTTATCCGTGGGGTTCTCGAAAGTCATACCTAAAAAATTTACTAGCAAGACTGAGTATACTAATACTCAGCAAGACTTACCCGCTTCGTGGTATACTTAGCCAGGTAACTAGACTAATGAAGGCATTGCAAGGTTCTGGGTTTATTTTCAGCTGAAAAGCAACAAAGAGTATGATCTACTTTCAAATTTTAGTTTTTAAATTCTACTTGATTAACCAATCTAGGTAAGCACCTACACTAAGCAAGCAAGGTAGTGATTATCATTCATCAAGATTATTCCATCAATAGTTACACTTCTTACTCTATGTGGCAGAAGGAATAAGCAATCTCAATTTCCGCGAGAGACGGACGATTCTGAATCGAATTTCACCCTTGCAAGGTAAACCTAACTCACACGCTTGGAACACCAACAGGTCGTTCCAAAGCAACCGTTTGCCTTTCATTCCGGGTTGTGGAACAGGGCCACCACAAGCGACTGTAGGACCGTACGCACACCAATTGTGCAGGATATACGCCTGTAGCACGACTACATGACCGTACTCCTGTCTGCTGTGCGGAACGTACTCCCACACGTCAGTGCGTGAGAAAAACCAAATTACGAGTGGTGGGAGGTATGTCCACTTGCCGGGCCGATCGGTTACTAGGCTTGCCGCTTTACCATATTTCGCGGCATGTGGCTAGTACTTTCAAACGCTTAGCCACCACTACCACACACTGCGACCTTAACAACTGTTATCCAAATAGACAGGGTAAACCTCCAGGTCATGATACCGCACATGAGCCTGTCTATTATTCTTATAGTGATTGCAGAATAGTAAACATGCAACTCCTATATCGCGCGAGTGACCGGAAATCACTCGACTTTTACCGGTCCTATTTAGCAGAGCGTCTAAGCAAAAAGGACTCGGGTACAATACATTGGACGCTTAGGATTTATGCAACTAGGGTTTTATTTCAACTCCTAGACGTAATGCAAGATATATAGTATAATAATGAAATGGTAATAAATTGAAATACTGGGGTATGCATCGGGGCTTGCCTTCTTGAGTGGGGTTGAGGGTAGGAGTGTCAAAGATTTTCGAACTTTGGTTCGGGGCTTCAGTTAGATTCTCGGCGACGGTGGTCAGGTCTTCATAAAACCCTTGGTCTTGTCCCAAGACTAGCTCGTAGTCTCCGTCGTCGAGCGTCGTCGATTCTACATGGTATGCAATAATTTAAATGAGATGGTGTTTGAGTTTAAGACTTTATCTTACGATAAAGTTGCAATCCAACAAATTAACACATATGAACTCATGGAACAGGGGGTTAATCTCAAGTTACTATTTACACTTAAGTTATGGTTATAGCACTAGAATTACTGAAAACAGAAACTAAAACATTTGAATTTGAATTCAAACTTCTAGTTTAAATTCACATCTGAGGTAAATAGAATTATAAAGTCTTGAAAATTTAATTATGAACTAATTATCAACATATTAGATTATGATAAAAAAATCTAAATAAATAAGCCTTAGGAAAATGTTTAACTAAATTCAAACCCTTTTAAATTTGATTTGCACAAGTTCAAAAGAACTTAAACTACAAAATAGTACTGAGCATGAAATTTTTACACTAGTTCACATATGATCTAAAGATGCTACATACCAAAGATCACAAGAAAACAAACTAGTATGCAGAAGTTATGCACAATATACCCCTTTACCTTAAATTTAAAATAGATTTAAAAGTATTTAGTTTCAAACCAAACTTCATTAATAAAAGTTATAGAGTTTGAAATCTAGTTTCCAAAAAAACTTGTTTGGCAATTTTTGGATTTTTCTACAATTTGCTACGAATTTTACAATTCAGCAGCTTGCCCACATGAAATAACAAAAGCATTTAGGGGGGGTCCTTAGTCTTTTGCACATAGGTCCCTAGAACAGAAAATCTATTCGCACATGTGCCCCTGCCAGCCCCCGACGGCGGCCGGCCGGTCTGCTCCGGCACATTCCCACCGGCGGCGAGGTCACCGGCGGGGAGGGACTGGCTCAGCACGATCTAGGGGACATGGGGAGCTGGTTGGAGGGGGTTGTGCTCGATTGGTAGAGGCGGAACACGGCCGGCGGCGAGGAGGGGTAGCGGCCGCGACGGCATGCTGGTGTTCCCGGTGAGGGGCTGGTGAACACGGGCAACCAAGGCGCGCACGAGCACCAGTGGGCTGCGAGGGTTCGATCTGAGTACCTAGATGAGCTGGAGGTCGAGCAGAAGGGGGTTGTCGACGATGAGGCGGCGCGCGGGCGTCTCCGGCAAGGGGCGGCTCAGGGTTGAAGCAATTCCGGCGAAGGAGGGCCGGAAGCTGGACCAGATCAGGTTGGGGAGCTAGCGGAGGAGGTTAGGAAGCGGTGGGCAGCTGGAACTTGGGCGGGTGGAGCGGTCGCGGTGAATTCCGACAAGGAGCGGGAGGTGAGCTTCGGTGTCGCGAGGAGGAAGAAGAGGAAACAAGCGAGGAAACGGGGTTCGGGTCAAGCTTTATAGGAGTGCACAGCCTCGTAGAAAAGAGAGGGAGAGAGAGCAGTCACGGGGCCGGGCTCAGGTCGGCGGGCGGCGCTAGCATGCCCTTCGTGTGCGTGGCAGCCGCTCGGCACCGGCGGCCCGACGTGGCTGAGCGGGGGACGGCCAGCGGGGGCAGCGCGGGCGGTGGGAGGAGTGGTGGGGCGATGCGTGGAGCAAGATAAGGGCGGCGCAGACCTGCAGGGGCTCGGGAGGCGGCCGGCGGCAGAGATCACGCGCGCGGCAGAGAGCAGAGGAGATCGGGGCCTGAGGAAGACAATGGAGGAGCTAGGTGCAATTTCATAGAAATGCAGGGACCCTATTGTAATGCTCCGATAACTTTCAAACCAATGCTCAATTGGAGATGGGCCCAAAAGCAAAAATGCAGGGTTTTTCAAAATGTACAACTTTTCTTTAAGGTGCATTCACACAAGAGCTAAGGATTTGAGGTTAATATAAAACTTAGCAAAGTTTCTAAACTTTAAATAAATCCTATTTAAAAATTGCACTACATTTACATCCCATGTGTAGTTTCACCTACATTTGCGATTTAAACACAAGTTCTTGACTTTTACAAAACAACCCTCATGCTTTTAAATTCTACCTCCCATGTTCATCCTTTTAACATTAAAGGACCTTTATTAAAATATAATTATATAAACAACCCTTGTCCTTTAGCATTTAAATTTTTAAACACACTTTTACCACATTTTGCACACAACTTCATGCTAAAATCTAAGGTGTGACAATGCTAAATACCTAAGTGTCACAAATGGCATCTTGCTCAAGGACACCATTAAAACCGCATCGGCTTACTCCTTACCCGCGCCGGAAACGGCGGTGTAGAAATGGCCAAACACCACTTCCGGCTCACCTGCAACTTAGTTAATAAAGCAACATGAGTACAAAGGTACTCGCAAGACTTACGCGATTAAATAATAACCAAGGATTATGCATATGAAGGCTCACAAAAGAGGCTTTAGGGTTAAGTAATAATAGATAAGCATAAACTTCCTAATTCCACCACCTACCTTCCTAGCATTTTAATTAACTTGCCCAACCCACCTCAAATTTTAGTTAGTTACATCAACCAACCACTATGCATCATAAAAGAGGTAACACGTACCCAACACACAAAACCGATACTTCTATGAAAATTACATTGGAAATTGAGCTTGCTCATGACCGAGAGCGCGGCAATTCGAATTGATTTGTTAACCTTGCAAGGGTGTACTTCTTTACCCACACGACACAAGGACCATGCGACCCACTCAACAGATCACGTTGAGCAAGGGGGTACGCGCACGGGCAGCACAACGAGGTAGGGGTGCTTGCCCGTGGCACAGGCGAGCGCGGCGAGGCAGCGAGCGGCGGCGTGGCGGAGAGCGGCATCGGTAGAGGGAGATGCACGTCAGGGAGAGGCTGCGGGCGGAGGGAAGGGCGGCGGTCGGTCGGGACCGAGTGAGGAGGAGGAGAGGGTGGTGCACGCGCGGGCAATCGGGCGGAGGCTTACCGGCGGCGGCGGAATGCAACGGCCGGCGGGCGGAAGAGGAGGCGGTGGTGGGGGAAGGGCTAGGGTGTTCGGGAGAAGGAGAATGGCAGTGTTTGAAATGGAGAGAGAGAAGGGGAGGCGAGCGGGCGGGCGCGCGGGATAACTCCCGCCCGAGGCCGCGCTGCCCAACTGGCGGGCGTGGAAGCGACACCGCCACGCGGCCGGCCAACGGGCGGGCGGGGTTGCGCTAGGAAGATGGAGGGAGGGGCTGATGTGCGGGCCCGGGCGCGTGGGGAGGGGTGGTGTGCGTCTGACAGGTGGGGCCGGTAGGGAAAATCACCCAGAAACAAAGTTCTAGTTTCTAAATTAGAAAACTGATACTTCCCTGGCTCCAAAAATCATCAACAATTTACTGGAGAAATCATAAATTACCAAGAACATAATGCAACAACAAACACTCAAAAAGCTAGCAACGAGTGCTCACAAAAATTCCAACAATCTTGCAGTTGTCAAGGTTTCCAAGAATTTTATGACTCAGGTTAAGCACTAATAAATTGAGGAAAAATTTTGACAACTCACCATTCAAATTCTAGTATTTAAATAAAATTTTTGGGGGCACAGCCACTTAACAAAATTGGAACTTTCTTCACAACCTTCACTCAAACAAGACAAGAAAAAATTAATTTCACTAATCCAACACATCCACATGATGCTTGATTATGCTTGGATGATGCTCATGATGCTGTGGTTAAATTTCTGATCATGCTTAATGTTTTTGGGTCGTGACAAATCTCCCCCCTTAAGAAAATCTCGTCCCGAGATTTGGTGGATAGAAGCGATAAAATCCCGAGTGTGATAAGGCAATATTCACCAAGACAAGATAAACACCTAAGAAAGGATGTGCAAGACATGGGTGGTGGGGAGTGGTAGGACAATCCTAGTTTCCCTTTGATGGTGATTGTGTACACATATATGATATCTAGAAAGATGAACTTCATAAAGAATGTTGGGTGCGGTGGGGGAGGGCTTAAGGACTCACTCATGGGAGAAGAAGTTAGGGTAGTCTTGACGCAAACGATCCTCACGTTCCCATGTGGCTTTGTCTTCGGAGTGGTTGCTCCATTGAACTTTCACAAACTTCACCATACTTTGCTTCACCTTCCTTTCATCATAATCAAGGATGGAAATAGTATGTTCTTCATAGGTAAGGCCCGCTTGAAGGTCAAGTGTTTCAAGGTCGATGGCATCGGTAGGGACACGGAGACACATCTTCAATTGAGAGATATGGAACACATTGTGAACTGTGGAAAGTGATTGGGGAAGATCCAATTGATAAGCCACCATTCCGATCCTTTTAGTGACTCGGAAAGGTCCGATGAAACAAGGTGCCAATTTGCCCTTAATCTAGAAGCGACGAGTGCCCTTGAAAGGAGAGACCTTAAGATAGACATGATCACCAACCTTGAAATGGAGTTCACGGCGGCGACGATCAGCGTATATCTTTTGACGGGATTGAGCAATGCAAAGATTTTCGCGAATGATCTTGACTTGGTCCTCGGCATCCTTCACTAAATCTGGGCCAAAGAAAGGCTTTTCCCCGGACTCGGACCAATTGATAGGCGTTCGACACCGCCGTACATAGAGGGCTTCAAAGGGAGAAATCTTGATACTTGCTTGGTAACTATTGTTATAAGAAAATTCCGCGAACGGCAAGCAAGTGGCCCATTTCTTCTCATACACTAGAACACAAGCTCGTAGCATATCTTCAAGGATTTGATTCACTCTCTCGGTTTGGCCGTTGGTTTGAGGGTGGTAAGTGGTGCTATAGGTAAGGTCGGTTCCCATGGCTTCATGAAGACTCCTCCAAAAGTGGGCAACAAATTGAGGACCACGATCGGAGACAATTGTTTTTGGAACACCATGAAGGCATACAATGCGAGTGAGATATAATTCCGCATATTGCTTAGCTCGGTAGGTAGTCTTGACCGGTAGAAAGTGAGCCAATTTGGTTAAACGGTCAACGATAACCCAAATAGAATCATACCCTTGAGTAGTCTTCGGTAACCCGGTGATAAAATCCATTCCAATATTCTCCCAACTTCCATGATGGAATAAGCAAAGGTTGAAGAGTACCGGCCCACGGCCTTAACCCTTTGGCAAACATCGCACTCGGTGACGTATCGAGCGATCTCCCGCTTCATGCGAGTCCACCAAAACCTTTGCTTGAGATCTTGAAATATTTTGGTACTACCCGGATGAATAGAGAATTGAGAGTTATGAGCTTTATCAAGAATTAGACGCCTCAAGTTGTGATCCTTAGACATGACGATACGCTTCCAAAAGAATAGAACTCCTTGATCATCACAAGAAAAACATTGAGCTTTACCCTCCTTCATCAAGGTACGAATTCGAGCCATACCTTTGTTATTCTTTTGAGCTTCCTTAATTTGATAATAGAGTTCGGACTTGATTATAAGAGCACCAAGATAACCCTCCATGACCATTCCCATTTCAAGTTTCCAAAATTCATCACAAAGAGTATGAAGAGGAGGTCCCATAGTCAAACAATTGCATTGGGCCTTGCGGCTTAGTGCATTGGCAACGACATTCGCCTTACCGAGATGATAGTAAACTTCAAGATCATAATCTTTGATTAACTCAAGCCACCTACGTTGCCTCATGTTGAGATCGGATTGGGTGAAGATATATTTAAGACTTTTATGATCGGTGTAGATATTGCAATGATTACCAAGAAGATAGTGACGCCATATCTTTAGAGCATGGACAATGGCCGCAAGCTCCAAATCATGGGTTGGATAATTTTCTTCATGTCTCTTGAGTTGACGGGAGGCATAGGCTACCACTTGGCCTTCTTGCATAAGAACACAACCAAGACTGACGCGAGAGGCATCACAATAGACATCAAAGTTCTTGTGAATATTTGGTTGAGCAAGAACGGAAGCGGTAGTAAGACGATCTTTGAGAGTTTGAAAGGCTTCCTCACAAGCTTGGGACCATTCGAACTTGACCCCATTTTTCAATAATTCAGTCATAGGCTTGGCAATTTTTGAAAAGTTTTCTATGAACCGGCGATAGTATCCCGCAAGTCCAAGAAAACTCCGGATATTGGTGACATTTTGAGGTTGTTTCCATTCAAGAACATCTTGCACCTTGCTAGGATCGACGGCGACGCCATCCTTGGAGAGAACGTGACCGAGAAAAGATACTTTCTCAAGCCAAAACTCGCACTTGCTAAACATGGCATATAGACGATGCTTCCGAAGTTTTTGCAATACAATATGGATGTGATGAGCATGATCATCTTGAGTCTTCGAATAGATAAGAATATCATCAATGAAGATAACCACAAAGATATCAAGTTCCTCCATGAAGATACTATTCATCAAGTACATGAAATACGCCGGTGCATTGGTGAGGCCAAAGGACATGACGGTGTATCATAGAGACCATATCTAGTAGAGAAAGCCATTTTTGAAATATCTTCTTGGCGAATCTTAATTTGATGATAACCCAACCTTAGATCAATCTTGGAGAAATAGCAAGCTCCTGAAAGTTGGTCAAATAAGATATCAATACGAGGAAGGGGGTATTTATTTTTAATGGTGACCTCATTCAATGGATGGTAGTCAACACGCATCCGTAAGCTATCATCCTTCTTCTTCACGAAGAGAGCCGGGCATCCCCAAGGAGAGGAGCTCGGACGAATGAAACCCTTATCCAAAAGGACCTTGAGTTGCTCTTTCAATTCCTTTAATTCATTAGGAGGCATACGGTAAGGATGCTTGGAAATGGGAGCCATCCCGGGCATTAGCTCAATAACGAACTCCACCTCACGATCGGGAGGCATGCCCGGTAATTCTTCCGGAAAGACGTCCGGATACTTGCAAACCACGGAAATATTTTCCAATGCCGTGGTTTCGGTACCCGTCAAGGCATAGAGACAAACTTCCTTTTTGACGAGGGAGAGAAGAACCCTATTCCTGGAGGGGTGCAAGAGATCAATGGTGCGTGGCCCACATTTGATAACCCCATCATGTTTTCCCAACCAATTCATTCCAAGGATAACATCTAAGCCTAGCTTATCTAGGATGAGGAGATTTGCTCGAAAGGTGGCTCCCTCAATAAGAATTGGAACTTTATCCACAAAATGTTTTCAGATGATTTCCCCACCCGGTGATTCTATGTGGTATGGTAGGGGTAGAGTTTGCATTTGAAGTTTACTATGCATCATGAACTTCTTGTTAATGAAAGAAAGGGTTGCTCTGGAATCAAAAAGGGCAAGGGCGGGATGAGAATTTATGAGAAGCGTACCCATGAGCACGTCGGCATCTTCCAGAATCTCTTCCGCGGTGGTGTAGTTGAGGCGGCCACGCTTAGGAGCTTGTGATGGCTTGGCTCCTTGATGTGGGGCTTGTGGTGGAGGGTTGTTAGGCCTTGGTGCATTGGATGTACCGCCTTGCCTTGGAGACGGATAATTCTTGGAGATGTGGCCCATGCCACCACAATTGTAGCATGGACCCCTTGCGGCACCGCTTGGGTTGTTCCAATAGGCATTGGCCGGCCTTGGAGCTTGTCGTTGAGGTGGTTGAGAGTGGCGTACAACGCACATAGGGCGCGGTGGTTGCACACGCGGCTCACGAGATGGGGGAGGTTGTGGCCCCACACGTGGGCGGGAGGAGCTACCACCCGCCAAGTTAGGAGCGGGACGCTTGTGCTTGGCCTCAAGTGTCTTCATCTTGTGTTCGGCGTGAATAGCAATATTCACCAAGTCATTGAATTCATCGAACTTGGTGGTAGAGAGCTTGTCTTGTAATTCTTCCGAGAGACCATCATAAAACCTCTCCCGCTTCTTAGCATCGGTGGACACTTCGTCGGGTGCATATTGAGAGAGAGCGTTGAAGGCATTGACATAGGACATTATATCCCGATGACCTTGAGTGAGATTGAGGAATTCCTTCTTCTTGATGTCCATGATACCCTTGGGAATATGGAAAGAGCGAAATGCTGTCCGAAATTCCTCCCACGTGAAACGGTGATTTGCGGGTTGAGAGGCCTTCCAATTCCGCCACCAAGCCCCTGGGGCATCATGAAGTTGGTGAGCGGCGAATAAGACCTTCTCATGTTCTTCATATTGGATGAGATTGAGCTTCTCTTCAATGACATGAAGCCAAAAATCCGCATCGAGAGGATCCTTGGAGCCACGGAAGATGGGTGGGTTGGTGCGGAAGAAATTCCCATACTTGTTCACTTGAGGCTCCTCTCTAGGAGCTTGATTGCCGGCGTTGCCCAAGTTGCCAATATGATTGACCAATTGCCCGAGGAGTTGAGTTTGTTGGGCAAGCACATCCGCGAGACTGGGGTGGATGGGAGGGTTGGGAAGATCGTTGTTGTTGTTGTTGTTGTTGTTGTTGTTGTTGTTGTTGTTGTTGTTGTTGTTGTTATTCCCACCCAAACCATTCCCGCGGTTCGTGCCAGTTCCCGAATGCAAATTCATCCTAGCAAGAATTTAAGATAGGTTAGCGACCGAGGAAGAAAGGTAATAATCTTAAGGAAAAACAATGAAATGATAAAGTGTAGATGATGATTGGACATAAGATCGAGACTCGAACGATAACTATCAATGAAAATTTATAACATCCGGTTACTAGAGACATGAATTCGACAAGCGCAAAAGATTTGGGCTTCACCATTCAAGATCACTAGGGCAGATTTGGAGATCAAAAAGAACTAGAAACGGTCACTTATATACTTCATAAATTATTATATGCGTATGAGTGCATGCATGCAACATATGAGTGCAATATGTCGTTACATCACATCGTTCCCACACAATAATATAAGGCTACTAATAAAACATTGAGGCATAATCATAACCATGAGGCCAACTTAACTTTAGTTCACAAGCATTCATCAAGTTCAACCAACACAAAATGAGCGCATTTTAATGTCCTAGCGCTTAATTCCACCTTACAACCACATTACTCAAAGTGCTACGACCCTCCTACTAGCACTTGGAATAATGGGCGACTCTCCCTCTCACCAAACAATAAACAAATCATGGGTCAAGTAGCTCCGGGAATCCCAAAAGATTCGCGCGGGTGGCGGGCTTCACATGGAACCGACACACGTGCAACCCCATCGAAATGGGATTGTACGATCCTCTCGCCTCGGCCCATGTACCCACCACATGCGGAAAGCGATACAAAGGAGGCGCCTCCTCATGCGGCATGTTCCGTGGCTAGTCATCCATGATCTTCCTAGGCAACTTCATTGACCGAAGGTAGGGCTCCACTTGGTATTGGAGGCGGGCGAGACGACTCCTTGTCTCCTCCAACTCCCATACCAAACTCCGATGCGCCGTCTCATAGGCGGAAACGGTGTCTGCCATGCACTTCTCCAAAGTGTAAGGCCCAACCGGAGGCGAGACAACGTGAGCAATGGGAGCCTCGGGTCCCTGCACCAGAAGGTAGGTGAAAGGATCCTCCCAAAGCTCACGGTGCTCGTGGCGAAGGCGGGCGAGGCTTCACGTGCCACCTCTTGAATGATCATCTCCTCCAAGGTACCACAAGCGCGGAAGTCGTACTTCACAGCTCCCACCACCATCCTCGCCTCAAGGTGGAGGGTCGCCATGTAGTCCACCAGTCCAACTCCATAACCATGAGCATAGACCTCATACTCGGGCCGAAAAGTGTAGTGCGCCCTCCTCAACATCTCATTGAGGATCGCAGGGAACCCAGTCGTCTCCGGAGCGCGGGTCGCCATGATCAACTTGGCCATCTATCCATAAAGACATGAGAGATTAAGCACATTTAATTAACAGGTGAAGCAATAGAGGGAATAATAGCTCTAAGACAAAGGGAGAAAGTTAGCAATTAATCCTTAGGTTCAAATTTTACAAGAATTAAATATTAATGCAAGTACTCAATTTTATTTTGCTCTCAACCCCCTTTAAGAAAAATTTTAAGTTCACTTCATGGAATCTCGGCTCTGATACCCGCTGTGAGAACCGCCCAATTTAACATCATTTTAAGCGAACCGCCGGTCCTTATTATGAAGATGAGGACTAACACACGCTCACACTAATGGCGTGCCACGGGTTAACCCACATCTACATTATAAAGGACCAACCATCATTCGCCAAAAATGATATCAAATCCGGTAGTCCTGGTATGTGCTCCACCATATGCCCAAGATCATGCAAACACCCATACCGTCACAAGCCCATATATCACCGATGATCCACAAAGAGCAAGTTTTAATACAAAGTTAAACAACTAGTCATTACAAGAGTAATATAGAGGAAGGTTCCAAATCTGAGATTTAAAAGTTCAATTACGAGATACAACCCTTGGGCTCACGATTCACATTAGAGAGGGGCATAAACCATAAAGTTTAATGTTCAAAATGGTATCCCCAATACGATTGTGCAGCAGAAAAACATAACGAGATAGAACAATAGCATCTTGCTCAAGGACACCATTAAAACCGCATCGGCCTACTCCTCACCCGTGCCGGAATCGGCGGGGTAGAAATGGCCAAACACCACTTCCGGCTCACCTGCAACTTAGTTAATAAAGCAACATGAGTACAAAGGTACTCGCAAGACTTACGCGATTAAATAATAACCAAGGATTATGCATATGAAGGCTCACAAAAGAGGCTTTAGGGTTAAGTAACAATAGATAAGCATAAGCTCCCCAATTCCACCACCTAGCTTCCTAGCATTTTAATTAACTTGCCTAACCCACCTCAAGTTTTAGTTAGTTACATCAACCAACCACTATGCATCATAAAAGAGGTAACACGTACCCAACACACAAAACCGATACTTCTACGAAGATTACATTGGAAATTGAGCTTGCTCATGACTGAGAGCGCGGCAATTCAAATTGATTTGTTAACCTTGCAAGGGTGTACTTCTTTACCCACACGACACAAGGACCATGCGACTCACTCAACCGATCACGTTGAGCAAGGGGGTTCTCACATCAACCCTTCCCGACAAGTTTCAACCGTTGAACATCACGCCTAACTTGCACTGAGAGTTACCTAGGTCCACCGGGGACACCCCTAAGCCTATCTACAAAGCCCTATGGCCACGCATCTAGGACCGTGCATCAAAGATTAGAACTAGAGGGTAATCGGTTTATCCACCCCATGAATGGATATGTGGTAGTACGATAAGTGCTCAAAACCGAGGTCATCCACGGACGGTCCTTAACCAATTCAAGCGGACTATGCCTCTGAGACTCCTTTCTCTAGGCCCTACCTTCCACTCAAATCATGGCATAACTTCCCAACTAAACCCTTCCGAACTTCCAACATTTCAATCGAACAAGCGCGGAAATAGCTAAAAGTGGTGTGGTGAGCAAGGTGACCCTATTCCAATGTTCTTGCAAACTAAAAAACAACTCTAAGCATGGCTAAGCATTTGCTTGATCAATTAGTTGTTAACTACGCGTGTCAAAGACATGAAAGTAAAAGCAAGGGAAGTCATAGCATGAAAATAGGATCGACGATGCAATAGATAAACATATAGCATAAACATATAAATACCCAAGTGAAGTAACTAATTCTAAACAAGTTAAGCGGGTCAAGGAATCATGCTTAGCTGCTTGCCTTGGTTTTCTTCTTGTTCAACAACAAACTCGGCTCCCGGCTCGGCCTCGACGGTCTCGGCGGGCTCAATGGGTTCGTCCTCCAACGCCTCGGTCACTATATTGTATGAATGAGATGTGTGCATTAGGATGATGCCAATGATATGAAAATGAGATGACATGCTATGACATGGCAATAGAAGAAAAATATCACTCCAAACAAGGAGGCAATACAACAATGGCACAACAAAGCTCGATTACTAATTTTTAATCCTTGGGACCAATAAGCGAAATTTGCTCAACTAGATACTTAACAGGCATAAATTATGATTTAAATTATGCACATAGGGAATCTCAAAAGGAACTCGTGAGAGTTGAATTTGCAGCAAAATTATCTTTGTGGAATTACTTATGTTATTTACAATTTTCAACTACTAGAATCAAGTTAAATCTTAAAAGGTACTCAAAGCATTTTCATAAATCCTTAAAGAATTACCAAAGACAAAAGACATGATAACAAAGGTAACAGAAGTGGTTTTGCCATTTTATCACTTTTCAAACTAAAGTTATGAAATTAATAAACTTACAGGGCAGAAAAATGTTAAACACGTTAAACCCTTCCCAACAGCCTAGGGTTATATAGAAAAGTTGCACCATTAGATAGAGCATATCACAAGGAATCTAACAAGATTTAATTTGGTGTTTTTGGAGCATTACACAGCAAGATAAGCAACTAACTTGGTTTAGAAAGAATAAAATATAAATAATTGTACAGAGCTTAAACATGTTCAAACTTAATTTTCCTACGTAGATCTATTGTAGAGGAATAAAGAAAAATCTAATTTCACAACTTTGAGACTTAGAACATTTTCTATGCATTTTACAATTTCACAGCATGAAATAATGGAAGGAATCGGGCAGAAAACGCTAGATCCACCCGGATCAAGCGCTCCTGGGCGCCGACAGGCGGGCCCAGGCTGCCAGGCCCGGGCCGGGTGAAGTCAAGGCCGGGGCTGTGACACTCAGGTAAATAGCATGGTCACACCCTAGATCTTTAGTGTGTTATTGTGTACAAAATGTGGCAAAAGTTGGTTTAAAAATTTTAATGTTAAGGAAAAGTGGTTGTTTATATAATTATATTTTAATAGAGGTCCTTTTGTGCTAAATGGGTGAATATGGAGGGTAGAATTCAAATGTATGAGGGTTATTTTGCAAAAGTCCCAAAACTTGTGTTTAAATCGCAAAAGTAAGTGAAACTACCTTTTGGATATATGTGTAGTGTAGTTTTATCTATAGGATTTACATAAAGTTTGAAAACTTTGCTAAGTTTCATATTAATTTCAAACCTGTTGCCCTTCTGCAGATGAACCCTAAAGCAAAGTTGTAGATCTTGAGAAACCCTGCACTTTTACTTTTGGGCCCATCTTCATTTGAGCACTGGTTGGAAAGTTATCTATACATTACAGTAAGGTCTCTGTATTTTCTGCTTTTTGCAACCGGGTCCTCCATCGTCTTCCCCGAGCCCCGATCTCCTCTGCTCCTCTGCGCGCGCGCGTGACCGCCGCCGCCGGCTGCTTCCCGCGCACCTGCAGCTCTGCACCACCCTGAACCTGTTCCACGCGTCGCCCTATCCTTCCTCCCACCGCCACGCCGCTTCCGCTGTCCTCCTCTTGCCGCTCCACGTCGGGCAGTCGACCCCGAGCGGCTGCCACGCCACCCCGTCGAGCACGCCGGCGCCGCCCACCGTCTTGAGGTCCACCTGTGACCTCCCTCTCTCTCCCTCCCTTTCTCTCCCATCAGCTGAGCCGTACTTGCCCTATAAAATCGACCCGAACCCCACCGCCCTCGCCTATTTCCCCCTTTCTTCTTCCTTGCGCCACCGAAGTCCGCCCGTGCTCCTCGCCGGCATTCACAGCGATCACTCCACCCCGCTCAAATTTCCACCGCACACCGCTCCCTCACCTCCTCCCCTAGCCCCCCGACTTGATCCGGTCCAACCTCCGGCTCTCCCTCACCGGAATCACCTCCACCCCGAGCCGCCCCTTACCGGAGCAGCCCGAGCTCGACCTCACCGTCGACAGCACCCCTCCGCCACTTCCTCGGCCAATCCAAGTACGGGAATCGCATCCCCAACCTCCCCTGGTGCTCGCGCGTGTGTTCGACCCCCCTGTTCGCCGACCCTTCGCCGGGAACGGCGACGCGCCGCCACGGCTACCGCACCTCCCCGTCGCCGGTCATGTTCCACCCTCGCCCGTCGTGCACCTCCCCTCCCAAACAACTCCCTGGGTCCCGTAGGCCCTGCCCGACCAGTCCCTCCCCGCCGGCGACCTCGCCGCTGGCGAGAACGTGCCGGGGCCGAACGGCCGGCCGCTGTCGAGGCCGGGCAGGGGTATACCTGTGAGAAGAAACCATGTTCCAGGGACCCAAACGCAAAATACCGAGGACCCCCCCTAAGTGTTTGTTATTTCATGTGGTTGATGTTGCTGTCTTGTAAAATTCATAGAAAACAGTAAAAAAATCCAAAAATTACAAAACTAATTTTGTTGGAAACTCGATTTCAAACCCTATAACTTTTATTAATGAAGTTTAGTTTGAAACTAAATATTTTTGCATCTATTTTAAATCTAAGTTTAAGAGGTAGTTTATACATAACTTCTGCATATTAGATTTGTTTCTTATAATTTTTGATATGTAATTGCTATAGGTCATGTGTGAACTTATGTTGAAGTTTAAAACTTAACTCTGTTTTGTAATTTAAGTTCTTTAGAATTTGGGCAATTCAAATTTGAAATAATTTAAAATTAGTTAAGCATGTTCCTTAGGCTTATTTAATTAGATCTTTTTATCATAACCTAAGGTGTTGATAATTAGTATATAATTAAATTTTCAAGACTTTATGATCCTATTTACCTAAGTTTTGAATTTAAACTTGGAATTTGAATTCAAATTCAAATGTTCTAGTTCCTGTTTGCAATAAATCCAGTACTATAATCATGACTCAATTATAAATGGTAATTCAAGCCTAAACCCCTTTGTTTCATGAATTCATGTGTGTTGACTTTGTTGGATTGCAACTTTATCGTGAAATAAAATCTTTAACTCAAACACCATTTCAATTAAATTGTTGCATTTCATGTAGAATCAGCGACACCCGATGACGGAGACTACGAGTTGGTCTTGGGACAAGACCAAGGATTTTCTGAAGGCCCGATAAATGTCGCCGAGGATCTAACTGAAGTCCCGAACCAAAGATCGGAAGTCTCTGACACTCCTACCCCCAACCCCACTCAAGAAGGCAAGCCCCGATGCATACCCCAGTATTTCAATTTATTACCATTTCACTTATACATTATATATATCTTGCATTACGTCTAGGAGTTGAAATGAAACCCTAGTTGCATAAGATCTTAGGAATCCAATGTATTGTACCCGAGTCCTTATCGCTTAGATGCTCTGCTAAATAGGACCGGTAAAAGTCCGGTGATTTCCTATCACTCGCGCGATATAGGAGTTGCATGATTACAATTCTGCAATCACTATAAGGATTATGGATAGGGTCATGTGCGATGTCATGACCTGGAATTTTTACCCTGTCTGTTTTGGATAAAAGTTGATAAGGTCGCAGCGTGTGGTAGTGGTGGCTAAGAATTTGAAAGTACTAGCCACATGCCGCGAAATGTGGTAAAGCGGTAACCCTAGTAACCAATCGGCCCAGCAAGTGGACATACCTCCCACCACTCGTAATTTGGTTTTTCTCACGCACCGACGTGCGGGAGTACGTTCCGCACTGCGGACAGGAGTACGGTCATGTAGTCGCGCTACAGTCGTACGTCCTGCACAATTGGTGTGCGTACGGTCCTACAGTTGCTTGTGGTGGCCTTGTTCCACGACCCGGAATGAAAGGCAAACGGTTGCTTCGGAAGGATCTTTGGATGTTCCAAGCGTGTGAGTTAGGTTTACCCTTGCAAGGTTGAAATTCGATTCAGAATCGTCTGTTTCTCGCGGAGATTGAGACTGCTTATTCCTTCGCCACATAGAGTACGGAGTGAAACTAATGATGGAACAATCTTGATGAATGATAAACTCTACCTTGCTTGCTTAGTGTAGGTGCTAACCTAGAATGGATAATCAACTAGAATATGATAGCTAAAATTTGAAAATAGATCATACTCTTTGTTGCTTTTCAGCTGAAAATAAACCCAAAACCTTTACAATGCCTTCATGAGTCTAGTTACGGGCTAAAGTATACCCAAACCCGGGTAAGCCTTGCTGAGTATTAGAATGCTCATCCTTGCTAGTATCTGTTTCAGATATAACCTTCGAGAATCCCACGGACAATCCTGCATGGCCAACGTCTGTTCCTTTTGGCTGGTCCGTGGAGTGGGATCCGTCCCCGGCTGTTAGTGACCCTCCTGAGTGACTCCAGACCTTGGGCTAAGCATGGTGTCCACTTTTGCGACGTGTGTAGTCGCGTGTTCTTTTCTTTTCGCTGTGAGTTTGGACAAGCTGTTCAGCTTGTCAGTTTAAACACGGTTTGTATAAGTTTTACTTAAAGTTTAAACCTGGTTTATAACAATGTTTGACTATCTATAAATTAAAAGTTGACGAGCTGTTCTGTGATTGTAAACTCATCTTCGTGCGAGGTAAACCTGCCTCGATCCTGTTGAACCGTGGTTGTATCGGGCGGAGACCCGACAAACCAACGGGTTGTTCCGTTTGAAGTGCGTTGAGTCGTTATCGGCTGTATGGCGATAGCTAGTGCACTTGAACCGGAATAATTCAGGCGGTTCTGCCACAACTGGTATCAGAGCTATAGGTTTACTTTTACATCTGGAAAAGCTCTTATAAAGTGTTTTCATGATAAAACTGGCCAACAAATGAGTTTACAACGTATGTTGGATCCGTTAAGGTTGATGCTTAGAACGTAAAGCCCTAGGGACTTATATGGGAAATATCAGGTGGCTATTAGTCTCTATATATGTATAGATAGTTCTAACTTGCAACACTACTTTCTGTCAAAATTTAAATTCATGTACAACTCAACCTTACTTTTTGTAGCGACACCTACGGTCGTGAGGTAAGAAGGTAAGGATCCTCAGCTAACTGGGGAGTTAGCCTTCCCGTCGGTGATGCGAACCGAACGCTGTTTCTCAAGCAGTGGCCTACTTGAGATGCTGCCAATATATCAACTTAGGTTGATCATATTGGGAGTATATGGTTCGGCGCAGGGTATGGCGATCGCTGTTCATACCCCCGCATTTTGCGGTACCCCCGTGAATACGTTGTTTTGATGATGTATGTTAACATTATCTGTACGGCGGTAATTGTACAGATGCTGTTTCTATAGTGAACAGTACTGTTTGGGGATGCTTTCATGTCGTGCTGCCATGAAAGGTTCATGATATACATTTATGTGTTCTTCTACAGGTACACTAACCCCGATTAAGAGGTTAGGATGAGTAGGATTTATTGCTTAGTTATTAGGGAGTGTCGTATGTGTTTTGCCACCGAAAAATTAACCACGTCAGTCCGAACATATTCGGCAGTTATTTTTGGTTGTGAGGACGAGTAGTACGTGCATGCATAATCTGTTGTTAAACAAAAGAATGCAATGTATGTTGAATACTGTTAAGGATGAATGGTGTGTTGTTTATCTTTAGAATGGGTCGATAGGATTTTCATGGTACTCTTAAGTTGGGTATCCGAAGTACCTTAGGCATCTATCTGATTTCCAGTTTTTGCTGTTATCAGAATTGATTATCCTATTCTATTATCTTGTGATTCTCAGCAAGGTAAAAAGTCTCACCATTTGCATTCTTGTTGCAGATAGTAGCCCCTCCTAACATCTTTTGGGATCCGGAAGGGCATCTCCACACAAATGCCCTGCATTGGGAGGGTTTTCCTCGCTTACTTTGGGAATCCTTAAGGTCGTTCTGCTATACAGAGCCTCCACAATATGATGCAGTAGAGTATCAGGAAGAGGGCATTTATCGGGCTCAAGTCAGAATGACTATTCCTAAACACCCTCTTCGTTCCCAATGGCAACCCATTGAAATTGAAGTGATGGGCTATCGAATAGTTGACACCATTGAAGGAGCAGCACTGGAAGCTATCTATGTTTTCTGTAATCAGCATCCCAGGGAAGTCGCAGGACAGCCCATTGGTTTATTTGCTACGACAGATCCTAATGAGCCAGAATGGAATCTCAGGGTAGTCCCTGAGAGTCATAGACTGGAAGGTCCACCGGAAGAAGCACTTTGAGGTATGATGCGGTTTATGAATGTGCAGTATCATTATCAATTGTTACTGCGTCGTGAGATGGGCCAATTGGTCAATGCTGCGCGAAGTCTCTATAGGGAAGCTGATAGACATATCACCCAAGTTGATCAACTTCGAGCTTTGGTGATTGAGAAAGATGGAATCATTGCTACCCAAAATGAGACTATTCATCATCGAGAAGATCAAATCAATGAGAGTGATACGACAATCACCCAACGCAACACGATCATTGAATTTCTTCAAGAGCAGATTCATGATCTCATTCTCGAAGTTGATGATGCCAATGCGCACATCATTGAGCTTCAACAGCAGCCTGTACCTCCTGCAGTACCGGCACCTGAAGAAGAAGAACAAGATCCCAAAGAAATTGAGGGAGTCTCCGAGATTGATTCTGAGCACAGAGGTCCTGTCATCAGTCCCCATCATTCCTCTTCGGGTAGTCAGTCATCAGTGGGCAACTTTGATGACTTTTAGTTGTGGTGGAGTGGGTGATAGTCTAGTTGTAACTAGTGTAGAAAAATGTGACATAGGCGGTGTGTAGTCTATCTAGATGTAGAGCCACTTGTTGTATATGTGGCACGTGCACTTAGGCAAAGGTTTGTAGTGGTTTAAGTGCGTTGATGTGAGATGTAAGGATCACCAGTGTTTATATAGCAATCTAAATCTTGTGTTTTATTATCTTGCTCAATATCCTTGCATCTGTTCTGAGTGGATTGAATGGAGCATATAAATTACATTTCATTTGGTAATTGTATATCATCTGAAATTGGAGTAAGAATATGGTTGATAATGGATATCTCCTTTATTTCAGATGGTTGGAGCTACTCGCGGAACCCCGGAAGGATTCCGGGCAGATCAGGCCAGTGGTTCTCAGCAACCGCCACCGCCACCTCCAAATTTGGCCGAGGTCATGGCCCGACAAACAGAACTTCTCAACCAGCTTGTGCAGGCTCAAATGGGCCACTTCCATCAGCAATCCCAAGGCTGAGATGAACCCCTATCGGCCAGTTACCAAGACTTCCTCAGTACCCAGCCTCCATTATTCCATAAGGCAGACGAGCCTCTGGACGCAGACGCTTGGCTTCGAACCATCGAGTCCAAGTTCGCCTTATTATCTGCTTCATGTTCAGATGAAAACAAGGCGCTTTTTGCAGCCCAGCAACTCCGCGGCACAGCTCGTCTATGGTGGGATCCTTTTTATGCCATGCAGCCTGCCGATCATGTCATCACATGGGACGAGTTTCGGACTGCGTTTCGAGCGCACCATATACCCGAGGGACTCATTGAGCGCAAGCTCAATGAATTTCTGAATCTGACTCAGGGAACCCGCACCGTCATGCAATACGCACAAGTTTTCAACCACTTGTGCCAATATGCGGGATACCATGCGGACAGTGATGCCCGCAAAAGAGATCATTTTCGCCGAGGCCTGAATACCAAACTTAAAGAACGATTGAATTTGGTAAGGGCCGACAATTTTAATGAGTTGGTCAACATGGCCATTACTCAAGAAGATTGTATCTCAGCCCACAGAGCAGAAAAGAAATGGAAGGCACCTACAGGGCCAGCAACTACGCAACCGTCAAGGTATCGGTTGGTCCCGAGTAACGCCCCTCGAGCCCCGTCTCGAGGCAATTTGCCTGGCAGATGGGTAGCCAGATCACCCCAACAGGCACGATTCAACCGACCACCGATGCCACAAATTTAGCAGCAACCACAACAAGGTCCACGGCCGAGCTCTCCGCCAGTCAACCAAGGAAACAACAATTATCGTTGTTTCAACTGCGGAAGCCCGTCCCACTTTATTAAAGATTGCCCTCAACCTAGGAAATCTTTCCAAGGGCAAACATCCAGCCCAACCAACAAGGGCAAGAACAAGAGGCAAGTGGTCTAGGTCCGCCAAGGAAGGGTGAACCTTACCACTCTCTCCAAACTTCCAGAAGGAGCACCAATAATGACGGGTACTTTTTCTATCAACCATCACCCCGTAATTATTCTTTTTGACTCTGGTGCCACCCATAGCTTTGTTAATGCAAAGTATGGGACTAAAATAGGCTTGGATATTTATCCTACTAATGGAGATTATAAGATAACAACTCTTGGTGGAAAGACCTTATCAAATCAAATCTGTAGCAAGGTACCACTTCAGCTGGGTAGTCAATTGATGAAAACAGACTTGCTTCTGTTAGAGCTAGAAGGAATGGATGTTCTTTTAGGTATGAATTGGATGACCCAGCATCATGTGTCTTAGATATCTCTTTTCGAACTGTGGAGATAGATTCACCTAAACACGAGCCTACCATTCTCTATCTTCCACAACCAAAGTACCTCAACTCTTGCACCTATGCTGCATCTGGGATTAAGTTAAAGGATATTCCTATTGTTTGTGAATACCCAGATGTTTTTCCAGACGATTTGCCTAGAAATGCCCCCGGATAGAGATATCGAGTTTATCATAGAACTGCAACCTGGCACAGCCCCTATTTCTAAGAGATCTTACCGTATGCCTCCTAATAAATTGGCCGAGCTGAAAATCCAACTCCAAGACCTCTTAGACAAAGGTTTCATTCATCCAAGTGCTTCACCGTGGGGTTGTCCAGCCCTGTTTGTGAAAAAGAAAGACAATAGCTTAAGGCTATGTGTTGATTACCGTCCTCTCAATGCGGTAACTATCAAAAATAAGTATCCCCTACCCCGAATTGATATTCTCTTCGATCAGCTAGCCGGAGCTAAGGTATTTTCTAAGATCGATCTTCGTTTCGGCTATCATCAAATTAAGATCCGGCCCAGTGATATTCCAAAAACAGCTTTCTCCACTCGATATGGTCTATACGAGTATCTGGTCATGTCGTTTGGCCTTACCAATGCTCCAACATATTTCATGTATCTCATGAATTCTGTCTTCATGCAAGAACTCGACAAATTTGTTGTGGTCTTCATTGATGACATCTTGATCTATTCTAAAAATCCAGAAGATCATGCCAAACATCTCCATGTCATCCTTCAACGATTAAGAGACCACCACCTGTACGCCAAATTCTCCAAGTGCGAGTTTTGGTTAAATACTGTGAAATTTCTGGGCCATACCATTTCTGGTGACGGTATATCCGTTGACCCCAGCAAAGTGCAAGAAGTGATGGACTGGAAACCTCCTGCAATAGTCCATCAAATTCAAAGCTTTCTTGGTCTAGCTGGCTATTATCGTCGTTTCATTTCTGACTTTTCCAGAATAGCCAAACCTATGACCGAACTACTAAAGAAAGGTGTTAAATTTGCTTGGGATAAAAAATGCGATGATGCATTCCACATCCTCAGAGATCATCTTACTACTGCTCCAGTCTTGGCCCAACCAGATGTGTCAAAACCCTTTGACATCTATTGTGATGCATCAGGAACTGGACTTGGTTGTGTGCTTATGCAAGACAATCGAGTAATTGCATATGCATCACGAGCACTCAGAGTTCATGAACAGAACTATTCTACTCATGATCTTGAACTTGCAGCAGTCATTCATGCCTTGAAGATCTGGAGGCATCATTTGATGGGTACGAAATGTCACATATATACTGATCATAAAAGCCTCAAGTACATCTTTACACAGTCAGACCTGAATATGAGGCAAAGACGCTGGCTAGAACTTATCAAAGATTATGACTTGAAAGTACACTATCATCCAGGTAAGGCCAATGTCGTTGCTGATGCACTCAGTCACAAGGCACATTGTTATTGCTTAGCTGTTGAAGCTTTCAACGAGACTCTTTGCTGGGAAATGAGAAAGCTTAATCTAGAAATCGTGCCCCAAGGTGACTTGAACCATCTCTCAGTCGAAGCCACACTTAGGGATGACATTGTTCTAACTCAGCAGCGCAGTAAGGGAGTTAGAATCATTAAACAGAAGAGGACCCAAGGAGAAGGAAAGTATAAATGCTTCCGAGAAGATCCAGAAGGAGTCTTATGGTTCAACGAACGTATTGTTATACCCAAGGACCATAAGCTCCGTAAATAGATAATGGACGAAGCCCACCTATCCAAATTTTCTATGCACCCTGGCAGTACGAAGATGTACCAAGATCTGAAACAAAACTTTTGGTGGACTCGTATGAAACGAGAAATCGCCAAGTGTGTCTCAAAATGTGATATCTGCCAAAGAGTCAAAGCCAGTCATCTGAAAACTGCTGGTATTCTTCAACCTCTACCTATTCCCTCTTGGAAGTGGGAGGATATCAGTATGGACTTTATTGTTGGTTTGCCCAATACATCTCTAAGGCATTATGTGACAGTTCAAGTACCTGTAAGCTAGGCACATAATTTGTTAGTGTGAAGTATGTGCTTGTTAGTGTAAAGCTTGTGTATGTTTATATGAAGCTTTTAAAAATTTAAAGTGCAAATAAAAGGGGTATTTTTGTAATTATGGAAAAACTAGGGTTGTTTTTGCAAAATGTTTTTGGATGGGAGGTAATTTCAAAATAAGGATGTTTATCTAATTTATAAAAGTACAAGTCCTTTTATGCAAGTAGTTGAATTATAAAAGTAACTTTCAAAGTTACTCAGGGTTAAAGTGTAAGAGGTGCAAGTCATTATAACATGTCTATCCAATCATTATGACGTGTCTATCCCGTCATCATGACATGTCACAAATGCTTGCATTTAGGTCCTAAATATTATGAAATAACACTCATTAGGACAAAAGTAATTCAAATCCAACCTTTGTTCAAAATTTAATGTGCAAAGATATAAGCTTTGAGTTTTTGAACTTGAGCCCTAAAGCAATGTTGTAGAGTTTGAAAAACTCTCCAACTTTCATTTTGGGCATTTCTTCATTAGGATTTTAGATCAATGTGAAATTTTACTTTATCGAGAGGTCCCTGCAATTTTCTAAATTTGCGCATAAGTCCTTGGGAAATCCCTTTTCTCCTTCTCCTCTGTTTTTCTTCTCTTTGGCGTCCTTTGTTTCTCCCCCACCGGCGGCGGCTCTATCTGGGAGCTTCCCCCTGCCTCCCTCCCTCGGCGCGGCTCCAGGTGGCGGCGCAGGCGGCGATGGAGCGGGGCGCGCAGGCGGCGCCCTAGGGCTCCCTTCCCCGAGCGGCCGGCGGCTGTGCGCAGGCACGCATGCGCGGGTGGAGCAGCGGGCGCGGCGTGGCGGCGCGCGAGCAGCAGAGGCGCGGCGCGGGCCAAGGGCGCACGCGGCTCGGGCGTGCGCAGGCGCGGCGCAGGCGCGCGCGAGCGAACGTCGGCGGGCGGCAGGCCGGTGGGCCCCGTGGGTGAGGTCCTCCAGGCGGCGGTGCAGATGTGGGCGGGCGAGCCCGAGGTGCGGGTCCGGCAGCAGGAGGCGCACGGAGTAGCGGCGCGGGCGTGCAAGAGCCGTGCGCCAGGAGGAGTAGCAGGGAGCAGAGGGCCGCGGGCTGCTCTGTTCCGGCGGCAGACGGGAGGAGCAGGGAGTGGACGTGCGTGCAGCAGAAGCATGCGCAAGGGAGTAGAGGAGCAGCAGAGGCGGGTTCGGCAGCAGCTTCTCTGCAAGCAGCATGGCGTCCAGGGCCTCCTTCCATGGTTCGACCACGTCGAGTGCTCGGCGCGGGGCGGCTGAGGCCACGGATGGTGATGCGGCTATGCTTGTGGCGCGGCGAGCTCGGAAGGAGAAGCTAAGCAGCGGCACGAGGCGGTCCGGGCGGAATTGGACTGGCGCGTCCGCGGGTGCGAGCGGGAGTGTTCTACCGTTGGCCGGCTCGGCTCGATTCCGCAGGCGTGTGCACGTACAAGGCAACAGGCCACGCGCGAGCAGGTTGAGGGCCAGGGATGCAGGAGCAAAACGAGAGCGGCGTACAGGGGCTGCGGCCAGGCGCGGCGGCCCTGCGGGTGGCTGCGCAGACATGCCGGCAGTGCACGCACAGGAGCAATCAGGTCGAAGAGGGTTTCTTCTTGTGCGAGCAGGAGCGTTCTGCCGGCTGTGCTTCTGCAGCACACGCGCGTGAGCAGAGGAGGCTTAGCCCATGAGCAGGAGGACCCTGAGGTTTGCGAAGGAGTCGGCCAAGCGAACCAATCCGGCCCCATCGTCTCCTCCCATAACTCCACGATGTCCAGCAGCTCCTATTCCTCATCGATCGCCCGAGCAAGACCACAACACCTCGAGGAAGCTCCTGGACCCCCCCCCCCCCCCCCCCCCCCGCATCGAGCCTCTTCGATCCCTGGATGCCGAAACATCGTCGCCGTGGCAAAGCCAACCGCCGTCACCACGGGTCACCGTGAGGAATACCCCTCCGGCCATCCTCCACCCACTACAATCCCCGACAAGCTTCTTCGTCACCCGATGAACCTCTCCAGTCCAACCTCACTATCCTTCCCGTACCGGAACCTCGCCACCGTCGAGCACTTCTCACCGCTGATCCTGTTCACCGTGGGAATTCACTTTCCACCCGTTCTCCTCTACAACCAAGGCTACCCCAAGGTTCGCCATGACCCACTGAATCTTCCTAGCACCGGCAACCCCCTTTGCCGGAACATCGTCGTCTTCTTCCTATTCTCTGTTTTCCCCGACCAGGGACTTAATTGCTTCGATTTAGAAAGTTCTAGGGTGTTCTCTGTAAAATTTCCAGAGCCTTGTTTATTTCAAATCAGCGAACTTCTACATTCCATAGAGATTCGTAAGAAATTTATAAAAATACAAAACCCATTTTGTTTGAATCCTTAGGTCAAAATCTACAAGTTTTATGTTGTGATCTTGAGCTGAAAGTCCTTGATTTGTGGTCTAGGTTAAATATTAAGGAGTGAGTGCTTTATTGTACCTTATGTTATATGCATGTGTTGTAGCTAAAATTTAAATCATAGGAGGTGTGTCCCAAGTAGAGATGTGTGATATTTAGTTAATCCTTTCACACGAGTGCTCATATCCCTGCCATCAAGACATTGTTCTTATCTTGATTGCAATCTCCTTAAGGTCCTTTTCTTATAAGGATCCTTGTTAGTCGTGTGTAGCTGCTGCTTAGCTTATACATCTCTGCAGCTATGCTTCAGCATCGGCTATTGGCTCAGCCGCTAAGCATCCGTTTCAATTGAATCTATGAGGTTTCAGTGTAACGGCTGTCAGCTGATGCAATTCTTTTGATATGCTTCTACCATCGGCTGATTAGCCGATACGGTTGTTATCTTTCTAATATCGGCTACTGCTGATACAATTCTTTTGTTCTGTCCTACATCGGCTGCACATAGTCGATGTATCGGAGATGCACACACGATCTTAGTGTTCTTGCTATCGGCCGATCCAAGCCGATTCTAGTTGTTTTCCATATCGGTCAAATATGGCCGATCAATCCTTAACTTTCCCATCTTTATCCACACACTTCTATCAGCCGATTTATCGGCTGAGAGATCGGCTATATACCTATCGGTCAGATACCCTCAACCACACTCCAATCGGCTGCACATCTGTAGAACATATCCCCATCGGCACAAACCCATCAGCCACATCCTCTTCAGTCTAATTGCGCACTTGTGGTCTCATCAGCCTAGTCTGATGTTAATGCTCTGTCCATCTAGTTCTTGTAACAAGTCCAGCTTAGATGACCCCATCGGCTGTACGTCAATTGATTGTTGTACTGACGTAATCGAGGCGATACAACCACACCTAGTTACCTAGGATAACACTTAACCACATCTCAGTTAAGACACAACTGCTTTAGGAAACACCCCTCTGCTAAAGTAATCGATGCTTTCATCGATCAACTAGGAAACCGAAACACCTATCAATCGGCTACACAGGCCAAAGTACACAACCCTAGATCAGTAAGATAGCACAGTAGACACGCCTCTGTTAGGCACGACCTAAGCACATCAA
Organism: Panicum hallii; assembly: GCF_002211085.1. Lineage (NCBI taxonomy): Eukaryota > Viridiplantae > Streptophyta > Magnoliopsida > Poales > Poaceae > Panicum > Panicum hallii. Next base: position 46,084,778 of record NC_038046.1, on the reverse strand, counting down.
TCGGCTAAACCTGATGCACCCTCGTCGAATAAGGCAAGCCGATACACCAACCATCAGTTAGGTAAAAACATGCTGATAATTACAGGTGAACCCAAATGGCTAATCTTTTCTACTCATATACAGATATTCCTGAAGACCAAGTGAATGTCACCAAGGGATTATCGGAAGCCCCGAACCAAAGTTCGGAAGATAATAATACTAACATCCCTGACTCCAACCCCACCAGTAAAGGCAAGCCCCGATGCATATCCTAATATTTCAAAGTATTACAATTTCATTATTATGCTATATATCTTGCATTACGTCTAGGAGTTGAAATGAAACCCTAGTTGTATAAGATCTTAGGAATCCAATGTATTGTACCCGAGTCCTTATCGCATTAGACGCTCTGCTAAATAGGGCCGGTAAAAGTCGAGTGATTTCCTGTCACTCGCGCGACATAGGAGTTGAATGTTTACCATTCTGCAGTAACTATAAGAATAATGGACAGGGTCATGTACGATGTCATGACCTGGAGTTTTACCCTCTCTATTTTAATAAAAGTTGTTAAGGTCGCAGCGTGTGGTAGTGGTGGCTAAGCGTTTGAAAGTACTAGCCACATGCCGCGAAATATGGTAAAGCGGTAAGCCTAGTAACCGGTCGGCCCGGCAAGTGGACATACCTCCCACCGCTCGTAATTTGGTTTTTCTCACGCACCGACGTGCGGGAGTGCGTTCCGCACTGCGGACAGGAGTACGGTCATGTAGTCGCGCTATAGGCGTACGTCCTGCACAATTGGTGTGCGTACGGTCCTGCAGTCGCTTGTGGTGGCCTGTTCCACGACCCGGAATGAAAGGCAAACGGTTGCTTCGGAACGTTAAAATAGGTTAAGACGAATAGGATTTATCGTCTAGTTATTACAGGGAGAGACGTACTTATATTGTGCCACCGTAACTAACCACGTAAGACCAAGGTTACTTGGCAGTTATTTTTGACTGTAAGGACGATAGAACATGCATGCATCATGTCATCTTGGATTGATTTGATTGCCTTGCTTATTACGTTATTGTACTAAAATATGTTGCTTGTATCTGAATGCCCGCCTAGACTTTGCGTTGTAGGAGCCAACGTAATCTGCTAGGCAAACTTGCAGTTGAGAAGGTCTTTTGTGAATCAAGTGAGTTGGGTCATGTTTGGACCTTATCGTCGATTTTAGCTTGACAGCCAAATCAAACCCTTGATCTTGCTTTGAATCTGTTTTGGCAGAAGCACTGAGCCTTTTCTTTGATGGTTAAACCTTGATAATTGTTAGCAAACCCTTCAATCCATCATTCAATGATTCATCTATCCTCTCTTGATGTTGTACCTTATATTGTTGGCTATTCTGGTTACAACATCTGAAAGTTGCATCTTCAATTTTTGCTCAGATGATTTTGGATAAATTAAAAAGATTTATGACAATAATTACTTTTTGAATACAATTCTCCCGGCAAAAGTCATGCATCATAACACATACCATCTTTGGTTAGTGCATAGTGTTGCATCATCATAGAAAATCCGTAGACTGACTAACGGGTATGTATCCAGTACAACTTCGAGTTGTCTTTCGTTTCCTGAATCTATCTTGTTGTTGTTGACACTATAGGGTTGCTATTCTTCTTTTGTGGTGGTGTTTAATCACATGACCATGATGCCGTGTCGGAACCTAAGGCCTCATGTGCGCTGCAGCCACATGATTGAGCCATTGGGAGCGTGCTGGTGCCTAGGTATATGTGACGTAACTCACTGCAATCTCTTTTTATGCAACCTTACTAGTGTCCTAACTTTTGATCTTCGCTTAAGGATATAGAACTACCCAGGTGTTAGTTACGAGAGAACGGTTGCAGGGTACGAGTCATGTGCGTCATTAACTCATGAGGGTATGCATCATACTTTATGTATTTCTTACGTGCACGCATCGCAAGCATCGTCATCCTTGCATCATGGTGTATGCATCATTTGGCCAGCATCATGGTAATTGCATTGTGTCATATGCACCATTTCGATCGTGCATGAAATCCTCCATCCTCGTGTTGCACCATCATTGCAATCATACATCTCAACAGTGCATTACGTTCATGGTTATATATAGAGCATTGCACTCTAAGTTGGAGCATTTTGTCATTATCCCTTGATTGCATCGGTATAAATAGGCATGTTTTGCAATCAATATCATCCAAATCATTCAAGTAATAAACTTTGAGCAGGAATGTTTCAAACGTCACTCGTAAATCAATCTCTCGTACTATCCTCACTTGCTATCCATAAGTTTCATGATGAATGTCGCCGACATTTATCGTCCTCATGTTGTGATTTTAGTTCTGTGAGAACTTGATCACCTTTCTTTCTCTTCTCTCATCATACTCATCTCATCATGCTCCAACGGCTTTTACCATCAACACCAATCTTCTCTGGTGTGATTGCTTCCTGCCACTTCTGATGGGTGATTTGCTCCTTTTCCATTAAGAGTCTTTCGTCCTGAATCTCGGGACGAGATTCTCTTTAGGGGGGAAGGCTGTGACAGTTCAAGTACCTGTAAGCTAGGCACATAATTTGTTAGTGTGAAGTATGTGCTTGTTAGTGTAAAGCTTGTGTATGTTTATGTGAAGCTTTTAAAAATTTAAAGTGCAAGTAAAAGGGGTATTTTTGTAATTATGGAAAAACTAGGGTTGTTTTTGCAAAATGTTTTTGGATGGGAGGTAATTTCAAAATAAGGATGTTTATGTAATTTTATAAAAGTACAAGTCCTTTTATGCAAGTAGTTGAATTACAAAAGTAACTTTCAAAGTTACTCAGGGCTAAAGTGTAAAAGGTGCAAGTCATTATGACATGTCTATCCAATCATTATGACGTGTCTATCCCGTCATCATGATATGTAATAAATGCTTGCATTTAGGTCCTAAATATTATGAAATTACACTCATTAGGACAAAAGTAATTCAAATCCAACCTTTGTTCAAAATTTAACATGCAAAGATATAAGCTTTGAGTTTTTGAACTTGAGCCCTAAAGCAATGTTGTAGAGTTTGAAAAACTCTCCAACTTTCATTTTGGGCATTTCTTCATTAGGATTTTAGATTAATGTGAAATTTTACTTTACCGAGAGGTCCCTGTAATTTTCTAAATTTGCGCATAAGTCCTTGGGAAATCCCTTTTCTCCTTCCCCTCTGTTTTTCTTCTCTTTGGCGTCCTTTATTTTTCCCCCACCGGCGGCGGCTCTATCTGGGAGCTTCCCCCTGTCTCCCTCCCTCGGCGCGGCTCCAGGTGGCGGCGCAGGCGCCCGCGAATGGGTGCGGCGCAGGCGGCGCCGAAGCGGGGCACACGGGCGGCGCCGGAGCGGGGCGCGCAGGCGGCGCCCTGGGCCTCCCTTCCCTGAGCGGCCGGCGGCGGAGTGCAGGCGCGCATGCGCAGGTGGAGCAGCGAGCGCGGCGTGGCGGCGCACGAGCGGCAGAGGCGCGGCGCGGGCCAAGGGCGCACGTGGCTCGGGCGTGCACAGGAGCGGCGCGAGCGGGCACGGCGCAGGCGCACGCGAGCGGACGTCGGCGGGCTGCAGGTCGGTGGGCCCCGTGGGTGAGGTCCTCCAGGCGGCGGCGCAGATGTGGGCCGGCGAGCCCAAGGCGCGGGTCCGGCAGCAGGAGGCGCATGGAGTAGCGGCGCGGGCGTGCAAGAGCCGTGCGCCAGGAGGAGTAGCAGGGAGCAGAGGGCCGCGGGCTGCTCTGTTCCGGCGGCAGACGGGAGGAGCAGGGAGTGGACGTGCGTGCAGCAGAAGCACGCGCAAGGGAGTAGAGGAGCAGCAGAGGCGGGTTCGGCAGCAGCTTCTCTGCAAGCAGCATGGCGTCCAGGGCCTCCTTCCATGGTTCGACCACGTCGAGTGCTCGGCGCGGGACGGCTGAGGCCACGGATGGTGATGCGGCTACACTTGTGGCGCGGCGAGCTCGGAAGGAGAAGCTATGCAGCGGCACGAGGCGGTTCGGGCGGAATTGGACAGGCGCGTCCGCGGGTGCGAGCGGGAGTGTTCTACCGGTGGTCGGCTCGGCTCGATTCCGCAGGCGTATGCGCATACAAGGCAATAGGCCACGCGCGAGGAGGTTGAGTGCCAGGGATGCAGGAGCAAAATGAGAGCGGCGTACAGGGGCTGCGGCCAGGAGCGGCCGCCCTGTGGGTGGCTGCGCAGACATGCCGGCAGTGCACGCACAGGAGCAATCAGGTCGAAGAGGGTTTCTTCTTGTGTGAGCAGGAGCGTTCTGCCGGCTGTGCTTCTGCAGCACACGTGCGTGAGCAGAGGAGGCTTAGCCCATGAGCAGGAGGACCCTGAGGTTCGTGGAGGAGTTGCCTAGCGAACCAATCCGGCCCCATCAGCTCCTCCCATAAATCCACAAAGTCCAGCAGCTCCTATTCCTCGTCGATCGCCCGAGCAAGACCACAACACCTCGAGGAAGTTCCTGGACCCCCCCCCCCCCATCCTCTTCGATCCCTATATGCCGAAACATCGTCGCCGTGGAAAAGCCAACCGCCGTCACCACGGGTCACCGTGAGGAATACCCCTCCGGCCATCCTCCACCCACTACAATCCCCGACAAGCTTCTTCGTCACCCGATGAACCTCTCCAGTCCCACCTCACTGTCCTTCCCGTACCGGAACCTCGCCACCGTCGAGCACTTCTCACCGCTGATCCTGTTCACCGCGGGAATTCACTTTCCGCCCGTTCTCCTCTACAACCAAGGCTACCCGAAGGTTCGCCATGACCCACTGAATCTTCCTAGCACCGGCAACCCCCTTTGCCGGAACATCGTCGTCTTCTTCCTATTCTCTGTTTTCCCCGACCAGAGACTTAATTGCTTCGATTTAGAAAGTTCTAGGGTGTTCTCTGTAAAATTTCCAGAGCCTTCTTTATTTCAAATCAGCGAACTTCTACATTCCATAGAGATTCGTAAGAAATTTATAAAAATACAAAACCAGTTTTGTTTGAATCCTTAGATCAAAATCTACAAGTTTTATGTTGTGATCTTGAGCTGAAAGTCCTTGATTTGTGGTCTAGGTTAAATATTAAGGAGTGAGTGCTTTATGGTACCTTATGTTATATGCATGTGTTGTAGCTGAAATTTAAATCATAGGAGGTGTGTCTCAAGTAGAGATGTGTGATATTTAGTTAATCCTTTTACACGAGTGCTCATATCCCTGCCATCAAGACATTGTTCTTGTCTTGATTGCAGTCTCCTTAAGGCCCTTTTCGTATAAGGATCCTTGTTAGTCGTGTGTAGCTGCTGCTTAGCTTATACATCTCTGCAGCTATGCTTCAGCATCGGCTATTGGCTCAGCCACTAAGCATCCGTTTCAATTGAATCTATGATGTTTCAGTGTAACAGCTGTCAACCGATGCAATTCTTTTGATATGCTTCTACCATCGGCTGATTAGCCGATACGGTTGTTATCTTTCTAATATCGGCTACTGCCAATACAATTCTTTTGTTCTGTCCTACATCAGCTGCACATAGTCGATGTATCGGAGATGCACACACGATCTTAGGGTTCTTGCTATCGGCCGATCCAAAACGATTCTAGTTGTTTTCCATATCGGTCAAATATGGCCGATCAATCCTTAACTTTCCCATCCTTATCCACACACTTCTATCAGCCGATTTATCGGCTGAGAGATCGGCTATATACCTATCGGTCAGATACCCTCAACCACACTCCAATCGGCTGCACATCTGTAGAACATATCCCCATCGGCACAAACCCATCAGCCACATCCTCTTCAGTCTAATTGCGCACTTGTGGTCTCATCAGCCTAGTCTGATGTTAATGCTCTGTCCCATCTAGTTCTTGTAACAAGTCCAGCTTAGATGACCCCATCGGCTGTACGTCAATTGATTGTTGTACTGACGTAATCGAGGCGATACAACCACACCTAGTTACCTAGGATAACACTTAAGCACATCTCAGTTAAGACACAGCTGCTTTAGGAAACACCCCTCTGCTAAAGTAATCGATGCTTTCATCGATCAACTAGGAAACCGAAACACCTATCAATCGGCTACACAGGCCAAAGTACACAACCCTAGATCAGTAAGATAGCACAGTAGACACGCCTCTGTTAGGCACGACCTAAGCACATCAATCGGCTAAACCTGATGCACCCTCGTCGAATAAGGCAAGCCGATACACCAACCATCAGTTAGGTAAAAACATGCTGATAATTACAAGTGAACCCAAATCGGCTAATCTTTTCTACTCATATACAGAGATTGCTCCTGCTGATCTCTCTTCAATTGATTGTTGTAGTGACGTAATCAAGCCGATACAACCACACCTAGTTACCTAGGATAATACTTAAGCACATCTCAGTTAAGACACAGCTGCTTTAGGAAACACCCATCTGCTAAAGTAATCGACGCTTTCATCGATCAACTAGGAAACCGAAACACCTATCAATCGGCTACACAGGCCAAAGTACACAACCCTAGATCAGTAAGATAGCACAGTAGACACGCCTCTGTTAGGCATGACCTAAGCACATCAATCGGCTAAACCTGATGCACCCTCGTTGAATACGGCAAGCCGATACACCAACCATCAGTTAGGTAAAAACATGCTGATAACTAGATCCAATCAGCAAGATCCTTGTTCTATCCTTGGAGTACTGTACTTTCAACATTCTTTTCTATATCAGCCGATTTAATCTCAGGTGAACCCAAATCGGCTAATCTTTTCCACTCATATACAGAGATTGCTCCTGCCGATCTCTCTTCCAAACAGAAATCAGCAGATTTCCTAAAACTGTATAGAGAGCTCCCTTCTTTACCAATTCTATCAACTAAACCCCTGTTGTTTCCACTCAACTCTGTTGTAGTCTTCAACAAATAGCCCATCTTAATTGGTTGTCCACCTAAATCTCTATCCAAGTTTAGTTGCAGATCTTTTGATTGTTACACGAGTAATATGTTAGATGAATGTAGGATTGCAACTTTATCGTGAAGTAAAATAGCTTTATGTGCACACTTTGAATGTAATGTTGCATTGCATGTAGATATGACTACTTCCGCAAACGGTACCTACGAGATCTCCCAGAAGTCTGCAGAAGATATTCCTGAAGACCAAGTGAATGTCACCAAGGGATTATCGGAAGCCCCGAACCAAAGTTCGGAAGATAATAATACTAACATCCCTAACTCCAACCCCACCAGTAAAGGCAAGCCCCGATGCATATCCTAATATTTCAAAGTATTACAATTTCATTATTATGCTATATATCTTGCATTACGTCTAGGAGTTGAAATGAAACCCTAGTTGTATAAGATCTTAGGAATCCAATGTATTGTACCCGAGTCCTTATCGCATTAGACGCTCTGCTAAATAGGGCCGGTAAAAGTCGAGTGATTTCCTATCACTCACGCGACATAGGAGTTGAATGTTTACCATTCTGCAGTAACTATAAGGATTATGGACAGGGTCATGTACGATGTCATGACCTAGAGTTTTGACCTGTCTATTTTAATAAAAGTTGTTAAGGTCGCAGCGTGTGGTAGTGGTGGCTAAGCGTTTGAAAGTACTAGCCACATGCCGTAAAATATGGTAAAGCGGTAAGCCTAGTAACCAGTCGGCCCGGCAAGTGGACATACCTCCCACCGCTCGTAATTTCATTTTTCTCACGCACCGACATGCGGGAGTGCGTTCCACACTGCGGATAGGAGTACGGTCATGTAGTCGCGTTACAGGTGTACATCCTGTACAATTGGTGTGCGTACGGTCCTGCAGTTGCTTGTGGTGGCCTGTTCCACGACCCGGAATGAAAGGCAAACGGTTGCTTCGGAACGATCTTTGGAAGTTTCAAGCGTGTGAGTTAGGTTTACCCTTGCAAGGTTTGAAATTCGATTCAGAATCGTCCGTTTCTCGCGGAGATTGAGACTGCTTATTCCTTCTGCCACATAGAGTAAGAAGTGTAACTATTGATGGAATAATCTTGATGGATGATAATCTCTACCTTGCTTGTCTAGATTAGGTGCTTACCTAGAATGGTTAATGAGACTAGAATCTGAAAGCTAAAACTTGAAAGTAGATCATACTCTTTGTTGCTTTTCAGCTAAAGTTAAACCCAGAACCATTTCAGGCCTTCATAAGTTTAGTTACATGGCTAAGTATACCATGAAACGGGTAAGCCTTGCTGAGTATTAGTATACTCAGTCTTGCTAGTTATATGTTTTTCAGGTAATATCTTTGAAGACCCTACTCTTCCCCTACCTTGGCCCTGTGCTCTTCCAGATGGTTGGTCCGTAGAATGGGATCCATCCCCGGCCAACACTGATGATACCGAGTGATGTCGTGCCCGGGCTTAGCATGACATCCGTTTTGACGACGTGCTGTAAATCATCGCGTATGTTTTCCACTGCCAAAAACCATAACTCTAACAGTTTGTAATAATTTTTCTAAATTTAGAACTTCGTACTACTTTTGGAAACTCTTGTAATGTATTTCCCTGTGATGTAAAATATGATGGTGACTGTATCTCTGGACTCACCTTTGTGTGAGGTAACCTTATTTGATCCTGTATCGGTGGTTTATCGGGACGCTAAGAGACAGGCCAAGGGATTATACCGTTTGAAGTATGTTCGAGCCCTCTGGAGTGGACTCGCATACTTGAGCCAGTATAATTTAGGTTGGTTCTGCCACACATGACTCCATTTGGGTAATCGTTGATCGATTAACCAAAACTGCACATTTCCTTCCTGTACACAGTACATATAATGCCAAGAAGTATGCCGAGATTTACTTGGATCAGATTGTTCATCTTCATGGCATACCTAAGACAATCATTTCCGATCGTGGAGCACAATTTGTCGCTCGGTTCTGGGAGCAACTCCAAGATGCTTTTGGAACTAAGTTAATTCGAACCTCTGCGTATCATCCTCAGACAAATGGACAGACCGAAAGGGTAAATCAAATTTTGGAAGATATGCTCAGAGCCTGCGTCCCTCAATATGACAAGAACTGGGACAAATGTCTGTTGTTAGTAGAGTTTTCATACAACAACAGTTATCAGATTAGTCTCAAAATGGCCCCGTTCGAAGCATTGTATGGTTGCTAATGCCGAACTCCTTTAAATTGGTCCCAAACTGGCGAACGTAAAGTTTTTGGACCCGACCTGGTCATAGAAGCAGAGGATAAAGTAAAGATTATCCAGAACAATTTAAAGGCAGCCCAATCTCGACAAAAAAGTTACGCTGATATACGAAGAAGACCATTACAGCTTCAAAACGGAGACTTCGTATATCTTCGAGTATCTTCTACTCGAGGTATTCAAAGGTTCGGCGTGAAAGGAAAACTTGCTCCTCGATACATCGGACCCTTTAAAATTCTTGAAATCTGTGGACCCGTAGCTTACCGTCTTCAACTTCCTTCTCAATTAGCGGCCATCCATAATATCTTCCATGTATCCCGACTCAGGAAGTGTGTTAAGATTCCTACCGAAATCATCGATTCCCAAGCCATCGAAATCGAACCTGATCAGACTTATACAGAACACCCCCTTAAAGTGCTAGACACTAAAGAAAGGAGCACTAGAAGAGAAACCATCAGGATGTACAAGATTCAGTGGAACCATCACACAAAAGAAGAAGCAACATGGGAAACTGAATCTTATCTTCAGCATAATTTCCCAGACTTCTTCCAAGCCAACCTCCAAAATTGATCATCCAAATTCTTCTGTTCCGGAATCTCGGGACAAGATTCTTTTTAGGGGGGAAGGCTGTGACACTCAGGTAAATAGCATGGTCACACCCTAGATCTTTAGTGTGTTATTATGTACAAAATATGGCAAAAGTGGGTTTAAAAATTTTAATGTTAAGGAAAAGTGGTTGTTTATATAATTATATTTTAATAGAGGCCTTTTTGTGCTAAATGGGTGAAATGGAGGGTAGAATTCAAATGTATGAGGGTTATTTTGCAAAAGTCCCAAAACTTGTGTTTAAATCGCAAAAGTAAGTGAAACTACCTTTTGGATATATGTGTAGTGTAGTTTTATCTATACGATTTACATAAAGTTTGAAAACTTTGCTAAGTTTCATATCAATTTCAAAACTGTTGCCCTTCTGCAGATGAACCCTAAAGCAAAGTTGTAGATCTTGAAAAACCGTGCACTTTTGCTTTTGGGCCCATCTTCATTGGAGCACTGGTTGGAAAGTTATCTATACATTACAGTAAGGTCCCTATATTTTCTACTTTTTGCAACCGGGTCCTCCATCGTCTTCCCCGAGCCCCGATCTCCTCTGCTCCTTTGCGCGCGCGCGTGACCGCTGCCGCCGGCCGCTTCTCGCGCACCTGCAGCTCTGCACCACCTTGAACCTGTTCCACACGTCGCCCTATCCTTCCTCCCACCGCCACGCCACTTCCGCTGTCCTCCCCTTGCCGTTCCACGTCGGGCAGTCCACCCCGAGCGGCTGCCACGCCACCCCGTCGAGCACGCCGGCGCCGCCCGCCGTCTTGAGGTCCACCCGTGACCGCCCTCTCTCTCCCTCCCTCTCTCTCCCATCAGCTGAGCCGTACTTGCCCTATAAAATCGACCCGAACCCCACCGCCCTCGCTTGTTTCCCCATTTCTTCTTCCTTGCGCCACCGAAGTTCGCCCGTGCTCCTCGCCGGCATTCACAGCAATCACTCCACCCCGCCCAAATTCCCGCGGCACACCGCTCCCTCACCACCTCCCCTAGCCCCCCGACCTGATCCGGTCCAACCTCCAGCCCTCCCTCGCCGGAATCGCCTCCACCCCGAGCCGCCCCTTACCGGAGCAGCCTGAGCTCGACCTCACCGTCGACAGCACCCCTCCGCCACCTCCTCGGCCAATCCAAGTACGGGAATCGCATTCCCAACCTCCCCTAGTGCTCGCGCGCGCGTTCGATCCCCCTGTTCGCCGGCCCTTCGCCGGGAACGGCGACGCGCCGCCACGGCCGCCGCACCTCCCCGTCGCCGGTCATGTTCCACCCTCGCCCGTCGTGCACCTCCCCTCCCAAACAACTCCCTGGGTCCCGTAGGCCCTGCCCAACCAGTCCCTCCCCGCCGGCGACCTCGCCGCCGGCGAGAACGTGACGGGGCCGAACGGCCGGCCGCTGTCGAGGCCGGGCAGGGGTATACCTGTGAGAAGAAACCATGTTCCAGGGACCCAAACGCAAAATACCGAGGACCCCCCTAAGTGTTTGTTATTTCATGTGATTGATGTTGCTGTCTTGTAAAATTCGTAGAAAACTGTAGAAAAATCCAAAAATTGCAAAACTAATTTTGTTGGAAACTAGATTTCAAACCCTATAACTTTTATTAATGAAGTTTAGTTTTAAAATAAATATTTTTGCATCTTTTTTAAATCTAAGGTTAAGAGGTAGTTTATACATAACTTCTGCATATTAGATTTGTTTCTTATAATTTTTGATATGTAATTGCTATAGGTCATGTGTGAACTTATGTTGAAGTTTCAAACTTAACTCTATTTTGTAATTTAAGTTCTTTTGAATTTGGGCAATTCAAATTTGAAATAATTTAAAATTAGTTAAGCATGTTCCTTAGGCTTATTTAATTAGATCTTTTTATCATAACCTAAGGTGTTTATAATTAGTATATAATTAAATTTTCAAGACTTTATGATCCTATTTACCTAAGTTTTGAATTTAAACTTGGAATTTGAATTCAAATTCAAATGTTCTAGTTCATGTTTGCAATAAATCCAGTACTATAATCATGACTCAATTATAAATGGTAATTCAAGCCTAAACCCCTTTGTTTTGTGAATTCATGTGTGTTGACTTTGTTGGATTGCAACTTTATCGTGAAATAAAATCTTTAACTCAAACACCATTTCAATTAAATTGTTGCATTTCATATAGAATCAGCGACACTCGATGACGGAGACTACGAGTTGGTCTTGGGACAAGACCAAGGATTTTCTGAAGGCCCGATAAACGTCGCCAAGGATCTAACTGAAGCCCCGAACCAAAGTTCGGAAGTCTCTGACACTCCTGCCCCCAACCCCACTCAAGAAGGCAAGCCCCGATGCATACCCCAGTATTTCAATTTATTACCATTTCACTTATACATTATATATATCTTGCATTACGTCTAGAGTTGAAATGAAACCCTAGTTCCATAAGATCTTAGGAATCCAATATATTGTAACCGAGTCCTTATCGCTTAGATGCTCTGCTAAATAGGACCGGTAAAAGTCGGATGATTTCCTGTCACTCGCGCGATATAGGAGTTGCATGATTACAATTCTGCAATCACTATAAGGATTATGGACAGGGTCATGTGCGATGTCATGACTTGGAATTTTTACCCTGTCTGTTTCGGATAAAAGTTGATAAGGTCGCAGCGTGTGGTAGTGGTGGCTAAGCATTTGAAAGTACTAGCCACATGCCGTGAAATATGGTAAAGCGGTAAGCCTAGTAACCAATCGGCCCGGCAAGTGGACATACCTCCCACCACTCGTAATTTGGTTTTTCTCACGCACCGATGTGCGGGAGTACGTTCCGCACTGCGGACAGGAGTACGGTCATGTAGTCGCGCTACAGGCGTACGTCCTGCACAATTGGTGTGCGTACGGTCCTACAATCACTTGTGGTGGTCCTGTTCCACGACCCGGAATGAAAGGCAAACGGTTGCTTCGGAACGATCTTTGGATGTTCCAAGCGTGTGAGTTAGGTTTACCCTTGCAAGGTTGAAATTCGATTCAGAATCATCCGTTTCTTGCGGAGATTGAGACTGCTTATTCCTTCTGCCACATAGAGTAAGGAGTGAAACTAATTATGGAACAATCGTGATGAATGATAAACTCTACCTTGCTTGCTTAGTGTAGGTGCTAATCTAGAATGGATAATCAACTAGAATATGATAGCTAAAATTTGAAAATAGATCATACTCTTTGTTGCTTTTCAGCTGAAAATAAACCCAGAACCTTTACAATGCCTTCTTCATGAGTCTAGTTACGGGCTAAAGTATACCCAAACCCGGGTAAGCCTTACTGAGTATTAGAATGCTCAGCCTTGCTAGTATCTGTTTCAGGTATAACCTTCGAGAATCCCACGGACAGCCCTGCATGGCCAACGTCTGTTCCTTTTGGCTGGTCCGTGGAGTGGGATCCGTCCCCGGCTGGCAGTGACCCTCCTGACTGACACCAGACCTTGCGCTGAGCATGGTGTCCACTTTCGCGACATGTGTAGTCGCGTGTTCTTTTGTTTCCGCTGTGAGTTTGGACAAGCTGTTCGGCTTGTCAGTTTAAACACGGTATGTATAAGTTTTACTTAAAGTTTAAACCTGGTTTATAATAATGTTTGACTATCTGTAAATTAAAAGTTGATGAGCTGTTCTATGATTGTAAACTCGCTTTCATGTGAGGTAAACCTGCCTCGATCCTGTTGAACCGTGGTTGTATCGGGCGGAGACCCGACAGACCAACGGGTTATTCCGTTTGAAGTGTGTTGAGTCATTATCGGCTGTATGGCGATAGCTAGCGCACTTGAACCGGAATAATTCAGGTGGTTCAGCCACAGGGGCGCAGGCCTTGACTCGCCATGGCACGACCGGGGCGCGCCCACGATGCAGCCCGCGCGAACGCGCGCGCGCGGCGGCCAACGTGCGGCGACGTGGCCGGGGCGCGAACGGGGCGGGGGTGGCACGCGCACGGGCAGCACGATGAGGCAGGGGTGCTCGCCCGTGGCACAGGCGAGCGCGGCGAGGCGGCGAGTGGCGGCACGGCGGAGAGCGGCGTCGGCGGAGGGAGACACGCATCGGGGAGAGGCTGCGGGCGGAGGGAAGGGCGGCGGTCGGTCGAGACCAAGCGAGGAGGAGGAGAGGGTGGTGCACGCGCAGGCAATCGGGAAGAGGCTTACCGGCGGCGGCGGAATGCGGCGGCCGGTGGGCGGAAGAGGAGGCGGTGGTGGGGGAAGGGCTAGGGTTTTCGGGAGAAGGAGAACGACGGCGTTTGAAATGGAGAGAGAGAAGGGGAGGCGAGCGGGCGGGCGCGCGGGATAACTCCCGCCCGAGGCCGCGCTGCCCAACCGGCGGGCGTCGAAGCGACGCCACCGCGTGGCCTGTGATATCCAGGTAGTTAGACAACTAGATACTAAGTTTGAGTGTATTATGTATGCATGTTATAATATACATAAGTTGTACCAGACATAAGGGGTATAATTGTAATTTAGGAAGTGTGTAATTACTTGAGTATAAGTGTGTAAAAGTACTTTTAAGTGGTAAACCTACATCATTGTACAGAAGAACAATGCAAAAGTTAAATAAAACATAAGAAAAATGGACTTTATGGGAAACTAGGGATCTATGTGTAATTAACACAAAATATAAGGGGTTTACATGTGAAATGGTTAAAAGGTAAAAGTAAAACTCAGTTTTACTTAAGGACTAAAATGTAAAAAGAACTAGTAATGATGACTGCAGGAAAACTTGCAAAAAGACCCTCAACATTAAAGCATTATGTTTGAATTACAAGACAAAGTTTATAATTTGAATTGTGCTTTAAAGTTTAAAATAAAACTATATTCTTTGAGATTTTGAACTTGAACCTTAAAGCATTCTTGTAGGATTTGAAATTCTCTACAATTTTGCTTTAGACACTTTTCTCATTAGGCTTTTGTATCAGCGGGAATTTTTCCTTTACGGAGGAGTCCCTGGAAGTTTCCAGATTCGCAAATCAGTCCTTCTGACCCTGACTGCCTTCTTCCTCCTCTGTCACGCATGCTTCCTCTCTGTTCCTCTCTGTTCCTCTCTGTTCTGTCCCTGCTCCCGCCGCTCATCGCCGGCACAACAGCCCGAGCACCACCTCCTGCTAAATTTGCTCCCACGCGTCGCTCCACAGCTCTACCACCGCTCCTAATCCCCGGCGCTGGCACTTCTACCGTGTGCCACGGCGTGCTGGTACTGCCAGCACCACCTGAGCGCCGGCATTTCCCTGCTCGCCGCCCCGCCGCGTGGAGGGAGCAATAGAGACCCCCGGAGCTCTATCTTGTGGGCGCATCAGTACCGCAAGAATCTCCTCAACCCATTCCTCCCCTTAGCTAGTCTTTTCCTTGCCCCTGGACACCGGAACGCCGTCGCCATTCACCCGCAACTCCGGCAAGCTCGGCGCTACCGCGGGTCCACTCTTGCAGCCCCTCTCCGCCCCATCCAACGCCACTGGGAGTTTCCCCTTGGTACCCTGAAGCTTTTAGAGCAGAGCCTCGTCGCCCAGCTTGCCGGTGTGCCGCCGTCCAGGTCCTCCCCGTCGCCGGCCGCCTGCTCCACGCGGGTAGGCCCATACGCCACCGTAGGGGTCCAACCGAGCACCTTCCCGGGTAGCCCTCGACCTCCTCTAGCTTTTCCCCCTCTTCTCCCCCACTATTGCGACCCGAGCATCACGGATTTGGCTGGTCAAATGTCGCCGCCCCTCTTTGACCACGGCCAGGGACTCCATTGGAGAAGACAGTAAAGTTTCAGGGGGTTTTATGCTAAAGCTAGGGGCTGTTTTGTAAATCTTAGTTGAGATCTCTGCTGTGAACTTTGAAAATGCATGGAAAACAGTAGAAAAATCAGAAAAATGTGAAATTGGTTGGGTTAGAAACCTTATGATAAGCTCTGCAACTTTTATTTTATCACCATACCATGAAAGTACATAGTTTGTTCTGTATTTTAAATGTTAGTAAAAGGATGCATTAATTAAATCCTGAGATCTATAGTTTTGTTGCTGTTAGTTTTTGGAACATGTGTTGTAGGTAATGTAAATAGCTCTGTGTAAATTTTTGAGGCCTAGATCAGCTCTCTAGTTAGAGTATTTGATTACTTTTGTTATAAGTTAAAGAAAGCTTGGTAAATTAATTTCAGAAGTATCTATGCATATTTAGGGATGAAATTTTTACTATAGTTTAGTCTTTATGAGTGTGATATAAGATAAAAATTTGAGAAACAGAAACCTAACATAACTTGAGTTATAAATTTCAAACTTAGAATTCAAGATAAATCATAACCAATAATTAGAATGCATGAAAATTTATGGAACTTTTCTAGAATGCTAGACTTAAGTAGTTTATGATATTCTTAAATTTTGAACCCTAATTTTAGTATAAAATTCTAATCATAATTACACCTTGAAATTTCCAATCTTGATTTTGTTTAATTAGGTAAGTTGTTATTTATTTTATAGAATATCTAGAGTAAGATTATTTCAGTTAAACCCACTTAGGAAAATTTTCATAAGTATTAATTTAATCTTACTAAATTACCATTTGTCTAAAATTAATTCAAGGTTAACCATAATTAAATAATAACCTAAAGTTAATTACAATGTTTAACTAATAAATGAGAATTTCTAAGTGTGTGTAGTGTTGCTTAAGGTAATTAGATACACTACCTAATATAGTTAAATTGGATGTTTAAGGTAACCCACCCCGGTTGCCTAACGAGACTAGTTAGTTTAATTAGTACTCGATAAATGACTGCCCAGTACGGGGTAGTTAGATTATCGTCGTAATGTAATTTTTCTTATGTTGGATTGCAACTTTATCGTGAATTGAACTACAAATGTATGCATCCATTAAACTTCATTTTGCATTCCATATAGATTCGACCACTCTCGCCGACGGAGATTATCAGCTGATCCCGGAACAAGAAGAAGGTTATTCTGAAGACCCCGGGACTCTTGTTGCGGATTTCTCTGAAGCCCCGAACCAAGGTTCGGAAGAAAATATTTTGACTAACCCCAACCCTGCTAGCGAAGGCAAGCCCCGGACATAACCCCTACTTTACTACACTGCAACCTATATTATGTACATATATTTGTATGCATTAAGTTCTTAGGAGTTGTTTGGAAAACTTAGTTGCATTATTCTAGGAACCAATGTAATGAACACTAGAATTGGAGTCCGACTAGTTGCTCTGCTTATAGGACCGGTAGAAGTCGAGTGATTTCCTGTCACTCGCGCGATATAGGAAATTGTAATGTTTACATTCCTGCTCTCACTATAAGGATACCGGACGGAAGTTTTATGAGGTATCATGGTTGAGATGATACCCCGTCTGTGTTGTGGAATTTGATAAGGTCGCAGTGTGTGGTAGCGGTGGTTAAGCGTTTGAAAGTACTAGCCACATGCTGTGAAATATGGTAAGCGGTAAGCCTAGTAACCGATCGGCCCGAGGAGTGGACATACCCCCCACCACATGTATTTGCTTCTTTTGGGTTACTCTGTTCGACGTGTAGGCATACGTGTTGCTGGGCAACCAGGAGTACGGGTTTTGTAGTCGCGCTACAGACGTACGTCCTGCACTTTGGATGTGCGTATGACCTGCAGTCGCTTGTGGTGGATCTGATCCACGAGTCGGAATGAAAGGCAAACGGTTGCTTCGGAATTACCCTATGGTGTTCCAAGCGTGTGAGTTAGGTTTACCTTGCAAGGATTGAATTTCGATTCAGAATCGTCCGCCTCTCACGATGTATGAGATTGCTTATTCCCTTTACCACATAGAGTAACAAGAGCAACTTTATGATTATCAAGAATGGTGCTTGATTAAAGATTTCACCATGCTTGATTAGTTATAGGTGCTTACCTAGAATGGTTAATCAACTAGAACCTGAAAGCTAAAAGTTGGAAATAAGGATCTACTCTTTGTTGCTTTTCAGCTGAAAACTCTACCTAAAGCTAAAAGCCTTCATGAGTCTAGTTATGGGCTAAGGTATACCCAATTCCGGGTAAGTCTTGCTGAGTATTAGTATACTCAGCCTTGCTTTCATTTATTTACTTCAGGTAATCCTTCTGAGGAGCCCGCGTTCATTACACCGTGGCCTTACCCTTTGCCTGATGGTTGGTCCGTGGAATGGGATCCGTCCCCGGCCAACATAGACTCCGCCGAGTGATATTATGCCAGGGCTAGCATAATATCTGTAATGACGTCGTGTATATTAACTACGCTTTTCAAACTCCGCTGCTTTAACCAGAAACTTGAACTTGTGTTGTAATAAACTCTCCTCAGTGAGAACAAATGTTATTTTGTATATTTTTGTAATATAACTGCCTGTGGTGTAAATTATTTTGGCATTGTATCTCTGGACTCACCTTCGTGTGAGGTACCTTGTTGGATCCTGTGTTCGGTGGTTCATCGGGACGTTACCCGACAGAACAATAGTTTTATACCGTTTGAAGTGCGAGGTAGCCCTTCATTGAGGACGCGCGTACTTGAGCCGGTATAATTCAGGTTGGTTCTGCCACAGCTGGTATCAGAGCTAACAAGTGTACCCTAGAGATATAATTAGCCTTAAAAAGTAATTTTAGTATAAAATTTCCTTAATTAAAGTATTTGCGAACTACGTTGGTTCGTTAAGGATTATGTATAGTACGTAAGCCCTAGGGTAATGTTATTATGGGAATTAGAGGTGGCTGTAATATATATATATATATAATTCTGACTTCCAGCATTACTTTTCTGTTGAAACTTAAATTTATGCACAACCCAACCTTACTTTCTGTAACGACATCTTCGATCGTGAGGTAAGAAGGTAAGGATCCTCAGCCAACTGAGGGAGCTTGGCCTTCCTGTCGGTGATGCGAACCGAACGCTGTTTCTCAAGCAGTGGCCTACTTGAGATGCTGCCAATGTACCAATTTCGGTTGACTACATTGGGAGTATATGGTTCGGCGCAGGGTATGGCGATCGCTGTTCATACCCCCGCATTTTGCGGTACCCCCGTGAATACGTTATTCAATAACGTATGTTAACGTTGTCTGTACGGCGGTAATTGTACAGATGCTGTTTCTATAGTGAGCAGTAATGAATGGGGACGCTTTCATGACATGCTGGCATGAAAGGTTCATTGGATATATATATATGCATTGTGGTTTTCTGCAGGTACACTAACCACGATTCCGAAACTAGGACGGATAGGGCTTATCGACTAGTTATTAAGGAGAGACGTATGTATTATGCCACCGAAACTAACCACGTAAGACCAAGATTACTTGGCAGTTACTTTTGGTTGTGAGATCGATTAGTACGTGCATGCATAATCCATTAATCAACTAAATTGAACGTTTAAATTGATGCTTCTTAAAGAAATGGGCAACATGTTGGTTTTCTTAGTTTGGGTAAGTAAGAATCTTAGTTGGGTATCTTAGGCATCCATCTGATTTCCAGCCTTTGCTGTTATCAGAATCAGCTATCTTAATCCAATTTTGCCTTGTAAATTTTCTCAACAGGGTAAAAAAATATCTTACCATTTGCATTGTTGTCGCAGATGGCTGCTCCTGCTAATACCTTTTGGGATCAGGAGGGGCACTTTCACACCAATGGTTTACATTGGGAAGGGTTTCCTCGTCTTTTGTGGGAATCCTTGAGTATGTTCCATTATACAGAGCCTCCTCTGTATGATGGGGTAGAGTATCGTGAAGAAGGAGTTTCTCGCTGCAGGGTTAAGATGATGATTCCTCAACACCCTTTCCGCTCCTTATGGCCTCCCATAGAAGTGGAAGTGGTTGGATATCGTCTAGTGGATACTCTTGAAACTGCTGCTTTAGAAGCTATCAAACTCTTTTGCAATCAGCATCCAATAGAAGTTGCCGCATATCCTATTGGGTTATTTCCTACCATAGACCCGGGTAATACGGACTGGGATTTTCGGACAGACCATCATGGTCATCTGCTAGGGGATCTGGCTGAAGAAACCGTCCGTATGGTTACCAGGTTCATGGATGTGCAATATCATTACCAGATGCTACTGCGTCATGGGGTGAGTCAGATAACTGGTGTGGCTCAAAGCCACTATCGGAACGCTGACCATCAAGTCACCCAAATAGAAGAATTACAAGCTTTGGTGACTCAGAAGGATGAAATTATTGCAGCAAGAGATGAGACAATCCTCCATCGTGAAGATCAGATCAATGAGAGTGATCATATTATCACTCAGCGTGACACTGTTATTGAGTTTCTACAGGCACAAATTCATGATCTGATACTTGTGGCTGATGATGCCCAGGCTCACATTGAGGAATTGCAGCAGCAACCGATACTTCCCGCTATACCCATAGTACCTGAAGAAGAAGAAGACCCCGAGGAGATTGAGGGTATCTCTGATATTGATTCTGAGCATGGGGACCCTGTTCTTAGTCCCCATCACTCTCTATCTGGTAGTCAGTCTTCTGTAGGAAATTTCGACGATTTTTAGTAAATCGTCGACTTCCGAGATATAATCTAAAGAAATGTAATAGTTTAAGTTAGTCAAACCTCGCGCCATTTGATGTAACATAGATGGCCTATGTAGTGAACTTTCGACATGCGAAGTGGGAACTATCTGAGTCAACAATGTATTATAATTTCCGGTTTTATCATCTTGTTCGTATCTTTAATTCTGAGATGAGATGATTGTGCGGAATATATGCATTGTTTATGTCTTCTAAAATTGGGAGTAAGGATATATGGTTAATAATGGACATCTCCTTTATTTCAGATGGTCGGAGCTACACGAGGAACCCCGGAGGGTTTCCGGGTTGATCAGGCCAGCGGTTCTCAGCAACCGCCACCACCTCCTCCCAACCTTGCCGAAGTCATGGCTCGGCAAACGGAATTGCTTAATTTGCTGGTACAAGCCCAGCAAAACCAGCAGCATCAATTCCGAGGAGGCCGTGATGATCGCAATCCTCCTGTGGCTAGTTACCAAGATTTCCTCAGTACCCAACCGCCTTTCTTCAGTAAGGCCGAGGAACCATTGGATGCCGATGCTTGGCTCCACATCATTGAATCGAAGTTCGCTCTCCTGACCATACCATGTGCGGATTCTAGCAAAGCTTCCTTTGCTGCTCAACAACTTCGTGGTGCCGCTCGAATCTGGTGGGACAATTTCCATGCCATGCAACCTGCCGGGCATGTCATCACATGGGATGAATTCCGGGTCGCCTTTCGAGCGCATTATATTCCAGCTGGATTATTGGAGCGAAAGCTTAATGAATTCCTGGCTCTTACCCAAGGTGCCAATACAGTTCTGCAGTATGCACAGAATTTCAATCATCTGTGTCAGTATGCAGGGTATCATGCCGATAATGATGCCAAGAAACAAGACCGTTTCCGCCGAGGCCTTAACACCAAACTCAAGGAACGCCTGAACCTTGTGAGGGCTAATACTTTCAGTGAATTGGTTAATATGGCCTTAACTCAGGAAGACTGTATTGTGGCACATTATGCCGAGAAGAAGCGGAAGAACCCTGCAGGGACCTCGAGTGCTCAACCACCGAGGTATCGGGTTGTTTCCAATACGCCGCCCAGAGCACCACAGCGCAATGCTCCAATGGGAAGATTGGTTTTTAGGCCGCCTCAGCAGCAAGGAAGGTTCAGACCTCCTGTGCCCCCGCAACAAGCACAACAATCTGGCCAACGGCCAAATATTCAGCAAGTGCCACAGAAAGGCAGCAACTATCGCTGCTACAATTGCGGAAGTGCGGACCATTTCATCCGAGATTGCCCGCGGCCTAAGAAACTTAATCAAGGGCAAAGCTCCACCCAGGGAAACCAGAATAAGGGCAAGAAGCCGGTGATGCAAGTCTGGCAAGGACGAATCAACTTCACCACTCTTGCAGAACTTCCAGATGGAGCTCCTGTCATGTCGGGTACATTTTCTATTCATCATAAACCAGTTGTTACTTTATTTGACTCTGGAGCAACACATAGTTTTATTAGTAGCAACTGTGGAACCCGACTAGGACTTGAATCCTGTTCTATCCAGGGGTCATATATGATCTCTACCCCTGGAGGAAAAATCACTTCCAACCAAATGATTAAAAGTGTACCACTTCAGTTAGGAAGCATTGAAGTTAAAACTGATTTGGTTTTCTTACAATTGGAGGGTATTGATATTATACTTGGGACCGATTGGATGACTAAACATCGAGTACAGTTAGACATATCTTCCCGAGTTGTTGAAATCGAATCACCATACTATGGGATCACCACCCTTTATTTGCCTCAGCCAGAATGTCTACACCCCTGCACTTATGCTATCAGAGATATTAAAGTCAAGGATATTCCTATAGTATGTGAATACCCCGATGTCTTTCCAGACGATTTGCCTGGAATGCCACCAGATAGAGACATCGAGTTCATTATTGAACTTCAACCTGGCACTGCTCCAATTTCAAAAAGGCCGTATCGCATGCCTCCAAATGAATTGGCAGAACTGAAAATTCAGCTCCAAGATCTTCTTGATAAGGGTTATATACGCCCCAGTGCTTCACCTTGGGGTTGTTCTGCTCTTTTTGTCAAGAAGAAAGACGATAGTCTGAGACTATGTGTCGACTACCGTCCACTCAATGCGGTTACTATCAAAAACAAATATCCTCTTCCCCGCATTGATATCTTGTTCGATCAATTAGCTGGAGCAAAGGTCTTTTCCAAGATTGATTTACGCTCCGGTTATCATCAGATCAAGATCAGGCCTAGTGACATTCCAAAAACGGCCTTCTCAACCAGATATGGACTTTATGAATATCTGGTCATGTCATTTGGACTTACAAATGCACCGGCATATTTCATGTATCTCATGAACTCCGTATTTATGCCGGAACTTGATAAATTCGTTGTGGTCTTCATCGATGATATTCTAATATACTCCAGAACCAAAGAAGACCATGCTAATCATTTGCATGTCGTTCTTCAACGACTACGTGATCATCGCCTTTATGCCAAATTCTCAAAATGTGAATTCTGGCTGGATAGTGTGAAATTTTTGGGACATACTATTTCTAGTCAAGGCATATCGGTCGATCCAACCAAAGTTCAAGAAGTTATGGACTGGAATCCTCCCACTTCAGTCCATCAAATACGAAGTTTCCTTGGATTGGCAGGATATTATCGCCGATTCATTCCAGACTTCTCCAAGATAGCTAAACCCATGACTGAGCTACTCAAGAAAGAAGTTAAGTTTCGTTGGGATGATAAGTGTGAGGAAGCATTTCACGCTTTGAGAAAACTTCTGACGACTGCTCCAGTACTAGCTCAACCAGATAGTACCCAGCCTTTTGATGTCTACTGTGACGCTTCTGGAATTGGCCTTGGTTGTGTCCTTATGCAAAACAACCGGGTTATTGCTTATGCTTCCCGAGCACTTCGGACTCATGAGCAAAATTATCCAACACATGATCTTGAATTGGCAGCAGTTATCCATGCTCTCAAGATCTGGAGACATCATCTTATGGGTGCTAAGTGTAACATTTACACTGACCATAAGAGCCTCAAGTATATTTTCACTCAAGCTGATCTAAATATGAGGCAAAGGCGTTGGTTAGAGTTAATCAAAGATTATGGTCTTGAGGTACATTATCATCCGGGCAAAGCTAATGTGGTTGCGGATGCACTTAGCCGTAAGTCACATTGTCATTACTTAACCATATCCACCTTGAATGATACTCTTTGCCATCAAATGAGAAAACTCAATCTTGAGATTATTCCCCAAGGAAGTTTAAACTTGATCTCCGTTGAGTCTACTCTGCGGAATAAAATCGTCATGTCGCAACTACATGATGAGGGTGTCAAAATTATCAAATCCAAGCTATCCCAGGGAGAAGCTAAATATCGGTGTTTTCGCACTGATCATCAAGGAATCCTATGGTTCAACGATCGGATTGTTGTACCTAAGGATCATCAACTTCGTAAGCAAATTCTCGACGAAGCACATTTGTCCAAATTCTCTATTCATCCTGGTAGCACCAAGATGTATCAAGATCTTCGGCAACATTTTTGGTGGACCAGAATGAAGAGAGAAATTGCCAAATATGTGTCTGAGTGCGATACGTGCCAGAGAGTTAAAGCTAGCCATTTAAAAGCCTCTGGTACGCTTCAGCCGTTACCCATACCATCATAGAAATGGGAAGACATCAGCATGGATTTCATTGTTGGTCTTCCCAACACATCTCAAAAACATGACTCCATATGGGTAATTATCGATAGACTCACAAAAACAGCTCATTTTCTTCCGGTGCATACCACTTATTCTGCTAAGAAGTATGCCGAAGTCTATCTGGAACAAATCGTTCGATTGCATGGGGTTCCTAAAACTATTATTTCTGATCGAGGGCCCCAATTCATTGCACGCTTCTGGGAACAGTTGCAGTCTGCTCTTGGAACTAAACTGATTCGAAGCTCTGCATATCATCCCCAAACTGATGGACAGACTGAGCGAGTCAACCAAATACTGGAGGACATGCTCCGAGCTTGTGTTATCCACTATGGTACAAGCTGGGACAAATGTCTTGCCTTGGCCGAGTTCTCTTACAACAACAGTTATCAATCTAGCCTTCAGATGGCTCCTTTTGAAGCGTTATACGGTCGCAGATGTCGAACTCCTTTGAATTGGTCTCAGACCGGTGAACGCCACATCTTCAGACCCGATCTGGTTGTAGAAGCCGAAGATAAGGTCAAGGTTATTCAAGCCAATCTAAAAACCGCTCAGTCTAGACAGAAAAGCTATGCAGATAAAAGAAGAAAACCTTTGCAGTTCCAAGTAGGAGATTTTGTCTATCTCCGAGTATCTCCTACCAAAGGTGTCCAGCGTTTCGGCATAAAAGGGAAGTTAGCACCTCGATATGTCGGACCCTTTGAAATTCTCAACATTTGTGGCCCAGTGGCATACAAACTTTGCCTTCCGTCTCAATTGGCTGCTGTTCACGATGTATTTCATGTCTCTCAACTTAAGAAGTGTATCAAAGTACCCACGGAAATTGTTGAGACATGTGCCATTGAGATTGAACCCGATCTCTCATACATCGAGCAACCTCTTCGAATCCTGGATACTAAGGAGAGATTCACCAGAAGAAGGGCAGTTAAGATGTACAAGATCGTATGAG
The DNA here is from genome assembly GCF_002211085.1 of Panicum hallii. Taxonomy (NCBI): domain Eukaryota; kingdom Viridiplantae; phylum Streptophyta; class Magnoliopsida; order Poales; family Poaceae; genus Panicum; species Panicum hallii. The sequence continues at coordinate 46,059,916 of NC_038046.1, read as the reverse complement.
ATCATCACACCGAAGAAGAAGCGACTTGGGAAACTGAGTCTTATCTTCAACGGAATTTTCCAGACTTCCTTCAAGCCAATCCCCAAATCTAATCATTCAATTCTGTTCAGCTTCGGAATCTCGGGACGAGATTCTTTTTAAGGGGGGAAGGCTGTGATATCCAGGTAGTTAGACAACTAGATACTAAGTTTGAGTGTATTATGTATGCATGTTATAATATACATAAGTTGTACCAGACATAAGGGGTATAATTGTAATTTAGGAAGTGTGTAATTACTTGAGTATAAGTGTGTAAAAGTACTTTTAAGTGGTAAACCTACATCATTGTACAGAAGAACAATGCAAAAGTTAAATAAAACATAAGAAAAATGGACTTTATGGGAAACTAGGGATCTATGTGTAATTAACACAAAATATAAGGGGTTTACATGTGAAATGGTTAAAAGGTAAAAGTAAAACTCAGTTTTACTTAAGGACTAAAATGTAAAAAGAACTAGTAATGATGACTGCAGGAAAACTTGCAAAAAGACCCTCAACATTAAAGCATTATGTTTGAATTACAAGACAAAGTTTATAATTTGAATTGTGCTTTAAAGTTTAAAATAAAACTATATTCTTTGAGATTTTGAACTTGAACCTTAAAGCATTCTTGTAGGATTTGAAATTCTCTACAATTTTGCTTTAGACACTTTTCTCATTAGGCTTTTGTATCAGCGGGAATTTTTCCTTTACGGAGGAGTCCCTGGAAGTTTCCAGATTCGCAAATCAGTCCTTCTGACCCTGACTGCCTTCTTCCTCCTCTGTCACGCATGCTTCCTCTCTGTTCCTCTCTGTTCCTCTCTGTTCTGTCCCTGCTCCCGCCGCTCATCGCCGGCACAACAGCCCGAGCACCACCTCCTGCTAAATTTGCTCCCACGCGTCGCTCCACAGCTCTACCACCGCTCCTAATCCCCGGCGCTGGCACTTCTACCGTGTGCCACAGCGTGCTGGTACTGCCAGCACCACCTGAGCGCCGGCATTTCCCTGCTCGCCGCCCCGCCGCGTGGAGGGAGCAATAGAGACCCCCGGAGCTCTATCTTGTGGGCGCATCAGTACCGCAAGAATCTCCTCAACCCATTCCTCCCCTTAGCTAGTCTTTTCCTTGCCCCTGGACACCGGAACGCCGTCGCCATTCACCCGCAACTCCGGCAAGCTCGGCGCTACCGCGGGTCCACTCTTGCAGCCCCTCTCCGCCCCATCCAACGCCACTGGGAGTTTCCCCTTGGTACCCTGAAGCTTTTAGAGCAGAGCCTCGTCGCCCAGCTTGCCGGTGTGCCGCCGTCCAGGTCCTCCCCGTCGCCGGCCGCCTGCTCCACGCGGGTAGGCCCATACGCCACCGTAGGGGTCCAACCGAGCACCTTCCCGGGTAGCCCTCGACCTCCTCTAGCTTTTCCCCCTCTTCTCCCCCACTATTGCGACCCGAGCATCACGGATTTGGCCGGTCAAATGTCGCCGCCCCTCTTTGACCACGGCCAGGGACTCCATTGGAGAAGACAGTAAAGTTTCAGGGGGTTTTATGCTAAAGCTAGGGGCTGTTTTGTAAATCTTAGTTGAGATCTGATGAGGACATCAACTACAACACGAGTACGTCTACACCAGCAGTACCTTTTCCGGCGACACCAGATGCTCCTCCACCCCAGGCGCCACCTCCTTTTGGGCCAATCACTCGGGCCCGTGCAAGAGAACTAAACTTCGTCATGCTACTGAAGAACGAAGGCCCAGAAGAATAGATGCTGGCCCAACTGAGGCCTTTGCGTGGGCACCTAGGGCTGACCACCACTAGGGGCTGCGTCCCCTTCCTGGCCGCCCTTTCCTAGGGTTGCGCCCCTCTCTTCCTCTATTTAGATAGAGTCATCATTGTTTTCCAGACTTGAGTTTTGTTTTACATCTAGCTTTAGCTACTCTCGAACACGCGCAAATACGCGCTGTCCTCGTGAGATTCAGAACTCCACCTTCGAGTGATATTGTGATTGCTCGCATCTTTTTCTTGTTCGTTCTTCGATTGCGTGCAGGAAACGATCTTCGTGATCAGGCTGATCTTGCATCAACAAGGTCGGTAACCACAGGAAGTTGGTTCAGCGATTGCATTGGCGCTTCGGGCTCGCTCGTCGTAGTCGGATCGTGAGGGTCATCTTCCACCAGATCGAAATTAACTCCACTCACCGAAAGATCGGGCACTCCGACTCTATCAAGTGGTATCAGCTTTCCAGGTTGATCGGTGAGTTTATCGAGTGTTTTTCTTTTGCCCTTCCTACAGTCCACAAAAGCCAAAACAAAAATTTATTTTCAGGTTAGATCTTGTCCCAGCAACCTTTTTAGCCTCGCGCATTCTTTCAATACTTGCGTTGTTGAATTTGTGTGCTGTACACTTCAATTGTTGCTGGTTACTTGTGTTTTTGTTTTCTCATCGCCTTGTTCCTGTCTCTTCACACCTAGTGCGCCGCCCTTCCATCTTGCTGCTCGCCTTCCTTTTTACCCCACGCACGCCGCAACCCTACCACACACGCCGCACCCTTCTTCTCTGATCGCGTCCTGGTCACACGTGCCGTAGCGCCGCCGGCCCTGTTTCGTCCTCCCGCACTCCTGTGTGAAAGGAAAGTCCAAAAAAAAAAGGAAAGAAAGCAATAAAAAAAAAAGGAAAGTCAAAAAAAAAGAGGAACGGGCAAGGAGTCCGGGCACAGGACGGCCGCACATCCCCCTTACACACGTCGGGACCGAATCAGACTCGATCGCCCTTCCCTCCACCCCACCTCCACAACGCGCCGTGACCGACTCGGTCACCTGCCCAGGTCTTTTTTTTCCCCCCCCCTTCCCCACGCCGTGCCAGTTTTTCACATCCGTATCTCTCTTTCTTGGTACCATATTCTGAGGTTCGCCTTACTCTAGAGAGAGAGAGAGAGAGAGAGTGTGTGTGTCGTAACTTGCTGTTTGAGATCCTCTGTGTTCATATTATCGGTTTTGAGGACTCTTGGCAAAAAAAAAAAAAAAAACAGAAACGCAGAAACAAAACAGGGGGAAACCGAAAGGAGGTTACCTTCGTTTGGGCGTTCTCCGCAGGACGCCCAGGTTCCTTGTTTTCTCTCTTGTGTTTTTTTTTCCTTTGCCCCCCATACCCTTGCTCACCTTTTGCACTTTGTTTCCAGCAGCTTTGATTACGTGTTTGGCACTATAATTCAACCTTGCAATATTGTTTGATTGTGCTAACCCTTGAATTGAGTGCAGCCTACCCAGAACTCCACATAGTTCTATGATGAGCAGACTTTGTTTCTCCAGGCAATCGCTCCTCCAATCTTTCGCCGGTTCTACCTGTTGATTGCAGATCACCCCTGTGTGCTTGGTACGAATGGATAAGAACTTGATAACAGCACTACTGTGAGCGCCTTGTGAGCCGTTACACCCTTGTCGTCGTCGGTTTTGTTTTTGTGTTTGCGCTAACTATGGCAGGAGACGAAGGCACAGCGGATGAACAGCTGCAGGACATGCGGACACGAGTTGACGGCCTTGCTGCGGACATCAAGACGATGCATGAACGGCTTGACTCGACGATCACGTCATCGACCGAGAGGTTCGATCAGCTCGACCTCGCTCAGACGGCCGCTAGGACCACGCTCGACACCATTGTGGCACGGCTAGACGCATTGAACACAACGATCACGGAGTTGCAGCAGGATTATGGCGGTGACACGGAGCCGGATGAGGGAGCTCGTCGCGGTCGTGCCCGCCGTGTGGTACGCCATCAACATAATGACCCATTTGCTAAGATTAAATTTAAAATTCCATCTTTTACTGGCAAATATGATCCTGCTGCATATCTTGATTGGGAACTAGAGGTCGACCAGAAATTTTCATGCCATGACATTCCTGCTAGTTCTCAAGTTAAAGCTGCTATTAGTGAATTTACTGATTTTGCTTTAATTTGGTGGCGTGAATATAAGCAAAAACATCCCCCTCCCACCACTTGGACTCAATTAAAAGCTGCCATGCGACACAGATTTGTCCCTTCATATTATGCACGAGATTTGCTTGAAAAAATGCAGTGCTTTCGACAAGGTCAACAATCTGTTGAGGACTACTATCAGGAGCTACAAAAAGGTATGATTCGTTGTGGTTTGTTTGAGACAGACGACGCTGCTATGGCACGTTTTCGCGGTGGTTTGAACCGCGAAATTCAGGACATACTTGATTATAAGGAATATAATGATATGACCGCATTGTTTGCATATGCTTGCAAAGCTGAACGTGAAGTGCAGGGTCGCCGCTCGAAGACATTTTCTAACTCTTTTGCAGGAAGAAGCCCGGCAACCAGCTCGGCACCTGCCCTGCATGCGCCATCCACGACCAGCACTACACCGCGCGAGAGGCCGGCCAAACCTGCAGCACCCCCGCCCACAGGCGCTGCTCCTTCCACAGGACGTACACGGGATATTCAGTGCCATCGTTGCAAAGGATTTGGGCACATGATTCGGGAATGCCCAAACAAGCGCACCTTGCTCATACGTGACAATGGTGAGTACTCGTCCGCTAGTGATTCCGAGGACACTCATCATACTATGCTTGCCACTGACCATGCAGCTAAGGCGGAGTTACATGTCAACCCGGGCGACGCCGATAGGTATGAAAGTCTTGTTGCGCAGCGTGTTCTTAGTACACAGGTCGTCCCGCTCGAGAAGAATCAGCGACACACTCTGTTCCATACAAAGGGCGTTGTGCGGGAGCGGTCGATTCGCATCATCATCGACAGCGGCAGCTGCAACAACTTGGCGAGTACCGTGCTGGTCGAGAAGTTGTCCTTACCCACTCGTAAGCATCCAAATCCATATCACATTCAGTGGCTTAATGATGGTGGCAAAATTAGAGTAACACGGTCCGTGCGTGTTCCTTTCTCCATGGGTGCTTATTCTGATTTTGTCGATTGTGATGTTATTCCCATGGAAGCATGCTCTTTGTTACTTGGTAGACCTTGGCAATATGATACTGATAGCTCGCATCATGGTCGTTCGAATCATTATTCTTTCATGTTTAAGGGTCAGAAAATAATTATACATCCAATGACACCTGAACAAATTGTTAAAGATGATCTTGCTCGAGCTGCTAGGAATGCTAAACAACTTGAACCATCACCATCGATTTCTAATTCTGAAATCAAGTTGAATGCTCCTGTTTTACTTGCTCAACGTGCTGATTTTGATGATCTCCGCGATGCTCACTTGCCCTGCTATGCACTTGTATGCTCTAGTATGCTCGTTTCACTTGATGATGCACCGTCTTTGGATATTCCTCCTGCGGTTGCTAACCTTTTGCAGGAGTACGCTGATGTCTTTCCCAAAGACTTGCCACCGGGTCTTCCCCCGCTCCGTGGAATTGAGCATCAGATCGATCTCATTCCCGGCGCACAGCTTCCGAACCGCGCACCATACCGTACAAATCCGGATGAGACGAAGGAGATCCAGCACCAGGTGCAGGCGTTGCTTGACAAGGGTTACATTCGTGAGTCTCTTAGCCCTTGCTCAGTTCCTGTGTTACTTGTTCCAAAGAAAGATGGCTCATGGCGTATGTGTGTAGACTGTCGCGCTATTAATAACATCACCATTCGTTATCGATACCCTATACCACGCCTTGATGATATGCTAGATGAGCTTAGTGGCGCCATTCTTTTCACTAAAATTGATTTGCGTAGTGGTTACCATCAGATTCGAATGAAATTGGGTGATGAATGGAAAATGGCTTTTAAAACGAAATTTGGATTATATGAATGGTTGGTTATGCCGTTTGGTTTGACTAATGCTCCCAGCACCTTTATGCGTTTGATGAATGAAGTTCTAAGGCCCTTCATAGGATTGTTTGTTGTTGTCTATTTTGATGATATCCTTATTTACAGCAAGACTATGGAAGCGCATTTAGAACATTTGAGTGCTGTTTTTGATGCGTTGCGTGCAGCTCGCTTATTTGGTAACATGGAAAAATGCATCTTTTGCACGCAACGTGTTTCGTTTCTTGGCTATGTTGTGACTCCGCAGGGCATTGAGGTGGACAGCAGCAAGATTGATGCCATTCGGGAATGGCCTACACCGACGACGGTTACACAGATTCGGAGCTTTCTTGGACTTGCAGGATTCTACCGTCGGTTCGTCCGTGATTTCAGCTCCATTGCAGCCCCTTTGCACGAGCTTACAAAAAAAGGTGCGCCATTTGCTTGGGGCGACTCGCAGGAGGTAGCGTTCAACACTTTGAAAGATAAGTTAACACATGCTCCCCTCTTGCAATTGCCCGATTTTAATAAAGTGTTTGAGCTTGAATGTGATGCTAGCGGTATTGGGCTAGGTGCTGTTTTGTTACAAGAAGGAAAACCGGTTGCTTATTTTAGTGAGAAATTAAGCGGTGCTAGCCTGAGATATTCTACTTATGATAAGGAGCTTTATGCTTTAGTTCGCACTTTGCAAACATGGCAGCACTATCTTTGGCATCGCGAATTTATCATCCATTCTGATCATGAGGCTTTGAAACATATTCGTACCCAAACAAATCTGAACCGTCGTCATGCTAATTGGGTAGAATTCATTGAGTCTTTCCCTTACATTATTAAACACAAGAATGGGAAGGAAAATGTCATTGCAGATGCTTTGTCTCGTCGATATACCATGCTGTCCCAGTTAGATTTTAAAATCTTTGGCTTGCAAACTGTGAAAGATCAATATGTTGATGATGCTGATTTTAAAGATATCTTAGCTCATTGTATGGACGGCAAACCATGGGGCAAATTTTACATGCAGGATGGGTTCCTGTTTCGCGCTAACAAGCTGTGTGTTCCAGCAAGCTCGGTTCGTCTTTTGTTGTTACAGGAAGCACACGGAGGCGGTCTCATGGGACACTTTGGCGTCTACAAGACGCATGAGGTACTGGCCGCCCACATATTTTGGCCCCGGATGCGCCGTGATGTCGAGCGCCTTGTTGCCCGCTGCACTACTTGTCAGAAAGCTAAGTCACGACTGAACAACCATGGTTTGTATATGCCTTTGCCTATCCCTACTTCCCCTTGGCTTGATATTTCTATGGACTTTATTTTGGGATTGCCTAGAACTAAGAAGGGGAGGGATAGCATTTTTGTGGTTGTTGATAGATTCTCCAAAATGGCTCATTTTATACCATGTCATAAGACTGATGATGCTAGCAGTGTTGCTGAATTGTTCTTTCGCGAGATTATTCGTTTGCATGGTATTCCGAATACAATTGTCTCTGATCGTGATGCTAAGTTTCTCAGTCATTTTTGGAGATCACTTTGGAATAAAATGGGAACTAAATTGCTGTTTAGCACAACTTGTCACCCTCAGACTGATGGACAAACTGAGCTGGTTAATAGAACTTTGTCAACCATGCTTAGGGCTGTTTTAGACAAAAATTTGAAACGTTGGGAAGATTGCCTGCCTCATGTTGAGTTTGCTTATAATCATGCAACACATTCTTCTACAAAGATGTGCCCTTTTCAGATTGTTTATGGTTATATTCCTCGGGCGCCTATTGATTTGTTTTCGCTTGATGCTGCGGACGCCCCACACATAGATGCTGTTGCCCATGTTGAACACATGATTAATTTGCATGAACAGACTCAACAAAACATTGCTGCTGCTAATGCTAAATATCAGGTTGCTGGTAGTAAAGGTCGAAAACTTGTTACTTTTGAACCTGGTGATATGGTTTGGTTGCATTTGAGAAAGGATCGGTTTCCTACTTTACGCCGTTCTAAATTGATGCCTCGTGCTGCTGGTCCTTTTAAGGTGCTAACCAAGATTAATGATAATGCTTTTGTCCTTGACCTGCCTGCGGAGCTTGGTGTTTCCACTAGTTTTAATGTTGCAGATTTGAAGCCATATGTGGGCGAGGATGAGGAGTTGCCGTCGAGGACGACTTCAGTTCTAGAAGGGGAGGATGATGAGGACATCAACTACAACACGAGTACGTCTACGCCAGCAGTACCTTTTCCGGCGACACCAGATGCTCCTCCACCCCAGGCGCCACCTCCTTTTGGGCCAATCACTCGGGCCCGTGCAAGAGAACTAAACTTCGTCATGCTACTGAAGAACGAAGGCCCAGAAGAATAGATGCTGGCCCAACTGAGGCCTTTGCGTGGGCGCCTAGGGCTGACCACCACTAGGGGCTGCGTCCCCTTCCTGGCCGCCCTTTCCTAGGGTTGCGCCCCTCTCTTCCTCTATTTAGATAGAGTCATCATTGTTTTCCAGACTTGAGTTTTGTTTTACATCTAGCTTTAGCTACTCTCGAACACGCGCAAATACGCGCTGTCCTCGTGAGATTCAGAACTCCACCTTCGAGTGATATTGTGATTGCTCGCATCTTTTTCTTGTTCGTTCTTCGATTGCGTGCAGGAAACGATCTTCGTGATCAGGCTGATCTTGCATCAACAAGGTCGGTAACCACAGGAAGTTGGTTCAGCGATTGCATTGGCGCTTCGGGCTCGCTCGTCGTAGTCGGATCGTGAGGGTCATCTTCCACCAGATCGAAATTAACTCCACTCACCGAAAGATCGGGCACTCCGACTCTATCAAGATCTCTGCTGTGAACTTTGAAAATGCATGGAAAACAGTAGAAAAATCAGAAAAATGTGAAATTGGTTGGGTTAGAAACCTTATGATAAGCTCTGCAACTTTTATTTTATCACCATACCATGAAAGTACATAGTTTGTTCTGTATTTTAAATGTTAGTAAAAGGATGCATTAATTAAATCCTGAGATCTATAGTTTTGTTGCTGTTAGTTTTTGGAACATGTGTTGTAGGTAATGTAAATAGCTCTGTGTAAATTTTTGAGGCCTAGATCAGCTCTCTAGTTAGAGTATTTGATTACTTTTGTTATAAGTTAAAGAAAGCTTGGTAAATTAATTTCAGAAGTATCTATGCATATTTAGGGATGAAATTTTTACTATAGTTTAGTCTTTATGAGTGTGATATAAGATAAAAATTTGAGAAACAGAAACCTAACATAACTTGAGTTATAAATTTCAAACTTAGAATTCAAGATAAATCATAACCAATAATTAGAATGCATGAAAATTTATGGAACTTTTCTAGAATGCTAGACTTAAGTAGTTTATGATATTCTTAAATTTTGAACCCTAATTTTAGTATAAAATTCTAATCATAATTACACCTTGAAATTTCCAATCTTGATTTTGTTTAATTAGGTAAGTTGTTATTTATTTTATAGAATATCTAGAGTAAGATTATTTCAGTTAAACCCACTTAGGAAAATTTTCATAAGTATTAATTTAATCTTACTAAATTACCATTTGTCTAAAATTAATTCAAGGTTAACCATAATTAAATAATAACCTAAAGTTAATTACAATGTTTAACTAATAAATGAGAATTTCTAAGTGTGTGTAGTGTTGCTTAAGGTAATTAGATACACTACCTAATATAGTTAAATTGGATGTTTAAGGTAACCCACCCCGGTTGCCTAACGAGACTAGTTAGTTTAATTAGTACTCGATAAATGACTGCCCAGTACGGGGTAGTTAGATTATCGTCGTAATGTAATTTTTCTTATGTTGGATTGCAACTTTATCGTGAATTGAACTACAAATGTATGCATCCATTAAACTTCATTTTGCATTCCATATAGATTCGACCACTCTCGCCGACGGAGATTATCAGCTGATCCCGGAACAAGAAGAAGGTTATTCTGAAGACCCCGGGACTCTTGTTGCGGATTTCTCTGAAGCCCCGAACCAAGGTTCGGAAGAAAATATTTTGACTAACCCCAACCCTGCTAGCGAAGGCAAGCCCCGGACATAACCCCTACTTTACTACACTGCAACCTATATTATGTACATATATTTGTATGCATTAAGTTCTTAGGAGTTGTTTGGAAAACTTAGTTGCATTATTCTAGGAACCAATGTAATGAACACTAGAATTGGAGTCCGACTAGTTGCTCTGCTTATAGGACCGGTAGAAGTCGAGTGATTTCCTGTCACTCGCGCGATATAGGAAATTGTAATGTTTACATTTCTGCTCTCACTATAAGGATACCGGACGGAAGTTTTATGAGGTATCATGGTTGAGATGATACCCCGTCTGTGTTGTGGAATTTGATAAGGTCGCAGTGTGTGGTAGCGGTGGTTAAGCGTTTGAAAGTACTAGCCACATGCTGTGAAATATGGTAAGCGGTAAGCCTAGTAACCGATCGGCCCGAGGAGTGGACATACCCCCCACCACATGTATTTGCTTCTTTTGGGTTACTCTGTTCGACGTGTAGGCATACGTGTTGCTGGGCAACCAGGAGTACGGGTTTTGTAGTCGCGCTACAGACGTACGTCCTACACTTTGGATGTGCGTATGACCTGCAGTCGCTTGTGGTGGATCTGATCCACGAGTCGGAATGAAAGGCAAACGGTTGCTTCGGAATTACCCTATGGTGTTCCAAGCGTGTGAGTTAGGTTTACCTTGCAAGGATTGAATTTCGATTCAGAATCGTCCGCCTCTCACGATGTATGAGATTGCTTATTCCCTTTACCACATAGAGTAACAAGAGCAACTTTATGATTATCAAGAATGGTGCTTGATTAAAGATTTCACCATGCTTGATTAGTTATAGGTGCTTACCTAGAATGGTTAATCAACTAGAACCTGAAAGCTAAAAGTTGGAAATAAGGATCTACTCTTTGTTGCTTTTCAGCTGAAAACTCTACCTAAAGCTAAAAGCCTTCATGAGTCTAGTTATGGGCTAAGGTATACCCAATTCCGGGTAAGTCTTGCTGAGTATTAGTATACTCAGCCTTGCTTTCATTTATTTACTTCAGGTAATCCTTCTGAGGAGCCCGCGTTCATTACACCGTGGCCTTACCCTTTGCCTGATGGTTGGTCCGTGGAATGGGATCCGTCCCCGGCCAACACAGACTCCGCCGAGTGATATTATGCCAGGGCTAGCATAATATCTGTAATGATGTCGTGTATATTAACTACGCTTTTCAAACTCCGCTGCTTTAACCAGAAACTTGAACTTGTGTTGTAATAAACTCTCCTCAGTGAGAACAAATGTTATTTTGTATATTTTTGTAATATAACTGCCTGTGGTGTAAATTATTTTGGCATTGTATCTCTGGACTCACCTTCGTGTGAGGTACCTTGTTGGATCTTGTGTTCGGTGGTTCATCGGGACGTTACCCGACATAACAATAGTTTTATACCGTTTGAAGTGCGAGGTAGCCCTTCATTGAGGACGCGCGTACTTGAGCCGGTATAATTCAGGTTGGTTCTGCCACACGGCCGGCCAACTGGCGGGCGGGGTTGCACGAGGAAGATGGAGGGAGGGGCTGACGCGTGGGCCCGGGCGCGCGGGGAGGGGTGGTGTGCTGCTGACAGGTGGGGCTAGCAGGGAAAATCACGCGAAAAACAAAGGTCTAGTTTCTAAATTCAAAACCTGCTATTTCCTGGGCTCCAAAAATCATCAAAAATTTACTAGAGAAAGCTGAAATTAACAAGAACATAATGCAATAACAAACAATCAAAAAGCTAGCAAGTAGTGCTCCAGAAAATTCCAACAATCTTGCAGGTTTCAAGATTTCCAAGAATTTTATAACTCGGGTTAAGCACCAATAAATTGAGAAAAAATATTGAAAATTCACCATTCGAATTATGGTATTTAAATAAAATGTTTGGGGGCACAGCCGCTTAACAAAATTGGAACTTTCTTCACAACCTTCACTCAAACAAGACAAGAAAAAATTAATTTCACTAATCCAACACATGCACATGATGCTTGATTATGCTTGGATGATGCTCATGATTCTGTGGTGAAATTTCTGATCATGCTTAATGTTCTTGGGTCGTGACACCTCCGGCGACCGACAGCGTCGACGAGGCGCGGCGCGCCGCGAAGCGCGATGAGAGGCCAAGGCTGGACCTTGCCGACCTCATCACCGTGGAAAGCGAAAACCTCAGAGTGATCACCGTGTGGGGAACAGGCGGCGACCTCAGGCAAACGTCCATCATCAACGCGGCCTACGAGAACCCAGGGATCAAGAACAGGTTCCCATGCCGGGCGTGGGTACGCGTCACGCGTCCCTTGGATCCGAACGAGTTCGTCCAGAGCTTGGTGAAGCAGTTCCGGCCGGCCGCCGGGTTTGGCGTTCTGCTGGGGAGGGAGAAGACCGGGCCGGAGCTGGCGGCGGAGTTCGCCGGATATGTGAACGAGAAGAGCTACCTGATTGTGCTTAATGACCTGAATGCCTTTGAGGAGTGGAATGTGATCAAGACATGCTTCCCAAACAACAAGAAAGGGAGCCGAATCATAGTGGGCACGCCACACGTTGAAGTTGCAAGCCTGTGTGCAGTGCAGGAGAGCCAGGTATTGGAGCTCAAGCAGTTGTCAGCTGGTCAGACTATCTATGCTTTCTGTGACAAGGTACTGTCAATTTCATCCTCAGAATTCATCTGATTAATGCTACCTGACCTCCTGTTATTCTTCTATATTAACATCTTGTCTAGTTAGAACTTTGAAGCATTAAGATTGCTCCAAAAAAACGTGTTAAGATTGCTGTATGTAGTACATTATATTATTCACGGGGATAACAGGATAAATCATCACATGGCACTGCAAATCATCACCTAGGCCTACATGCCATACATATCTGAATGGCATATATGGGATTGATAATTTAGTTTTCATTGCAAAAATGTTGAAGAAAGTCTAATCCGTTCCTTTGCTATGGATTACTCTCCAGCCAGGCAAAGGTGGATGCTCGAGCTGCTATTGACGAAAATAGGCTATGGTATATCATAAAAAATCAAGATAAATTAAGAGTTGAAAATTTGCAAGGAATTGCTGATGCTGTTGGCCGGGGTTGTATAGATGGAAGTGAAATGGGGAAGCTTACTGTATTGCCAGCTTCTCACACTGGTGGCCGACGGTATATGGTGCAAAATTATCATGATGGTATAGCGATTTGTAGAGTATTCGGACCTCCAGATTTCTTCTTGACTTTTACATGTAACTCCAATTGGCCAGAGATATTTCTTGGGTTAGAACCAGGACAGAGGCCCAGTGATAGGTCTGATATAATCGTCAGAGTATATAACATGAAACTCGAAGAATGTTAGATGACATCCGAAGTGGCAAAGCCTTTGGTCCCGTAGTAGTTGCAGGTAAAAATTCCACTGCCAAATACCTTCCCAAAAACAATAGCTACGTACAACCTTTTCTTGTTTTCCGCTTGCTTTAGCAGTTCTGCTTACTGTCGAATTCCAAAAGCGAGGTTTGCCGCATGCCCATATAATTTTTTGGGTCACTGAGGATACCACTACTACGCCAGCAACATCATTTATTGACCAATTTATGAGTGCTGAGATTCTTGATCTAAATGAAGACCCCCTTCTATATGCTCTAGTTGCTGAACACATGGTCCATGGGTCGTGTGGTGCTGATAACCTTAAATCTCCTTGCATGAAGAATGGAAAATGTTCAAAGGGGTATCCTGTAACGCCCGCGTTTTTACCCTATTTAAATTACGGCACAAATCGCTCGCTAGAAAAAAATTCTTTCGTCAAGCTCAGATCGCTCCTAAACCCTTACCGTCCGGACTCTTAATCGCCCAAAACATTTTCGACCCTTCGCCGTCTGATATCCGAAACTAACCGCCACCCTTTCTTTTCCTCGACCCCCGCGCCATGTCGCGTGCTCAACCTCGCGCGCCGCGCCGCACGCTCGCGACCGTCGCCGCGAATCCTGCCGACGCAGCTCTTTCCCCTCGCGCGTCGCACCGCACGCTCGCGACCGCCGCCGCGAATCTCGCCGATGCAGCCCCCCCTCTCCCTTCCTTTCTCCCTGTTCTCTTTTCCCCCTTTCTCTTTTCCTCTTTCCTGCTCGTTCCCCTGCGCGCACAGCACGACGCCGAGCAGAGCTCGACGCCGAGCGCCCGGCCACCCCCCCCTCTCTCCATTGACGACGCCACAGGAACGGCCTAACCCGGCCCCTCCTCTGCGCACGCCGTGCTCCCTTGCCGTCTTGGCGCTCGCGCTGCCCCTGCCTGCCACGGCGCCGAGCAGTGCCGGCCGCCGCACGTCGCCTCGCCACGGGCCGCTCTCCCCCGTGCGGCACATCCCCGGGGCCGCCCCTCCCCGCTACGCGCCAACTACCCGCCCTGCACACTGACGACCAGCGCCACCGGCCGCCCTGCGCAGCGGCGACCCTGCCCCACCGCCATTACTGGCCGCCACCGGCCTCCACCGCGCCCCCTCCTTCCCGCCCTCGCCAGCCTACAAATACCCCCCCACGACGCGCCTCGCCACCACCACAACCTCCCCCGCAATCCCTAGCTCCCTCCCCGGCCTTGCTCCACCGCCGCCGCACGGCCCTCCGCCCGCCGCCCCTGACCCTCGTGGGCAGGCCGCCTCACGCCGTCCCAGCTCGTGGTGAGTGGTGAAACGAGTTCCCCTTGCTCCCCTCTCCGTGTAGCCCTGCCCCCGGCCGCCGCCGTGCCCTAGGGTCGCCGGATTTGGTGGCGTCGCCGGCCCCTACCCCCCCTCCTTTGTTCCTGGTAACGGGAGGAGGAAGAAGGGCACATTTGCCCTAAGCCCCCTGCCCTTTTGCCTATCCCCTTAAGAGTCCCACCTCCCCTTAAACCCTTTTTCCAAATAACCCCCCTGCTCATTCTATTTAAGAAGTGAACCCTCCCTCCTATACAAAATAATTACGGATAAACCCCCGACCTTTTTCCAGGGTGCCCTAGGTATTTCCAGAAATTCCAATCAAGCCCTCCCCTCCCAACAGTAATTACGAATAGGTCCTTGGGCCCTTATCCCTTCCCTAAAACCCCGTTCGGCCTATCATTTCATGCGCCAAAAACCTTCCGTTTGCCCCGAAACTTTACCACACCATTTCTATCATAATGCCGGCCATGCCATCAAGAAATCCCCCGAAATATTCTTCCTACCATTGTTTCTTAAGTTATTTCCGATTCGGGCTCGTAGATAAAACCTTTACTTCTCTTCTTTATTGAATGATTGTTTGTGTGCGCCGTAGATCACGAAGTGACCGAGGAGAACCCGTCGACGAGCAGTACTGCGAGCAAGAGTCCGAGAACCAGCGCCGTGAGCCAGAACCTGAAGACAGTACCTCGATCAGACTTTCCGGAAGGCTTTGTGAATGGCAAGTTCAATCCCATCCTTTGATGCATATTTATCCTAGTTTTATAAATACAACCTATTAGCCTGTTTTGTAAAATGCATCGTTTTATTGCAAGACATGGTGGATAGCCACCCCTTGATTGATATGATCACTCCTTGATGACCTAGGATTTGCTTCGCTAGACGTTACCTACCGCTAAAGATGCTTATTACCTATCATCCCCTTGATTATATTTTAAACCATGACCACAAGCGCTTTGCCAAAAATAAGGGCACAAGGGTTTTAAAAAGATAAAATGGGGTTTTGAGAAAATAAAAGAAAGGCATAATCTGACGAGATGGACGGCGTTTTCTGTGTGAAATGCCACTAGTGTGCTTATACTTTGTGGTTGAGCATGAACGGAGATGTCCGTCTGGTCAATATAAGGATGAACTGAGGTGTCATCTTGCCTAACCCATTAAACGTACAACCACTCGACCGTTGTGTGGGCAACGGCTTAGCATAAACCCCACTAGCTGTTCTACTAGCCAAAAGGAGAGCGGGTGAGCAACGGGAGACCATGGAGAAGGAATACGTTCTGTGTGAGTTATGTCCCGGTTATGTGGCAGAACCAACCTGAATTATACCGGCTCAAGTACGCGAGTCCACTCTAGAGGGCTCCAACGTGCTTCAAACGGTATAATCCCTTGGCCTGTCGGGTAACGTCCCGATAAACCACCGATACACAGGATCAAATAAGGTTACCTCACACGAAGGTGAGTCCAGAGATACAATCACCATCACATTTTACATCACAGAGAAAATTACATTACAAGGTATCCAAAAGAGGTACGAAGTATCAAATTCAGAGAAAAGATTACAAACTGTTAAAACTATGGTTTTTAGCAGCGGAAAACATACGTGATAATTACAATACGTCGTTAAGACGGATGTCATGCTAAGCCCGAGCACGACATCGCTCGATATCACCAGTGCTGGCCGGGGACGGATCCATTCCACGGACCAACCTTCTGAAAGAGCACAAGGCCAGGGCAAGGGAAGAGTAGGGTCTTCAAGACATTACCTGCAAAACATATAACTAGCAAGGCTGAGTATACTAATACTCAGCAAGGCTTACCCGGGATTGGATATACTTAGCCCATAACTAGACTTATGAAAGCTTATAATGGTTCTGGGTTTAGTTTTAGCTGAAAAGCAACAAAGAGTAGATCCTTAACTTCAAATTTTAGCTTTCAGATTCTAGTTAATTATCCATTCTAGGTAAACACCTATAACTAAGCAAGCATGGTGTAATCTTTGGTCAAGCATCCTCTTTGATAACCATAATATTGCTCTTGTTACTCTATGTGGTAAAGGGATCAAGCAGTCTCAATCTTCGTGAGAAGCGGATGATTCTGAATCGAATTTCAAACCTTGCAAGGTAACCTAACTCACACGCTTGGAACACCAAAGGGTCGTTCCGAAGCAACCGTTTGCCTTTCATTCCGACTCGTGGATCAGATCCACCACAAGCGACTGCAGGAACATACGCACACCCAATGTGTGCAGGACATACGTCTTAGCGCGACTACAAACCCGTATTCCTGGTTGCCCTTGCAACACGTATTTCCCCAGTCGAACCAAGTAACCAGAAGAACCAAATACATGTGGTGGGAGGTATGTCCACTCCTCGGCCGATTGGCTACTAGGCTTACCGCTTACCATAACTCACGGCATGTGGCTAGTACTTTCAAACGCTTAACCCGCACTACCACACACTGCGACCTTATCCAATTCAACAACACAGACGGGGTACCACCTCAACCATGATACCTCACAAAACTCCCGTCCGGCGTCCTTATAGTGATAACAGGAATGTAAACATTACAACTCCTATATCGCGCGAGTGACAGGAAATCACCCGACTTTTACCGGCCCTATTAGCGGAGCATCTATCCGTCGAGGACTCGGGGGCATTACATTGGATTCCTAGAATTCATGCATCTAGAGTTTCACTTCAATTCCTAGACTTAATGCAAGATATAATATGAATAAACATAGATTGCAGTGTAAATAAAGTAGTGGGATATGTCCGGGGCTTGCCTTTACTGGTGGGGCTGGGGTTAGTCAAGTTAATAACGTCCGAAACTTTGGTTCGGGCCTTCCGAGAATTCCCTGATGAAGTCCTTAGGGTCTTCAGAACAACCTCCTTCTGGTTCCGGGATTAGCTGATAATTTCCATCGGCGAGAGAGATCGAGTCTACATGATATGCAAGATGGAGTTCAATGGATGCACACACTTTCATTTCAATTCACGGTAAAGTTGCAACCTAAAAGGTTAACACTCAAGAATTCACGGTATAAAAAGGAATCTAAGCCTTGAATCATAAGTATTAACTCATGACTAAAACATTAATTTAATTGAAAATAGAAATTAAAATACTTAAATTTAAATTTAAGATTGAAAGTAAACCCTAAATAATTAGGGTTATAAAGTTTTGAAAACTTAAACACAGATCAATTGCATATTTAAAGATTTTGATCAAAAGATTTAATTAAATAAGCTTTACTGAAAAGACTCTAGCTAATTTTTATATAAAACAAATGGAATTGATTAATCTTATAAGAATTAAATTATAAAACAAGATTAGGTTTAAAAAGTCCACATTATTACATACTTAATCTATGGAGATTGTATGTTACAAATCTTGATCACAAGTTAACATGTAGGAATAGAGTTTGGAACTATGAATACTATACTCTCATGTCAAATATTTAACATAAGTTCAAAAGTATTGGGTTTCACATCAAACCTACTTAATAGAAATTGTAGAGTTCAAAACCTAGTTTCAAACAAAACTGGTTTTGTAATTTTTGGAATTTCCTACAATTCTCTATTGAATTTACAAGTCAAAAATACCACTCACATGAAATAACAAACATCCATTTACTTTTATTCTAAATACAGTACAAACTATCTATTTTCACAGCATGGTCATAAAACAAAAGTGATAGAATTTGAAATGAAGATTCAAGTACAACTGGTTTCACATTTTTTTGAATTTTCTACGATTTTCTAGGAGTTTTCAAAGTTCAGCACATTGGAAAAGGGAAAGAAACCAAGATCTTTCATTTAGACCCTTGGAAAGAGTTCAATCTTCGCGAACAGGTCCCTCTGCCATGGATGGCCGGTGGAGCTCGGTTCCATCTCGAATTCCGGCGATGGAGTGGTTAATTAACAAGGGGAATAGGATGGAGAGAAAGAGGGCACCCGGGCGCACCTAATGGCGTTCTTGGGAGGAGGAAGAACGGCCGGAAGAGGGCCGCCGGCGTGAGGCAGGAGCAACGGCGGCACGGTGGCGCGGGGGACTGGGCTGCAGTGTGGGAGAGGTGCAACGGAGCGGAGGAACAGCTTCAGGAGGTCCCGGAGGTGCTATTTATAGGGAAAGGAAGGGAGGAGAGGGACGCATGGCCGAGCGCCACGGCGGCGTGGAGGAGCAGTACCGGCGGCGTCGCTGGGCGCGTTGGAGACGCGAGGATGTGCCACGGGGGCGGGCTAGGGCAGAGGAGCAGGCCTAGGGCGGCGCCTAGGAGAGAGGGGGAAAGGGGGGTGCACTGCCGGCTTGCATTCCAGGGAATTGCGGCGCCGGCACAGTAAAAACAGGGGAGCAGCAGTAAACAGCCAGAGGAGGAAGAAGGAAGGTTGGGGACGACTGGACCAAAATGTAATTTTCCAAAATTCCAGGGACCTGTTTGTAAACTAGCGATAACTTTTAAACTAGGGCTCAAAAGGAAAAGTGTTCAAAATGAAAGTTGTAAAACTTTTCAAGCTCTACAACTTTGTTTTAGGGTTTGAATTCAAAAACTCATAGTATGCAACTTTATTTTGAAACTTGGGGCTATCTTTAAATTTTATAAAGATTTTGTCCTTGTTAAATATTTTTCACATAGCTTGGGCCTAATTGCAAGTTTTCAGAACTGCCATGATCACTTGCATTCTTATAATTTGGCCCCTAGTAACTTTTGAAAATTACTTTTGTAACTCATGCATTTTGCACAAAAGGACTTGTACTTTTATAAAATTACACATGAGGTCTTACTTCTACAAATATATCCAACCTTGTACAAATCAACACATGCATTACATTTCATACCTAACGTGATACAATTTGACACCTAGGGTGTCACAGGTTATGACCTCGTTGATAGGTCAATAACCCCATGGTAGCTTCCGCGTTGGCTAGTTAGATTCAGCTAAGGTGGGTAATGGCTTTGTTAGGATCCGCCGCGACATTAAGATGTTCGTAGCGCGGTACCCTACTTGTGGGTAAAGTGTACAACCTCTGCAGAGTGTGTAAAACCTATTCGAATAGCCGTGTCCACGGTATTGGACGCGTTACGGCATGGTCACTTCAATAGATGTTTTGGGATGATGGGTTTTGTGGCGTGAATTGTTTTGAAAGTACTCGGCAGTTGGGTAGTAAGCCACGGTGGACGCAGGGTCCGGTGGTACAAAGACTGGGATCCTTTGTGTAGGATCACCTCCACTTACGATTCGATTACTATAAAAATATTTTGAGAAAGTGCTTTTGTTAAATGAACCCTTGCATGTGTAAAACCTTGCTTTATCGCAAATAAACCCTAACCCCACCCTTGATAAAACCGTGCATGATCGCTGTTACCTCCCCCCTCCGCGGGTGCGGTTGGACTTGTTGAGTACCTTTGTACTCACCCTATTTATATTTGTGGTTTTCTCAGAGGGAGACCCGGACTACGTGATCGAAGACGTTGAATAGGGGTTGTGTCCGCGCCCAACTTTGCCTGTGGCGTTGGCCCCCCCCCCCCCCCCCCCCGCAAGATGCTTCTACTAGCGTGCTACTCTGAGCCCGAGCCGGATCCCGTGTGGGTCGTGCTTTGGTGTATTACCATAGCTATTTTATTACTAATTATCGTCTGTATCGAGTACCCGCCTCCTCGGAGGTTTGTACGGTAATGTACCATTTGATGTAATAAATGTGTATCAGCCTCCTGGGACTGATTTTTATATCACATTTAAGTCACCTCGGATGAGGGGACGCTTCAGGTGGTATCAGAGCCGTAGGTTGGCCGTAGGACGCAACCCTTAGGACCGAGGACATTTTTCTAAGCCATTTTCCGTTGAAATTTTCCTCACTTAACTTATCCTTCCACACGACACTTACCTTGGCCCTTGCCTGATTCCAGATGGCTGACAATGGATGGAGTGACGGGATCTGCCCCACAGAGCCTGGCCTTCCGAAGTTATTGCTACTCAGCCTGGGACGCGTCGGAGTTGTAGACCCACCAGAATACACCTACCGAGAGCACAGCTTCAGAGGGACCCCTCGATGTGACCTGATGATCTTCGTGGGAAAAAGCACACTTTACCCCGATGTGGATCCCTGGTTCATCTCCACCACTGGCTTTGGGTTCCCTGACACCTTCCGAAAGGCTGCCCGAAAAGCCCTGCGACGCTTACGCGTGGTCTATAGGCATCATCTTCAGCGAACTCCTATGGGATTTTTCCCACCTACCGGAAGGGGAGGACGCTCATGGATTGCCCGGATGAGAGGATTAGGAAGGGAAGAAGAAGATCTAGAGGATACGGTTTCCCACCTGTCCATTTATCTCACCGGCCTAGATCGACTATACAGCGAGCAGGCAAAACAACTGAAGCACCAAATTCGTAGGGCAGAAAAGGCGGAGCAAGAGTTGGAGGTACAGTTCAGGAGGGCAGTGGAGGCTGAGGCTCAAGCTGAGAGCTCCCTAGCCTCCCTCCGAGACATATGGCAACGTGACGCTCAAGAAAGGGAGCGTATCGAGGCGCACAGAAGAGAAGCTGGACTACTGGAAGGAGAACCCGAGGAAACCCATTGGGATAAGAGCACTCAGACCGAAGGAGAGGTATTGGGGCAATGCCTTCCGCCAAAGAAGCGACCTAACCGGAGCGGGGAAGGATCCCCTTGGGAAGAGTAGAGTACCTAAGCTAGAGCTATTACCCTAGTAATAATGTATCCTTGGAAAATGTACCCGATCCTAATAAAGAACATCTATCCTTCCTGTACCCTACCTTGTGCGCAAGGCTTGTTCACCCTACCTTTGTTTTCAGATGGCCGAGAATGGGTGGTCCCAGGGCGTTTGCCAAGAAGAACCTGGTTTTCCCCGCCTTCTGATCAACTCCCTGGAGCGCCTCGGCATTACCGAGCACCCAAGGTACTACAGCAGGGAGTACGAACACCTCGGTACTTGTCGCTGTAGGGTGGTTCTCTCCATCGCCAGAAGCACCCGCCACCCCGACATCAAACCATGGCGAGTGACTGCCACAGGATTTCAACATCAGGATGCCTATCCTTGGCCATCAGAAAAGCTCTCCGATACCTGTGCCGGATCTTCGAAGAGCACCTCATTCCCACACCAATGAGGCTTTTTCCTCCGGTCATCAGGACGCAAGTCTGGCAGGCCCGCATGAGGAACTTGGAACGGCGCCGCCAACATGAAGACCTTTTATACCATGTGGTCGCATACCTCGTCTCCCTGGACAAGCTCTTTGACGAGCAAGCCCAAATCTTAAGGGAGCAAATCCACCGGGCTGAGCAAGCTGAGCTTGCAGTGAGGATGCACCAAATCCGGGTGGCTCAAGCCGAAGCAAGGACCGCGGCTGCTATAAGTAGCGAAGCCGTCGCTCAGGAAAGCCTCAGGCAAATCCAGGATCGGCGCATGCAAGAATGGACCAACAGT
This sequence comes from Panicum hallii, assembly GCF_002211085.1. Lineage (NCBI taxonomy): Eukaryota > Viridiplantae > Streptophyta > Magnoliopsida > Poales > Poaceae > Panicum > Panicum hallii. The sequence goes on along the minus strand of NC_038046.1, from coordinate 46,038,005 downwards.
GGGACGCCCGTCCCGGCGATCGGGGAAACCCAAGTCCTAATTGGAACACCCATCACAGGATGGGGAGGACTTTTTAGGACCCCGCAAGCTCCACCCGAAGGTGCCGAAAGGACAACTGCAGCCATAGAAGGAGGAGCTATCGAACAGCCCCGGGAAAATGGGATCCTCGAGGACGACGAGGAAGAACTACTCATTCCACTGGAAGTTCACTCCGCCCCGGAAGATGACTCGCCCCGTGAGTAATATGCCTTAGAGGTGCCCCCGAGATGAAGCCGTCTCGGCCCCGAGCCTAGAATTGTGCCCACCCACCTGTGTGACCTTTGTACCCGACCGGGTAGTGTGTGTTTTAGCCGTACCTTCCCCAAGTGTTGTACCCCAGCGTAATAAATAAAACTATTTGCACTTGATGCTTGTTAGTCTATGCGATTGCCAGCAGTAGGTGGAGTCTGCCTTTTCAAAAATAAAATATCACTTAAATCTAAGTCTCATAAGGGTTTTACCCAATCCGCAGACGGCCCCTAGGCATAACAACAGGGCCTTCCAAAGATGGGCACATGCCACTCCAAGTATGGAGAGACAACAGGGTATGCAAGGACAAGCCCCTGATCAGGAAGATCAGGAAGATCAGGAAGTGAGCCAGCAGGGAGGAGAAAGCCAAGTAGGAGCACAACATGCCCCACCCCCACCGGCCATTGACCTGGTGCAAGTATTGAACAACCAGAACCTCTTACTGGAAGCTTTGACCAATGTCGTCACCAACCCAAGGCCCCGTGAGCAGAATACAAATGACAAACTGACAGCCTTTCTGAGGACCAAGCCACACCTTTGCAGGCTCCTACAACCCCTTGGACGCAGACGACTGGCTGCGCGTTATCAAGAGGAAACTCGAACCATTTGAGCATGGAGACCGTGACAAGGTCCGTTTAGCTGCTCACCAGCTCACTGGAACTGCTTTAGCCTGGTGGGAAAACTACTGTGCAGCTGCGCAGCCTCCTCTATTACTTGGAATGAGTTTGTGGATGAATTCCGTCGCTATCACATCCCAGCAGCCACCATGAAGCGCAAGGCAGATGAGTTCCGTGAGCTGCAGCAAGGCAACAAGTCAGTTGAAGAGTACACCTACCAGTTCATAGAACTAGCTCGCTATGCACCGGAGGAAGTAGACAAGGATGAAAAGAAGCAGGATATGTTCAGAAGGGTTTAAATGCAGAACTCAAGAAGCTGCTTTCCCCATGCATCTACCCAGACTTCAACACACTGATGAATATGGCTATCATCACTGAGAGAGCCATGGCAGAGGAAAAGAGAGACAATAAGCGTAAGTTCCTAGAAGCCAAAGCTCGCCAGCAGGACCGTTTCTAGAAACCAAGGCACTTTGGCCCTCCGGCGACCAAGTCCCAAGCCCCTATGCAGTATAGGACCCAGCCACAAGCTACTGGCTCTCAAGCCCCCAACACCCAGCTTAGACAGTTCAAGAGCCAGAGCACCATGAAGGTTCCACAGAGTAATACAAGCCAAGTTACTGCCAGCAGCAATACCCGAGCATGCTTCAACTGCCGTGAGACAGGACACTTCATTGCCAATTGCCCTTATGCCAATAACAAGCCGGCAGCACCAGCCCTCTCCAACTCAGTGAATGGACCAAGGCCAGCTTTATCAGGAGCCAATCGTGTACCCATCCGCAATAACAATACTGGCAACAACAACCAGCAGATGGGGCCGCCCTAGCAGTCCTTCGGACGAGCCCGCATCAACCACATCAACACGCAGGAGGCTCAGGACGCTCAGGGTGTTGTGCTCGGTGAGTTTCTAGTCAGCTCAGTTTTGGCAACAATATTGTTTGATTCCGGAGCATCACATTCATTTGTGTCCTCAAGTTTTGTGGAAAAGCACAATATACCTACAGTGCTACTTAAAACACCCCTATTAACCCGAACGCCCGGAGGTGACATTAAGTGCCGACTGGGTTGTTCTAGGGTAAGGATCATCTTAAGTGGGGTAGAGTTCCTAGCAGACCTAGTAGTACTTAAGTCTAAAGGTATAGATGTGATCCTTGGAATGGATTGGCTAAGCCTGCACAGTGGCCTTATAAGCTGTGCTGACAAGGTGGTACACCTAACCAACTCAGAAGGAGTGCAAGTAACCTGCCACACTCGGGGAAGTGGACCAGACCCAATGGTTTTTAGCATGGAAGCTAAACTCTTGGAAGAAGTTCCAGTAGTAAATGAATACTTAGATGTCTTTCCGGAAGAACTCCCGGGGATGCCGCCAGATAGGGATATAGAGTTTGTCATTGACCTTGCCCCTGGAACCTCTCCTATAGCTAAGAGACCCTATAGGATGGCAGCCTCTGAATTGGCAGAGCTAAAAAGGCAGCTGGAAGAGTTACAACAAAGTGGTTTCATTAGACCGAGCTCGTCACCATGGGGAGCTCCGGTCTTGTTTGTCAAGAAGAAGGACGGAAGCATGAGGATGTGCATGGATTACCGTGCACTAAATGAAGTTACCATCAAGAACAAATACCCCCTTCCCAGAATTGATGACCTCTTTGATCAGCTGAAGGGAGCCAAGTATTTCTCCAAGATAGACCTAAAGTCAGGATATCACCAGCTTAAGATTAAGGAAAGTGATATTCCGAAGACGGCCTTCGTCACCCGCTATGGGCAATATGAGTTTACCGTGATGTCCTTTGGACTCACCAATGCACCTGCTTATTTCATGAACCTCATGAATAAGGTGTTTATGGAGGAGTTAGATAAGTTTGTCATAGTTTTCATTGACGACATACTTATTTACTCCAAGAGTGTCAACGAACATGAGCAGCACCTACGAGTGGTTCTGGAAAAGCTGAGAGCGCACAAGCTCTACGCCAAGTTCAGCAAGTGTGAATTTTGGCTTGAGAAAGTAGCATTTCTTGGTCATATCTTGACCGCAGAGGGAGTAGCAGTGGATCCCGAAAAGGTCGAAGCAGTCTCCAACTGGCAGCAACCAGCCAATATTAGTGAAATCAGGAGCTTTCTTGGTTTAGCCGGATATTACCGGAGATTTATCGAAGGATTCTCCAAGATAGCCCGACCCATGACAGAGCTACTCAAGAAAGAGAAGAAGTTCACCTGGACCGAGTCATGTGAGAGAAGCTTCCAGGAGTTAAAGAGAAGACTGACAACCGCCCCGGTACTAACCTTGCCAGACATCCAACGGGACTTTGTCATTTATTGTGATGCATCCCGTCAAGGATTAGGATGTGTCCTTATGCAAGGTGGGAAAGTAGTGGCATATGCCTCCCGACAACTCAAGCCTCATGAGCAGAATTACCCGACCCATGACTTGGAATTGGCAGCCGTAGTACATGCCCTCAAGATTTGGAGACACTATCTGATTGGGAATAGGTGTGAGATCTACACGGACCATAAGAGCTTAAAATACATCTTCACCTAGCCAGAATTGAACTTAAGGCAAAGAAGGTGGTTAGAACTAGTTAAGGATTATAATGTGGTAATTCATTACCATCCTGGCAAAGCAAACGTGGTAGCAGATGCCTTAAGCCGAAAATCTTATGGACCTAAGAATGCCCACCTTCGAGAAGAGATGGCACAATTAAATGTGCACATCGTCCCCCAGGGTTCCAGTCACAAGTTGAGTGTTCAACCTACTTTGGAGGACCAGATCAGAAAGGCCCAAGGTTTAGATAAGGACTTGATGAGAATCCGCATGCATACGGGGGAAAACAAGGCACCGGATTTCAGAGTGGATGACAAAGGAACCTTATGGTACAAGGGTAGAATTTGTGTACCTAAGGAAGGAGAGTTCCGACAGATTATTATGGATGAGGCCCACAACTCAGCATATTCCATCCACCCAGGATCCACCAAGATGTATGTAGATATAAGGCAAAAGTATTGGTGGAATGGAATGAAGGCGGACATTGCAAGATTCGTCGCCCATTATGATACTTGTCAAAGGATCAAGGCTGAACATCAGAGGCCAGCAGGATTGCTGCAACCCTTGCCCATCCTGGTTTGGAAATGGGATGAGATAGGAATGGATTTTGTAGTGGGTTTACCCAAGACACAGAAAGGACATGACTCCATATGGGTGATAGTGGACCGGCTCACAAAAGTCGCTCACTTCCTACCTGTACGGACCAATTATGGTGGAGAAAAGCTAGCACGACTCTATGTGGATAACATAGTAAAGCTGCATGGCGTGCCTAGCAGAATTGTTTCTGATAGAGGAACCCAATTCACCTCTAGATTTTGGAAAAGTTTGCATAAGGCCATGGGCACCAAGTTGGACTTCAGTTCAGCTTATCACCCGCAGACCGACGGTCAAACAGAAAGGGTGAACCAGATTATGGAGGATATGCTAAGAGCATGTGTCCTTACTTATGGCAAAGATTGGGAGCAAAGCTTACCGTACGCTGAGTTCTCGTACAACAACGGTTATCAAGCAAGCTTGGGCATGTCACCATTTGAAGCTCTCTATGGGAGGAAGTGTAGGACCCCCCTGATGTGGTCAGAAGTTGGAGAGCGTGCCTAAAGCGTCCCCCCATCAGGGAAGACTTAAAAGTGTTAATTTATCAGTCCCAGGAGGCTGATAACACTTTTATTACAACAGATGGTACATCACCGTACAACTCTTCGCGGTAATGGGCAGTGAAGCGCCACTATCGCGAGGATTACAACTAAAACCCACACCACTACACTAGTTATGAAAAGAGTATCATCAGAGTCTTGCGCCATGCGGAATCCAACGGTGGCCTCAACCACAGGCAAGACTGGGGGCAGGGCGGGACCCTACTCGACGTCTTCGGGGATGTAGTCGGGATCTTCCACTGTAAAAGTAAGAATGGGGTGAGTACGAACGTACTCAGCAAGTCCAATCATACCCACGGATGGGGAAATAACAGGATTAAATGCACAGGGTAATCCAAGGATAAAGTTATGGTTTATTTGCAGAAACACGATTATATGCAGGGGTTCGTTTTAAAAGCACTTTTCAAAATAAGTTTTCCAGTACCAAGGGGGGCACACGATGTTGATCCACACAGGATCCAGTTTAAAACGGCTACCGGACTCCCCGTCCGGTGTAGCACACGGCACAACTGCCGGATACTTTCCAAACAACTCACACCAGCTCAACCATTCTCAGAGAGAAACACTAGTTATGTGACCACACCGTAACTTGCCCAATACCGTGGGCACGGCTATTCGAATAGATTTCAACTTTGCAGAGGTGTGCAACTTTACCCACAGGTGGGGTACCACAGCACGAACACCTTAGTGCCGGTGCAGATCCCATCGAAGCCCTTACCCACCTTAGCTAGACCTGACTAGCCACCACGGGATCTATCAAGGGGTCATTCGACCTATCACCGAGGTTTAACCGGGGCATAAGTCACACAGAGCTTATCCCGTCTCCTTGATCACCCGTTGCTCCCAGCTCTCCTGATGGCTATCAGACTAACTAGTGGGGTTAGGCCAAGCCGTTGCCCATACAACGGTCAAGTGGTTTGCACGACAGAAAGCTAGGTGAGACGACACATCAACTCGGTCCTTAGGGGTGACAAGATGGATATCTCCCCTCCACGCTCAACCACACAGGTACGAGCACACCAACGGCAATTCACACAGAAATGCCATCCATCCCGTCTAGCTCACTTTTCAAAACCACACTTTATCCCTTCCCACACGCACACACACTTTCCTTGCAATACCAGGTGGTCAAGGTATGGTTATCACGAGTAGGGGTGGCTAACCTACCATGTTCTCAGCACACAAAACCATGCAATTTTATAAAACAGGCCTCTGGGTTGTGTTTATAAAAACTAGGACAGAAACATGCATCAAAGGGTGGAATCGAACTTGCCATCGTCAAACCCTTGCGGAAGGTCCTGATCGAAGCACTGTCCCTTGGGTTCGGGGTCGCAGAACTGGTCCTCGGTTGCTTGGTTGCAGTCGGGAACTTCTTCGTTCACTCCGTGCCCTACGACGCAAGCAAACATTCATACGATCAAGCGAAAGAACTAAAAGCTTTTATCGTTGGGCTTGGATCGGAAATAATTTAGTTATGGAGTTAGGGGTATTATTTTGGGTGGTTTCTTAATGGCATGGCTAGAACTATACTAGAAAGGGTGTGGTAAAGTTTCGGGTCGATCGGAGGTCGTTTCGCACATAAAATGACGAGTTAAAGGTGGTTTCAGGGGTTAAACGGGGGTCCAGGGGCTTGTTCATAAATATCCGGAAATAGTAAGGACCTATTTACGATTTCTAGAAATACCCTGAGCATGCTAAAAATGTGTCGAGTATGTCTTAGGTCTATGTTACGGAGGGTTTGGTTTGAATTAATGAGAGGAGCAGGGTCCTTTTTGCAAATAGGGAATAATTAAGACGGAGAAGGTACTATAAGCAATAAAGTGAGGAAGGGGGGGGTTTTGGGTAAAAACCCCTTTCTTCCTCCTCTCCTCCCCCGTGACTGAAACAGAGGAGGGGGGGGGCGACGGCGGCGGGTGGCGCCGGCCGGCCAGGGCCCACGAGCGGCCCGGAGCAGGGGGAAAAGGAAGGGGAGGGCGAGGGGAACCGGTCCCCGGCCTCACCTCGGGCCGGGACGGCGTGTGCAGGCGGGGCGACGGAGGTCGGCGGCGGCGGGCGCGGGAGCTCGGCGTGGTGGCGCTAGGGGCTCGGGGAAAGGGCTAGAGGCGGCGGTGGGGGTTGTAGGGGAGGTGAGCTGCGCGGGCGGCCTATTTATAGGCCGAGGGGGGGCGGTGGGGCGGAGGGGATTGGGATGGGGCGGCCGGCGGGCGGTGCGGGCGCCATTAATGGCGCTCCGGCCGCTTGCGGCCGTCGCGACGCGGCGTGCGGCGCGGGTGCAGGACGGCGGCGGTGTGCGGCAGCAGCGTGCGGCGCGGCCAACGACGGGCGGTGCGGCACGCGCGGGGGCAGGCGCACGCGGGCGCTGTGCGGCACGGCGGGCGGCGCGGCATGCGGCGTATGCGCGCGCGTGCACGGGTGGCGCGACACGGCGCGGCCAGGGGGCGTGGTGCGGGCACGGCGCGGCCGGGCAGGAGCCCGCGCGCGGTGCGCCACGGCAGGGGCTAGCGCGCGGGGGGGGGTGTGCTCGGGAGCAGGGGAGAGGAGGAGGGAGGAGGGAAAGAAAGAGGGAAGGAGAAGGAAAAGGAAGAAAAGAAAAGAGGAAAAGAAAAAGAAAAGAAATAGGAGGGAAAGAGAAAAGAGAGAGAAAGAGAAAAGAGAGGGAGAGAGAAGGCGCGTGTCGGCGCCGGTCGCGGCGGCGACCGCGGCCGGTCGGCCACGCGCGCGCGGAATTCACGCGCTACACGAGGAGCGCCGGCGCTAGTTGCGGAGAGCGGTCGCGCGCAGTCGTCGTGACGCGGTGGCGAGAGTCGAGGCGGTGCGCGTGGGGAAAGCCGGGCGCTGTGCGGCACAGGGCGGGGAATGTGACAGCGTGCGTGTGGTGGTGAGGGTCAGGGTCTTTCGTCGGTTAAGTTTTTAGTCGTAGTTTAGATTTGAAATTTTCAGGGCGTTACAAACCTACCCCACTTAAACGAATCTCGTCCTCGAGATTCGGCTGGCTATTAAACAGATGGGGAAATTCCTTCTTTAGGGCCTCTTCGCGTTCCCATGTCGCTTCTTCTACTCCATGTCTGCTCTATTGAACTCTGCAGATCCGTACTTCGGAGTTTCTTGTCCTCCTAGTGACAGTGTCCAGAATTTTGACCGGCACTTCCTGGTACCGCAGATCCGGTTGCAGGTCTATTGTTTCCACCGGCACGTGTTCTCCCTCGGGTACTCTCAGACACCTTCTTAATTGCGAGACATGAAATACTGGGTGTATATCCGACATTTCTTCTGGTAACTCCAGTTGGTACGCCACGGCTCCGACTTTCTTGAGAACCCGATACGGCCCAATGTATCGAGGGGCTAATTTTCCTTGTACCTGAAATCTTCGTGTCCCTCGAATGGGTGAGACTTTGAGATAGACAAAATCTCCCGGATTGAAACTTATTTCCCGCCTCTTCTTGTCTGCGTAGCTCTTTTGTCGGGACTGAGCCGCTTTCAATTTCTCGCGGATTTCCGCTACTTTTTCCTCTGCTTCTTTTATAAGTGCGGGTCCTACTAGGGCACGTTCCCCAACTTCGGACCACATCAGGGGAGTTTTGCACTTTCTTCCATAGAGAGCTTCGAATGGCGACATGCCCAGGCTGGCCTGATAACTATTATTGTATGAGAATTCTGCATAGGGCAGACTCTGTTCCCAGTCCTTCCCGTAGGTCAGGACACACGCTCTCAGCATGTCTTCCACAATCTGATTTACCCTTTCGGTTTGACCATCCGTCTGTGGATGATATGCAGAACTAAAATCTAACTTGGTGCCCATGGCTTGATGCAGGCTTTTCCAGAACCTCGAGGTAAATTGGGTTCCTCTATCTGAGACAATTCTGCTAGGTACTCCGTGTAGCTTCACTATGTTTTCCACATAGAGTTTTGCCAGCTTCTCTCCACCGTAGTTAGTTCGTACGGGGATGAAATGTGCCGATTTAGTGAGTCGATCCACTATTACCCATATAGAATCGTGTCCCTTCTGTGTTTTAGGTAGACCCACTACGAAGTCCATTCCTATTTCATCCCATTTCCACACCGGGATAGGCAAGGGCTGCAATAATCCTGCCGGTTTCTGATGTTCGGCTTTGATCCTTTAGCAAGTATCACAATGAACCACGAATCTTGCGATATCTGCCTTCATTCCATTCCACCAATATTTTTGCCTTATGTCCATATACATTTTGGTGGATCCTGGGTGGATGGAGTAGGCCGAGTTATGGGCTTCGTCCATGATTATCTGTCGGAAATCTCCTTCCTGGAGTACACAAATCCTATTCTTATACCACAACATTCCCTTATCGTCTACTCGGAAGCCCGGCGCTTTGTTTTCTCCAGTTTGCTTACGGATCTTCATTAACTCCTGATCCGAGCTTTGGGCTTCTCTAATCTTATCCTCTAATGTCGATTGGACGTTTAGTACTTGGCTGGAACCTCGAGGTCTAATGTGCACATTTAATCGTGCCATTTCCTCTCGCAGATGGTCATTCATGGGCCCATAGGATTTTCGACTTAAGGCATCGGCCACTACGTTTGCTTTCCCGGGGTGATACTGAATTTCCAAATTGTAGTCCTTGACCAACTCCAACCATCTTCTTTGCCTTAGGTTTAAATCCGGCTGAGTGAAGATATACTTCAGGCTCTTGTGGTCGGTGTAAACCTCACACTTATTTCCAATCAGGTAGTGTCTCCAAATCTTAAGGGCATGCACTACGGCTGCTAATTCCAAATCATGGGTCGGATAATTCTGCTCATGAGTCCGGAGTTGGCGGGAAGCATATGCGACGACTCTCCCGTCTTGCATCAGTACACACCCTAATCCTTGTCGGGATGCGTCACAATAAATGACAAAGTCCCGATGAATGTCCGGTAGGGTCAGCACTGGGGCGGTTGTCAACCTTTGCTTCAATTCTTGAAAACTTCTTTCACAATATTCCGTCCAGGCGAACTTCTTCTCCTTCTTAAGAAGTTCCGTCATGGGTCGGGCTATCTTGGAAAATCCCTCGATAAATCTCCGATAGTACCCGGCTAACCCAAGGAAGCTCCTGATTTCACTGACGTTAGTTGGTCACTGCCAGTTGGAGACTGCTTCGACCTTCTCTGGGTCCACAGCTACGCCTTCCGCGGTCAGGATGTGGCCAAGGAAAGCTACTCTTTCCAGCCAGAATTCGCACTTGCTAAACGTAGCATATAGCCTATGTGTCCTCAGTTTTTCTAATACTACCCGTAGATGTTGTTCATGTTCTTGAATACTCTTGGAGTAGATAAGTATGTCGTCGATAAAGACTACGACAAACTTATCCAGCTCGTCCATAAATACTTTGTTCATGAGGTTCATAAAATAGGCAGGGGCATTGGTTAGTCCGAAGGACATTACGGTGAACTCGAACTGCCCGTAGCGGGTGACAAAGGCTGTCTTAGGGATGTCACTTTCTCTAATTTTGAGCTAAAAATATCCTGACCTTAGATCGATCTTGGAAAAGTACTTGGCTCCTTTTAGCTGATCGAAAAGGTCATCAATTCTGGGGAGGGGGTACTTATTCTTAATGGTAACCTCATTCAGTGCTCGGTAATCTACACACAACCTCATACTCCCATCCTTCTTCTTGACAAACAACACTGGGGCTCCCCATGGCGACGAGCTTGGTCTAATGAAGCCAATTCGTTGCAGTTCCTCCAGTTGCTTCTTTAATTCTGTCAATTCAGAGGCTGCCATCCTATAGGGTCTCTTGGCTATAGGGGATGTTCCGGGGATAAGGTCTATGACGAACTCTATATCTCTGTCTGGCGGCATGCCAGGAAGTTCTTCGGGGAATATATCTGGGTATTCGCTTACTACCGGGACTCCTTCTAAGGGCTTGGCTTCCACGCTAAACACCATTGGGTCAAACTTGCTATCCCGGGTATGGCAGATCACTCGTACTCCTTCGGGGTTTGTTAGGTGTACCACTTTGTCGGTACAGCCTATGAGACCATTGTGCCGGCTTAACCAGTCCATTCCAAGGATTACGTCTATTCCCCCAGACTTAAGTACTACCAAATCTGCTAGAAAGTCTACCCCACTTAAATTGATCCTTACCCGTGGACAACCTAACTGACAATTAATGTCGCCTCCAGGCGTCCGGGTTAATAGGGGTGTTTTTAGTAGTACTGTAGGTATTTTGTGTTTTTCCACATAGCTCGAGGATATAAACGAGTGCGATGCTCCCGAATCAAATAGTACCGTTGCCAGAGCTGAGCTGACTAGATACTCACCGAGCACTACGCCCTGAGCTTCTTGAGCCTCCTGCGCGTCGATGTGATTGACGCGGGCTCGTCCAAATGATTGCTGCTTCACCTGCTGGCTGCCATTGTTGTTGCGGACGGGCACTCGGTTGGCACCGGTCAGGGCTGGTCTGGGCCCATTCACTGTGTTGGAGAAGGCTGACGTGGCCGGCTTATTCTTGGCGTAAGGGCAGTTGGCGATGAAGTGCCCTGTCTCACGGCAGTTGAAACAGGCCCTAACGTTGCTGTTGTCGGAAGCAGCCAGGCTGGTGTTGCTCTGCGGGGCCCTCATGGTATTCTGACTCTTAGGCTGTGCTTCAGGGGCTCGTGATCCTGTCACTTGGGACTGAGTCCTATACTGCATTGGGGCCTGGGATCTTGGTGCAGTGTAGTTGGAGTTCCTCGGCTTTTGGAAGCGGTCCTGTTGGCGGGCCTTACTTTCCAGGAATTTACGTTTATTATCCTTTCTCTCTTCAGCTTTGGCTCTTTCCGTGAGGATAGCCTTGTTCATCAGGGTGTTGAAGTCCGGATAGATCTGGGGAGTAAGCAAGGTCCAGAGTTCTGGGCTTAACCCCTTCTTGAACATGTCTTGCTTCTTATCGTCGTCATTCACTTCTTCCGGCGCGTACCGGGCCAATTCTATGAACCGGTGGGTGTACTCTTCCACCGACATGCTTCCTTGTTGTAGTGCGCGGAATTCATCCGCCTTGCGCTTCATAGTGGCCGAAGGGATGTGGTAGCGGCGGAACTCCCTTACAAATTCTCCCCAGGTGATGGTAGAGGCATCTTCGGCTGCGGCACAATAGTTTTCCCACCAGGATAATGCTGTTCCGGTGAGCTGGTGGGCTGCCAGAAGGACTTTATCCCGGTCCTGGCATTCGAATGGTTTGAGCTTCCTCTGAATTACTCGCAACCAGTCGTCAGCATCCAACGGGTTGCAGGATCCGGCGAAGGTAGGTGGCTTAGTCCTTAGAAAGGCCGTCAGCTTGTCGTTCATATTCTGCCCTCGTGGCTACCGGTTAATGAGGGCATTCGCCAGAGTCTCCAGTATGAGGGTCTGATTATGGATGATCTGCGCCAGGTCTCCGAGGGGTGGGGGTGGTGGTAGTTGTTCTCCTTCTTGACTTCCCCCTCGGTTCTGGCTTACTTCTTGTTCTCCTTGGGGAAGATCTTGTTCAACGGGACGTGCTCCGACACTAACGGCTACGGGGTTCCGGCCACGGGAGGCCCTCGCGACGTTCCGGGGGGTCACCTGTTGATTGGGTAAATCGGAGTTACGATTTTGTGATGTTTAAGTTGTTTAATTCGTATATATAAGGCAGAATCTACCTTCTGCCGGTACCCGTATAAACAAGTAGCACACATCAAACCAGCACACAATCACCACAAACAGCAAGCACAAACCCTTTTTATTACAGCAAGGGGGGGTACAGCGTGGGGGTACGACTAGGTCTCGTGCTACTCGGCCAGGGTCTTGTCTTAAGGGTACGGCGCAAACAGAAAGGCTGGGGAGGGGCATCACTGAGATGGCGTCGGTCACTCTACTTGCGTGGTGTGTCTTCTTCCGGGGCGGACAGGGTGAGAGGTTCTCGCTTGCCGTCTTCTGGGTTCCCATCGGTCAGGGGTTGCATTGCAGCATCCCCTTCGTCGGCGGCAGCAGAACTTTCAGGATTCTCGGGTGGGGCTCGTGTGCTCCCAAAGAGTGATCCCCATCCTATGATGGGTGTCCCGAGTAAAACATGGTCTTCCCCTATTGCCGGGACTGGCGTCCCACTTTGGGTCCAATCTTGCATAAGCCGGTCTCGGGCCTGCCTGAGGCTTTCTTGGGCGACTGCTTCGCTACTGACCGCGGCTGCGGCTCTCGCCTCGGCATGGGCGGCTCTGATCTGCTGTATCCTCACCGCGAGCTCTGCTTGCTCGGCTCGATGGGTCTGCTCCCTTAGAAGGTTGGCTTGCTCATCAAAGAGTTGGTCCAGGGCGGCTAGGTAAGTAGCCACTTGGTACAGGGGGCCCTCTTCGTGGCGACATCGTTCTAGGTTTCTCATGCGCGCTTCCCAGACTGGGGTTCTGATGGCCGGCGGGAAGAACTTTGCTGGCGTGGGGGCGAGGTGTTCTTCAAAAATCCGGCACAAATAACGGAGTGCTTTTCTGATGGCCAAGGGGTAGGTGTCTTGGTGTCTAAACCCTGTGGCGGTCGCCCGCCAGGGCTGGATGTCGGGGTAGCGGTTGCTCCTGGCGATGACCAGTATCACCCTGCAGCGGAGGGTACCATGGTGCTCGTACTCTCGGCTGTAGTACCTTGGGCACTCCGTAACGCCAAGGCCTTCCAGGGTGTTGATCAAGAGGCCGGGAAAGCCAGGTGCAGCTTGGCAATCGCCCTGGGTCCATCCTTCCTCAGCCATCTGAAACAGAAACAGGGTAAACTACCTGGTACAGGTGCAAAAGGGAGTAGACGATATTTATTATTACAACAAGGGTGGTACAGTTTTCATGGATACGTGGTCATTAGGGTAGGGTTTTTGCTAGGGGTGCTAATCCTATCATGGGGATTCTTCCTCGGTCCTGATAGAGCGCTTCTTTATTGGAAGGAACCGATCCATCTCATTTTCGGTCTGAGTACCCTTATCCCAATGGGTTTCCATGGGTTCTTCTTCCTCTTCCTCTATCCATCCACCTATTCCGTTGCGGTTCTCGTATTCTTGCATCTGGGCCTGGAGGGCGGCTAAAGAATACTCGGCGCTTGCGGCTCTTGTCCGTTGTTCCTCCAACTCCTGGGTTAACTTTTCAATCAAATGGATTAGCTGCTTCAGTTGTGCCGCCTGTTCGCGGTAGAGTGCATCCAAACCAGTGAGGTAGATGGACAGGTGGGAGACCGTGTCTTCCAGGTCTTCTTCTTCTCGTCCAAGTCCCCTCATTCGGGCAATCCAAGTGCGCCCTCTTCCCTCAGCGGGTGGGAAAAATCCCATAGGAGTCCGCTGAAGGTGGTGCCTGTAGAGCACACGCAGTCGTCGCAGGGCTTTACGAGCGGCCTTTCGATAGGTGTCGGGGAAGCGGAAACCAGCAGTGGAGATGAACCAAGGGTCCACATCAGGGTAGCGGGTGCTTCTCTCCACAAAAACCATCATGTCGCACCGAAGGGTGCCTCCGGCGATGTACTCACGGTAGGCATACTCCGGTGGTTCCATGATCCCAACGCGTTCCAGGCTGAGCAATAGTAACTTGGGGAGGCCAGGCTCTGCGTGGCAGATTCCGCTTTCCCATCCATTGCTAGCCATCTGGAACAAGGCAAAGACCAGTGGTGAGTGTTTGTGCAGAAAGTTTCTAAACCGGGACAAGTTCTAGGGTCTGAAAAGGGGTCTCGCTCCTAGGGCCACGTCCTACGGCCAGCCTACGGCTCTGATACCACCTGAAGCATCCCCCCATCAGGGAAGACTTAAAAGTGTTAATTTATCAGTCCCAGGAGGCTGATAACACTTTTATTACAACAGATGGTACATCACCGTACAACTCTTCGCGGTAATGGGCAGTGAAGCGCCACTATCGCGAGGATTACAACTAAAACCCACACCACTACACTAGTTACGAAAAGAGGATCATCAGAGTCTTGCGCCATGCGGAATCCAACGGTGGCCTCAACCACAGGCAAGACTGGGGGCAGGGCGGGACCCTACTCGACGTCTTCGGGGATGTAGTCGGGATCTTCCACTGTAAAAGTAAGAATGGGGTGAGTACGAACGTACTCAGCAAGTCCAATCATACCCACGGATGGGGAAATAACAGGATTAAATGCACAGGGTAATCCAAGGATAAAGTTATGGTTTATTTGCGGAAACACGATTATATGCAGGGGTTCGTTTTAAAAGCACTTTTCAAAACAAGTTTTCCAGTACCAAGGGGGGGGGGCACACGATGTTGATCCACACAGGATCCAGTTTAAAACGGCTACCGGACTCCCCGTCCGGCGTAGCACACGGCACAACTGCCGGATACTTTCCAAACAACTCACACCAGCTCAACCATTCTCAGAGAGAAACACTAGTTATGTGACCACACCGTAACTTGCCCAATACCGTGGGCACGGCTATTCGAATAGATTTCAACTCTGCAGAGGTGTGCAACTTTACCCACAGGTGGGGTACCACAGCACGAACACCTTAGTGCCGGTGCAGATCCCATCAAAGCCCTTACCCACCTTAGCTAGACCTGACTAGCCACCACGGGATCTATCAAGGGGTCATTCGACCTATCACCGAGGTTTAACCGGGGCATAAGTCACACAGAGCTTATCCCATCTCCTTGATCACCCGTTGCTCCCAGCTCTCCTGATGGCTATCAGACTAACTAGTGGGGTTAGGCCAAGCCGTTGCCCATACAACGGTCAAGTGGTTTGCACGACAGAAAGCTAGGTGAGACGACACATCAACTCGGTCCTTAGGGGTGACAAGATGGATATCTCCCCTCCACGCTCAACCACACAGGTACGAGCACACCAACGGCAATTCACACAGAAATGCCATCCATCCCGTCTAGCTCACTTTTCAAAACCACACTTTATCCCTTCCCACACGCACACACACTTTCCTTGCAATACCAGGTGGTCAAGGTATGGTTATCACGAGTAGGGGTGGCTAACCTACCATGTTCTCAGCACACAAAACCATGCAATTTTATAAAACAGGCCTCTGGGTTGTGTTTATAAAAACTAGGACAGAAACATGCATCAAAGGGTGGAATCGAACTTGCCATCGTCAAACCCTTGCGGAAGGTCCTGATCGAAGTACTGTCCCTCGGGTTCGGGGTCGCAGAACTGGTCCTCGGTTGCTTGGTTGCAGTCGGGAACTTCTTCGTTCACTCCGTGCCCTACGACGCAAGCAAACATTCATACGATCAAGCGAAAGAACTAAAAGCTTTTATCGTTGGGCTTGAATCGGAAATAATTTAGTTATGGAGTTAGGGGTATTATTTTTGGGTGGTTTCTTAATGGCATGGCTAGAACTATACTAGAAAGGGTGTGGTAAAGTTTCGGGTCGATCGGAGGTCATTTCGCACATAAAATGACGAGTTAAAGGTGGTTTCAGGGGTTAAACGGGGGTCCAGGGGCTTGTTCGTAAATATCCGGAAATAGTAAGGGCCTATTTATGATTTCTAGAAATACCCTGAGCATGCTAAAAATGTGTCGAGTATGTCTTAGGTCTATGTTACGGAGGGTTTGGTTTGAATTAATGAGAGGAGCAGGGTCCTTTTTGCAAATAGGGAATAATTAAGACGGAGAAGGTTCTATAAGCAATAAAGTGAGGAAGGGGGGGTTTTGGGTAAAAACCCCTTTCTTCCTCCTCTCCTCCCCCGTGACTGAAACAGAGGAGGGGGGGGGGGGGGGGGCGACGGCGGCGGGTGGCGCCGGCCGGCCAGGGCCCACGAGCGGCCCGGAGCAGGGGGAAAAGGAAGGGGAGGGCGAGGGGAACCGGTCCCTGGCCTCACCTCGGGCCGGGACGGCGTGTGCAGGCGGGGCGACGGAGGCCGGCGGTGGTGGGCGCGGGAGCTCGGCGTGGCGGCGCTAGGGGCTTGGGGAAAGGGCTAGAGGCGGCGGTGGGGGTTGTAGGGGAGGTGAGCTGCGCGGGCGGCCTATTTATAGGCCGAGGGGGGGGGGCGGTGGGGCGGAGGGGATTGGGATGGGGCGGCCGGCGGGCGGTGCGGGCGCCATTAATGGCACTCCGGCCGCTTGCGGCCGTCGCGACGCGGCGTGCGGCGCGGGTGCAGGACGGCGGCGGTGTGCGGCAGCAGCGTGCGGCGCGGCCAACGACGGGCGGTGCGGCACGCGCGGGGGCAGGCGCACGAGGGCGCCGTGCGGCACGGCGGGCGGCGCGGCACGCGGCGTACGCGTGCGCGCGTGCACGGGTGGCGCGACACGGCGCGGCCAGGGGGCGTGGTGCGGGCACGGCGTGGCCGGGCAGGAGCCCGCGCGCGGTGCGCCACGGCAGGGGCTAGCGCGCGGGGGGGGGTGTGCTCGGGAGCAGGGGAGAGGAGGAGGGAGGAGGGAAAGAAAGAGGGAAGGAGAAGGAAAAGGAAGAAAAGAAAAGAGGAAAAGAAAAAGAAAAGAAATGGGAGGGAAAGAGAAAAGAGAGAGAAAGAGAAAAGAGAGGGAGAGAGAAGGCGCGTGTCGGCGCCGGTCGCGGCGGCGACCGCGGCCGGTCGGCCACGCGCGCGCGGAATTCACGCGCTGCACGAGGAGCGCCGGCGCTAGTTGCGGAGAGCGGTCACGTGCAGTCGTCGTGACGCGGTGGCGAGAGTCGAGGCGGTGCGCGTGGGGAAAGCCGGGCGCTGTGCGGCACAGGGCGGGGAATGTGACAGCGTGCGTGTGGCGGTGAGGGTCAGGGTCTTTCGTCGGTTAAGTTTTTAGTCGTAGTTTAGATTTGAAATTTTCAGGGCGTTACAATGGTGTCCTTGTTGATATCCCACTCTTTGTTGACTTGTTGGATCACCAGCAGGGAGTGGCCGTAAACAAGTAGTCGCTTGATGCCCAGAGAGACTGCCAGGCGTAGCCCATGCAGTAGTGCCTCGTACTCGGTTTCATTGTTCGAGACCTCAAATAGTATTTGGAATACATATTTGAATTGTTCTCTTGTTGGACTGATAAAGAGTACTCCCGCGCCACCGCCTCCGAGCTTGAGTGAGCCGTTGAAGTACATCACCCAATGCTCGGGTAGATTTGCTGGGGCTTCCACTTGGTTTTCTCGCCATTCTGCCATAAAGTCAACTAGTACCTGAGACTTGATGGCAGTTTGAGGCTTGAAGTCGAGAGTAAGAGCACCCAGTTCCACTGCCCACTTGGAGATGCGCCTAGTGGCGTTCCGATTGTGGAGAATATCCGCCAATGGGAAATCAGTGACCACCGAGATCTTGTGTGCATCAAAATAGTGGCGAAGTGTAACACCCTAATTTTCAAATTAGAAACCTAAATAAATTTTGCTAGAATTCTTTTAGAATCCATAAGGTTTTTACTCCATCATTTTGATTTTAGAGCATTTACCATGAATTAATAGTAATTTACTTAACCACAAAAATAAATATAAGGAAATATTGGTTCATGTGCATTCCATGCCCCATTGCATTGTTTTATTGTTTGTCCTCCATTTGAATTTAAATTTCAAATTCAAATTCAAATGCAATTATTTTTCTCCCTCTTTCTCCAATTGCGCCAGGCCCACTCTCTCTTTTTCTTTTTCCTTTCTTTTTCCTCCTTGCGGCCGGCCCAACCTGGCCTTTCTTTTTCCTTCATTCCTCCCGCACGGCCCAGCCCAACTGGACTTTTTCCCTCCACCACGCGGCCCAGCAGCCCGCTGGCTTCTTTCCTTCTTTCCTTCTCCTCCCCCCCCCCTGCGGGGCCCATCTTCTCCCCAACCCAGCTCCTCCACCCCACCTGTTTCCCTTTCCCCCTCCCCCTTCTCTCCCTGACAGGTCGGGCCCGCCAGTCAGGGTCGTCCCCGACCTCGCACCCGAGTCTGGCACGGCACGGACCCCCGCCGCGCGGAGCCACGGGCCCGCACACCAAGGCCCACGGCCGCCCTATAAAACACTGCCCCCGTGCCCCAGAGCCCTCAAATCCGCAGCCGCCGCCTCTCGCTCATGAAACCCTAGCCGCCACCGCCATTGCCGCTGCGCTTCAACCGCCCGACGCGCCGCCGCTCCCCGCCGTCGAGCAAGTGCTCCAGAAAGCTCCGCGTTGCAGTGAGGATTCTAGCCAGCCGCTTTTCCCCCTCGCCCCAGCCTTCCCGCATGCCCGATTCCACGCCGGAGCCCTGCGGCCGTGCGCCCTTCTTCGGCCCCCACCTCGCCAACCCGAACCCTTAGATTAGTTCCCCGTAGCGCCCGCGATCTTCTTGTACAACCCGCGCTCAAAACCAAGGCCGGAAATGCGTTTACGCGTTTGTCCAGCGAGTCGCCGCCACCCGGCGCTGCTCCCCCCTCGCCGCCGGCGCTCAGCGTCGCCGCCCCGCGCCGTCAGCCATCCCTGGCCGTTAGATCCTGATCTAATGGGTTAGATTAGATCTAACCCGAGTCAAGTAAACCAGATACCGGTCAACCCGAGGCAATTTTTTACTTTAGCCCCTGAGTTTCATAGAAATCAACCCGCAGTCCACGGCGGTTCAAAAGTATTTGCGAATAGATCCTTTTTCTTCTTTTTAGGCTCCTATCTTTTCCAAAAATAGAACCCGCCATCTTTAGCCCTTCTGTTTTGCAATCTAAACCCTAGACCTAAGGTTTAATTATGTTCTAGCCCTCTGTTTCTTTGTTCAAAGCCCTTCTAAGTTTCAAATCTCCTACAAATAAGCCCCTAGAATCATGTTTTAGCCATAATCTCTCCATTTTAACTCCATTTTTATCGATTCTTGTGCTCACACGACCCTTGCAACCTATACAGTAGCTTTATAATGTTGTTTTGCTCTATTTATATTGTTTGGTGTATTGTTTCTTATTTATCATATTTGTTTGCTTGTATGTACCTGTGTGTTACGATAGACGGTACGCAGTTCGAGGGACCGCAAGAGGAAAGCTTTGAAGACGTTCCCGAGCAGCAACATTTCTTTGACGATGGCAAGTGGTCCATCATACTCCGGTCCTAATAACTTTATAATTACACACATTTAATTTATATGCATGCATGTGTCTAGAATATGATGGATCCCAAACTAAGGATGTGCCTAGTTTCTTTTAAACTTCCTTGATTAAACCTGGTGCTAGTTGCTTTTACTTAGACTTTGGTTGGATAACCTGAAAATCATGCTACGCTGGTTTACTCATGTTCTGGAATACTTTTATGGTGATAATTAAGATCATTGCATTAATTGGAATATGGAGAACCACCTAAGAAAATAGTGCAACTATAATACTACATGGCTCTGGTCTTGGCTAATTAATTAGAAACTTTAGCTTATGATAATCTTACCAAAAGGGCAAGAGGGGTTGCATCATCGGGGTATAGCTCGGTCCTCTTGAGGCTTTATGATATGTGGTCCTTGGCTAAGGTACTACCTCATTAGGGAGGGTTATGACTGCTTTGACTTGAGACCTTAGTGGATTGTCATAAGTTAGGGAATCTTTGTAAAGGCCTCGTAGTGAATCCCTGCCACTCACCTCGGAAGTGTTTAAAGGCCTTGGAAACCCGGGCATCAAGGGAAACACGAATTGTGGGTAAAGTGTACAACCTCTGCGGAGTGAAAACTGATATATCAGCCGTTCTCACGGTTAAGAGCGGCTTGGACCCTCACATGATAATTAAATTTAAAGATGATCTAAATTGATGTTCTTTATTTATATTTTTGTTATCTTATCTCTTTTATTTATTTAAGGGTTGGTATATACTTACACTTAGTTTATGCTTACCAAATAAAACTTGATCAACTAAAAATGCTTATCAGAGTTAAACCATGTCAGCTTTTCCTTAATTACTGCCTTGCATGTCATATAATTTACTCCACTTGATGAGTACCGGCCATAAGTGTACTCACGCTTGCTTTATTAAAATCAATGCTGCTCAGAACAAGATAATTGTCCGGAGTTCCCCGAAGATTTTGAAGAATACTAGGCGTATGTCTCCCAGTCATCTGCCTGTGAAGTTGAAGTCCGCTGCTAGTTATAAACATTTATTTATTCGCTTAAGATTAAGACTTTTGGTCATGTAATAAAATAATATGATACTCTGTTTCGTTAATGCATTGTTGCGGGTATACACTTGTGATGTCTATCATATGTGTGGAACTTGATCCTGGCGCACATATGAGATGCATTCAGTTCCCTTTTCTAAACCGGGTGTGATAGAAGTAGTATCAGAGCAGTGTTGACTGTAGGACGTTAGCCTAGTTAGTAATGGTCGAATTTTAAGGCTTATCTTGCTTAGTAACCTAGCTTCTGCTTGCTTGCTTTTAAAAACTGCTTATTTCTTGATTATATCACTATTATCTCATCCTTGACTTCATGCTTGCCTCTCAAGTGTGTTGGTATTTTTCAAACTCCATCTTGCTTTAAGGTCACCTATAGCATTTTCTAAATATCCTCTATCTTGCGATGTCCTCACTTTTGCTACGGATGGCCAGGACCAGGCAGACTGTCCGCAAGAGCATCTGTGGACCGCCTGACCCATCCTCAGGAAGTGCTCGACTAGGAGGAGCCCGAGCAGCTGGAGCCTGAGTTCATGATAGTCGAAGATGACGATGACGACTACTACGGCTACCATGAAGGAGGCTGAGTGGACACTGACACTGAGGAGGAGCCCATGGAGCTACCTGAGGACCACCCTGATGCCACAAGTGACAGCAATGAAGATGCTGCAGGAGGAGACGGTGCTGATCCAGGTGCCGCAGGCGGAGACGATGATGAAGATGGTGATGATGACCCAGACGCACCCGATGGTGATGATGAGGACCCAGATGATGATCCAGAGCTAGCTGAAGCAGCAAGTCCACCACTACCTAAGTCTGGGTCAGGAGTGGATCAGCCTACAGTGCCGTGACAGGAAACGAGCAACAATACCAAGCCCGATCCTCAGCCGAGTCAACAGCACCAGGCGCCACCTGCAGGGATGGAGCGGTTTCTCGCCGCACA
This sequence comes from Panicum hallii, assembly GCF_002211085.1. NCBI lineage: Eukaryota > Viridiplantae > Streptophyta > Magnoliopsida > Poales > Poaceae > Panicum > Panicum hallii. The sequence goes on along the minus strand of NC_038046.1, from coordinate 46,016,526 downwards.
GACTCAGCTGCTCACCAACATGGCGAACACTATCGCTAACATGCAGGCTCAGATGAAACAAGCTCCACCACCGCCACCACCGCTAGCTAGAGACAGGCGCAGGGACTTCATGAATCACAAACCTCCCTCATTTTCTCACTCACCTGATCCTTTGCAAGCCGATGACTGGATCAAGACGGTGGAGAAGATGTTGAACATCATCCAGTGTACTGATAGAGAGAAGGTCCTTTATGTTTCAGGCGGATTGGAAGGAACCGCTACAGATTGGTGGGATGCTTACACTGCAACTCATGACACCCCCAACACCATCACCTGGCAAGAGTTCAGGAACAAATTTAGGGAGCAGCACATACCCAAAGGCCTGATGAAGCTCAAGAAGCAAGAGTTCCTTGTGCTAAAATAGGGATCAATGTCTGTGAGTAAGTACCAGGACAACTTCATCCAGTTGTCTCGCTACGCTCCCGTAGATGTAGCCGATGATGTAGAGAAGCAGGATCACTTCAGGGATGGTCTGATTGGCCCTATCAAGTATCAGCTGATGGTGCACACTTTCGAGAACTTCTAGAAGATGGTGGATAATGCCATCATGGTGGAGCATGCTTGCAAGGAGATGGGAGAGCAGAAGAGAAAGTTTGAGTCGTCAGGGCAATTCAACAACACCTCACGTCCTCGTTTCGCGCCCCTACAAGGAACACCTTTCCGCACAGGAGGACAGGGTGTCAACTACAGGTAGAATCAATACTAGCGCCCCAACCAACAAAACCAGCAGCAGCAAGCTCAGTGTGCTGGTCAGTCAGCGCAGCGTCCCAACTTTCTGCAGAATCGCCAGAATACCCCTACTGAACACCTATGAGGAACAATACCCCTGCTTCCACCGGTGGTAATACGTGCTTCAGATGTGGTGAGGTGGGACACTATGCCAATGGTTGTCCCAAGAGGAACATCTAGAATACTCCAGGCCAGTTCAATAACAGTGGACAGAGGCAGACTCCATAGCAGCAACAGCCCATAAACAACAACCAGACGCCGCAGAACAACAAGAGTCAACAAAACTTCGTCCGTGGGCGTGTGAATCATGTGGCTGCGGAGACCGCTCAGGAGGCTTAGGACGTTGTGTTCGGTATGTTCCTAGTCAACTCAACCCCTGCACCAGTTTTATTTGATTCTGGAGCATCGCATTCCTTTATTTCTGCTCAGTTTGTCGCAAAACATGGCATTCCCATGCATTCTATGTCCAACCACATGCTAGTTAGTTCGCCTGGGGGAAATATGAAGGCCATGTATCAATGCCTTGGTGTCAGTTTCAAGATTGTGGGCAGGGAATTTTGTGCAAATTTCATAGTACTGGATTCCAAGGGAATAGACATCATACTCTGGATGGGATGGCTGAGCAAGGTTGATGCAGTTATTCAGTGTGCCAAAAGATGAGTGCTCCTCACAAGCCCAGAAGGTGAACAATTTGAGTTCGTTGCAACACTTCCGTCAGCAGCAGACTGTGCAGTGAATCAACTAAAGGCAAATTTGATTGAGGGCATCAGAGTTGTGTGTGATTACCCGGACGTCTTCCCCGATAATTTGCTAGGTATGCCACCTAAACGCGACATTGAATTCATCATAGATCTTTTACCTGGTACTGCACCTATTGCTAAGAGACCATATAGAATGTCAGTTGGTAAATTAGAGGAACGTAAGAAATAGCTAAAGGAATTGCAAGATAAGCAGTTCATTCATCCTAGTTCTTCACCTTGGAGAGCACCCGTGATAGTCGTTGAAAAGAAAGATGGTACACAGAGGATGTGTGTTGATTATAGAGCTTTGAATGAGGTTACCATCAAGAACAAGTATCCGTTGCCTCGTATAGAAGACCTGTTTGATCAGTTGAAGGGAGCCAGAGTATTCTCCAAGATTGATTTGAGATCCGGATATCATCAGCTGAGGATACAACCCTCAGATATTGCCAAGACAGCTTTCATTACCAGATACGGGCTTTATGAATACACCGTAATGTCATTTGGATTGATTAATGCTCCAGCTTATCTGATGAATAAAGTATTCATGGAGTATCTTGACAAGTTCGTGGTGGTATTCATTGATGATATTTTGTTGTACTCCAGGAACGAGGAGGAACACGAAGAACATTTGAGGCTTGTTCTGCAGAAACTCAGAGAAAATTAGTTGTATGCCAAGTTTAGCAAGTGTGAATTCTAGTTGAAAGAGGTCTCATTCCTTGGTCATGTTATCACAGGTGGAGGTATTGGATCCAGGGAAGGTCAAAGTTGTGTTAAATTGGGAACCGCCAACGACAGTGTCAGAGATCCGGAGTTTCCTAGGACTCGCAGGATATTACATGAGGTTTATAGAAGGCTTCTCTAAGATAGTGAAACCCCTTATATCACTACTGGAGAAAGACAAGAAGTTTATATGGTCAGAGGTATGTCAGAACAGCTTTGATGAGTTAAGGAAAAGGTTGACTACCGCACCAGTATTAGCTATGCCTGATAATCACAAGAGTTTCGACATCTACTGTGACACTTCTAACAGGGTCTTGGCTGTGTATTGATGCATGGGGGACACGTGATTGCATATGCATCCTGTCAGTTGAGGAAGCATGAGCAGAACTATCCTACACACGACCTGGAGTTAGCAGCAGTGGTACATGCTCTAAAGATATGGAGGCACTATTTGTTGGGTCACAGATGTTAGATATACACCGATCATAAGAGTCTGAAGTACATTTTCACTTAGAATGACCTCAACTTAAGACAACGAAGATGGTTAGAACTCATAAAGGATTATGACCTGGAGATACACTATTATCCAAGGAAGGCAAATGTGGTTGAAGATGCCATGAGTTGCAAGAGTTATGTGAACGCGACAATGGTTAGCTAGATGCCTCGGGAGTTATATAAAGAGTTTGAACGACTCAATCTTGGGTTCATTGCTCATATGGAAGGAATTACTATAGATGTAGAGCCAACTCTCGAGCAAGAGATATGGAAGGGTCAGCTTGAGGATCCTAAGATTCAGGAGATACAGGAGATGATAGAAGCAGGCAAGGCACCTGACTTCATAGAAGATGAATATGGAACTGTGTGGTTCCAAAAGAGGATATGTGTGCCCAATGTGGATCACCTTCGTGAGAAAATTTTGTAGGAAGCTCATGACTCAGCTTATTCTATCTATCCGGGTAGTACCAAGATGTATCAGGATCTGAAGGAGAGATATTGGTGGTATGGCATGAAGCATGATGTGGCAACTCATGTGGCATTGTGCGATGTGTGTCAGAGGGTCAAGGCAGAACATCAAAGACCAGCCAGTTTGTTACAGCCATTGAAGGTGCCAGAATGGAAATGGGAATAAATTGGTATGGATTTCATCATGGGGTTGCCACGAACACGAGATGGTTATGATTCCATATGGGTTATAGTGGATCATTTGACCAAAGTAGCTCACTTCATGCCGGTGAAGACTACCTACACAGGGGCACGATTAGCAGAGCTATATATCTTCTGAATTGTGTGCTTGCATGGGGTACCTAAGAAGATAGTGTCAGACAGAGGTACTCAATTCACATCTCAGTTTTGGCAGAAGTTGCACGAGTCGATGGACACAAAGTTGAATTTCAGCTCCGCTTATCATCCGTAGACTGATGGGCAGATAGAAAGGACACTCCAGGTATTGGAGGATATGCTTAGGGCTTGTGCCCTAAAACACGGAGGCAGTTGGGATAAGAGTTTGTTGTTTGCAGAGTTCTCCAACAACAACAGTTATCAGGCTTGTTCGAAGATGGCACCGTTTGAGGCATTGTATGGCAGGAAGTGTAGAACTCCAGTTTATTGGAGCGAGACAGGTGAAAGTTAGTTGTTTGGGCCTGAGATCATTAAAGAGGCCAAACGACAGATATAGGTTGTCCATGAGAATCTGAAGGTGGCTCAGTTCAGGCAGAAAAGTTATGCAGATACTCGACGATGGGAGTTGACTTTTGAAGAAGGAGACTTTATGTATCTGAAAAGTGTCACCTATCAGAGGTTTGCGCAGATTCAAGGTCAAAGGGAAGTTGTCACCTCATTACATTGGCCCGTTCAAGATCTTGGAATGGAAAGGCGAGCTACCTGCGTGACAGTCAGATGTGGACAACGTGTTCCACATATCACAGTTGAAGAAGTGTTTGAGGGTACCAGAGGAACAGTTGCAACTAGAGGAGTTGAATGTACAGGATGATTTGACTTACACGGAGTATCCAGTTAAAATCCTGGACACCATGGAAAGAATCACCTGGAGTAAGAGGATTTAGATGTGTAAGGTTCAGTGGAGACACCATGCAGAGGATGAGGCTACTTGGGAACGAGAGGACGAGTTACAGGCGGAATTTTCCCAACACTTTGCTAGCCCAACCGAATCTCAAGGAAGAGATTTCTTTTAAGGGGGGTAGGTGCAACACCCTAATTTTAAAATTAGAAACCTAAATAAATTTTGCTAGAATTCTTTTAGGATCTATAAGATTTTTATTCCATCATTTTAATGTTAGAGCATTTACCGTGAATTAATAGTAATTACTTAACCATAAAAAGAAATATAAGGAAATATAGGTTCTTGTGCATTCCATGCCCTATTACATTGTTTTATTGTTTGTCCTCCATTTGAATTTAAATTTCAAATTCAAATGCAATTCTTTTTCTCCCTCTTTCCCCAATTGCGCCCGGCACTCTCTCTTTTTCCTCCTTGCAGCCCAGCCCAACCTGGCCTTTCTTTTTTCTTCTTTCCTCCACCACGGCCCAACCCAGCTGGCCTTTTTCCCCTCCACCGCGCGTCCCAGCAGCCCACTAGCTTCTTTCCTTATTTACTTTATATGCATGCATGTATCTAGAATATGATGGATCCTAAACTAAGAATGTGCCTAGTTCCTTTTGAACTTGCTTGATTAATCCTGGGTTATAGTATATTTATGTCGTAGCTACACTAGTTGCTTTTACTTAGACTTCGGTTGGATAGACAAAAAATCATGCTACGCTGGTTTACTCATGTTCTGGAATACTTTTATGGTGACAATTAAGATCATTGAATTAATTGGAACATGGCTCTGGTCTTGGCTAATTAATTAGAAACTTTAGCTTATGATAATCTTACCGAAAGGGCAAGAGGGATTGTGTAACACCCTAATATAAAATTTTGAGATTTATAATGAATTTAATATGGCTCCAGTAATTCTCTAAGGATTTATTTTGCCTATCTTGCATTTAATCTAATTAAATTACACAAGTAATTAAAATTTATTTTTTAGGTTCAACACGTTTGTGCATTCATGCTGGAGCATAAGTTTCATTTGATTGCGTGGTTAGAGTTGGATTCAAATTTATTTGAATTCAATAGGTTTGAGTTTGAGTTTGAAAAAGAAAAAGGAATGTTAAATAGAGAAGCAGTCCAGCCTAGGCAGCCCGGCCTGCCTCTTTTCTTTCCCTTGGGCCAGCCCTTCCTCGCGCGGGCCCATTCTCTCTTTCTGTCTTTCTTTTCCCGCTCACCGCGTTCGCCGGCCCACCTTCTCCACCCGCAGCTCAGCAGCCCGGCTTTTCCCCTGCTCGGCCCATCTACGCCCGAGGCCCAGCTCGCCCGCGCTTACCTCCTTCCGCGACCCGCCTCAGCTCGCCCCGTTCTCCGCTCCGTGTCGCTCGCTGTCACTCTGAGCCCGCCTGTCAGCTTCTTCCCCTTCCTCTCCGCATCGCCCGCGCAGCGCTGTCGCCGTGTTTCCCGCGCCACCCGCGCCTAGGCCCGCACGGCGAGGATGCCCGCCGCCCTATAAATAGGATCCCCGACCCCTGCGCCCTCATCCCTCCACCCCGTGGCCGCACCCCAAACCCTAACGCCACTGCCTGCTTACCTCCACAATGCCGTGACCCCGCTCCACCGTGGGTCGGCCGCCGTGCTGCGCTACATCCCACCAGAGCCGCCGTAGAAGCCCCGTCTCGTGCCCAGGATTGACCCCAAGCCCGCTCTCCTCGGTCTCCACCTCGCACGCGCCGGAATTTCTTCCAAGACGTCGCCACCGGTGAGTAGCTCCACCCCTGCAATTCCACGCCACTGGCAATTCCCGGACCTCTCTAACCCCTGTAACACAAAGGTAGCACCGCCACAAGTCAAGCCGTGGGATCCAGGTGCCCGGGCGCACCCTGTGTTGACCCCGTCACCGACCTCCGCCGTGCGCCGCCGCTGGACTTCGACGCCGAGGTCCTGCACGGTCTCCTTGCCTGAATCCGAGCCTCGGTGAGCATCTCATCACCCCGCTCTTCCTGTTGCGCTAGAACTTGTGGCCTTTAGTCCCTCACAACGGCTGGAACACCACTCGTCGGTGCCCCGACGCCGCGCAGACTCGACTCCACCACGGTGCTCACCGCCCTGAGCCTCGCTGGCCCTTGTTGTAGCCCCAGGTGGACTACGCGTGATGTGCTGATCCTCCCTGACCCAATCCCTGCTCGAATCCCGGTCCGGAGCATCGAATTCGGTGCACTCCGGCAACGCGCCGCCGCGGGAAGTCGCTCCGGTGACCCAGCGCCACCGCCCCTCGCTCGCATTAGGTGTCAGCCGTCCGATCCAGAGCCACGGTTGAGATTAGATCCCGCGTACCCCTTAAACCTGAGCCATCGGATCTAGATCCAACCGTCCAGATTAGAAGATACCCCTTCGGCCTGGCTGTTTTGCTAAAGTGACCTTGAGTTTCTATGACACTCGGGTACTTAGTATTGTCACACCCTAGATTTTAGTATGAAATTGGGTGCAAAATATGGTGAAAGTGTGTTTAAAAATTTAAATGATAAGGAAACAGAGTTTTTATATAATTATAAATTAATAAAGGTCCTATAGTGTTAAATGGGTAAGTATGGGAGGTAGAATTTAAATGTATGAGGGTTGTTTTGCAAAAGTCAAAAAAATTTGTGTTTAGATCGCAAATATAGGTGAAACAACACATAGGATATATATGTAGTGTAGTTTTTAAATAGGATTTATATAAAGTTTAGAAACTTTGCTAAGTTTTATATTAACTTCAAATCCTTAGCTCTTCTATGAATGAACCTTAAAGCAAAGTTGTAAATCTTAATAAACCATACACTTTTGCTTTTGAACCCATCTTCATTAGAGCTCTAGTTTGAAAGTTACCAAGACATTACAATGAGGTCCTTGCATTTTTGGAGAATCACAGACTGGTCCTTGTCTTCCTCCTCCAGCCCCGGCCTCCTCTGTTCTTCTGCTGACGCGCCGCCGCCGCTGCTGCCAGCCATGTGCCGCGCACCGCCCCCCCTGCGCTGCTCAGAGCCGAGCCACGTGCCACCTCAGCCCAGCGCCACCGCTTCCCCGAGCCGCATTGGCCTCTCCCCACCGTGCCACGCCGCCCGGCCGTCTGCCCGAGCCGCCCCTCGCCGCTGCTCGCCGTCGCTACAACCCAGTGCCACCTCCTACTTCCCGGCAACCCCACGCGTCGCTCCTTGGCCGGCCATCGCCTTAGTCCTCTCTGCTGCCTTCTTCCACGCACAACACGCTGTCCCTGCCGCTACCCGAGCTTCTCCGTGCCGCCACGCGTGCCACCGGCATGCCAGCTCCTGCTCCCGCGTGACCACATCTTCTTCGAGACCCTGAGCACATCCTGGAGCTCCTTGCGCACTCGCTCTTGCATTTGCATACACTCATTTCGCTCAGTTTCTCCTGCTCCGACCACCTCCCTTCACCCGACCTCCGCCGCACCTCCTAGCCACCGTCGTCAGCCACCCACGCCGCCTCCGGGCTCCAATCCAGTGCTACCAGAGCATCACCGTGATCCACTGGTACTCCTCAGCCTGTACAATTTTGTTTTCTCGCACCGTAGCACCACCCTCCGCAGCGCCGGCGAGCTCCAGTCCCGCCGCCGCTCGGCCTCGCCGTCGCCCCACCGTTGCAGAGCTGCTTCACCCCAGCCAAGTACACCAGTAGCACCACACTGACCCGTAGAAGCTCTCTAGCTACTCCTCTACCACCCCCAGGCACCCTGACCAACAAAACACCGGCCACCATCACCGCCGGTGAAAGCCCGAGATCCACCTTACCATCAACCACTCCCTTCCGCCCCGCCTCCGACCAAATTGGGCACAGGAAAAGCATCCCCGCACTCCCGCGAAGCTCATGCGCGCCCTAGTGGTCCATGTTCGCCGGGAACGTGTGTGCGCCGTCACGGCCGTTGCCATCCATCGTTGCCGGCCATGCTCTGCTGCGGCTCCTCGAGCACATCACCCACCCCTAGCCTCAGTAGATCCTGGATGTCGTATAGGACCAGCTCTTCCCCGGCCAAACCCTCACCGCCGGCGAGAACACGTCAGGCAGATCCACCGGCGGCCGTCGGGGAGAGTCAAGGGCACAACTCCAAATATTTTTCCTGTTCTAAGGGCCCATGTGCAAGAAACCAAGGACCCCTCTGTAAACGTCTTTGTTATTTCATGTGGGCAAGCTGCCAGCTCGTAAAATCCATGAGAATGTGTAGAAAAATCCAAAAATTACCAAACTAGTTTTGTTGGAATCTAGAAATATAAATCTACAACTTTTGTTAATAAAGTTTGGTTTGAAACTAAATGCATTTTGATCTATTTTAAACTCAAGGTACAAGATATCTTATGCATAACTTGTGCATATAAACTTATTTTCTTGTAATTTTTGGTATGTAGCTTCTTTAGGCCATGAGTAAGCTTATGTAAAAATTTCAAGCTTAGTATTGCTCTGTAGTTAAGTTATTTTAAACTTTTGCAAATCAAATTAAAAATGGTTTGAATTTAATTAAGCATGTTCCTGAGGTTTATTTGTTTAGATCTTTTTAACATAACCTAATATATTGATAATTAGTCCATAATTAAATTTTCAAGAATTTATAAATCTGATTGCTTGGGATTTGAATTTAAACTTGAAGTTTGAATTCAAATTTAAATATTTTATTTTTTGTTTCCAGAAAATTATGAAAAATTCACCATAAGCTTATCTATTGAAAATAAACTTATCCACAAAATTCAAGGCTAGAATCTTTATGGTTTTCAAAATAAAAATCAAACTGGTCGAATTACTTCAAAGTAATTCCATTGAAATGACATAACCTAAGTATAGATAGTAGTTTGGAACCCCACCCCCCTTGTTACATGAGTTTATGTTCATTATTTTATTAGATTGTTACTTTATCATGAAATAAATTCTTTAACTCAAGCACCATCTCACTTAAATCATTGCATACCATGTAGAATCGACGACGCTCGATGACGAAGACTACGAGCTAGTCCTGGAACAAGATCAAGGGTTTTCTGAAGACCCAACAAACATCGCCGAGACTCTAACTGAAGCTCCGAACCCAAGTTCGGAAATCTTTGACACTCCTGCCCCCAACCCCACTCAAGAAGGCAAGCCCCGGTGCATAACCCAGTATCTAATTTACTACAATTTTATACTTATATATATATTATATCTTGCATTAAGTCTAGGAGTTGAAATGGAACCCTAGATGCATCAATCCTAGGAAACCAATGTATTGTATCTGAGTCCTTATCGGATAGATGCTCTGCTAATAGGACCGGCAGAAGTCGAGTGATTTCCTGTCACTCACGCGATATAGGAGTTGCATGTTTACTATTTTGCAATCATCATAAGGATAATAGACAGGGTCATGTGCAGTACCATGACCTAGAGGTTTACCCTGTCTGTTTTGATAAAAGTTGTTAAGGTCGTAGTGTGTGGTAGTGGTGGCTAAGCATTTGAAAGTACTAGCCACATGCCGCGAAATATGGTAAAGCGGTAAGCCTAGTAGCCAATCGGCCCGAGGAGTGGACATACCTCCCACCACTCGTATTTTGGTTTTTCTCACGCACCGACGAGCGAGAGTACATTCCGCACAGCGGACAGGAGTACGGTCATGTAGTCGCGCTACAGACGTATGTCCTGCACAATTGGTGTGCGTACGGTCCTACAGGCGCTTGTGGTGGCCCTGTTCCACGAGTCGGAATGAAAGGCAAACGGTTGCTTCAGAACTATCATTGGATGTTCCAAGCGTGTGAGTTAGGTTTTCCTTGCAAGGATATGAAATTCGATTCAGAATCATCCGTCTCTCACGGAAATTGAGACTACTTATTTCTTCTGCCACATAGAGTAAGAACAGTAAGCATTATGGAATAACCTGGATGGATGTTAATCCCTACCTTGTTTGTCTAGTATAGGTGCTAACCTAGAATGATTAATGAAACTAGAATCTGAAAGCTAAAATATAAAAGTTAGCTCATACTCTTTGTTACTTTTCAGCTGAAATTAAACCCAGAACCATTTCAAGCCTTCATGAGTCTAGTTACATGGCTAAGTATACCATGAAGCGGTTAAGTCTTGCTGAGTATTAGTATACTCAGTCTTGCTAGTCTATTTTTCAGGTATGACCTTTGAAAACCCCACGGATAGTTTCGCATGGCCAACTTCTGTTCCATTTGGCTGGTCCGTGGAGTGGGATCCATCCCCGGCTGGCAGTGACCCTCCTGAATGACGCCATGCTTTGGGCTGAGTGTGGTGTCAACCTCCGCGACGTGTGTAGTCGCGTGTAAATTTTCTTCCGCTGTGAATCTGGACAAGCTGTATAGCTTGTCGTTTTAAACAATATTTGTATAAGTTTACCTTAAGTTTGAAACGATTTGTAATAATGTTTAATATGTTGTGGATTAAAAGTTGGTGAGCTGTTGTATGCTTGTAAACTCGCCTTCGTGCGAGGTAAATCTGCTTCGATCCTGTTAAACCGTGGTTGTATCGGGCGGAGACCCGACAGACCAATGGGTTGTTCCGTTTGAAGTGTGTTGAGTTATTATCGGCTGTATAGTGATGACTAGCGCACTTGAGCCGGAATAATTCAGTCGGTTCTGCCACAGCTAGTATCAGAGCTGTAGGTTAATTCTTACAACTGCAGTGGCTCTTAAAAAGTGTTTTCAGGATAAAATTGGCCAAATAAATAAATTTACAAAGTGCGTTGGACCCGTTAAGGTTTGTGTTTAGAACGTAAAGCTCTAGGGAACTATATGGGAATTATCAGGTGGCTGCTAATGTATATATATATAGTTCTGTTCTAACTCGCAGCACTACTTTCTGTTAAAACTTAAATTCATGCATAACCCAACTTTACTTTTTGTAACAACACCTTCGGTGGTAAGGTAAGAAGGTAAGGATCCTCAGCTAACTGGGGAGTTAGCCTTCCTGTCGGTGATGCGAACCGAACGCTGTTTCTCAAGCAGTGGTCTACTTGAGATGCTGCCAATATATCAACTTAGGTTGGTTATATTGGGAGTATACGGTTCGGCGTAGGGTATGGCAATCGCTGTTCATACCCCCGTATTTTGCGGTACCCCCGTGAATACGTTGTTTAACGACGTATGTTAACGTTGTCTGTACGGCGGTAATGGTACAGATGCTGTTTCTATAGTGAACAGTATTGTTTGGGAATGCTTTCATGTCGTGCTGCCATGAAAGGTTCATGTTATATATATGTGGTCTTTTGCAGGTACACTAACCACGATTAAGAGGTTAGGACGGATAGGACTTATCGACTAGTTATTGGAGAGAGACGTATGTGTTATGCCACCGAAATTAACCACATAAGTCCGAAGATATTCGGCAGTTGTTTTTGGTTGTGAGGTCGAATAGTACGTGCATGCATAATTCATCATTAAACAAATGAATGTTTAAATGTATTATACTTTAAGAACCGGTAAAGTATTGTCAATCCCTAGTATGGTTCCAATAGGATTCTGGTGACAACTTTAGTTGAGTACCTTAAGTATCTATCCGATTTTCAGTCTTTGCTGTTATCAGAATCAGTCGTTTCGTTCCATTTACCTTGTGAGTTCTCAGTAGGGTAAACATATCTCACCATTTGCATTCCTGTTGCAGATGGCAGCCCCTTCAAACGTCTTTTGGGATCCGGCAGGGCATCTCCATACAAATGCCTTGCATTGGGAGGGTTTTCCTCGTCTTCTCTGGGAATCCCTAAGTTCGTTCTGCTATACAGAGCCCCCACAATATGACGCAGTGGAATATTAGGAAGAAGGTGTTCGTCGATGTCGAGTCAGAATGACTATTCCTCAATATCCCTTTCACTCCCAATGGCAGCCCATCGAAGTCAACGTGGTGGGCTATCGTATAGTCGATACTATTGAGGCGGCAGCTCTCGAAGCCATCTACCTCTTCTGCAACCAACACTCAAGGGAAGTTGCAGGACAGCCTAACGGTCTATTCCCTACAACAGATCCAAACGATCCTGAGTGGAATCTCAGGGTAGTCCCTGAAAGTCACAGGTTGGAAGGCTCAACGGAAGAAACGCTTCGAGGTACTACTCGGTTCATGAACGTTCAGCATCACTATCAACTTCTGCTACGCTATGGTATGGGTCAGTTGACCAGTATCGCGCAAGCTCACTTTCGGAATGCCGACCGACAAGTTACCCAGATAGAGCAGCTTCGAGCTTTGGTGACAGAAAAGGAGGGAATCATTGCCGCACGAGAGGAGACCATTCTTCACCGAGAAGACCAGATCAATGAGAGTGATATGATGATCACCCAACGCAACACGATCATTGAGTTTCTCCAGGAACAAATCCACGACCTCATCCTTGAGGTTGATGATGCCCATGCTCAAATTAATGAACTCCAACAGCAGCTAGTACCTCCTGCTGTACCAGCACCCGAAGCCGAAGAAGAAGACCCAGAGGAAATTGAGGGAGTTTCAGACCTTGATTCTGAGCATGGAGATCATGTTCTTAGTCCCCATCATTCTTCTTCGGGCAGTCAGTCATCCATTGGCAATTTTGATGACTTTTAGTTTTTTTTTGAGTTGGTAACATCCTAGCTGTAATTATTGTAGAAAGGTGTAACATAGATAGTGAGTAGTCTACCTAGATCTAGAGCCACTTGTTGTATTATATGTGGCATGTATACGTATGAAATGACTTGTAGTAGTCAAAGCGCCCTGATGTAAGATGTAAGGACCACCAGTGTTTGCGTAGTAATCTAAACCTTGTATTTTACCATCTTACTCAATATGTTGCGTCCGAAATGAGTTGATTGAATGGAGCATGTACATATCTTTTTGGCAACTGTGTATCATCTGAAATTAGGAGTAAGAATATGTTGATAATGATGGACATCTCCTTTGTTTTAGATGGTTGGAGCTACTCGCGGAACTCCGGAAGGTTTTCAGCCCGATCAAGCCAGCGGTTCCCAGCAACCGCCACCAGCCCCGCCAAATCTGGCCGAGGTCATGGCCCGACAAACAGAACTCCTCAATCAGCTTGTGCAGGCTCAAATGGGCCAATATCATCACCAATCCCGAGGCTGAGATGAACCCCCATCGGCCAGTTATCAAGATTTCCTCAGTACACAGCCTCCACTATTCCATAAGGCGGACGAGCCTCTTGACGCTGACGCTTGGCTCCGTACCATCGAGTCCAAGTTCGCCTTATTGTCTGCCCCATTTTCAGATGAGAACAAGGCGCTCTTTGCAGCCCAACAACTCCGCGACACTGCCCGCATCTGGTGGGATCATTATCATGCCATGCAGCCTGCCGGTCATGTCGTCACCTGGGACGAATTTCGGACCGCTTTTCGAGCGCACCACATCCCCGAAGGACTCATTGAGCGAAAGCTCAATGAATTTCTAAGTCTGACTCAGGGAACCCGCACCTTCATGCAATATGCACAGGTCTTCAACCACTTGTGCCAGTATGCGGGTTATCATGCGGACACAGACGCCCGCAAAAGAGATCGTTTCCGTCGAGGCCTGAATACCAAACTTAAGGAACGAGTGAATTTGGTAAAGGCCAACAATTTCAATGAGCTGGTCAATATGGCCATCACCCAAGAGGACTGCATCTCAGCCCATAGAGCAGAAAAGAAGCGAAAGGCACCCACTGGACCCTCAACGGCGCAACCGTCTAGGTATCGGTTGGTCCAGAACACCACTACTCGAGCACCGCCTCGAAGCAACTTGCCTGGCAGATGGGTAGCCAGACCACCTCAACAGGCCCGATTTAATCGACCACCGACACCCCAACCTCAGCAGCAACAACAACAGGGTCCGCGACCGAGCTTTCCGCCCGCCAACCAAGGAAACAACAACTATCGTTGTTTGAACTGCGGCAGCCCATCCCACTTTATCAAGTATTGCCCTCAACCTAGGAGATCCTTCCAAGGGCAAACATCCAACCCAATCAGCAAGGGCAAGGGCAAGAAGCAAGTGGTCCAAGTCGGCCAGGGAAGGGTGAACCTCACCACTCTCTCCGAACTCCCCGAGGGGACACCAATAATGACGGGTACTTTTTCTATCAACCATCAACCCGTGATTGTTCTTTTTGATTCTGGTGCTACCCATAGTTTTTTATCAGTACAAACTGTGAGATTAAGCTAGGCTTGAATATCTCTTCTACAAATGGGGCATATAGGATAACCACTCCTGGCGGGAAAATCTCCTCTAACCAAATCTGTAGAAAGGTACCACTTCAGCTGGGTAGCCAATTGATAAAAATAGACTTACTCCTACTAGATCTAGAAGGGATGGATGTAATCTTAGGTATGGATTGGATGACCTAGCACCAAGTGTCATTAGATATCTTCTCCCGAACTGTGGAGATAGATTCACCTGAGCATGAACCTACCATTCTTTATCTTCCACAATGAAAGTACACCAATCTTTGTACCTATGCTACAACGGGGATCAAATTAAAGGATATCCCTATCGTCTGTGAATACCCAGATGTCTTTCCAGACGATTTGCCCGGAATGCCCCCAAATCGAGATATTGAGTTTATCATAGAACTCCAACCTGGCACTGCCCCCATCTCTAAGAGACCCTATCGTATGCCACCCAATGAGCTGGCTGAGTTAAAAATCCAACTCCAGGACCTCCTTGATAAGGGTTTTATTCGTCCAAGTGCTTCACCCTGGGGTTGTCCAGCCTTATTCGTGAAAAAGAAAGATAATAGCTTAAGGCTATGTGTAGACTATCGCCCTCTCAATGCGGTAACTATCAAAAACAAATATCCTCTACCCCGCATTGATATTCTCTTCGACCAGTTAGCCGGAGCTAAGGTATTCTCTAAGATTGATCTTCGTTCCGGTTATCATCAAATTAACATCAGGCCGAGTGACATTCCAAAAATAGCCTTCTCTACCAGATATGGACTCTACGAATATCTGGTCATGTCATTTGGTCTTACCAATGCTCCAGCGTATTTCATGTATCTCATGAATTCTGTCTTCATGCAAGAACTCGACAAATTTGTTGTGGTCTTCATCGATGACATTCTGATCTACTCTAAAAATCCAGAAGATCATGCAAAACATCTTCATGTTATTCTTCAGCGATTAAGAGACCACCACTTATATGCCAAATTCTCCAAATGCGAGTTCAGGTTAGATACCGTTAAATTTCTGGGCCATACTATCTCCGGTAACGGTACATCCGTTGACCCCAGCAAAGTACAAGAAGTGATGGATTGGAAACCTCCAACATCAGTCCATCAGATCCGTAGTTTTCTTGGTCTAGCTGGCTATTATCATCATTTTGTTCCCGACTTTTCCAGAATAGCCAAACCTATGACCGAACTACTAAAGAAAGGTGTTAAATTCTCTTGGGATCAAAAATGCGAAGATGCATTCCACACTCTCCGAGACCATCTTACAACTGCCCCAGTCCTAGCTCAACCAGATGTGTCAAAACCCTTCGACATTTATTTGATGCTTCAGGAACCGGACTTGGTTGTGTGCTTATGCAAGACAACCGAGTCATTGCCTATGCATCACGAGCACTTAGGACTCATGAACAGAACTACCCTACCCATGATCTTGAACTCGCAGCTGTCATTCATGCCCTGAAGATCTGGCGACATCATCTGATGGGTACGAAGTGTCATATTTATACTGACCACAAAAGCCTCAAGTACATCTTCACACAGGCAGACCTGAATATGAGGCAAAGATGCTAGTTAGAGCTTATCAAAGACTATGACTTGGAAATACATTATCATCCAGGCAAGGCCAATGTCGTTGCGGATGCACTTAGTCGCAAGGCACATTGTTCTTGTTTAAATGTAGAAGCTTTCAACGAAACTCTTTGTTGGAAAATGAGAAAGCTTAATCTAGAAATCATTCCCCAAGGTGACTTGAACCATATCTTAGTTGAAGCCACGCTTAGGGATAGCATTGTTCTAGCTCAACAGCGCAATAAAGGGGTCAGAATCATTAAGCAGAAGATAACACAAGGAGAAGGGAAGTATAAGTGCTTTCGAGTAGATCCAGAAGGAGTTTTATGGTTCAACGAACGTATCGTTGTACCCAAGGACCCTAAGCTCCGTAAACAGATATTGGACGAGGCCCACCTATCTAAATTCTCTATGCACCCTGGCAGTACGAAGATGTACCAGGTTCTGAAACAAAACTTTTGGTGGACTCGTATGAAATGAGAAATTGCCAAGTATGTCTCAGAATGTGATATCTGCCAAAGAGTCAAAGCCAGTCATCTGAAAACTGCTGGTAGTCTTCAACCTCTATCTATTCCCTCTTGGAAATGGGAGGATATCAGTATGGACTTTATTGTTGGCTTACCCAACACTTCTCTAAGGCATGACTCCATTTGGGTAATCGTTGATCAATTGACCAAGACTGCACATTTCCTTCCTGTGCATACTACGTATAATGCTAAAAAGTATGCTGAAATCTATTTGGATCAAATCATTCGTCTTCATGGAGTAACCAAGATGATCATTTCTGATTATGGAGCACAATTCGTTGCTCGGTTCTGGGAGCAACTTCAACATGCTCTTGGAACTAAACTAATCCGAAGCTCCATGTATCATCCTTAGACAGATAGACAGACCAAAAGAATAAATCAGATTTTGGAAGATATGCTTAGAGCCTGTGTCCTTTAGTATGACAAGAACTGGGACAAATATTTGTCGCTGGCAGAATTTTCCTACAACAATAGTTATCAGACAAGCATTAAGATGGCCCTGTTCGAAGCATTGTACGGCCGCTGATGCCGAACTCCTTTGAGTTGATCACAAACCGGCGAGCGTAAATTTTTGGACCGGACCTTGTCACTGAAGCAGAGGATAAGGTGAAGACTATACAAACTAATCTAAAGGCAGCCCAATCTCAAGAGAAAAGCTACGCTGACATACGAAGAAGACCATTACAGTTTCAAATCGGAGACTTCGTATATCTTCGAGTATCACCTACCTGAGGTGTTCAAAGGTTCGGCGTAAAAGGGAAACTTGCTCCTCGATACATCGGACCCTTTGAAATCATTGAAATCTGTGGACCCGTAGCTTACCGTCTTCAACTTCCTCCTCAACTAGCGGCCATCCATGACATCTTCCATGTATCTCAACTTAGGAAATGTGTCAAAATTCCTACTGAGGTCATCGACTCTCAAACCATTGAAATCGAACCTGATCTAACCTATACAGAGCATCCACTTAGAGTGCTAGACACTAAAGAGAGAAGCACTAGAAGAGAAACTATCAAAATGTTTAAAATTCAATGGCGTCATCACACTGAAGAAGAAGCCACATGGGAAACCGAATCTTATCTTCAGCATAATTTCCCAGACTTCTTTCAAGCCAACCTCCAAACTTGATCATCCAAGTTCATTCTGTTCCGGAATCTCGGGACGAGATTCTTTTTAGGGGGAAGGCTGTGACACTCAGGTACTTAGTATTGTCACATCCTAGATTTTAGTATGAAATTGGGTGCAAAATATGGTGAAAGTGTGTTTAAAAATTTAAATGATAAGGAAACAGAGTTTTTATATAATTATAAATTAATAAAGGTCCTATAGTGTTAAATGGGTAAGTATGGGAGGTAGAATTTAAATGTACGAGGGTTGTTTTGCAAAAGTCAAAAAACTTGAGTTTAAATCGCAAATATAGGTGAAACTACACATAGGATATATATATGTAGTGTAGTTTTTAAATAGGATTTATATAAAGTTTAGAAACTTTGCTAAGTTTTATATTAACTTCAAATCCTTAGCTCTTCTACGAAGGAACCTTAAAGCAAAGTTGTAAATCTTAATAAACCATACAGTTTTGCTTTTGAACCCATCTTTATTAGAGCTCTAGTTTGAAAGTTACCAAGACATTACAGTGAGGTCCTTGCATTTTTGGAGAATCACAGACTGGTCCTTGTCTTCCTCCTCCAGCCCCGGCCTCCTCTGTCCTTCTGCTGACGCGCCGCCGCCGCCGCTGCCGGCCATGTGCCGCGCACCGCCACCCCCCACCCCCCCCCCCCGCTCTGCTCAGAGCCGAGCCACGTGCCACCTCAGCCCACCGCCACCGCTTCCCCGAGCCGCGTTGGCCTCTCCCCGCCGTGCCACGCCGCCCGGCCGTCTGCCCGAGCCGCCCCTCGCCGCTGCTCGCCGTCGCTACAACCCAGCGCCACCTCTTGCTTCCCGGCAACCCCACGCGTCGCTCCCCGGCCGGCCACCGCCTCAGTCTTCTCTGCTGCCTTCTTCCACGCACGACACGTTGTCCCTGCCACTACCCGAGCTTCGCCGTGCCACCACGCGCGCCGCCGGCGTGCCAGCTCCTGCTCCTGTGCGACCACATCTTCTTCGAGACCCCGAGCACATCCTGGAGCTCCTTGCGCACTCGCTCTTGCATTTGCATACACTCATTTCGCTCAGTTTCTCCTGCTCCGACCACCTCCCTTCACCCGACCTCCGCCGCGCCTCCTGGCCACCGTCGTCAGCCACCCACGCCACCTCCGGGCTCCAATCTAGTGCTACCAGAGCGTCACCGTGACCCACCGGTACTCCTCAGCCCGTCCAATTTCATTTTCTTGCACCGTAGCACCACCCTCCACAGCGCCGGTGAGCTCCAGTCCCGCCGCCGCTCGGCCTCGCCGTTGCCCCACCGTTGTAGAGCTGCTTCACCCCAGCCAAGTGCACCAGTAGCACCACACTGCCCCGTAGAAGCTCTCTAGCTACTCCTCTACCGCCCCCAGGCACCCTGACAAACAGAACACCGGCCGCCATCGCCGCCGGTGAAAGCCCGAGATTCACCTCATCGTCGACCACTCCTTTCGCCCCGCCTCCGACCAAATTGGGCACAGGAAAAGCATCCCCGCACTCCCGCGAAGCTCATGCGCGCCCTAGTGGTCCATGTTCGCCGGCCCCTCGCCGGGAACATGTGTGCGCCGTCACGGCCGTCGCCGTCCATCGTCGCCGGCCATGCTCCGCCGCGGCTCCTCGAGCACATCACCCACCCCTAGCCTCAGTAGATCCTGGAGGTCGTATAGGACCAGCTCTTCCCCGACCAAACCCTCGCCACCGACGAGAACACGTCAGGCAGATCCACCGGCGGCTGTCGGGGAGAGTCAAGGGCACATCTGCGAATATTTTTCCTGTTCTAAGGGCCCATGTGCAAGAAACCAAGGACCCCTCTGTAAACATCTTTGTTATTTCATGTGGGCACGCTACCAGCTTGTAAAATCCATAGGAATGTGTAGACAAATCCAAAAATTACCAAACTAGTTTTGTTGGAATCTAGAAATATAAATCTACAACTTTTGTTAATAAAGTTTGGTTTGAAACTAAATGCATTTGGATCTATTTTAAACTCGAGGTAAAAGATATCTTATGCATAACTTGTGCATATAAACTTATTTTCTTGTAATTTTTTGTATGTAGCTTCTTTAGGCAATGAGTAAGCTTATGTCAAAATTTCAAGCTTAGTATTGCTCTGTAGTTAAGTTATTTTAAACTTTTGCAAATCAAATTAAAAATGGTTTGAATTTAGTTAAGCATGTTCCTGAGGTTTTTTTGTTTAGATCTTTTTACCATAACCTAATATATTGATAATTAGTCCATAATTAAATTTTCAAGAATTTATAAATCTGATTGCTTGGGATTTGAATTTAAACTTGAAGTTTGAATTCAAATTTAAATATTTTAGTTTCTGTTTCCAGAAAATTATGAAAAGTTCACCATAAGCTTATCTATTGAAAATAAACTCATCCACAAAAATTCAAGGCCAGAATCTTTATGGTTTTCAAAATAAAAATCAAACTAGTCGAATTATTTCAAAGTAATTCCATTGAAATGACATAACCTAAGTATAGATAGTAGTTTGGAACCCCACCCCCCTTGTTACATGAGTTTATGTTCATTAATTTATTGGATTGCAACTTTATCGTGAAATAAAATCTTTAACTCAAGCACCATCTCACTTAAATCATTGCATACCATGTAGAATCGACGACGCTCGACGACGGACACTACGAGCTAGTCCTGGAACAAGACCAAGGGTTTTCTAAAGACCCAACAAACGTCACCGAGACTCTAACTAAAGCTCCGAACCCAAGTTTGGAAATCTTTGACACTCTTGCCCCCAACCCCACTCAAGAAGGCAAGCCCCGGTGCATAACCCAGTATTTAATTTACTACAATTTTATACTTATATATATTATATCTTGCATTAAGTCTAGGAGTTGAAATGGAACCCTAGATGCATCAATCCTAGGAAACCAATGTATTGTGTCTGAGTCCTTATCGTATAGGTGCTCTGCTAATAGGACCGGCAGAAGTCGAGTGATTTCCTATCACTCGCGCGATATAGGAGTTGCATGTTTACTATTTTGCAATCATCATAAGGATAATGGACATGGTCATGTGCAGTTGACCTGCAGGTTTACCCTGTCTATTTTGATAAAAGTTGTTAAGGTCGCAGTGTGTGAGTGTGTGATAGTGGTGGCTAAGCGTTTGAAAGTACTAGCCACATGCCGTGAAATATGGTAAAGTGGTAAGCCTAGTAGCCAATCGGCCCGAGGAGTGGACATACCTCCCACCACTCGTATTTTGGTTTTTCTCACGCACCGACAGGCAGGAGTACATTCCGCACAGCGGACAGGAGTACGGTCATGTAGTCACACTACAGACTTATGTCCTGCACAATTGGTGTGCGTACGGTCCTACAGTCGCTTGTGGTGGCCCTATTCCACAATCGGAATGAAAGGCAAACAGTTGCTTCGGAACTATCGTTGGATGTTCCAAGCGTGTGAGTTAGGTTTGCCTTTCAAGGATATGAAATTCGATTCAGAATCGTCCGTCTCTCACGGAAATTGAGACTGCTTATTCCTTCTGCCATATAGAGTAAGAACAGTAAGCATTATGGAATAACCTGGATGGATGTTAATCCCTACCTTGTTTGTCTAGTATAGGTGCTAACCTAGAATGATTAATGAAACTAGAACCTGATAGCTAAAATATGAAAGTTTGTTCATATTCTTTATTGCTTTTCAGCTGAAATTAAACCCAGAACCTTTTCAAGCCTTCACGAGTTTTGCTATGGGCAAAGTATACCCTAATTCCGGGTAAGCCTTGCTGAGTATTAGTATACTCAGTCTTGCTAGTGAATTTTTCAGTTATGACCTTTGAGAAACCCACGGATAGTTCTGCTTGGCCAACTTCTGTTCCTTTTGGCTGGTCTGTGGTGTGGGATCCGTCCCCGGCTGGCAGTGACCCTCCTGAGTGACACCAAGCTTTGGGCTGAGTACGGTGTCCACCTTCGCGATGTGCGTAGTCGCGTGTTTATTTTCCTTCTGCTGTGAACTTGGACAAGCTGCGTAGCTTGTCATGTTAAACACTATTTGTATAAGTTTACATTCAATTTGAAAAAGGTTTGTAATAACGTTTGCGTTTCTGTAAATTAAAAGTTGATGAGCTGTTATATGAATCGACTTCTTGCCATGACCTTTGGTGGTCGTTTGCGATGATGATCGCATTTTTCCCAACAAGTTAGATCCGTTCGATTGGTCTATACCTAACTTGTTGGACGGGCTCACATGAGGAGCTATTTTCGACTACGCCCAGAGTCACTCCACTCGGGGTAGTTTTGACTTCTTGCCATAAGCACAGCAGTCACGCGACGATGCTCGCGTTCTTTCCTAACTGGTTAGACCTGCTCGATCAGGTTATATCTAACTTGTTGGCTGGGTTCCCACTCGGAGCTATTTCGACTACTTCCAGGGTCGCTGCACCCGGGGTAGTGTCTACTACTTAGCCTTTGAACTTGGATGACAATTCAGTCATAAGGCACATACAAGTGGAGACATCAAATAAAAATATATACAAGGAAACGAGTACTTGTTTTTACATCTCAATCCTGTAGTATACTTTTTACTATCTTTTCTGCTACAGGTTGGGCTTCTTGGAGGTACTTGTTGAATTGTTCTTTAGAACTCCACAGCCACACCTTGCGCGAACGCCTCTAGTCGAGCCTCCGGCCAAAAGGATTTTACAAAGCTCAGAGCATGGCTGACACACGCGATGGGGGCTTCAATGAGGAAACTGAGGGCCTTCTGCGGCGCTCCGAGAAGTTGTTCCAGCAAGTGCCGCTCATCTGCTTCATCGCCTTCTTGTGGGTCCACCATTTCCACAAGCTTTTGGGAGGCTCCCTTGAGGTCCTCCAGCTCCTTCTGTCGCTGCTCCTTCTCTTCGCCCAGCATCTTGATCTACTGAAGGCAGCCGGCGGACTGTTGTTCGGTGTCGGCGATCACCTTCTGCAGCCTCTCGACTTCATCTGTGTGGCGATACAGCATATTCTTCACATCAGTAAGCAGCTCTTCTTTATATGTTAAGATTTTCCTAAGCTCTGCGGTGAAGATATTTTCAGAATTCAAGATAAATTGTTAAGTGAAAGTACTCGAGGGAAGAAAGGGCTTGCCTTGCTGCGCCGTCTTCTGTTCTTTAAGTTGTTCCTGGAGCCTGGAGTTTGCCTTCTCAAAATTGCGGAGATCATTCTTGAGGAGCCACGTCTCTCATGTCCGCTCCAGCTTCAGCTTGTCGAGCTCTCTCTGAAGATATATGTTCTTCGTCTGCTCTTCGGATATGCGGTTTTCTTTTGCAGCGAGCTCCTGGTGGCCACTCACGACTGTCTTCAGTTTTTTGGTTTTCTTTTGCAAGTGCTTTGATCACATCCTGCATAAGGGGGAAGATTAAGACAAGCAACTCGACAATGTATACTGGCAGAAGAGTAATCATGCCTTACCAGGGTAAAATTGTACATCTCTTTGGAGATCTTCTTGAAGTACAGTATGTTGTTGTCAGTCAGGATCGGATCATCCACTAGATCTATGGTGACGATGTTCTGGTATCCGCTCCCAGACACCAGTAGCTCATCAGTGCTCCTTGTGGTCCCTGCAGCATCTTCAGTTGATGGTTGTCGGGTACTTGCAAGTCAAGATGCATTCAGTACATAATGTCTGTGGTCTAAGCAGCTAGCCGTGGGCAGTCAGAGACTTACTTGTGCCAGCTGCAGGAGCGGCATCAATGGCCTCAACTTGTTCTTCACCACCAGCTCTGGCTTCAGGTTGCTGGGGCTCGGGGGGTGGCAGGTCGGGCAGTGTTGTATCCTCCTCGGGGGCTGGCTCCTCGGGTGCGGTCTCCTCTGGGGCTGGTGGCTCGGGGGCTGGGGTAGCTACGCAGGCTTTGGCTTGTACCTCATATCGGTTACAGACCTAATGAAGTAGAATTAGTTATATTATTATACAAGTCGAAAAGAATAGGATGTTCATTATGAAAAAAGGATCTGCACTTACAACAATGATTTCTTCATGACTGCTTTCTTTATTCTTAAGGCCAGTGGTATTTCAACCACGGTGCTCGTTGCCGGCGGCGGGCTCACACCAGCTGATTGCACGGTTCCTGCCACAGCGATGGTAACCGTCCCTGTTGAAGTAGTCGATGGGTCCGTTCCCACCTCTTGGTGCTTGGGTTCGGGAGAAGAAGCAGATAGACTGTAAAAAAGACAGTGTTAGCATGCAACAATACCGATATTTGACAATTCAATAAGGCACCAACTTCATATCTAGAGGATTCGACTACATGCGCTTTCCGTTTGCGCACTACCCGATGATCCTGCAGGACCAAAGGCAGAGTTTCGGTCAACTCCACGGATGGTCCGGGGGAGTTGTTCCTTCTTGCCTTCCCTTCAGCTTCCCTTTCCGCCAGGGGGCTCCCGCTTTCAGTGGTCTCGCTGTCGGGCAGAGCCTCGGCTGCTTGAGCCCTTTTCGCTTCGACTGCGGTGCTGGGGAGAAGGTGGTCTGGTCAGGGGATGTCGGGTTGTGGTGGATAGCTCCGGTACAACTCTGTGTGTCCCTGCAAAAGATTTTCAGTTAGCAGTGGCAGGACAGCATAACTTGTTCTAAAAAGTAGTCGAATTCTTACCGGTTTCGGAGGATTTTGCGCAGAAAACAACTGCGGGATGTAAGGGACTGCGTCCACGTCCAGCAGTACTTGCCTGACCCGGATGAGTGAGAAAAAAAGGTTGTTCTTTGGAGGGACATCCCTGGCTAAACAAGTTCTTCGGGTTTTTGCGGCGTCGTCAGTCAATTCCTCTGCGCACATCCGAGAGGGATCTTTAGCGCCTATATACTCAAAGCCTAGTGTTTGGCGTTTTTGGATTGGCTGAATCCGGCGTTTGAAGAAGGAAAACATCACAGATGCTCCGGTCACTCCTATTTCTTTGTGAGCTGCTCTGATGGCTAGCAACTCGTTGACTTGGTCCAGGTCTCCTCTGGAGAGTTCGGTGTTCTACTCTAGCCTAATGACAGGGGTTTTCCTGGATTTCTCAGGGAGCTGGGGGCATGGTTTCCGATGTAGAACCAATGGCTCTTCCATCCAGGAATGTTGGAGGGGAACTTATAGGAAATGTACCTATCGCCAGCTTGTTGCCTAAGTTGGATGCCGGCGTCCCCCTATGATGGATGGATTTTTCGCTGTGGGTTGCGGCTTTACTCAAAAAAGGAAGCGGAAAAGATCCCAGTGGGGTTCAATTTCAAGGAAAGCTTCACAAAAATGGATGAAGATGGCAATGTGGCAAATGGAATTCAGGTTGAGGTGATGGAGCTCAAGCCCGTAGAAATAAAGAAGGCCTTGGAAGAAAGAGCAAGGGAGGACGGCCAAACCCCGTTCAGCAAAATGGTAAAATATGATGATTTCGTCTACATTTTCCATGGGAAGAGGTTCACGAAAGGAGGGGCGCCAGTTGACAAGACTTTTTTCTTGGAGCAAACCCTTAAAAACAAGTTTCATGAGATCATTGTTGGAGCACTTACTATGAGTCCACTCCCTAGACGGCTGCGACTCCTTGCCCTTCCCATCCTTCTCGTTGGATCTCTTGGGTGCCATTTCTGAGATCCGTTTGCCACGAGTTGCTCAGGGGCTACGAGGAAAGGGGCGAAGAGATTTGCTAGGTTGGGGCTCTCCAAGGGGGTGAAGGTGGAGCGTGGATTTGATTGGGGGTTCGGAAATTTCTTGGAGGATTGAAGTTTGGAAGCACAAATTTTACCTGGTGTTACCGTGGGGTTAATTAGCCAGCGGTAGGATACAGTTTTACTGTTTCGAAGTTCAAGAGTCGTTTCAGGGAATATTCGGTAGATGAGGGGTCATTTGGTGGATTGTTTAGATAAAATTTTCGATTAATCATTTTTTAGGGTTAATTATCCCAAAAAAAAGGGGTTTTTCGAATTCCAGATCTAACTTCCATCATTCGTACCATCACACCAGTTATTTATCATGGGAACATTTTTTCATTGCATGCCACGACCTTTGGATCCTTATTTCCAAACTTGAGAGATTTGGATTCAAGACTCGGGGGCTGCGGGATACGTGGCATCGACTACTTATTTTTTTGAATTTATTTGAAAAATAAGTAAGGAAGATTCAAGACTAATGTGACCCTCAGCCTGATTCTCCGATTTAACCTAAGGCTCGGGGGCCACTCCATATGGTTTGCGATTTTTCAAACGCACACCATACCAAAGAAGTAATTCGGGGCATGAGCACCTCATAGATTCGATGCAGCCAAGGAAGTACTCGAAGGACTTCAAGCCGGAGCTTCAAAAGAAGCCGAAGACTACTTTGAAAGTACTCGAGAAGCCTGCAGTACTCAGCTACGAAGAGCTCGGGGGCTTGTCAGACCCGGTGTCAGTGTTTTACTGGCTGCCCACCGAAGGGTATACCCAAGGTGGTAAGTTTTAGGTGAGGAGACGCGAGATCAGGAACTCGAAGGCGCAAGGAACACAAAACTTAGAAAGGTTCGGGCCGCGAGGTGCATAATACCCTATGTCCCGTGTGGTGGTTTGTATTGCCTTGGGTGTAGAATGATCTTGATGATCTGCCTTGAATGGGTCCCTGCCCCCCCTTATATATCCGGGAGGTCAGGGTTACAAGAATCCTAGTCCAATACTAGATAAGGAATTGTAACCGAATACAACTCGAATAGATTCCTTCTGTACCGACTAGCTTTATCTCCTAGTCATACGAGATAAATAAGAGATAAATGAGACAAATAAGAGATAAGACATGCTTTATCTCTTAAGCCTATTTAAACCACATTATGTACACAGCCCCGTGGCCCAGGGTCTGACAATCTCACGAGCTCTTCGTAGCTGAGTACTGTAGGCTCCTCGAGTACTTTTGAAGTAGTCTTCGGCTTCTTTCGAAGCACCATCTTGAAGTTCTTCTTCGAGTACTTACTTGGCTGCATCGAAGCTATGAGGTGCTCATGCCCCGAATTACTTCTTTGGTATGGTGTGCGTTTGAAAAATCGCACTCTATATGGAGTAACCCCCGAGCCTTAGGTTGAATAGGAGAATCAGGCTGAGGGTCACATTTAATAGAGCCGGAGTGCCCGATCTTTCGGTGAGTGGAAATAAATTCGACTTGATGGAAGTCGACCCTCACGATCCGACTACGACGAGCGAACCCGAAGCGCCAATGCAATCGCTGAACCAACTCCCTGTGGTTACCAACCTTGTTGGTGCAAGATCCGCCTGATCACGAAGATCAATTCCTGTTTGCAATCGAAGAATGAACAAGAACAAGAGGCGAGCAATCTATATATCACTCGAAGGTGGAGTTCTGCAATACACGAGGATAGCGCTAATTTGCGCATGTTCAAGAGTAGCTAAAGCTAGATGTAAAACAAAACTCGAGTCTAAAAAAAAAAGAAGAGTCTATCTAAATAGGGGACGCAGCCCCTGGCGGCGGCCAGGAGGGGCGGCGCGCTACAGTACCCGCGGGTACTATTCACACCTAGGGTTGCGAAGGTTGGGCCTCCTGTTGGGCCAACTGCTATTCTTCTGGGCCTTCATTCTTCAATAGCATGATGTAGTTCAATTCCCTCGCACGGGCCCGAGTAATTGGCCCAAGTGTAGGGGATGGTGCCTGGGCCTGGAGTGGAGGTGCGCCTGGTGGTGTAGGTGGCGCCTGGAATGCTTCTGGTGCTGCTGATGTAGATGTTCTTGTATTGTAGTTGATGTCCTCATCAATATTAAATTTGAATCTTTCTTACTTACTTTTTCAAATAAATTCGAAAAAATAAGTAGTCGATGCCACGTATCTGTGGCAGAACCGCCCTGAATTACACCGGCTCAAATACGCAAGTCCTCTCTCAAGGGCTCCAACGTACTTCAAATAGTGTAACCCCTTGGCCTGTCGAGTAGAGTCCCGATGAAACCACCTAACTTCCGAGATCGAATAAAGTTACCTCACACGAAGGTGAGTCCAGAGATACAGTCACCATCATATTTTACATCATAGGGAATTACTTTACAAGAGTTTCCAAAAGTAATACTAAGTTCTACATTTAGTAAAATTATTACAAACCGTTAAAATTAAGGTTCTTGGCAGCGGAAAACAAACGCGACGATTTACAACACGTCGTCAAGACGGATGTCATGCTAAGCCCGGGCACGACACCACTTGGTATCATCAGTGTTGGCCGGGGACAGATCCCATTCCACGGACCAACCATCTGGAAGAGCATAGGGCCAAGGCAGGGGAAGAGTAGGGTCTTCAAAGACATTACCTTAAAAACATATAACTAGCAAGGCTGAGTATACTAATACTCAGCAAGGCTTACCCGTTTCATGATATACTTAGCCATGTAACTAGACTTATGAAGGCTCATAATGGTTCGGGGTTTAGTTTCAGCTGAAAAGCAACAAAGAGTAGATCCTTAATTTCAACTTTTAGCTTTCAGGTTTTAGTTGATTATCCATTCTAGGTAAGCACCTATAACTACTCAAGCAAGGTAGAGATTAACATTCATCAAGATTATTCCATCAATAGTTACACTTCTTACTCTATGTGGCAGAAGGAATAAGCAGTCTCAATCTCCGCGAGAAACGGACGATTCCTGAATCGAATTTCAACCTTGCAAGGTAAACCTAACTCAGACGCTTGGAACATCCAAAGATCGTTCCGAAGCAACCGTTTCCCTCATATTCCGGGTTATGGATCACGGCCACCACAAGCGACTGCAGGACCGTACGCACACCAATTGTGCGGGACATACGTCTGTAGCGCGACTACATGATTGTACTCCCATCTGCCATGCAGAACGTACTCCCACACGTCGGTGCGTGTAAACATAAAATAAAAATCAAGTGGTGGAGACATGTCCATTTGCCGGGCCAATCAGGTACTAGGCTTACCGCTTTACCATATTTCGCGGTAGTATGTGGCTAGTACTTTCAAACGCTTAGCCACCACTACCATACACTGCGACCTTAGCAACTTTTATCAAGATAGACAGGGTAAACCTCCAGGTCAAGATACAGTACATAACCCTGTCCATTATCCTTATAGTGATTGCAGAATAGTAAACATGAAACTCCTATATCGCGCGAGTGACAGAAAATCACTCGTCTTTTACCGGTCCTATTAAGCAGAGTGTCTACGCGATAAGGACTCGGGTACAATACATTGGATCCCTAAGATTTTATGCAACTAGGGTTTCATTTCAACTCCTAGACGTAATGCAAGATATCTAATATAATAATGAAATTGTAATACATGGAAATACTGGGGTATGCATCGGGGCTTGCCTTCTTGAGTGGGGTTGGAGTCAGGGATGTTAGTATTGTTATCTTCCGAACTTTGGTTTGGGGCTTCAAATAATCCCTTGGTGACGTTCACTTGGTCTTCAGAAACACCTTTTTCGGGTTCCGGAATCAATTCGTAAGTACCGTCGGTGAGAGTAGTCGTATCTACATGCAATGCAATATCATATTCAAAGTATGCACACAAAACTAATTTCCTTTATGATAAAGTTGCAATCCAATACTCATTTAACATACTACTCACATAACAATCAAAAAGATCAGAAACTAACTTGGGTAGAGCTTAAGGTGGACAACTGATTAAAATCGGCTATTTGTTGAAGGTTACAAAAGAGCGGATTGAAAACAACAAGGTTTCGCCGATTGATGTGCTTTGGTCGTGCCTAACAGAGGCGTGTCGACTGTGCTATCTTACTGATCTAGGGTTGTGCACTTTGGCCTGTGTAGCCGATTGATAGTTGTATCGACTCCCTAATTGATCGATGAAGGTATCAATTATTTTAGTAGAGGGGTGTTTCCTAAAGCAGCTGTGTCTTAGCTAATCTGGGTGAGTATCGGTATAACTAGCCGATCGCGTGCGCATCGGCATAGCCGATCCATGTTTTAACAAAACTAGCTGATTGGTGAACATCGGCTGAGCCGATGTGTGTACGTGTACTAGTCGATCAGTGAATCGGCCTACTAGCCAATTTAGTGCATCGGCACATTAGCCGATTTACACCTTGGGTAGAACTAGTCGAGTGATGTATCGGCATAGCTAGTTGACTAGTGTGAGTAACTAGCCGATGGTGTAGTGGTAGACTAGTCGAACTATGTATCCGTATGGTCTGTGTCTTGGCGTATTCAGCCGATTGGTGGGTTGGCTGTGTAGCTGGTTTTCACCTTTAATGTTCTCCTATATTTACTGGGTCATATCAGCCGTGTAACTGATTGTCCTACTCTGTAATAACTGTACCTAACTAAGATGTGCTTAAGTATTATCCTAGGTAACTAGGTGTGGTTGCATCGACTTGATTACATCAGTACAACAATCAATTGACGTACAGCCGATGGGGTCATCTAAACCGAACTTGCTACAAGAACTAGGTGGGATAGAACACTAATATGGGACTAGACTAATGGGACCACAAGTGCGGAACTAGACTGAAGAGGATGTGGCTGATGGGCTGGTGCCAATAGATGTGCAGCTAAAGAAGGCATGTGGTGGGTAGGCATATAGCCGATGGGTGTCTTACAGACGCGTAGCCAAAAGGCATATGGCCGATAGGGTCATGCTTAACAAAAATCGGCTAGCAGCCGATTGCTGAAGCATAGCACAAAGGTGTATTGACCAAGCAGTCGATACACAAGGCATAACCAGGATCTTTATATAGAAAGGGGCTCTAACAAGATTGCAATCAAGACAAGGGCAAAGGCGTGAGCACTCGTGTGAAAGGGGTTACTAAACATCACACAGATCTATCACATCAGTATGGCATACAAGTTGTAATGCATACTTTTAGGTAAATTGGTTTAACACCACTAAATTATAAGCTAATACTACCAGACTTATCAACAATTCAAAATAAACAACATTCTATTTACCAATCATATCATTCATTCTTTTACTGGGCAATCATTTATCGAGTATTAAGTAAACCACCTACTTACATTAAGTAACATGGTCATTTACGCCAAACATTTAGATTAACTACATTAAGTAGCATGTTTGGTTATCTTAATTAATCACACTAATTACATTCGATAATTTTATTTGTTTGACTAGCTAATTATCTTTAATAACTCTAGGTTATCATTAATTATGGACCTACTTTGATTAATTAGGAATATAATATTATTATATCAAGTTCT
Organism: Panicum hallii; assembly: GCF_002211085.1. NCBI lineage: Eukaryota > Viridiplantae > Streptophyta > Magnoliopsida > Poales > Poaceae > Panicum > Panicum hallii. The sequence continues at coordinate 45,985,753 of NC_038046.1, read as the reverse complement.
ATTTATTCTAGTTGTTCTACATCTGATCATGAGTTGAGAATTTGTGAACATATTACACTACTCAAGAATAACATCTCAAAATATTCTCATAATTTTTCATGAACTAGAGCTATTGTTCATGAATTTTCTTTGAAAACAAGCATAAATTCATAATTTAGGGTATAGCCCAATATTAATCCTAATATTTTTACTATGGGTTACGCATGCGAAAAGGAAGTTAGAGTATAAATTTCAGATATAAATATTAATAGAAACATCCTTAATAAAATCTAAGCCTTGCATCACATACAACAATAGTTCTCGAATTTCTAAGTAATTGAACAGTAAAGAACTCGAGGTTTTTACACAGAGCTACACATGGGATATACAACCTAAGTTCCAAAAATCAGCCACAACACATGCACATAACACGAGATACAATTAAAACACTCAATTCGTAGTATTTAATTTACATCAAAAACTACACACATACAGCTTAAACTTTCTATATAAAAGTAGTCGAGGATAACTTAAGGATTCAAAGAAAACTAGTTTGGTATTTTTATGATTTTTCTACAATTTTCTACGAATTTTACAAGTTAGCTGCTTTGCACACATGAAATAATAAAAGAGTTTCGCAGAGAGGCCCTCGGTTTCTTACCGGCGGCGATGGCGGCTTGCAGGTTAGCTTGTCAGGAACAGCGGCGCCGGATAGCAGCATGGCCTAGGCATATCGTCGAATAGGTTCTGGGCGAGGAAGACAGCAACTTGGTTTCACCTTGCAGCTAGTCTTCCTGGTTGCAGATGCGATGGCGACGAGGTTCGGGAACAGCTCCTGGTTAGCGTGGTTGTCATCCAGCAAGCGATCGGCGGTGTCGGGATGACCGGTGATGGCGAGTTCCATCTCCTGCAGCTCGTTGCAGTCGTGGCGAGGGACACGACGGGGTCGCCGGACGTGGGGTCATCATCGTCATTGTGCTGCTGATGTGCTTGCGTGAGGGAAATATGTTGGCACAGCCAGGAACTATCCCTCTCCTGATCACTCGCGCACGAACGCAAGGAAGGAGACGTACAGTAATTCCGGCGACGAACGCCCCGGCCGCAACGATGGCCAGGAGCCGGCCTCCACGCCATGATCCGCAGGACCCGCTCGACGTCGCCATGAGCCAATCACTCGTCCGGACAACGCGGCCTCACCCATGCAGATCAGCGCCACGCACACCACTCCCCTAACTAACTTCAACCGTGGCCACCGGAGCTTCCGTGCAGCTCACGCACGACCCGGTCCACCAGCGCGCCGTGGCCGCAGCTCATCTGCCGCCCGCGCCGGGCCTTGGCGACACACGCCATGCACGCACAACTGCTGCTGGTGCGCTCGTTCATGCAAGAGCACGCACGCACGCAGCACACACACACACGTACACCGAACATGCTAACAAAAACGCAACTCACACACACTAACAGACGCACGCACACTGCTAACACTCCCATGTCCAAATTATTGCTAACAAAACAGAGGGGGAAAAAGAGCAGGTGGAGGTGCTAGGATGCCGGGGTGCTTGCGGCTGCATGCCCTGCTCTGATTTGCTTTGCTCGGTGAAGAGAAAATCAGAGACAGGGAGAGAGAAAGAAGAAGAGCTGGGTGGTCTGCCTGCTGGTTTGATCGTGAGAGAGAGGAACACAGGGAGCGGCAACTTGAGCTCGCAGAAAAGATATAGAAGAGGAAGCAAAGTGCAATGCAGCTAGGGACTTTTCTGCAATTACAGAAAATACAGGGATCTTATTGCAAACCAAGTTTTCCCACTATTCTAGAGCTCAAATGAAAAAGTGTTTAAAATAAAAGTTGTGCAACTTTTCAAATCCTACAACTTTGTTTTAGAGTTTAAATTCAAAAACTCAAAGAATGAAGTGTTAATTTAAAACCTTGGACTAAAATCAAAATTATAATGTTTTTGTCCTAAAGGGTGAAAATTTTATAATATTTAAGACCTAAATGCAAGTATTTATAACATGTCATGATGACTGGATAGATATGTCATGATGACTGGATAGACATGTCATGATGACTTGCACCTTTTACACTTTAGCCCTCAGTAACTTTGAAAGTTACTTTTACAATTCACCTTTTTACACTTTTCAACACATACATTTCAAATGAAACTTTTGGATAAATAACTATTATTTTATTATTTTATTATTTTATTATTATTATTATTATTTTACAGGGGATAAAGTAAGAAAAACGTGTTTACAAAACCACCCTTCACTTTTTGAAGTTACCTCTTATCCAATTACATTTTGCAAAAACAACCCTAGGTTTTTCCGTAATTATAAAAATACCCTTTTTATGTGCATTTAAATTTTTAAAAGCTTTACTTAAACACACACAAGCTTTACACTAACAAGCACATACTTCACACTAACAAATAATATGCCTAGCTTACAAGTACATGAACTGTCACAGTATCCCGCAGCCCTCGAGCCTTGAATCCAAATCTCTTAGGTTTGGAAATAAGGATCCAAAAGTCGTGTCATGCAGTATAAAAATGTCCATATGGTAAAGAACTGATGTGATGGTACAAATGATGGAAGTTAGATCTGGAATTCGAAAAACCCCTTTTTTGGGGACAATTAACCCTGAAAAAATGATTAATCGGATATTTTATCTAAACAATCCATCAAATGACCCCTCAACTTCCGAATATTCTCTGAAACGACTCTTCAACTTCAAAACAGAAAAACTGCACCCAACCGTTGGTTATTTAACCCTGCGGTAACGCTGAGTAAAAATTGTGCTTCCAATCTGCAATTCGCCAAGAACCGCCAAAATCCCCCAAATAGAGCCGCACTCTGCCTTCATCCTCTTGGAGAACCCCAATCCACCCCAATCTCCCCGCCCCTCTCCCCGCAGCCCCCGAGCAACTCGTGGTGAGCTGATCTAGAGATGGCGCCCAAGAGATCAGAGAAGGATGGGAAGAAGAAGGAGGCGCAGCCGCCGTCTGGAGAGTGGACACACAGTAAGTGCTCCCTCAACGACCTTAATAAGCTTGTTTCTGAGGGATTGCTCCAAGACAAGAATCTTGTCAATTGGCGCCCCTCATTTCGTGAACCTTTCCTCATGGAAAATATGGATGAAATCGTCACATTTTACCATTTTGCTGAACGGGGTTTGGCCTTCCCCTCTTGCTCCTTTTTCCAGGGTCTTCTTTACTACTACGAGCTTGAGCTCCATCACCTCAACCCAAATTCTATTTGCCATATCGCAATCTTTATCCATTTCTGTGAAGCCTTCCTATGAATCGAACCCCATTGGGATCTTTCCGCTTCCTCTTCCGAGTGAAACCACAACCCACCTCAAAAAATCCATCTGTTGTAGGGGGCACCGGCAACCAACTTAGACAACAGGCCGGCGACAAGTACCTTGCATACAAATTCAACTCCAACATTCCCGGGTGGAAAAATCATTGGTTTTATATCGAAAATCATGCCCCCCAACTCCCAGAAAAATCAAATGGACCACCTGTTGTAAGGCCGGAGTGGAATATCGAACTTCCTAGGGGGGACATGGATCAAGTCGAAGAGTTGCTAGACACCATAGCAGCTCATAAGGAGATGGGAGTGACTGGCGCATATGTAATGTTCTCCTTCTTCAAGCGCCGAGTCCAGCCAATCCAGCAACGCCATATACTTGGATTCGAGTACAAGGGCGCTGAAGATCCATCTCGCATGTGTGCAGAGGAGCTGACGGACAAAGCTGCACTCACCCGGGTCAGGCGAGTGCTACTGGATGTGGATGCGGTTCCCTACGTCCCGCAGCTGTTTGTCACACAGAATCCTCCGAAGCCGGTAAGTGTTCGACTACTTTATGTTGAAAATCAATTCTGTTCTGCCACTGCTAACTGAAAACCTTCTGTAGGGGCACACAGAGTTGTACCGGAGCTACCCACCACAACCCGACATCCCTCGACTAGACCACCTCCTCCCCAGCGCCGCGGCCGAAGCGAAGAAGGCTCGAGTAGCCAAGGCTCTGCCCGGCAGCGAGTCAACTGAAGACGGAAGCCCTCTGGCGGAAAGGGAAGCCGAGAGGGAGGCTAGAAGAGGCAACTTAATGAGGACATGCCTACCATTCACTCATCTTCAAATGAAACTCCACTTGATATAGCTAGTCCAATTACAAGGAGTAGAGCTAAACAATTGCAGAAGGAAATTCATTCTCAGGTGAACGCTAACCTTATGTTTAATAATCAGTCTATGTTGAATGAGCCTATGCTTTTGAGTTCTTGTTTCAATGTCCTTAGGAATGATGGAGTGTATGAACCAGCATGGGATCAAGATGGATTCAAGCCTCTGGACATCTGAACCAAGAAGCCTATGGTGTGCATGAATAAAATGGAGGTTCGTCACCTTAGCATGGGAATGCAACCAGAAGCTAGATGACTGACACATGGTACGAATTCCAAGCATCACTGCAGACAGAATACAAGGAGTTAGACGGTGTTCAATAAGTGGATGGAAGTGTCTTCAAGTCTACTTTCCAGTCCATCAAACGGTTCATTATTTGGATATCCTAATAAGGAGTTATGCTCATTTTAGTAACTGCTGCCAGAAGCTGAAAAGACGCGCGAACCAGCCACGAAATCCACTAGAGCATGCGCATGCAGCCATTTACTCAAAACTGAACGCCCCTATCTCTATATATATCTTGTACTAGACAATGAAAAGTCAGATATTATTTTATTGAATTCAGAATACACAAACTCGTGGAGTTTTGTTTATGCGTGAGTCTTGAGAGGCTTGCAACATTTGTTCTTTCGATTCCTGAGGGAGTTGTAGAACGCCGAACTGCGGTTCACCCAGTTCGTGCCTTCACGTCTATAGGGCGTGATTGCGTGGGCTGTTACGTTGTTACGTGGAAGGGTGATTGTCTCGGTAGTTCGTCGCGTGGACAGCCTCGCGGTGCGCTGCCTCTTCACTAGGTCACGCAGCGACAATTTATCAAGTTCGCAGATCCTACGAGAAGATCGGGCCACAACAAATTGCTACACGTGCTGCCTAGACGTGAGCATATCATCTGGTATCACAGCCTCCGTTTTCTCAGTAGGATTGTTCTTGTTTCTGGTAGGATAGATTTTATATACCTACTGTCCACTAATAGCCAAAAAGAAAACCTACAGCCCAAATTCATACGTGCTACTGATTTTGTAGTTTGCTTTATCGAGTTTTAATCCTTTAAGATTTGTCTAGTTGCTGAATTTTTTCCCCTCATTGTTCTAGCTGTTATCTTTGTTCCATCCCATCCTTGATCTGATCGTCTTTGCTTGCTGCATATATATAACAAAAAAAAATACCCACCCGTCCCACCCTTGTTTTCTACCCGCCACATATTCCCCTTCCAAGTTTCTTGTTTTTGTGCTGCACCATCCATCTTGGTTGATCCTTGTGCGCCCCTCAGTTGAAAGTTTTGCTGTGTTGTCACAAATCTTAAAAGAAAAGATGTATATTGGTCAAAAGAAGGACTGAAAACAACGAGTTCTTGTTCAAAAAAAAAGGAAAGAAAAGAAATAAAAGAGAATTGTGTTCAGCACACCAAAAAGGGGTTTGGGCAGCAACAAGTTTCGTTTGGTGCAATTGGTGTTCATCTATCCACTTCCTACATCGTGTTCCTTTCTTTGTGCATCTTTTCCTTTATATTCAGCAACTTAGACTTGTGTTCTTGGATTATTATTCGGTTTTGCATAACTACATTTATCAGCGCATTCCACTTACATATTACCCCACCAAGCTCCACTTAAAACGCGCCGTGAGTTGTTGCACCATCGTTGCTGTTACAATCACTCTTCCACTACAAATTGCAGCCCCGGTTCTTGCTCTTTTCAGGGAGAGAAAGAACTTGTTTTGTAAGTGGTGAGAGAGTGATTCCACATATATTTTGTCCTATTACTCTCTCTCTTTGTTACTAACATGGCAGGAAATGAAGATTCCCCTTCTCACACTGTGTCTGCACAAGAAATTCAGGAAGTGCGTGCACAAATGCAACAATTGATGCAAGGGATGCAAGCGCTTCAACGATCACTACAGCAGCAACATGGGGAGCATCCACCTCATGATGATGAACACATTGAGGATGATGATCAACATGCCGGTGGCGGTGGTGGTGGTCGTGGCCGAGGATTCGCTGCTGGTTTTGATAACTTTGCAGGTGGCCGTGGCCGAGGATTTGCTGCTGGTTTTGGTCGTGCACGACGTGTTCCTGTTGGGCATCCTCCTGATCTTGATGCTGAAACATTTTCAAATTATAGTGCTGAACATGGAGGTGATCCTTATGGTCGCCGTGGTGCATATGATGATCATGGTGGTGATAACTTTGGCCGTTTTGGAGCCCGTGGTCGTTATGGTGATCACCGTCGACGTCATCATGAACGACGTCACAATGATGATGGTTTGGGCAAGGTTAAAGTGTCCATTCCTCCATTCAGCGGCAAGGAGAATACTGATGATTACTTTGAATGGGAAACCAAAGTGGAGCAACTATTTGATTTGTATGAATACCCTGCTGAAAAGAAGGCAAAGCTTGCAGCCATTGAGTTTAAAGGTTATGCCATAACTTGGTGGAATCAGGTCCGCACTGAATATCAAAGAGTTGGGCATGATCGTATAACTTGGGAAGACATGAAGAGGGAAATGAGACGTCGTTTTGTTCCTGCATATTATTCTCGTGATCTACATTTGAAACTGAAACGTCTTGTGCAAGGTACTCGCAGTGTTGATGAATATTTTCAGGAATTGGAAATGTGCTTACTTCGTACAGGGATAACTGAGGATGAGGAATCAACAATGGCTCGGTTTCTGGTTGGCCTCAATAAACCCATTGCTGATAAAGTGGATATGACAAATTACACTTGTCTCACTGAGTTGGTTCATTTTGCAAAGAGGGCTGAACGACAAGTTGCTACGTCTTACAAATACAATGCTTCATGGCGTCATTCCCAACAGCAAGGAGATGTCACTCCTCAATTCCAACAGCAAGGAGCTGCAACGCCCAAATCCTCATCTCGTGGAACAAACAGATCCATTCCACCTTCTTCCAAACAATTGGATACGAAAGGTAAAGCTGTGAGTTCAAATCAGCCCACTTCTTCTACTGCAGCCACCCAACGCAAGACAAGCAAGATTGAGTGTTTTAAGTGTGGTGGTCATGGGCATAAACAAGCTGAATGTCCCAATCGTTGTACTATTATTGCCCTTGCTGATGGTTCTTATGATTCACAAAGTGAAGAGGAGGATGAGCTTACCAATGTATTTTCAGATTTTAATATTGACACTTGTGAGTATTCAGCAGAGGATGGTACATTTGAGCTAGGTCTGAATTGTTTAGCAATTCAACCTATTCCAACTTTTGCTCACAATGACATGTTACAAGATGTTATTTCTCCATCTTCTGACGAGATTACTAGTGCTGATTTTGATGAGTTGCTTGCTGATTTTCCTGATTTCAAGCCTTCTACAATGAATACACCATCTCCTTCTTTGGTGGTTAGGAGAGTTCTTTCCACTCAGTTTGTTGCTGCTGAACAAGGACAACGCCATAATTTATTTCAGTCCCGATGCAAAGTACAAGGCCAAGTGTGCCGTTTCATCATAGATGGTGGGAGCTGCAATAATATTGTTAGTGCTTTGCTTGTTGAGAAGCTTGGTTTGCAGCCACGTCGCCATCCACATCCGTACCATATGCAATGGCTGAATAATTCCGGGACAGTTAAGGTTTCAGCCATGATTCGTTTGTCATTTTCCATTGGTGATTATCATGGAGAGGTGGATTGTGATATTGTCCCCATGCAAGCATGCCATTTGCTGCTTGGTCGGCCCTGGCAATTTGATGTGGACTCAGTGCATTTTGGACGGTCTAACAAATACACTTTCAGTCACAATGACAAGAAGGTGGTTCTTGTTCCATTATCTCCAGAGGAGATACATACTTCAGATATGGCTCGCAAGAAAAGAGAGGAATCAGACAAAAGAAAATTGAGTGAGACCCCCAACCCAAGTAAGGGAGAGAGTTCTAACCCATCCAGCCACATAAAGCCTCATGCCAATCCTAAACAGCCACGCCACACTGAGTGTCTCTTTGTGAGCAAGAGTGATTTGAGAGAAGTGAGAAACACCACAACCCCATTCTTTGTGCTCTTGCACAAGGAGGTCCTACTTTCAACTCACGATTTACCTTCATCGCTGCCTAGTGTTGTTCTTGATCTCTTACAGGACTTCGAAGATGTTTTTCCTGATGAGATACCAGCTGGACTTCCTCCACTCCGTGGAATTGAGCATCAAATTGATTTGGTACCAGGTGCTTCGCTTCCAAATCGTCCAGCCTACCGCACCAATCCTGAAGAAACAAAGGAAATTCAGCGACAGGTAAAAGAGCTTTTGGACAAAGGGTATGTTCATGAATCCTTATCACCATGTGCAGTTCCCGTTCTTTTAGTCCCAAAGAAAGATGGCTCTTGGCGTATGTGTGTTGATTGTCGTGCTATCAATGCTATAACTGTTCGATATCGCCATCCCATTCCACGACTTGATGACATGTTAGATGAATTGAGTGGTTCTATCATTTTCACCAAAATAGATTTGCGTAGTGGTTATCATCAAATCCGCATGAAACTTGGTGATGAATGGAAAACAGCGTTTAAAACTAAATTTGGTCTCTATGAATGGCTTGTGATGCCATTTGGCTTGACAAATGCTCCTTCAACTTTTATGCGCTTAATGAATCATGTTTTACGAGCTTTCATTGGCAAGTTTGTTGTTGTTTATTTTGATGATATTTTGATCTATAGCAAATCATTTGATGAACATCTTGATCATATCCATCAAGTACTTGCTGTTTTGAGGGAAGAGAAATTGTATGGCAACATTGCTAAGTGCACCTTTTGCACAGACCGTGTTGTTTTCCTTGGCTTTGTTGTTTCCGCAGATGGTATTCAGGTTGATGAAGAGAAGGTTAAAGCAATAAAGGATTGGCCTACACCGGTAAATGTGAGCCAAGTTCGAAGCTTTCATGGTCTTGCAGGTTTTTACAGGCGTTTTGTTAAAGATTTCAGCATGATCGCTGCACCCCTCAATAATTTGACAAAGAAGGATGTTCCATTCAAGTGGGGAGATGAACAAGACCAAGCCTTCAATGAGCTAAAAACAAAGCTTTGTGAAGCACCGCTGCTACAACTTCCTGATTTTGGTAAGACATTTGAGATCGAATGTGATGCAAGTGGTATTGGCATAGGAGGTGTACTGCTGCAAGTAGGCAACCTGAAAAGTTAAATGGTCCACATCTGAATTACTCGGTTTATGACAAAGAGCTTTATGCCTTAGTTCGTGTTTTGGAAGTTTGGCAACATTACTTGTTACCTAAAGAATTTGTAATCCATTCTGATCATGAAGCTTTGAAATATCTTAAAAGTCAAGGCAAGCTGAACCGTCGACATGCTAAATGGATTGAGTTCATTGAAACGTTTCCCTATGTTGTCAAACATAAGCGTGGTAAAGATAACATTGTTGCCGATGCCTTGTCTAGAAGATGTGCGTTGATTACACAACTAGATACAAAAGTGCTTGGTTTGGAATCCATTAAAACACTTTATGCTGCTGATGCTGAATTTAAAGAGCCTTTCTCTCGTTGCATTGATGGAAAAGGTTGGGATAAATATTATGTGCATGATGGCTTCTTGTTTCGGACTAACAAAATATGCATTCCAGCTTGTTCGATTCGTCAAGTTCTTTTGCAAGAAGCACATGCAGGTGGACTAGCTGGTCATTTTGGTGTCAAAAAGACATTGGACATGCTCTCTGATCATTTCTTTTGGCCACATATGCGACGTGATGTCCAGCGGCATGTTGGGTGCTGCATCGTTTGCTTGAAAGCTAAGTCCCGCCTCCATCCCCATGGCTTATATACTCCATTACCTATTCCACATGTACCTTGGGAAGATATATCTATGGACTTTGTTCTGGGGTTACCTCGGTCTCAGAGGGGGAGGGATTCTATTTTTGTTGTTGTAGATCGCTTTTCTAAAATGGCACATTTTATCCCATGTCATAAGAGCGATGATGCTTCACACGTTGCTGATTTGTTTTTCAGGGAGATCGTTCGTTTACATGGAGTTCCAAAGACTATTGTTTCAGACCGGGATACAAAATTTCTCAGCTACTTTTGGAAGACATTGTGGGCTAAGCTTGGCACCAAGTTGTTATTTTCAACCACTTGTCATCCACAAACGGATGGGCAAACTGAAGTTGTCAACCGTACCTTGTCAACCATGTTGCGTGCTGTGTTGAAAAAGAATTTGAAGCTCTGGGAAGACTGCCTTCCACATGTCGAATTTGCTTATAACAGGGCAGTCCATTCTACAACAAACTCTTGTCCATTTGAAATTGTTTATGGGTTTAAACCGCATACTCCCATGGATCTTTTGCCTTTACCATTACAGGAACAAGTTAACTTGGATGCCACAAAAAGATCAGACTTTATCAAGCGGTTACATGCGGAGACAAGAAAGAATATTGAGAAGAAATCAGCACAATATGCAAAGCAAGCAAACAAAGGTAAGAAGAAGGTTACATTTCAGCCAGGAGATCTTGTATGGTTGCATCTACGAAAGGATCGCTTTCCCCAACAGCGTAAGAGTAAGTTATCTCCTCGGGGTGATGGTCCGTTCAAGGTTCTCCAAAAGATAAATGATAATGCTTACAAAATTGAGCTGCCACTTGAATATTCCAATGTGAGTACAACATTCAATGTCAAAGACTTGCTTCCATTTGTTGGTGAGCCTGAGTCGAGGACGACTCCTTCTCAAGAGGGGGAGGCTAATGAGGACATGCCTACCATTCACTCATCTTCAAATGAAACTCCACTTGATATAGCTAGTCCAATTACAAGGAGTAGAGCTAAACAATTGCAGAAGGAATTTCATTCTCAGGTGAACGCTAACCTTATGTTTAATAATCAGTCTATGTTGAATGAGCCTATGCTTTTGAGTTCTTGTTTCAATGTCCTTAGGAATGATGGAGTGTATGAACCAGCATGGGATCAAGATGGATTCAAGCCTCTGGACATCTGAACCAAGAAGCCTATGGTGTGCATGAATAAAATGGAGGTTCGTCACCTTAGCATGGGAATGCAACCAGAAGCTAGATGACTGACACATGGTACGAATTCCAAGCATCACTGCGGACAGAATACAAGGAGTTAGACAGTGTTGAATAAGTGGATGGAAGCGTCTTCAAGTCTACTTTCCAGTCCATCAAACGGTTCATTATTTGGATATCCTAATAAGGAGTTATGCTCATTTTAGTAACTGCTGCCAGAAGCTGAAAAGACGCGCGAACCAGCCACGAAATCCACTAGAGCATGCGCATGCAGCCATTTACTCAAAACTGAACGCCCCTATCTCTATATATATCTTGTACTAGACAATGAAAAGTCAGATATTATTTTATTGAATTCAGAATACACAAACTCGTGGAGTTTTGTTTATGCGTGAGTCTTGAGAGGCTTGCAACATTTGTTCTTTCGATTCCTGAGGGAGTTGTAGAACGCCGAACTGCGGTTCACCCAGTTCATGCCTTCACGTCTATAGGGCGTGATTGCGTGGGCTGTTACGTTGTTACGTGGAAGGGTGATTGTCTCGGTAGTTCGTCGCGTGGACAGCCTTGCGGTGCGCTGCCTCTTCACCAGGTCACGCAGCGACAATTTATCAAGTTCGCAGATCCTACGAGAAGATCGGGCCACAACAAATTGCTACACGTGCTGCCTAGACGTGAGCATATCACAACTCCCCCGGACCATCCATGGAGTTGACCGATACTCTATCTTCGGTTCCGCAGGGTTGCCGGGTTGTGCGCAAATGAAAAGCGCAAGAAGTCGAGTCCTCCAGGTATGAATAGGCTACCTTGTTGTCAGACATCAATATTGTTGCATGCTGACACTTGCCGTTCGCAATCCACCCGCCTCTCCACCCGAGCCTGGGCGCCAAGAGATGGGAACGGATCCAGCAGCTTCGGCGACAGGATCGGTTACCATTGCCGTGGCGGGCACCACGCCACCGGCTGGTGTCCCCCCGCCGCCAGCAACAAGTACCATGGTTGGGACACCACGGGCCATGAGGGTGAAGAAGGCTGTCATGAAGAGGTCTTCGCTGTAAGTGTACATCCTGTTGCACAATAAACATTCTATCCTTTTTTACTTGTAATAAGATAACTAACTCTGCTTAATTAGGTCTGCAAGTGCCGTGAGGCACAAACCGAAACCGGCCGCAGCAACCCCAGCCCCCGAGCCATCAGCCCTAGACGAGCCCACGCCCAAGGAGCCAGCCCTCGAGGCAGACGCGACGCTGACCGACCTGCCACCCCCCGAGCCCCAATAAGCCGAAGCCAGGGCTGGTGGTGAAGAACAAGTCGAGGCCCCTGATGCCGCTCTTGCAGATGGCTTAGGTAAGTGTCTGATCGCCCACGACTAGCTGCTTAGACCCCGAGCATTATGTACTGAATGCATCTTGACTTGCAGGTGCCCAACAACCACCTTCTGAAGACGCCGTAGGAACCTCAAGGAGTCCTGGTGATCTGCTGATGGCCGGGCTTAGGTACCAGAATATCATCACCACCGATCTGGTGGATGATCCAATGCTGACGGACAGCAACATAAAGACCTTCAAGAAGGCCTACAAAGAGTTGTACGATTTTGCCATGGTAAGACATGATTGCTCTTCTGCTTGTATACGTTGTCAAGTTGCTTGTCTTAATCTCTTCCTTTATGCAGAACGTAATCACGCACTCTCAGAAGAAGTCCAAGAAGTTGAAAGCAGTCGTGAGTGGCCACCAGGAGCTTGCTGCCAAGGAAAAGCGCATATCCGAAGAGGTGATGAAGAACATCTATCTTCGGAGAGAGCTCGACAAGCTGAAACAAGAGCGGACGCGATAGACGTGGCTGCTCAAGAACAACCTCCGTAACCTCGAGAAGGCCCACTTCGAGCTCCAGGAGCAGCTCAAAGAGCAGAAGAATGCGCACCAAGGTAGGCCCCTTTCTTCTCTCGAGTACTTTTCCCTTAACAATTTATCTTGTATTCTGAAAATACCTTCACCGCAGAGCTTAGGAAAATCTTAACATACAAAGAAGAGCTACTTACTGACATGAAGAATATGCTGTATTGCCGTATAGATGATGTCGAGAGGCTGCAGAAGGTAGACGCCGACACTGAAGAACAGTTCGCCGACTACCTTCGGCAGATCAAGACGCTGGGCGAGGAGAAGGAGCGGCGACAAAAGGAGTTGGAGGACCTTAGGAGAGCCGCCAAGAAGCTTGTGGATATGGTGGATCCACCAGAAGAAGGCGAAGCAGGCGAGCAGCATTTGCTGGAATGACTTCTCGGAGCGCCGCAAAAGGTCGTCAAATTGCACACAGAGGCCCCGGTCGCGTGTGTCAACCACGCGCTCGCTTTTGTAAAATCCTTTTGGCCAGAAGCACAACTAGAGATGTTCACGCATGGAGTGGCTGCGGAGTGCACTGAGGATCAATTCAACGAGTACCTCCAAGAAGCCCAACCTGCAGCGGAACATATAGTAAAAAATGTATTGCAGGATTAGAGTGTAAAAAATAAGTACTCATTTTCCTTGTATATATTTTGATTTGATGTCTCTACTTGTATATGCCTTAGCTGAATTGTCATCTAGATTTGAAGGCGAAGTAGTAGACACTACCCCGGGTGCAACGACCCTGGAAGTAGTCGTAGTGGCTCCGAGTAGGAACCCATCCAACAAGTTAGACATATCCCGATCGAGCGGGTCTAACTAGTTAGGAAAGAACGCGAGCATCGTCGCGAAACTGCCGTGCTTATGGCAAGGAGAGCGAAACTACCCCGAGTGCAATGACTCTGGGCGTAGTTGAAATTGCTCCTCATATGAGCGTGCCCAACAACTTAGGTATGAACCAATCGAACGGATCAAACTTGTTGGGAATGAACGCGAGCACCGCCGCGAGACTGCCATGTTTATGGCAGAAAATGAAACTACCCCGAGTGCAACGACTCTGGATGTAGTCGAAATAGCTCCTCATGCGAGCCCATCCAACAAGTTAGGTATAAACCTAATCGAACGATCGAATTTGTTGGGAAAAATACGATCATCGTTGCAAGCGACCAACAAAGGTCACGGTGGAAGTCGATTCATATAAAGCATGAACGTAGCCGAAGCCTCTGTCAAAACTTATAACATGAAGTCGACAAAATAAGGATGTGGCCGTAGCCTCCATCACAACTTATGGCAAGAAGTCGATTTATAAAACATGAACATGGCCGGAGCCTCCGTCTGTTGACAAAAAAATTTACATTCGGAATTTTGTGGCACGCAGCCTCCAAATTAATTCGTAAGAAAAAAGGGTGCCTAGGCGTCCGGAGAACAGCTATCCAAGCGTGCTTCTTCATGGGTAGAACTTGCGCAGGTTCTGAATGTTCCAGGAATTCAGGACATCTTGACCCTCGGGGTATTGTAGTCGATACGACCCCGATCTTGTAACCTGCTTGACGATGAACGGACCTTCCCACCTTGAGTTGAGCTTGTGTAAGCCGGACTCATCTTGGATGCAGCGTAGAACCAGATCGCCTATATTGAATGAACGTTCCTTCATGTTCCGATCGTGATATCGCCAGATCCCCTGCAGGTATCGAGCTGACTGAACAAGAGCGGTGCAGCGAGCCTCTTCGACAGAATCGAGCTCTAACTGCCTCGCTTCGTCCGTCTTGCCTTCATTGTATATTTCAACCCTTGGGGATTTCCACATGATATCGGCCGGCAAGATAGCTTCAGAGCCGTAGACGAGGAAGAATGGTGTTTGTCCTGTGGATTTGGACGGTTGAGTCCGGAGCCCCCAGATGACATGTGGCAATTCGTGTATCCACTTTCCTCCTTTCTTGCTGTTTTCGTCATAGAGTCGTTTCTTGAGGCCATCGATTATTATGCCGTTCGCCATTTCAACTTGACCATTGGCCCTTGGGTGTGCAACAGAGACATACTTGATCTCGATGCACGCATTTTCACAGAACTCCCAGAACTGGTTGACCGTGAAGTTTGATCCCAAGTCCGTGATGATGGTATTCGGGAAGCCAAAGCGATGCAAGATATCGGAGATAAAATCAACAACTTGATCTGGTGTGAGCTTGGCTATCGGCTTGTACTCGATCCACTTGGTAAACTTGTCGATAGCCACCAATACATAGGTGAAACCGCCTGGCGCCATTGTGAAGGGCCCAATTATATCAAGGCTCCAGCAAGTGAACGGCCAGGATGGCGGTATGGTGATGAGACTGTGAGCTGGGATGTGAGATTGCTTGCCAAAGAATTAGCAGTTTTGACACCTCCGCACAAGATCCTTAGCATCGGACACTGCGGTGGGCCACCAGAAACCAGCTCTGTATGCTTTCCCCACCAGCGTTCTTGAAGCTGCGTGGTTGCCGCAAACACCCTCATGTATCTCCCGCGGTATGTCGTAGCCGTCTTCTTTCGTGACGCACTTCATGAGAACACCTGAACGTGCACCACGCTGGTAAAGCTTGTTGTCGACTAGGACGAACCCCTTACTTCTGCAAATGACACGAGCTGCCTCTGCGCTTCTTGCGTCCATCTCTGCCGGTAACCTTTGATCCCGGATGAAATTGATATAAGCCTCTCTCCAGTCCTCACCAAGCATCATAACCTCCCGATCAGATTGTTGAGGGCCCGCATCGGTGGTTACCTGAGGTGAAGACTTGATTGATGGCTGCTTTAACTCCTGGACAAAGACTCCCGCTGGAACCTGTGCACGAGTAGACCCCAGCTTGGATAGTATATCTACGCCAACATTATGCTCCCGTAACACATGATGAACCTCCAGACCGGAAAACTTGTTTTCCAGCTTGCGCACTTCTTGTACATAAGCGTCCATCGTCTCCTTGTTGCAGTCCCACTCTTTGTTGACTTGTTGAACCACAAGAAGTGAATCGCCATATACGAGTAGTCGCTTGATGCCTAGTGATATCGCCAAACATAGCCCGTGAAGCAAAGCTTCATACTCGGCTTCATTATTTGATACCTCCCAAAGGATCTGGAGAACGTACTTCAGTTGTTCATCCCGTGGGAAAATAAATAGGACTCTAGCGCCGCCGCCGTTGAGCTTAAGAGACCCATCGAAGTACATGGTCCAATGCTCTGGCTTGTCAACTGGAGTTGGGATTTGATTCTCTCTCCACTCAGCCATAAAATCGACTAGAGCTTGAGACTTGATTGCAGTGCGTGGCTTGAAGTCAATAGACAACGCCCCTAGTTCCACTGCCCACTTCGATATACGCCCCGTAGCATCTTGATTATGGAGAATATCCACCAACGGGAAATTTGTAATCACAGTGATCTTGTACTCGCCGAAGTAGTGGTGCAATTTTCTTGATGAAATCAAAATTGCATATAAAAGTTTCTGGACTGCCGGGTATCATACCTTGGATTCGGAGAGTACCTCGCTGACGAAATATACAGGCCTCTGCACTCCAAATGCATGGCCTTCTTCACCTCGCTCGACTACAATAGCACTACTGACAACATGAGTTGTTGCCGCAATGTAGAGTAGTAAATCTTCTCTCGGCAATTGTGCTGTAAGGACCGGAGGGGACTGAAGGTGATGCTTCAAGCCTTGTAAAGCTCGCTCAGCCTCCTCCATCCATTGGAACTTGTCTTGGCGCTTCAGGAGCTTCAAGAAGGGTAGTCCTCTCTCCCCGAGCCGGGAGATGAACCTGTTCAAGGCTTCCATACAGTTTGTTCGCTTCTACACATCTTTGATTGTGGCCGGAGTGTCCATATCAGTGATGGCCGAAATCTTCACTGGGTTGGCTTCAATTCCCCGGTTGCTGACAATGAACCCAAGCAATTTCCCTGATGGTACTCCGAAAATGCATTTAGTTGGGTTGAGCTTCCACCGAAACCTGCGTAGGCTGCTGAACGTCTCTTCCAAGTCTGCAATCAGGCCATCGGGATTTCTGGTCTTGATGACCACGTCATCCACGTAGGCTTCAACGTTTCGATGCAGCTGATCGGCAAAGCACATCTGAATAGCTCACTGATAGGTTGCTCCTGCATTTTTCAAACCAAAAGACATAGTTTTGTAGGCGTAAGTCCCGAACGGGGTGATGAACGCAGTCTTGATTTGATCCTCTTCCTTGAGCGCAATCTGATGATATCCTGAATAACAATCAAGGAAACAAAGGAGCACACAACCCGCCGTCGAGTCGACGACTTGATCAATGCGCGGTAGCCCAAAGTGGTCCTTTGGGCAATGCTTGTTGAGATCGGTGTAGTCAACACACATTCTCCATTCATTATTCTTTTTCCTTACAAGGACGGGATTAGCTACCCACTCTGGATGAATCACTTCTTTAATGAAGCCAGCCGCGAGGAGTTTAGCTATTTCTCGTTTAATGGCCTCACGCTTGTCGTGAGCAAATCTTCGAAGGTGTTGCTTTTTGGGCACAGCCTTTGTGTGTACATTCAGACTATGCTCGATCAGCTCCCTGGGCACCCCTGGCATATCTACTGGTTTCCACACGAATATGTCTCAATTAGCCCGAAGGAAACTGGCGAGCGCGAGTTCCTATTTTTCATCTAAGCCCGCACCGATGACGGCAGTCCTAGATGAGTCACCCTCCTGGAGCTGGATCGTCTTGAGGGCCACGTCACCAGTCGACTGGATGCTTGACTTGCTGGCCTTTCTTGAAAGGATCTCCAGCCCAGCTTGGGAAAGCTGCTGCGCGGCCGCGAGTACTTCTCTTAAAACATCTGGCACACGCGTAGTTGAAGCATATTGGATTGCCTCCTGGTTGCAATCATATGACTTCTTCAAGTCGCCTCGAAGAGTGAGTACCCCACTTTGTCCTGGCATCTTAAGAAGCAAATAAACATAATGCGGCACTGCCATAAATTTGGCAAGTGCCGAACGACCCAGTATAGCATGATAAGAAGATTCGAAGTTAGCAACTTCGAATTTAATAAACTCGGTGCGGTAATTCTCCCTCGTGCCGAAAGTGACTGGAAGAACCACCGTGCCAAGTGGGTGCGCCGCAGTACTAGGGACAATGTTGTAAAATGGAGACTTGCTTGGAACCAACATGTTCATGAAGTCCAGACCCATCTCTCTCAAAATGCTGGCGAAGATGAGGTTGAGACCACTCCCACCGTCGATGAGCACCTTGGTGAGCCTGACTTCTGCCACCACCAGGTCCAGAACCAAGGGGAACTTACTGGGCACCTCCGCTGGTCGGAGGTGCCACCGGTTCAATGGACATGATCTCTCGAAGAAGCAGTTTTTGTTCCCGCCTGGAACTGAAGTCTCCATCCCCCCCCCCGAAGATGACGTTGACGGTCTTCGAAGCATCTTGGAACTTCGGGTTGCGCCCTTGGTCCCCTTGGTCGTCATCTTCGGGTTCCTTGTCCATGGGCTTCATGTCCTTCTTGCCACCGCCGAAATTGCTGAAAGTCCTCCGGAGGTGATAACAATCAAGTGCCGCATGATTGGCACCTGGATGCCATGGGCATTTCTTCTGCAGGAGCTTCTCGAACTCCTCCTGCGTCGTTGACTTCTTGCCTCGTGAGGGATGAACCACAGCCGCGATGAGATCATCTGGCTTGCGCTTTCAGGGTGGACCCAGATAGTCCCGCTGGCTCTTGTTGTTGCGGTTGTCATGAGGATGCCTCAAATTGCCATCTTGGCGCCTCGGGAACTGCTCCCGCATCTTCTCCTCCTGCTCGGACCAATCGTGCATCATGTCATGCAACCCCGCAACAGTCTTCGGCTTGTTCCGCCCGAAGTCTCTGTAGATGCCTGGATCGGTGATGCTGTTGTAGAACCAGTCGATGATGTCCTCCTCCAAGATATTCTCGATGGTGGCGTGGACATCGAAGAAACAGCGTGTGTAGGATCGTAGGAGCTCGTTACGTTCCTATTTACACTGAGCAAGATCGTGACTAGTACCTGCACGAGCGATCGCCCCCTGGAAGTTGTCGATGAAGACCTTCTTGAGCCGCTCCCAGGAGTCGATCGAGTTGTTGCTGAGGCTCTCCAACCACGTGAGCGGCGCGGGGTCCAAAGCCATCGGGAAGTAGACAACCTTGGTGATGTTGGAGCCCCCTGCTACTTCAATGGTGGTGGAGTAGCAACGTAACCATTGCTGAGGAGCTTGCTTACCATCATACTTGGTGATGCCGATCGGCTTAAAGCCCTTAGGGTACTTGTAGCTGCTGAATCGTACGGAGAAAGCTGGGAAACGATCGCTGCAATCAGTACCTTCCGTCTCGACTTCTTCATGCACTTTGCGCCTGGAATCGATCATGGACCGCGCATTGCGGCCTTCATTGATATGCTGGCGCAGGTCTTCTGGAGGAGGCCGATGATTGGCCTGTTGCGGGTTACCTCCTGGATGTAGCTACTGCCTCCCGCCAGGAGCCTGACTCCCACGAGCGTTGTTGTTGTTGCTACGCTGAGGTCGAGGACGGCCACCTGCCGTTCGGCTGTGAACCTGGCTTCGGCTCTCGCCACGCGCTCCTCCCTGAGGGTAGATGCCGGGTTTTGCTGATCAAGCTGAATCTAGGCCCTCTGCGCGTAACGAAGTGCTTGACGCACGTTCGGATCATTGCTGCGCTTGAGTATGGCCGTAACCCTGGCGATGTTGGCCACCGGAGTCCTGAAACCCTGCTCACTTACGGCAGCGAATTCGGCGTCAAGCTCGCAATGCATGGATCGCATGCACTCATTGACTCTCCTTCGGCGAGCTGCGCGAGCCCTGTTCCGGGTCCTTCGTGCCTCACGATCGGCGTTATTTTCATCGCCGGCGTTAGCTGTGGCTTCATCTTCGGAGACCGCAACAAATTCGTCGATGGGCAAGTCACCATCATCCTCGCCTTCTTCCACCATCAGCACCTGGCGTGAGATAAGCTCCTCAGAGCTCACGTCGACTAGTTCAGTCGACTCCTCCACCATAGTGGCTAACGGCCTGCCCTCCTGAAAAGGCAAAGGCTCGAGGTGGGCCACAAGTCGGTCCTCAGCCTGGAGTAGATCAGAAGGTTTCATGCCCTTCCAATGCACGAAACGCCCCTCCGGGGTAGAGGAGATCATTGGATCACTGGCATCAAAACAACCCGAAGCCCCCCGACGTGCGGTGGCTTCGGACCCATCAAGTTGGAGCAGAGAGTCCAAGTCCTTCTCTAATGCAGAGAGGGACTCGGAGATGTTGGCCTCCTGGAGTTCAGTGGCCAAATTGCGTACACCGAGTCATGATCGGCTACGCGAATCCTAAGATTGGAACGAGTCCAACCCAAGGAAAGTTGATGCAGCACCAGATGAAGTCACGCCGGAAGCAAACTCCACCTCAATCCTTACAGCGGATGCATGGTGTGACGCCCTGAAAATTCACCAAAATAAATCACGCGCTAGAGTGCTTCGTCATTCGTCGTCAAAACCCTAACCCTAACCCTTTCTGACCGACAGCGGAGTTGACCGACGTCCCATCCCGCACCGCTCACGCGCGACCGCTCTCCGCGATTAGCGCCGGCACGATCCTCTTTCCCCGCGCAGCGCGCGAATGCCGCGCGCGTGGCCGACCGGCCGCGGTCACCGCCGCGACCGGCGCCGACGCCCCCCCCCCCTCCTCACCCTCCTTCTCCTTTTTCTCTCTCTCATTTCCTCTCTTTTCTTTTCTTTTCTTTTCCCCAATCTCTCCTCCTTTTCTTTCCTTCTTTCTCTTCTTTTCTTCCCTTTTCCTGTTTCTTTCTTTTCCTTTCCCATTTCTCTTTTCCTTTTCCTTTCCCCCCTTCTCCTCTCCCCTGCTCCCGAACGCCGCCCCCTCCTGCTTGGCCCCGAGCCACGGCCCCTCTTTCCCTCACGCGCGAGCGCGCGCCCGAGCACCCCGCGCGCTCACCCCGGCTGCGCGCGAGCTCTTGCCCGGCCGCGCCGCGACGCACGCACGCGCAACGCGTGGCCGTGCGCCGCGCCGCCCGCACCACGCCCTGGCCCGCGCCACGCCGCGCCACCAGCCGCGCTCCGCCCGAGCCGCCGCGCCACCCGCCGCCAACGCGTCCCTGCTCCCCGCCTTCCCCGCGCACGCGTGCTCTGGCTCGCGTACGCCCGCGCCCACGCGCTCGCACACAGGCCTCCGAGGCTGCACGGCACGCCGCGCCGCCCGCCGCTGACGCCCTGTCCCGCCGCGCGCCGTCACCTCCCGGCCACTGTGGCCGCACAGCCCTCCCCCCACGTGCGGTGCCCGGCACCCTCGCCGCCACGCCACGTCCCGACGACCGCGAGCGACCAAAACGCCATTAATGGCCGCCCGCGATCGCCGTCGGTCGAGCTCACCGCCCCACCGCCTCGGCCATCTATAAAACGGGCCGAGGGGTACCCCGGCACCCCCACGACCGCCACCACACGCCCAGCTCCTCGCCTCCGTTGCCCTAGCGCCGCCCCACCGAGCTTCCCCGACTGCCGCCGCCGGTCCCCGTCGCCCCGCTCCCACGCGCCACCCCAGCCCGAGGTGAGGCCGGGGATGGGATCCCCATGCTCCCCTCTCTCTTTTCCCCCACCCCCGAGCCGCCGCCGGGCCCTAGGCCGGCCGGACTTGGCCGCCCCGGCGCTCCCTTTCCCCTCCCCTGTTCTGTGCGGGGGAGAGGAGGAAGAAGGTGGCAAAATTGCCACAAGGCCCCTGGCCTTTTTCCTTTTCCCCTAAAACGAGGACCCCCCCTATTGACTATCTTTTTGCAAAAGGAACCCTATCCTTTCCAGCATTTCAAACCAAACCCCTCCATTACATAAACCTCAATGTACCCGACACCTTTAGCAGGTCCTGAGTATTTCTAGAATTCGCAAATAGGCCCTTACTTCCTCCAGATAATTACGAATAAGCCCTGGAACCCTGTTTAACCACTCGAACCCTCTTTAACTCGTCATTTTATGTGCGAAACGACCTCCGATCGACCCGAAACTTTACCACGCCCTTTCTAGTATAGTTTTAGCCATGCCATTAAGAAACCACCCAAAGATATCACCCCTAACTCCGTAACTAAATTATTTCCGATTCAAGCCCAACGATAAAAGCTTTTAGTTCTTTCGCTTGATTGTATGTCTGTTTGTTTGCGTCGTAGGACACGGAGTGAACGAAGAAGTTCCCGACTGCGACCAAGCAAACGAGGACCAGTTCTACGACCCTGAACCCGAGGGACAGTGCTTCGATCAGGACCTTCCGCAAGGATTTGATGATGGCAAGTTCAATTCCGCCCTTTGATGCATGTTTTGTCCTAGTTTTTATAAACACAACCCGATGGCCTGTTTTATAAAATTGCATGGTTTTGCGCGCTGTAACCATGGTAGGATAGCCACCCTTGTTGTGACAACCATACCTTGACCACCTGGTTTTGCAAAGAAAGTGTGTGTGCGTGTGGGAAGGGATAAAATGTGGTTTTGAAAAGTGAGTTAGACGGGATGGATGGCATTTCTGTGTGAATTGCCGTTGGTGTGCTCGTACCTGTGTGGTTGAGCGTGGAGGGGAGATATCCATCTTGTCACCCCTAAGGACCGAGTTGATGTGTCGTCTCACCTAGCTTCCTGTCGTGCAAACAACTTGACCGTTGTATGGGCAACGGCTTGGCCTAACCCCACTAGTTAGTCTGATAGCCATCAGGAGAGCTGGGAGCAACGGGTGATCAAGGAGACGGGATAAGCTCTGTGTGACTTATGCCCCGGTTAAACCTCGGTGATAGGTCGAATGACCCCTTGATAGATCCCGTGGTGGCTAGTCAGGTCCAGCTAAGGTGGGTATGGGTTTTGATGGGATCTGCACCGGCACTAAGGTGTTCGTGCTGTGGTACCCCACCTGTGGGTAAAGTTGCACACCTCTGCAGAGTTGAAAATCTATTCGAATAGCCGTGCCCACGGTATTGGGCAAGTTATGGTGTGGTCACATAACTAGTGTTTCTCTTTGGGAATGAATGGGCTGGTGTGAGTGGTTTGGAAAGTGTCCGGCAGTTGTGCCGTTTGCTACGGCGGACGGGGAGTCCGGTAGCAGTTTAAAACTTGGATCCATGTGGAACAACACTGTGTGCTCCTTGGTACTGGAAAACTCGTTTTGAAAATGCTTTTAACACAAACCCCTGCATATAACTGAGATTTTCCGTAAACGAATCATAACCTTATCCTTGGATTATCCTATGCATTAAGTTCTGTTACAACCCCTCCGTGGGTGTGATTGGACTTGCGGAGTACGTTTGTACTCACCCCATTCTTACTTTTACAGTGGAAGACCCAGACTACGTCCCCGAAGACAACGAGTAGGGTTTCGTCCTGCACCCAGTCTTGCCTGTGGTTGAGGCCACCGTTGGATTCCGCATGGCGCAAGACTCTGATGATTCTCTTTTCGTAACTCGTGTAGTAGTGTGGGTTTTAGTTGTAATCCTCGCGATAGTGGCGCTTCACTGCCCATTACCGCGAAGAGTTGTACGGTGATGTACCATCTGATGTAATAAAAGTGTTATCAGCCTCCTGGGACTGATAAAGTAACACTTTTAAGTCTTCCCTGATGGGGGGGACGCTTCACATGGATTGACAAGTCATCGAGATCATCAACGAACTTGTCAAGGTCGCTGCAAGGATCCACCGCGGGAGTTTTTGGCTTAATGTCGACGAGGAATCAACGAAAACTGCCCGCACCATCTGCGATACAGACCCACGAGCCAAAAACAAACGTTGTACCCTGAGAAGGTACTGACCTGGTGAACTAGAAAGATGCCATCGAGTTCACCGATGGATCTTTGATGCACTCCCCTACCTGGCGCGCCAGCTGTCGGTGTTTTACCAGCTGCCCACCGAAGGGAATACCCAAGGTGGTAAGTTTTAGGTGAGGAGACACCGAGATCAGGAACTCGAAGGTGCAAGGAACACAAAACTTAGAAAGGTTTGGACCGCGAGGTGCGTAATACCCTACGTCCGTGTGGTGGTTTGTATTGCCTTGGGTGTAGAATGATCTTGATGATCTGCCTTGAATGGGTCCCTACCCCCACTTATATATCCGGGAGGTCAGGGTTACAAGAATCCTAGTCCAATACTAGATAAGGAATCGTAACCGAATACAACTCGAGTAGATTCCTTCTACACTGACTAGCTTTATCTCCTATTCATACGAGATAAATAAGAGATAAATGAGACAAATAAGAGATAAGACAGGCTTTATCTTAAGACAGGCTTTATCTCCTAAGCCTATTTAAACAACATTATGTACATAGCCCCGTGGCCCCGGGTCTAACACCCAGGGCTACGGCACTATGTACATAACATAGTTTAAACAGGATTAGGAGATAAGGCTTGCTTTATCTCTTATTTATGTTGTTTTCTACTCGTATAAGAGTAGGACTAGTCGGTACAGAAGGAAACTACTCGAGTTGTATTCGGGTACGATTGCTTGGCTAGTATTGGACTAGGATTTATGTAACCCTATTGTCCCGGATATATAAGGGGGGGGCAGGGACCCCCTCAAAACACAACATCAACACCCAAGGCAATACAAACCACCATACAAGACGTAGGGTATTACGCACCTCACGGCCCGAACCTATCTAAATCTTGTGTTCCTTGCACCTTCGAGTTCCTGATCTCGACGTCTCCTCACCTAAACTTACCACCTTGGGTATACCCCTTGGTGGGCAGCCGGTAAAACACCGACAGGGAAGGCTTTCAGATCCGAGTTCTATTGGCCGACGGCTTTGGCCGACACCGAAGAACTCGTCTGCTGGTGTTCAAACTGCCAGTTCTTCAGTAGGCTGCCCCACGTTTCAGCTCACAATCTAATTACCATACCACCTTCATGGTCGTTCACATGCCGGGGTCTGGACATGATAGGGCCTTTGACAACTGTGCCAGGATGTTTTATCCACGTGTTGATGGCCATTGACAAGTTTACGAAATGGATCGAGTAGAAGCCAATTACAAAGCTCTCCGCAGATCGAGTGGTCAGCTTCATCTGCGACATTTTGCACCGATTCAGCTTCCCCAACACTGTCATCACGGATTTGGGATCCACTTTCCACTCGCATCAGTTTTGGGATTTCTCGAGCATAGCACCATTAAGGTCAAATATGTTTCAGTGGCTCACCCGCGGGCCAATAGCCAGGTTGAGAATGCCAACGGCATGATCCTTGATGGCCTGAAGAAAACACTCTATGACGAGAACAGTAGTCTGGGGGCTTCGCACACAACCAAGCAAAGCCACAGGACAGTCACCTTTCTTCCTCATTTATGGGTCCGAAGCCATACTACCAGCTGATGTCATGTGGCAATCTCCACGACTGGAGATGTACGACGAAGGTGAGGCTGATGATGCAAAACATCTCGAACTTGACTCAGCAGAAGAAGTCAGATGCAATGTCCTGCTCCAGTTAGCCCGCTACCTACAAGGTGTTCGTCGTTACCATGACCGGAACGTTCAAGAAAGATCTTTCAGCATTGGACATTTGGTCCTTCGCCGCATCCAAGATGAAACCGGGCTGCACAAGCTTAATTCACGATGGGAGGGACCCTTCATCGTACTCAAGGTTACAAGACCAAGGTCGTATTGCTTATAGTACCCTAAAGGCTAGGAGGTTCCAAACTCCTGGAATATCGAGCACCTACGCCGTTTCCACCCTTAGCTAACTTATATCACAAGTTGTCATCTACAGCGCAGCATCTTGTCATCAATAAATGATTGATTCAGTATCAACATGACTACTTCCCTTTAGCTACATTGTAACAATTCGGGGGCTGCAGTCACGAGTACTAACAATATGCTAACTATGATAAGTCTTCAATCCTACTCGGGGGGTACGCCACGAGTACTTTTTGACACGATTACTTCTTAATGGCCTTACGGGTCACAGCGCAACAAGTAATTGCCAACATTCCGACTACTTCGAGTACTAGCCTACACGATTCATTAGAACTAACGACCTTAGGCATTCTGATATAGTCGAAGAGGCTTTTACACCTACAAACAATCTAGGATATCGCTCGACACGATTCCACCCAAGTTTGTTTCCATCCCTGATCGGGTCTAACTATTGAACGCACAACCATCAACTACCCCAGAAGTGTTGCCTTCTGGGTAGTTTCTATGGGCGTCTCTACTATTGCTAAGTCCTACGATTTTCGGTCCTACTCTACGAGTCAGCACACCGAACACATCAATAGGCAAATAGCTATTGACATGTTTACAATCATAAATAATCATGACAGAGTATTCAATGTCTCTACATCTAAATCTACTCCTATTCTAAGCTATCGGCTAACTTCTGGACCACTGGCTTCACTTCCTCTACAACTTCCTTGAACTTATCTTCGGTGCAGTCGGCTGACATCCCAGTCGCTAATGGTTCCAGATTGGCCTTGGGCCAGTAGGACTTTACGAGTCCAAGGACGTGCTCCACGTAGGTCCTGGTGGTTTTCGATATATAACTGGTAACCTACTGGGGGTTTTCGCGAAGTCGCTCCAACAGCGTCTTGTCATTCACGACCCCTTCTTCTGGCGGATCTACCATGTCGACCACCACGTGGGCAGCATACTTGATCTCTTCAAGTTCCTTCTTGTTTAGTTCCTTTTTAGTGGCCATATCCTTGATCTGCACCATACAATCCACGAGTTGTACATCCGCATCCTGGTGGGCCTTAATCAACTTTTCGGCGTCATCTGTACGACGGTACACAAGATTATTCAAGTCAGTGATTTCATCTTCCTTATTTCTTATGATATTATTAAGTTCTGCAAAGCAAAAGGAGACAAAGAAGAACTCGTACTAGTTCAGATGCTACATTCCACAACTGGCAAGCAAGGATAAAGCAGTCGGCAGAATATTACCTCGGTGAGACTTGGTCTGTAGTCTGTTCTTTTCCTTCAATTTTTCAATTTCCTTCTTTAGCTGCCAGACCTCTCGGGTGTGCTCGAGTTTATGATATCAAGTTCATACCACACTTTAGCATTTTTTGCTGCTTGTGCATAAATCTCTTGCTCCCTGGCCTGCAACTGCTCAAATTTGATCTCCATGGCTCGCAATTTGTTTGACTTGATAAGGAATCGATTAGCCATGTTCTAGGTTCTGTAAGGCCCTGGTTAGCTCATCGTTCTCCCTGTGTTGTCGATCAAAACCCGCCAGCAAGCAGCGATATGCGACACGAGGAGCTGGAAGGCTCCCGGGACTGCTGGTGGGCCCCGGTCCCTCGGTCAACGGCCCAGGATCCGGCACACGACCTGGCGTCTGGGTTTGCTAGGCGTGCCACCTGACCTATACCTGATCAGGAAGGTGTAGATGTGGTTTCAATTAGTTTCCTACATGCACAGACACGTTTAAACGTTAGTCCGAGCCGTGATCGGCTCTTCGGGTGATCCCCGCTATCGGTTGTAAAGAGCCGATTGTCTCCCGGTACCAGATCGGATCTGTATGTCTAAACAAAGTGTATATATCTGATACTAATATAAACTTGCTCTGTAATCAATAAGCTAATTCAATCTACTACGGCTCAAGCTCTCACCACATAACCGGAACATCCTACGTGTAGTTAAGCCTAACAAATACAGAAGATAACAGAATAGCAACCTAAACAAAGGCCTAAAAACCAACAGAAAGCCGATTCCCGGAACCAACAGTTGCTCTGTGGCACGAAACACGGTATGCCCATAATGCCTCTGATAAGACTTCATGCCAACGCCTAGTATGCTCATCAATCTTTCTCTTGATCAACTTGATAAGGCTCCGATTGGATGCCTCAGCTTGTCCATTCGCTTGAGCATAGTATGGTGACGACCTAATCAGCTTGATGCCCATGTCAGTAGTGAATCTTCTGAACTCCTCCGGTATGAAGACCGACCCTCCATCTGTTGTGATAGTCTGAGGAATCCCAAACCTGTGAATGATATGTTCTTTAACAAAATTGATGACGTCCTTCGACGCTACTAACTTCATAGGGACAATCTCCACCCACTTGGTAAAATAGTCCGTGGTGGCCAAAATGAACTGGTGGCCTTTGCTAGATGGAGGATTAATTTTGCCGATCATGTCTATACCCCAACCTCTGAATGGCCAGGGTTTGACGATAGGATTCATTACTGACGCTGGTACCATCTGTATCTTCCCAAACCTCTGACATGCCTGACATCCTTTATAATATTTGAAACAGTCTTCAAGCATGGTGGGCTAGTAATACCCCGATCGCCTAATCAACCACTTCATCTTATGAGCCGATTGGTGAGTCCCACAAGTGCCTTCGTGGACCTCGTGTAAGAGCCGATTCGATTAGATCGGCCCCAAGCATTTGAGCAACAATCCTTCTAAAGTTCTATAGAATATGTCGTCCCCTATTAGGACGTACTTCATGGCCTTGTAACGTATCCTCTTAGGTGCCCCCCGAGCCGGATCCTTTAAGTAATTAAAGATATCGGCTCTCCAGTCTCCTTGTTCTAGCAGATGTACCTGAGATCGGCTCCGTCTGCCATAGCCTTGTATCCCGAAGCCATCTGTGCAAGATCATTGGCCTCTGAATTTTGTATCCTTGATATCCAATAGAAATTTATATACCTAAATTGGGCCATCAGCTCCTGACATTGTTCCCATAAAGGGAATAGCGACTCGCTCTTGCATCTGTATTCTTCTATAAGCTGAGAAATCACCAGCTTTGAATCCCCAAAAATTTCTACTGCCTCCGCTCCAGCCTCAAGAAGCAATTCCATACCCTTACATACCGCTTCATATTCTGCTAAATTGTTGGTGCAAGGGGTAGGCAACCTGATTGAAAAAGAATATGCGGCCCCCCGAGGTGACATGAGCAGGATACATATACCACATCCGTCCCGACGGAGAGCGTTGCTATGTCATATTGATCCTTTCTGCAACAAGATCTGCCAGCGCTCGCCCTTTGACTGCCTTCGCGGGTTGGTACCGGATATCGAACTCTGACAATGCAAACATCCACTTTCCGAGTCGGCCTTTCAACACAGGAGCCGATAGCATGTGCTTGATAACATCCGATTTGCAGATGATAATCATTTCGGTAGATAGCAGGATACGGTGAAGCTTTGTACAGGTAAAGAACAGACAAAGACAAAACTTTTCAATCTCAGGGTACCTGGTCTCCGTATCTAGCATTCTTCTGCTGAGATAGAACACAACCCTCTCCTTGCCATCATGCACTTGTATCACCTCCGAAGTGATGGAGGTGTCCCCTACTGATAAATAAATGTAGAATGGCTTATCCTGCTGGGGTGGAACTAACATGAGTGGTTTTGACAAATATTCTTTGTTCTCTTCAAATGCCCATTGTTGCTCTGCTCCCCAGGCGAAACTCATCACTGGCTTTAATCTTCACCAACTCCATAAAAGGCTCAATCCGCCCGGAGAGATTGGAAATAAACCTTCTGACAAAGTTGATCTTGCCAATGAGCTGCTGGAGCTCCTTCTTTGTAGTAGGTGGCACCATTGTTTTTACAGCTTCCTAACTCTTTAGGCCGATCTCAATTCCTCGTTCATGAACCAAGAAACCCAGGAACTGACCGGCCGACACGCCGAAAGCGCACTTCTTCGGATTCATCTTAAGCCCTAACCTTCTGGTTCATTCTAGAACTTGCCGTACATCTCTTAAGTGTCCCTCAACCGATGCAGATTTAACCACGACATCATCAATGTATATCTCTACCAACTTGCCAATCAGATCGTGAAAAATGTAATTCATGGCACATTGATACGCGGCGCCGGCATTCTTCAACCCGAAGGTCATGACCACATACCCAAACAATCCTACCGCCATGGGTACTCTGAACGCGGTCTTGTGTATATCCTCTGGAGCCATGAAAATCTGGTTATAGCCGGCATTGCCGTCTATGAAACTCAAAATTTTGTGACCAGTAGCCGCGTTGATCAATGTCTCCGTGACAGGCATCGGGTATTCATCTTTCGGTGTAGCTCTGTTGAGGTCTCTAAAGTCCACGCAGACTCGTCATCGGCCATCCTTCTTTTGCACAGATACAACACTTGAAATCCACTCAGCATACCTACACAGCCTGATGAATCCTACTTCTAGCATTTTCTCCACCTATTTCTTGACTTCTTCTAGAACTTCAGCCTTCATTTGTTGTGCTTGCTGCTGAAACGGCCGAAATCCCTTCTTGAGAGGGAGCCGATGCTCGACGATGCTCCTGTCCAACCCAGGCATTTCCATGTAATCCCAGGCGAAACAATCTACGTACTCTTTAAGCAAAGATATCATCGGCTCTCGTAGACACGGGCTTAACTTTTTTGCTGATGAATGTTGGTCGTGGCTTATCCCCAGGACCAATGTCGACCTCTTCGAGCTCGTCAGCCGACAGGAACCCGTATCCTAGCTTTCCATCATCTATCGAGTCAACGCTGCAAATAGACAAAGAATGTGATGAAAAGAGGTTTGGCCGATCGTTGAGATCGGCCGCCTTATAATCTTCAATAAACCTTGAAACTTTACAATTGATGTATGGCCGGCTGCTAGAGCGGGCCTCCTTGTAATTGGCACAATTATGCAATACGCTTGTCATCAAAAGTTTACATTTTATTTTTAGGGGCCGATCGCAGGGATCAGCCTTGCCAAATGTGTCAAAATAATGCGCTCTAGATGCTTCTTCTACTCTGTAAGGCCAGTGGATAAGACCAGCCTCACCCCCGTTTTTTGTAGCTTCCATGCGATCACAGCCTTCCAGACCGATTCCTGAAATCGGCTCTTGATCTTCTGCGTTCCAAATGCTCATGGTGGCGTGTGAAATCTCGATCAAATCATCCGCATGAACCACCTCTACTTCGTCTCCATCCCACTGAATCAGACATTGGTGCATCATGGAAGGGATGCAGCAGTTGGCGTGAATCCAATCCCTCCCAAGTAGGACAGTGTAAGTACTCTTGCTGTTGACGACGAAGAAAGAGGTGGGGACAGTCTTGCTTCCCACGGTCAGATCCACATTAAGAACGCATTGTGCCTCTGATGTTTGGCCATTGAAGTCGCTCAACATGACGTTGGTCTTGATTAAATCTCCAGTAGAACGTCCCAACCGATGCAACAATGAGTATGGCATTATGTTGACTACTGCATCGGTGTCGACCAACATTTTGTTGACAGGCTAGCCATTGATGTAACCCTTGAGGTATAGAGCCTTCAAATGCTTATAATTCTTTCCTCGAGGCTTCTCGAATATGACTGGCCACGGCCCCAAGTCAGCTGGGCTATTGGTAACTCTTCACAATTTGGTGCGTGGAATTTGCAGGAAATACGAACACCATATGCGCATCGACCGATGTCTTTGCATCGGCTCTTGTTGGCTTAGGATGCCACTCCTTCTTAGGAGGGTGTGGCTCCCTTTTCTGGGTGTGGTAAACCTTATTCACCAGATCTGGGCGCGCCTTTCTTAGCATCTCAAGATATTTGGCCTCGGCTTCCTCTAAACTGCACAGCCGCTGTACCCTGCGTTTCTGGGAATGGTTAAGTCCATCAGAGCACCAGCGCGGTCGGTGATATTTGTCCTCCTCCTCTTCAAAGTCCTCCCTTTCGCGCGGTGGCTCAATTTGCCCATGCTCGGGCGGCACAGGTCCCAAACGCTCAAACATCGAGACCCCTTCTGCATCACGCTTCTGAGATCTGCACTCCAGGCAATCCTTGACAGTAGACAATCGGCTCATACCGGAGTCCCAGCAATACTTGAAGAACAGGCAATGATCACGCGTATCTCCCCGCTTCTTCAAACTTTTCCTAGTACGGCGCTCATACTCTTCAACCTTCAATTCATGCTGGAGACGTTGCTGGTACTGGTATTCATACTTCTTGAGGAGATGGAAAGAAGCCGGCAGCTGATTCCTGACATGCCTTACTTGCTCCTCCATGATGTATTCCTTTTCCCCTTTTTGGGGCTGATCGCAGGGATCGGCCTTTTCCTTCCTTGCATAGTGACATGGCGCAGGCCCCGCCATATTGATGCCAAATGTGAAATCCAATTATCGCCGAGCAGATCGGTCACAACCCTCTACCATGTTCACGCTTGGGAAAGGCTGAGTGTCGATCTTCATGGCATATTGACCTAAGATCAATCGGCCCTGTTCAATAGCCGATTGGATCTGTCGATGGAGTTCTTTGCAGTCGTTGGTGTTGTGGGTGAAAGAATGATCCCATTTGCAGCATGACCTTCCATGTAGCTCTTGTGCTGTAGGAAACTTACAGCCTTCAAGTAACTTCAACTGCTTTTCCTTTAGTAACAGATCAAATATCTGCTCAACCTTGCTCACATCGAAGTCAAAACCCTTTGCAGGTCCTTGCTGCTTCACCCACTTACAGGACATGGGATTTGCCCCCCAAGTCCACTCTGCAACTGCTACTTCTTGATCATCCCCAGAATCTTCAGCGTCCTCTGCGTCGATCAATGTTACCTGATGCTTGAATCTGTCCTACTACAGTTCTGGGTGGCGCTGCTCATATGATGTCAACTTCTGCACTAAGTGTGCCAAAGAATTGAACTCCAATTGAAAAACCAGATCCTTGATCGGCTTCACCAGTCCCAAGGATGCCAACTCGACCGCCTCCTTTTCTAAAATTCGGGTCGAATAGCATCGATTCTTGACTTTCCTGAAGCGCTAGATATACTCTGCCACAGTTTCCCCTCGCTTCTGCTGGACTTGCGCCAGATCAGCAATCCCAGCCTCCGTAGCTTCCGAGTGGTATTAGATGTGGAACTGCTCCTCCAGCTGCTTCCATGTGCGGATCGAGTCAGGACCCAATGAAGTGTACCAACCGAAGGCTGGCCCTGTAAGAGACTGCGAGAAAAACCGTACTCGCAGAGGATCTGACACTGATATCATTCCCAATTGTGCTAAGTATCGGCTCACATGCTCAATAGAGCTAGACCCTTCCGACCCACTGAACTTGGTGAACTCAGGGAGCCGATACTTGGGTGGTAGAGGGATCAAGTCATATTCACTTGGATACGGCTTAGTATAGCCGATCGCTCGCCTTTTCGGTAAAATACCAAATTGATTCGTCAAAATGGCACTAATCTGTTCCACAGTTTGAACTCCTGTGGCTGAGTGCGTGCTATAATGACTCAGCCTAGTGGCATACTTAGCTAGCCATGCTTGCTTATCGGCATCTATTCCAGATATCTCTACAGTCGCCCGCTGCGCCGAATATACCAGGTTGTTGCTGTCTGGTATATATGCACACATGTACCCATTTGGAATTTCCTTTGGTGGCTCACTGAAGAATTGATGATCCACAGGGTCACCTCCTATCTTGTAGATGACGTACGCCGGTGAACCTTGCGATTCTGGAGCTGTGAACGCATAGGGCAGTGGTGGCTTGGCATGGAACACCACTTCTCCTTTGTGACTCCCCAGGGCAGGTCCCGATGGAGAGTACTGATTCTTCATGATTTCCTGGACCACACGCAGCGCGACACGTTCAAGAGCGTTCACCAGGCTCTCGGAGTGCCGATGCAGTGAATGAGCCACCATGTAGTTCATCTCCTGGCGTAGAGCTCTGGTACGATCCTCTGAAGGGGTAGATAGGTCCACATCATCAAGAGCACCTTTAGGTGAGAACCCCTTCCACCTAACGCCGTGGTGGCGGGTTCTCTCAAAAAAGCCGATGAGATCGGCTTCGAAGAGATCCTTGATCTCATCATACTTTTGCTTGTGCTCAGCAGACAGCTCCTCATACGTGATCGGATCCTCCCTCGACATCCCGACGGCGGAAGTTGATGTAGTTGATGAAGATCATCCCACTAGGCGTGCCAGAATGTGTTGTCGGTCAAAACCCGCCGGCGAGCAGCGACAGGCAACACGAGGAGTCGGGAGGCTCCCAGGCCTGCTGGTGAGCCCCGGTCCCTCGGTCAACGGCCCAAGATCCGGCACATGACCTGGCGTCTGGGTTTGCTAGGCGTGCCACCTGACCTATACCTGATCAGGAAGGTGTAGATGTGGTTTCAGTTAGTTTCCTGCATGCACAGACACGTTTAAACGTTAGTCCGAGCCGTGATCGGCTCTTCAGATGATCCCCGCTATCGGCTGTAAAGAGCCGATTGTCTCCCGGTACCGGATCGGATCTGTATGTCTAAACAAAGTGTATATATCTGATACTAATATAAACTTACTCTGTAATCAATAAGCTAATTCAATCTACTACGGCTAAAGCTCTCCACATAACCGGAACATCCTACGCATAGTTAAGCCTAACAAATACAAAAGATAATAGAATAGCAACCTAAACAGAGGTCTAAAAACCAACAGAAAGCCGATTCCCGGAACAATCCCTCTTTAGATCAATATAAAGCATCAACGTATTGCCGGATCTTTTAACTCGTTTGAAGGGCCTAATCATGCGGATCTTAAACCAAATCTTTGATGAACAAAGACTAACCATAACAGATTGGATCTACTAATCGAAATAGAGCAAGATGCTGCCCTTACACCCGGGATCGGGCATGAGGACAGCTAAACGTTTATAGGTGATGAACAATGCATGGATACAGTATGAAAAGCCGATGCATCCCTATAAATGTTAAGATAACTAGTGTTAGTCGCCATCAACAACGCTTCAGCATCATAAACACAAAGGTAAATAGGCAGGAACGATGCTGCCCCGATCACGCGGCCGCGTAGCACTTACCTGAGAGAAACCCTAAAACAGGGGTGGTGATGCGCCAAGACTTGTTTGTGAATGGTTGTTTTTCCTATTTTCTTTCTAATAACCTACGATACATATTTATAGTCCGGAGACTTGCCTCTCCTAACCAATTCTGATCAACTACGACATGAATCCTAACTATTTGTATCTAAACTAACTTAAACTAGATACATGGCCAACCTGGCCTTAAACTGGCGGCGTAGGAGCCGATTCGCAAGCCCATTACAATTATCCTTTAAGCCCATCTTGCTCGCGGCCCACCTTCTGGCGCAGCTAAATTATGGCGATAACACCCTGTGACGCTCGAATGTTCCTTCTTTGGCCTCTTGTATTGCTAAGACCAAATTCTAGGCCACTTCTTCCATTACCGGGGCACCACCAAACTACCATCCTCTTGGTTAAGTGTGACACCATTAGCAAACAACCACTGCTTCAATCTTTCCGACCAGTCCCAAGTTACCGGTTGGATACCTCTATCCATGAGGTCCTGCTCCATCTTCTGCCATTTCTGAATCGCCTTCTTATATCCACCCAACCCGAGGCGGTGTTTGTATTTCTTGGCGGACACATTGACCTTGTTCTTTTTAGATAACTCCTAAGCTTCCTCGAACAACTTTTATTCCATGAACTCCTCCCAATAAGGTTTGACCTAGGGGAAACTGTCCCAGTCTGGTTCCTTATCCTTCTTGACGTAGTTTCAAAATAATTTCTTCTTAAATGTTGAAAATGCAAGGGCCATCTTTTTCAGGGCATATTTCTTCACAAGTTCTTCATCTACTCCTTCAGGAAGAGTGAACATATCCTTGAGTTCTCTCCATAACATCTCCTTTTGGTTTGGAGGCATGGCATAGCGTTCTTTGTCTGAATTCTTCATTTTCTAGATTCTTGTGGTGATCGGCACACGTGCCCGAACAACAACCCCATACTGGGTTGTAAACCTTTTACCAGCCTCCTCAAGACCACATGGGCAGCCCTCTGCGTCCACTTGTGTGACGACCTGTCTTCCCTCCATCTTCTTAGTCTGCCATTGTTTACCTTTGGACTTGCTATTCTTCGATCTGGAGAAGGACTAAAAAAATATATTAATAACAAAACTAATATTAATATAAAATGTAAATTAAGTTTCTATGAGCATATATATAAGATACGTATCCCGATAGGAATCTCACTGGGAACGGGCTGCTCATGCCTCGGCGCAAAGTCATCATCATCTTCTTCTATGCCATCTCCGGACATATTTAGGAAAGAATCACCAGCCCAGGCCTCTTCTTCACCATAGTGATCGTATACGGCTGTACTATCATAGTTGATTTGATCTAAAAGGAACCGTTTGGCGTCTAGACCATCGCCATCACCGTCCATCTTAACTAAAATCCTAATGCGTGTGTGTGAGTGCTATATGTGTGAGTGAGTGTGTGAGCATGTCTCACAGTGTGCGCGTGTGTATGTGCGAGCGCAATAATTAATAAGTCTAGAAAATGACACATGTAATTTCCATAAACAATATTATATATACATCTTTCAAATTACACATCTTTATCATACATACACATGAAATTTCATAATTAAAGAACTAGAGAAAAACTAAATTTGAATGTAAACTAAAGAAAACTAAATATGAACCTAAACTAAACCTAATTTCATAATTAAAGAACTTGTACCTAATCAATGTGAGTTATAATCATCATAAACCTAAACAAAACATATAAAAATCTAATTAAACCCTAATAAAAAAAATAAAGACATAACTAAACCCTAATATAATAATAAAAAAATCCTAATACGCTATGCCCTTACGTTAGGGTGGTGGGCGGCCGAGCGTTTCATACGCCGTCGGAGGGGGGCAGTAGCACGCGAGGGCGGGCTGACAGTGGCGGATTGGAGGCTGTGGAGCTGGCGGTGCAGCACAAAGGCCGAGGCGCGGGCATGTAGATGGCGTGGACGAGGCCAGATCGGAGGAGGCGCGCAGGCGGAGGTAGAGATAGGGGCCGCGCCAGCCCGAGGTGGCATGGGCGCCGAGCGCCGGTGCAGGTGGCGAGCGGCGGCGGCGGCGGCGGGCGCGGCGCCGGCGCGGACAAGGAGGTGCACGCGGGCACGGGAGGAGGAGGCTGCTGTGGGCGCGCGCGCAGGCTAGAGGTGCGCGGCGGCGAAGAGGGGGCCGACGAGAAGGGCGAGCGCTTCGATGGCGGCTCGAGTCAGCTCAGCGCGGTGAGGAGACGAGCAACAGCGGAGGATGAGGGAGGCCGGCGGCGGCGGAGGACGAGGGAGGCCGGCGGCGGATGAGGAGCGAGGGAGAGGAGCGTGGCGACCAGCATCGTCGATCGGGCTGCGCAAAGAAGGGAGAAGGAGGAAGAGAAGGGAGGAAGGGCCGGGGTTATTTATACCCTGGCCCGTAGGTATCGGGTGAAAATGTGACCCGGTACCTAAAGACACCTTAGGTACTGGGTGGAAATTTCAAACCGGTACCTAAGGGGGCACGAACGGGCAGGAACAAATTCCCCCCCTTTACGTACCGGGTCAATATGACCACCTGGTACCTAAGGGGTACAAAAAATTTGTTTCCCGCTGTTTCATTTTTTTTCGGTTAGTGAGTGAACAACACACGTATTGTCATATCTGTTGTCCAACGCCCATGGACCTTTGAAGGATAAAAAACTGAATTATTATGCAAGTGAGAGGAATCCAACAAAATCAGAGACAGCCTGAAAAACGATATTTATAAAAGCTATCATCCCTTGATCAGTTAGGCAATGTAGGCATCTATAAAAACGCATGCGTCAGCAGCTAGCACATACTACTGCTAAATTTCACGGAGCTGTTTTGCAGCTCATATTTGAGAGGACAGCGGCTTCCGGCTGCAGAAAACACTACCAAATAGAGTGATCATAGTCTCACACGCATCAATATTATCGATACAAAATTTAGTTTCCCAACAAGACAAGGGTGCCGAGGCCTACAGACTGGAATATATAGCAAGGCTTGCCCCAAATCATACTTGCCCGGTGCACAGACATCCAGAAGCGCATACAACTGGGTGAGCAATTTCTTTGTAGCCATCAAGCTGAGTGCGCAATAAGGCGCTCAGTAATTTTGCCAATGGCATGTTCACCAGCATCCTTGCTGGACGGAACCCTGCTAGGTGACCAATTGCTGACTGCTGTAGACTGTCCAGATCTCCCTACTTGTGGGGGAATTTCAAAGTGCCGTTTCGAACCAACTTGGGTTTCTACTACATGCGAGAATGCATCATTTGTGTTGTGGATTTTAAATGTCCTCCAGCTCACATGTATTTTTTTTCCGTAAACATGCCTAAACACGTATTTAATTAAGAAAAAGAATACAACAACGCAACTACGAGAGAACCCTCGTAGCGCAGACTTACAAAACCACCGAGCAAGTGGCAAATGACGGAAAACGAACTGAAGTAACAAGAGAAAAAAAAGAAACCACCCAGCCTAACAAACTCAAAGAGACGACCAAAACATCCGTTCACCAGGGAGGGAGGGGGGGGGGGGGGGGCATCTCACAGGTACGTCATGCGCCTGCTTCTGATTTGTTTCCACAATTCCTTTCATCTTCCCTAGATATTGCCTCACAAATCACAAAAGTCTCTACGACCACGCACATGGATCACCACCGGTAGAGAACTTGATCTGATCATCAAGTAGCCTATCTTAGCCTCCACAACCAACTCTCCTATTGCCTTCTTTTTTTTTACTACACCCCTTAACACCACGCCGAGGAGGTTGCCTTCGCTGCTCCTCCATGTGATGGTTGAAGGATTCCCCCCATCAACCTCAGTTGGAATCTACCACGGAATATCTCAGCCGTAGATTTGAAGTGAAGTGATTTGATAATAAATTAATGTGACTGAGCGAGTTATCTGCTATACTAGTATTGAAAATAGAGACTGGTAGACTTGATTCTGGAAGAAAATTGACATATTGCAGCACGTACACATGATGGGGGAAATTTATGAAACTACACCGGTCCGT
Source organism: Panicum hallii (assembly GCF_002211085.1). Classification (NCBI taxonomy): domain Eukaryota; kingdom Viridiplantae; phylum Streptophyta; class Magnoliopsida; order Poales; family Poaceae; genus Panicum; species Panicum hallii. The sequence continues at coordinate 45,947,029 of NC_038046.1, read as the reverse complement.
CTTTACGTTCAGGAAACAGCACCCCTTCTCTGTGCCTTCAGAAAATAGCATCACAGGCTAGCAAATGGTTGACGAAATAACACTCCTCTTTTTTCCCCTTTGTTTCATTGTTTCCGTTCCTTTCCACCGAAAATAAAAAGAACGACTTGCCCCTCTCCTCTTTATCACTTCCTTTCCCAACCCGCGGCATTGTTTTGCTTCGAGCTTGGGCAAACCCTAAAAGACATGGGTGGCTGCTGCTGCTAACCACTTCAACCCCTAAAATGCTGGTGGGTACCTAGTTCAACATTTTAATTTTGTGATCCGTGCAACTTAGTAGCTCTTGGGAGATGTCTGAATTCCAAACTTAGTTATACAGTTATACTGATGCATGGGAATTGTGTGATATTTTGCTGTCCATGCAACTTATAGTAGTTCTTTTAAGATTCGCCAATGTCAAACTTGGTTATAAATATGTACCTATGTAAGCTGCCATCCAATGTAAGATAAAGTGGATCTGTAATATATAATAAACAACATGCTATTTGGTGAAAATCTTATTATTTATTTGTTCAATCTGGATGGAAGGGACAGACTAGAAAGGGTGCCCAGCATACTTAAAATGTAGCAGAGGTAATTTGATCAATTTGTAAGTTAAAAAAATCAGAATCAAATATAAGAGCGAGAAAAGTAGATGTAGTGTGTTTTAGAGATTGGTTTGGTGGAACTATTGTTGTTCTCTGAATTGATATATTTCAAGTGCTATTTTCTAAACACCCAGAGAAACTAGTGCTATTTTCTGAATTTCCGCACGATGAGGAAGTTTTAAACGGAGAAAGTATTATTGATGATTGTACCGAGCCCTTGACAATTCTCTTCTACAAGACTTACAAGACAGAAGAGTATCTTCCCTGAAATCTAACCGATGACGCCGGCTGCTGGCGGCCGCTTCCCTAGGTCCTAACGGCAAAATTCAACTTTCCACCAAACCGCTTCGGCCCACCCTCCCACTCAATATTGCTGAGTGCTGACCTGCGCCCGCCACCAACCCAGGCCAGCCTCATCTCCAGGCTTCACAGCCCCCACCCACCCCCGCCAGCAGACCACCAACCCCAGTCCCCGGCGGCGGCCATTGCCGATTGCGCGCATCCGCAGGGAGCCAGCTGGTAGCAGGGCCCAAGATCGGAGATGACGCTGGTGTGCGTGCCGCTGGTGGCGCGGACGGTGGAGGAGATGGTGGCCGACGCGGCGGCCGCCGCGGCCGCGGGCGGCGACCTTGTCGAGATCCGACTCGACTTCATCCAGGGGTTCCGCCCGCGCGAGCACCTTCCGCAACTGCTCCGCGGCTGCCCGCTCCCGGCCCTCGTCACCTACCGGTTCGTTCGGCGCCCCCTCGCCCGCCCACTCCCCCTCTGCTTCCCGGTCATGGCTTCTGCGCTCGGGTTCGGTTCGTTCCTTAGATTCCGCCGCCACTTCAGGATATCCGAAGCGCGTGCGCGGTTACTCGTGCGGGGATCCATCTGGGCGTGCCCGTGCCCGCGAGGTTCTACCTTTCGACTCGGCACGGCACGGCACGGCACTTCATTTGTATCGTTGCGCGTCACCGTCGAGTCTAGCCAATCGCATTACGTCTGTCGCCGCTTAAGATTAGCTTGCTTGGGACGCTGTTTTGACGGATCGAACGGTACGGTGGGATGAAATATGAAAACAAGAGCTGCCCCTTTGTGATTTCTGAGTGGATATTTTAAATATAAGCCCCTGACGTCTTTAAAATTTGCTGGTATGTGTATCCTTGAGGATGTTGAGCATTAGACCCCTTTAACTGCCAATTTGCACATTTGGCCTTGTTTGGGCACTTGCTTCCTTTCACGCCAGACAGGAGCTTAACTATCATTAGTCAGAAAGAGGGTTGCTGTCCTGGAGTACACACGATTACTAAGAAGTTGGGTGCCACATTGTCTACTTGTTGATTCTTGTTTTGTGCACAAATGAGCTGTTGAATTCACAGTCTACTGACTAAACGATATAAAAATATTAAGCTTAAAAATCGCTGCTAAGCTTCTGTTTCTCACCATTGACACAAGTTGCCAAGCATTCCACATGAATCATTTTTGCAACATCCACATGATGACATGATACTGTTTAAGATTTGACATTACTACTACTCACAGGTCAGAACTAGCCTCTCAGTCCTCGTTGTGTTTAAGGAAAATGTCATGTTCAAAGATCATGTTGGCACATGGCTGTATACTACATGACCATGGGTTGAAAAAGCTAAAGCCATCATAAAGCAGATGAAGAAAGTTGCATAAATTGACGTGTGAGTTAGGAATAATTTTACAGATACTTAAAAAAATCTGAATTGCTTTGTCTCCATGCGAGACAGTTGCTCACCCATTGCTCATTGTACCATAAGGAATGGGAATCTTTAACCCTGAGGTGTCAGCAAAACACAGCCACCTGTGCGTAAAACAAGCCGCCAACAGCTTTAGTCGATGTGGAGAGGAGTGGTCATGCTGTCAATTATCTACTGCAACATTATTGTCCATCATGTCCAGAGCCCTTTGCCTAATTATGTTGCTTGTATTGTTCCAGTTTTTATGCATTCCTTAAATTTTAAACAATTTTTTTTGAATGCTAAGCAGGTGGTAAGACATTATTACATGTGGCATATAATATTCTTGCATGGGCAGTGGTCTTTACTATCAGCTAGAGCTAATCCCACTTATGGGCTCAATTTTTCTTTTGGTCTATGGTAGTTTGCCCACGTCAAGATGTTTTTTCTAAAGTTATTTTTTTGAAAATTAAGAAAGCATTGAATAAGTGATTTCTTATTTTTTTTATAATCATTTACGAGTTAATTCCATTCAGTTTGCCTTTTTAAAAAAAATTAAAAGGCTAACTTGGCAATTATGGTTTGTTAATCGATTTACATTAAATTGCTGTGAGGGCCATACTTATTCAAGGAATTGATCAAAATAATGACATAGCTAACTGTCCTTGAAAACTAATTAATTATTTCTAAAGGTCAATATTCTTGTTGAGGCAAGGAAAACCTTCCTACATTCATAATCATTGCTATGCATGCACAACACTTTTCACGTACAATCAGCCATAATGGTGAGGTAGCTCATTTATGTTTCTACGCTTAGATAAATGAATCTGGTTATGTAGTCACCATAGTGTAAGGAGAAATGGTCCTAGCAGAATTTTTTTTTGAATTCTATGCTTCCTTCAATTTCTTATATTAATATTTTGAATTTTATGCTCAAAATACTTGTTGAGCAGCTTATTGAAGAACAGATCTCTTTGTGGAAGCCTGATAAAACATTTCAGTTCTTTGTAGTAGTTAGTTGTATTATGTATAATTTCTGTATAGCAGCAAACACCATTTTACCTTGCGTGAATGATGTACTCATCTGTTTCTTTGTTCACAGACCTACCTGGGAAGGAGGCCAATATGAAGGTGATGACGCCACAAGATTTGAGACACTACGTTTAGCAATGGAACTAGGTGTAGACTATGTTGATGTTGAATTGAAGGTTCGTTTGATTCTACAGTCAAATCTGTTATGCTTTTTGAACTGCTTGGACAAAGGTGGAACTTGAAACTATGCAATTGGGTACAAAATTACATGTATAACATCCTACAACTGTTCTTGGCATTTGTGGTATAGTACATTATGCACTACCACAAATGACAAATGGGGTGTTCCCAATAGGAATGCCAAATATGCACTTGTCATACACTATGAATACATTTCCCTAGCAGACAAACCATTTCATTTACTTTAAATCCATTTTCAATTGTTTCGATATGCTTTAGTTGTGTCTTGTAGTCACTTGGTCTTGGTCAGAATAAGAATTATTAAATAGTAAATTTAGATAATATGTAGCAAGGGAAACTGAAAAAAAGGGAAATTGGTGTGAACAATGCTCATGTTAACATATTACCCAGTACACAGAAGTTATTGCTCATGTTAACACCTTACCTTCAATGATTACGGGCAATGGGAAGCTTTTGGTCTCAGGGATGGCAAGTTAGGGTTAGAGTCTAGAGTTTCGGAGTTTCCAAACAACAAAGATGTTGCTTGACACTGGCTTGCCTCTGGATAGTAGGCAGGGTTGGGGCACGCTGCAAATGAGCATAACTAGTTAATTCAGTTTGGTAGAGTTAGCATGGGAAAAGATGAGGTGGTGAAGATGCCACAGGCCACAAGTGATGGCAGCTGAAGCAGTACTATGGGGTAGCCGTAATGTTCTGGGTAATGCATGCTAAGCGTGGTGAGTGGGCAATGGAAATAGCTTGCTGGTCGCACTGAAGAAAAACAAGTAGAGTAAAGAGGAGACTGGCTAAAAGAACAGGTGAAAGGTCAGGGCCAGGGGCGTCCCCAACACTCAAATGGCATCCTTAGCATCTATATGGTGCATGTGCTTGATTTGGTGAAACTTTGTTGATGTTTTGCCGCAATGCTGATTATCATTGTCAGAAGGATGAGGCTTGTACAGAATGGTGACGATATACTTCTCACTTTAAGAAATGCATTAGAGGTTTTCTACTTTTTATCCTTATAATGATGATACTAGGTATTGCTAGTGGTATTTGCTTCGTTAGTTGTTTTTGAACCAGTAGTCTGGAAAACATTCATTACTACACTACATTGGGATTCTGTAGACAATTTATTGCTGATGTAGTATCTATTTAGGTCAGGACTGTCTTAAAAAAACCTCAGCATATTGAATGGCACATTCATTTATGTTCAAGACTATAGGAGCGATTTGCATTAAACATTCACCCTCAGATAACTCAATTTCTGAATGTTTTTCCTGATGTTTTTTCATTGCTTGTATATCAGTAGGTAATATAGCTACTATTGTGACAAACTTATTTGTTTGCAGGTCGCCGACAAATTTATGAGCTTTATTTCTGGCAATAAGCCAGAGAAATGTAAACTTATCGTTTCTTCACATAATTATGAATATACTCCATCCTGTGAGGAGCTTGCAAATCTTGTGGCTGTAATACAAGCAGTTGGAGCTGACATAGTGAAAGTTGCAACAACTGCTAAGGATATTGTCGATGTATCACGGATGTTCCAAGTGATGGTTCACTGCCAAGTAAGTGTTTTCCAGACTGAAATGTATTTCAGTTTTTCCTCCCATTAGTTTGCATAGTGTTATGCATCTTTGATTTCATGGTGTGCATTCTTAGTGCCACACTTAGTGGCGGAGCTTCACCTGAAATCTGGAGTAGTGGTGGAGGGAGTTGTCTATGAACAACTACACAAGCGCTAGGGAGCGTTATTTGCTTACAAAACCACTACTGACCATATTTTAATATACTGCTATAGGATTCAATTTCTACTATGTACAGCATCAGCACAAGAAGCTATTAAATTTTTGGAGAATCGCCACGGCACTAGTACAAGGAATTAGGACAGAGAGTGCATGGGTGCTCCCGGTGAGTGAGCAAGGAGTGCCGCATCTGGTGTTTGCTGCAGACGAGGCTGCGCTCGGGCGGAGGGCGTGATCTTGCTGCCGTTGCGTGCAGTTGTGCGCAGCACCTCATGGTCATGTGGTCTTCCTGGCCTGCTTGTTTGATATTGATTAACCACATCAGGTCGTATAATGGCAGTTTATTGAGCGAGAATGCAGGCTTTGGCTAGTCCTTCAAGGAACTCAGGGCACAATAATCTTGCTGAGTCGCGCTCGTACGCGTGGTGGTGGTGGGTGGGTGGGTGGGTGGGTGGGGTAGCGGGGCAGTGTCCTGTTTGGCCTCCAGTAGGCTCCACCCCCGGCCACACTGCTACCATTGAGGTTGATCAACTTATTGGAAATTCATCCTTCACTGTGGCCAAATCTTGGTGTCTGATGAGTTTCTTTAGAACCAATACCAATATAGCTAGCTGGGCCATATGAAAGAGGTAGCAAAAAAGCTTGCATAGTTGATTAACCACAGCTCTAAGGTTTGCAAACCAGTGGTTGAGAAATGGTTAAAATACTTGAAAATGTTATTTTTTTCCAAACATTTCAATAACTTCAAAAAGAACAATAATTCCTATGACAACCAAACTATTAGACTTCTATTCGCTATAACTTGAATCTACAAACCTATTTTCCTGATACATAATATTGTTCATGGCACCTGTTTGTATAATGCACGTGGACAGCTAGCTCTAGGACTAGGTTTTATCAACTACTAGTCTGATATATGGTCGCATGCACCAAAGTAGTCAAAATAGTGAAGCAGTTTGTTTCATATCCACATAAATAGAAGCACAGACATGTTCTGCTAAGATACTTTTCTTTCATGATTCCTACTTTAAGGTGGAAAACTACATTTTCATGATTCCTACTTTAAGGTGGAAAACTACATTCAATAGGGTCTTAATCCTTCCCTTCCTTTTGCTAAATTCAGTATTTTGTGAGCTTGGGCTCTGTCTGGAATACCGAAGTTGGTACTACTCATAGATGTTGGTGTGTATTGTAGACCTTGAACTCCATCTCTGTTTTTGTTACTTGAAATGTCCTGTCCAACTTGGATACGGAATAAATCAAAATTGTATGCCTTGGTGCAAAGGAAACCAAATATACATTGTAGACAATTTGGATTTTCCTCGTACTGCTCTGCTTTGTCAGAAAATGTCAGAATTATAGTAGCTATGAATTAATACTGAATTATTGTACTTCATAATCTGTTTTGGGGTGTACTGAGATTCAGTCTAATTGTTGATGCCAATGTTGCTCAGATTGAGTTGAAATGCCTCTGCCATTGTTTTCTGCAGCTAAGTATTGGCCATTGCAAGTCCATTAGTTGGACAGCAGCTGCATGATAGGTCTTAATCGTATTTTAAAGATGTGTGCGAGGTGTTGATTTTGAATTATTTCTTGTATGCACTGAGTCAAAGTTCAGGTCTGAGTCTTCAGCCATGATTCTTGCAATTCTAATTTTAAATGAATCTTGTTCTGAAACATTGTTTCAATGGATGCATCTTTCTTATTGAACTTTTTTCTTTTCGATTTTTTTTTTTTGTTTTCCTGGACTTGTCTGGTAACAGTTTAGCAGTTGGTTTAAGTTGGGCTCTTCTGCTAGCTTATTCATTTATGTTTTACATAGGAAAACTGCACGTGATTCCAAAGGTAGTATGCATATTTCACATTCATCTGACTTTTGCTTCTATTATTAGAATTGTTCTTTGTCATGGCATATTGGATTAACTTCCATTTGACTGACCAATAGAAAATGACAGGTGCCTATGATTGGACTCGTAATGAGTGAAAGAGGTTTAATGTCAAGGGTGTTAGCGCCCAAGTTTGGTGGATATCTGACATTTGGGATACTAAATGCTGCAAAAACATCAGCATCTGGACAACCAACAGTTGAAGAATTACTGGACGTTTACAATATAAGGCGCATAGGACCTGATACAATGGTTCTTGGTCTTATAGCCAACCCAGTAAAGCAGAGCAAGAGCCCAATTCTGCACAATAAATGCCTTCAATACACTGGATATAATGCTGTTTATCTTCCACTTCTTGGAGATAATCTTGCTAGTTTTCTCGAGACATATTCATCTCCAGACTTTTCAGGATTTAGGTACTAATCTGGTTCTGCCAAAATATCAGATTTGTATTACATCTTTTACTAGTTGGTAGATCACTTGGAGTGGAAACAATGATTTGGACAGACTAGATTTAAGTGGATTTGAGGACCACCTGGATGATAATTTCATTAGCAGTAGCTCATAGATCACAAAAGCCTATGTAAAGGATCCATAACCTAATGTGAAAATGTCTCTTTAAATTGGAATCATAATATTCCAATCTCATCAGTTTGCATGATAGCAGCAAGATATATGTTTCTTCTGTAAAATGTTGCTACCTTTTTCCCTTTCTATTTCAAGTTAAGATTTTTCTGACACACATAATACACTCGTATGATTTGGCAAAATTATTTAGGAGTGAACCAAAATAGACATTACTTTAGGGCTTAATTAACATTACTGGTCCATGGAGGAGCAAAAACTGGCTGTTCTGTTATCAATCTGCTATTAGTCATTTTCGTCTTGCTTATTGATCGATTTTTAAAAGCAAAATATCCTTAGTTCACTCTATATGATTTTATTTTGCAGTTGCTCTCTTCCTTTCAAAGTGGATGCTGTACAGTGCTGCCATGAACATGATCCAGTTGCTAAGGTAACTGGATGTAGTGTACAATCTTGAAGTTCTTATTCGTACCATTCTTGATTTGTTTGAAATGCTATTTTTGTTCGTTAAATATGCAGTCAATAGGAGCGATAAACACTATAATTAGAAGACCTGATGGCAAATTAGTGGGGTACAATACAGACTACATTGGAGCAATATCTGCTATTGAGGATGGCATTGGAGGTTGTAACAATTACCTGCTCTCTTTACACAGTTGTGTGCCATGGAAAAAATATCAGACACTTTCTGTTTTCACAGGTCCAGGGTCCAAGGTTGCTGCCATCTCACCGTTGGCTGGTAGGCTTATTGTTGTTGTAGGTGCTGGAGGTGCTGGTAAGGCAATTGCTTATGGGGCAAAGGAGAAGGGTGCAAGGGTAGTTGTAGCAAATCGTACCTATGGTAAGATCTCTATTTCTATAATACATGATGTTTGATGTTATTTAGCTGCTACACATTTGCTATCATGTAATCCATCCTCAATCGAGATCAGCAAGGAGACATTTATATTGATGAAACATAACTACATGCATTATGCCCCTAAACCAACAAAAAAAGATGCGTATGTTTTGGGAAGATATAATTTTCCATTTCATTTTGGTCATGCTATCATGAGGTTGTGAATCCTCATTGGTAGTAAATGAATATCATGGCGAGGGTCAAGGTTTTTTTCTGTTTTTATGCCAAGATCTTGTTCTCTCTCATGTCCTCGAACATTTGGTTTTGTTCTAGTCTACATAGTAATATTGTTTTATCATCAATTGTTTCTTAGCATTTAGCAGGGGGCTTTTGTTTGTAGCCAGAAACAGCAGAATCTGTGCAAAACGATTGGGTGCAGCAGTAACTGCAGACAAAAACAATAGATTTGTTTCTTGTTTTTACACCGTGATTGCTAATGGGCAACAACATCAGTAATGTGGCAACAATAGCACATGCATGTGGGAAGATATCACACAACATCAGCTGGCAGCATTTATCATTAGATATTTGTTATTTATCAGATTGTTAGTGTTAGATTTATATACATTCTGTAATTCACTAGTGTAGGGTGCTATCTGCACTTTGTGCATCTTCATATCTACCGTTTGGGCATGGTAATAGGTTGCTCATTTCTAACACTGTATCAGAGCCTAGGGTTTCCATCCTGCCACCGCCAGTGAGCCGTCAGCCAGTCGCTGTGAGCTAGCCGGCGAATGCAGCTCCACCACCTCTTTCTCCCTCCCTTCTTCCTCTGCATGCGCTCGCGCCCTTGTGTGCCTGCGCAGCTTGTGTCCCCACCCCGCCCTGCCACCCCGCATGCTGGCTCCCCTGTGCGCCTTGCGGCTTGCGGCCGCCCACGAGCGTCCGACCCCCTGCCGTCCGCTGTGGCCTCGCAGCACTCTTCTTCTTTCTCTGTAAAAAAAAAACAAAACAAAAATAAAGATAGAAAGAGAGAGATAGAGCACCGCAAGTGTCATCGCTTCTCTTGGCCTGCTGGGTTCTATAGTCGTTCCTTCGTTTCCAGTTGTGTTCAATGGCACCAAGGAGTGGTCATACCTCCTTGCCCAGGAACATCGGGTGGGTTAGGTTGTTTCTTAGGTGGTTAGGTCTCACCCTGTTTGTTTCTATCTGTAAGTTTCTACAGGTGTCCTATGTAAGGGCATGATACAGACCCCTAACTGTATCACCCGGGGGTTTTTTTTTACCCCTCTCTTTCTTCTTAATATATTGATGTGCAGCTCTCCTGCGCGTTCGAGAAAAAATTGGGGCGAGTTTGCTTTTCACATGGAGACCCACATGGGCGGGCAACAACTATGGTGTTACCTCACGGGTGAGCGGCCTTGTCCGTCAACTTGCCCTCTTCCCAATCCGCTCACCTACGCACTAGATGCAACCAACGCGGTCAAGAAGCCTTTCCTAGAAGCGTTTGAGGCTGAGATGGAGACCTACCAGTCAGAACTTGACATACAGGTGACCTGGCTGGATGAGGAGGCCTGTGCCAAGGCCATCCTGCTTGTGAGCATGGAGGTTGACATCTCCCTGTCTCTTCGTGGCCTATCCACTTTTCACCTGATGTGGGCTCACCTCGGCCACAATCAATTACGAGATACGTAATGTGGCGTTGTACCTCGCTGTGGTCGAGGAGGCTCAGTCGCTCCGCCAGTATGACTCTATAGTGGAGTTCTACCGCCAGCTGTCCGCCGACGGGCATCATCTGGACATCATGGATGCGGAGTCCTATGTTGGTGGCACTTGCAAGTGCTGCGATCGGCACCAGGGCCAGTGGGAGACTCTACGCCTACACGAGTTCCTCTCCCGCCTCCATCCTGAGTTTGAGGTTGTCAGGTCCCAGCTCCTGACACATCGACCTCGCCTGTTTCTAGATGAGGCGATGCCAGAGCTGCGTGCTGAGGAGACTCCTCTTCGGGCAAGGGGCATGAATGGGACTGCGTAGTCCTCTGTTTTGGCTGCCTGTGCTCTCCTTCTGCCCACTGCCCCTCATTAGCAACCGCTGCCACTGTCCTCGATGGCAGGGGCTACTTCTGCCTCTGACATCCAGTGTGGCTACTGTTGCATATATTGTCAATTTATTTTCTCGAACACGCAGGAGAGCTGCGATCATTATATTAAGAAAAAGAAAGGGTTTAGAACCCGTGCAGCCACCACACACTCTGACCATACAATAAGCTTACACACACATGCCTTTTAACACATACAAAACCCGACCTCAACCAGAGTCCTAGCTGTTGTCTGGCGCTGACGCAAGGAGGTGAAATGTACCTCGAGCCCCGGCCAAACTCCATTAAGTGCAACTTCTCTCTAACAAGTAACAGAACTGCATTCAGGTTAGGAAGAATTCCATCGATCATGCAGTGATTATGGTTATTCCAAATTGACCATGCGCCTAAAATGATGATAGATTGAGGCCTTTTGAGACCCTGACCATCCACTATGCTTGTGACCCGAAACATGTGCTCATTAAGTAATCAATTTGACTGCCTTGCTCTGGTGGCATAGTTATATGACTTATACAGGCATCCAGTTGTCAACACTGCACTAAGAAAATCATTTTATTCTATTTAGATTATTTTATTTGTGCAATGCTTTCTACATTGGCAACCTACACTGCTGCTGTTTAAGTTGATTGTATTTTTTCCCTCTTCAGTTGTTGATTCATGCTGGATTTACATGTGCGTGTAGATGAATGATGGTTATATTTTAAATCCTTGAGTAATGTGAAAATTTTTATTTTCGTGTATCCAGAAAAGGCAGTGAGTCTTGCCAATGCAATTGGCGGTCAGGCCCTGAGATTAGCAGACTTGGAAACTTTCAGGCCTGAAGAAGGGATGATCCTTGCCAATGCAACATCATTGGGGATGCAGCCAAATATTGATGGGACTCCTATTCCAAAGGTGCTCCCCCACACGCTTCCTTTCTCTCTCTTTCTCCCTCTATCTCACAAACACTCGCACATAATTGGAGTGCCATTTTCTCTATCTCAAAACGATTGATCATAGAAATCTGTTGTTTTCTTGTCTGTGTTTTTCTTACAAGAATAAATAATAATAGCCTTCCATTGTAGTGTCAAAATTTCTGTTTGGAGTGTGTTGGAATTCTAAATACATGAATAACAGTGCTGTTCGTGTTTCATCTTAGAATACATGAGTAGCTTATGATATTACAGGTCATAATTTTGTTTTGCCACTATTGATAAAAATCTTTTATTCATTCATATTAGTGCTATCTGTATTTAATTGTAGCATCTTCTACTAAAAGTTGTCTGAAAGCTGTTAGGTCTAGGGGATCCAGGCTAAGCCTCTAGAACCTTTCAGTATTTTGAAAAAGAGAAAGGTGTGCATTTATAACCTATCCATGTACTGTCTACTTTAGTTTCTCTAGACAACAAACTTTTGCAGCCCTATATTCTTCAAAGCGGTATTACACTTAAAGAGAAGCAAAATTGATTTGATTTTAGTGATAACCACATATGCCACATACAGTTAAAACTAATTATGTATCTTGTTCTTGCAACAAATAAAGGAATGCCTTGTCCTCATGCCTCTCCTTGCCTTTCAAGATTAGTAATCCCTCAAGTCACAAGTAATTGAACGTTTTAGACATGGACATGGTGTCACCATCTTCAAAACAGTACTTCGACTAGTATTTTTTGTCATGATATATTAATAAAACATTGCATAAATATGCTTTTTTGAAACTACTTTCTCGAGACAAATATACTCAGTAACATCTTCAAATAACTAAACCAATACATAAAAAGTAATTTATAACTTATGTTTGAAATGGTTGTCTGCGCGGAACCCAAAAGGCCACTTATTTGTTACTAGAGAGTAATCAAGAAGTGTCTTTGGTTCCCTGACCTCAGCTTGCCCAGCCAAAGTTTCCTTTTGTTTTTGAGAGTCCAATTGTCTCCTCCATTAGCAAGGCTAGCCATCTAAAGAAACATGACATTGCAAACCTAAACTGCTGTCTCTTATAATATGGTCAATTGAATTCAACTGAAGGATTTTTTTTCGAGCACATCTGTGAAGAAAAATTGCAAATGTATCTAATAGAGCAGGTTCTGCAACTGATCAGAACAACATATTGTTTATCTGAAGGTCTGAGTTTGTGCAACATGCAGCCATAATTCTATTGGTCTCGCGCAAATTAAAGACGTCCATTTTTTCCCCTCTCTTACTCCAACATTCACATAAACCTTGGTACACCTATGTAATGCCAAAGTATGTCTGATCAGTTCTCCTAAATTTGCAGAAAGCATTGAGTTTCTACGATGTAGTATTTGATGCTGTATATGCCCCAAAGGTTACTCGGCTTCTACGAGAGGCAGAAGAATGTGGAGTTAAAGTTGTTAGTGGTGTGGAAATGTTTATTAGACAAGCCATGGGTCAATTTGAACATTTCACCGGTGGTATAGAAGGTGTCATGTTCTTCTAAGCTATTGTCCTTAATCCTTTATATGCCAAATGTTTCTATCTCTGACTATCTTTTTTCTCTGCAGCTCCTGAAAGCCTAATGCGTGAAATAGCAGCGAAATACACCTAGAAGGTTCCAATTACCATTTCATTTCAATCTTGCAATCATTGAGGGTTAAATACTTAACATGTAAGATACAGATACCAATATGTGATTCTAGTAACTATTTAAATGCATTCTGTTTGTTCATTGTTCTCCTTGAAGAAAAAGTCGCATTCCATATCACAAGTAGTCAAGTATACCATGCATACATTGAACACGACACCTGCTCAACTAAAATAGAGTTAAAATGGACTTTCATAGTTTCATGTTCTTGTGTCTTATACTGAGAATACTTGCTTCCATGAAAACTAAACAAATTGACTAGTGTTGGATGTGACAGTTTACTTTTTTCAGGTTAATGGCGAAGAAACGGCTGTGATAAATATTCGCCCAAAGATTTTCTCAGGGCTGAGTGAAAAAATGTTTTGAGATAACTGCCTGGTTTTGCACTCATGGAACTTTGCTGTTGTATTGTTAGATTTCGCCAACTTGTCTGCACATGGAGGATTAGATTGACATGCTATATAGTGTTCATTCTTGTTTGCAATAGAGGTATTGCAAGAATAAAGCGTAAGTTTAGAACCTACATTATGATGACCAAGGAAAAAAATGCATCAAGCAATGATTCAGTTGGTTCCATGCTGATCATGTAAGAGCTACAACTGTTGACTTGCTTGCCCAGTTTGGCATTGCTGGTGGTTATATTGACCTGCATATTTTGTAGTTGTATGTTTTGCATGTTGATTTTGCTATCGAAAGAACAAAGGTGTCCAACTACGAGATGTAGCTGTGCTGTAGACCTGTAGTTCCGGAACAATGTAAGTTGGTGTGAAAATGGGCGGGAAATTCCTGTCCCGATTCCCGTCTTTTCCAACCGTTTCATATTTTAGCCGGGAAAAATCCAAAACCGGTCAGAAAATGGTTACAAAGCCCCCAGAATCCATGCCAATTTATGTGATTCAAATGAGAAACCAGGGAAACGTCAGGCAAACGGTGGTTCCTAGTGATTCTGATCCACTTTCACCACATTTCAACTATTAGCTCCATTCCTACTATATATGGTTTGGGTCAAAATGAATAGTAGAATTTAAGTTAATCGTGTTATCCTAAATTTCATATCTTTTAAAATCAGATATAGTACTATTATTTCTTAAAAACGAGACAATAAGCCAAACATTATTTCATTTTTAAGCTAATCTTGTCCTAAATGTCATTTTAAAAACGCATATAGTACCATTATTTCTTCAGAAATGAGCTAACGAGCTGAATATTTTAGATTTCAGGGGTAGTAACTGAATCCAAAACATTTCTAGGTGAACCCTACTCTACATAACAGACTTAAAACCTGGACACCGTGTTGACGCAAAAACGCGCCGCACCAAACACTAAGCACGTCACGTGCAACACGCTGGGGCACACCTTGCAGCGCCACCGTACAAAAACTAGAACTTCCGGTTTTACCAGGAAGCCTAACAAGAAATCAACAGACACTCGTCCAGGAGGAATCCCGTCGGGGCAAGCACACTTTGATTTGTTCTAGGATCGGCAGGCCACCTAAAACACCCTCAATCCCGTAGAGACGAAGAAAGAACATTATATGGTGTTGGAAAAGCTTGGGCAAACAAAAAGATAAAAAAATATGTTGTTAATCGATTGGTTCCCTCAATCCTTTTATATTTGTAGGGTGGGGAGGTCTTGCCCTGCTGAGAGTTTAAGTATTTCACGAAATACAATAGAACTTACAGAATATAAAACCTAGAACCTTCTATTTTCCTAGGTATGGGCCTCTCATCCTGGATCCAAATTAGATGATCCGCATATGCGTTTCGATCGTCAAGATGAAAGCTATGCAATAGTGAAGTCCAATTCATGATTAGAGACTTCCCCAAATAAAAATCAGACATCCAGTTTAGAGAACAAGATGCTTCGGTTTGGTCAGTCGTGCCAATTTTGATTGTCAATATATGCCCCCTATTTTTTTGGTAAAGCTTGCCTACCGAAAAATATTTTTGTTCATCAAAATTATCTAAGGACGATGGTGAACAATGCATCAACCATATATATTGTTTCTAAGGGCGATAAAAATTGTACCGGCCGTGACTCTTGAGCATGCTCAAGACGAAGCTGAAATAACCTGTTTTGGCCTTGCTGGCCTCACTTCAGGCTGTTTCCTTGACCCTACCTACGCATCCGCTGCAATCTATTTTTTTGTGTGTTAGATAAACCCGAGGAACACCATCTTGGCTGCATGTCTTGAATCTTGTTTGCCATCCTCCTCCCCTCAAATATCTTGCACTTTTCTTAACATGATCATTATTAATAACAATCGGTCAGTAATTTGACTATTGGGTATAGAATAACCGCTACATCTAGGGTGTAGAATAGTATTGGCAGAATCATAAGAATATGATCAAGACCATGGTGTAACTGGCTTAAAAAATAAATATGGTGCAAAAGGGTAATTACCTTCACTAGTAGAAAAATGCTCAATAGTACCGGTTTCTAAAGCTCTCTAGTTCCGGTTCCTCAACCGGGACTACAAATCCAGGACAAAAGGTCCCGGATCTTTAGTCCTGGGTCCAGCAACCGGGACTAAAGGGTCTGTCAGATAAAAAAATTAATTGGCGCAAGCACAACCAACCCTACGGTCCACATGATTCGAACTCAAAACCTCTTACCTCGCGCACAGCTTCCTTACCACCGCACCTACACAGCGCATGTAATTTTGAATGGTATGCCTTCCTTTTAAACAAACCCATGAAGGACCTTTTAGTCCCGAGTGGAGCCACCAACTGGGACTAAAGACCCTTTTAGTCTAGGTTGGAGCCACCACCTGGGACTAAATGTTTGTCCCAGTTGGATCCCGGTTGGTGGCTCCAACCGGGACTAAAGCTCCCCGCCGTCCCCTATCTGTTGGACCTGGGACTAAAGCCTTCATTAGTCTCGGACCCAAAGCTGGCCAAGATAAATGAGGAGGACGAAAGATCGTTTCTGCAATAGTGCTTGTTATAGACAATAATCCGGATGTTTTTGATGTCTTTGTGGGGATCTTGGTTCTTTATTTTCATTTGGTTGTTTCTCTTGCTTTTGGGCATCTTCTTTCTTCTTGTACTTAGCTAAAAGCCCTTCCAAGCTTGGTCTTATCTTATTCTTCGGTTTAAAATTTATCCTAACATCTCTGGAAAAACCAGAAGGTCCGGTTTCAAAATTGGAAGGTCTGGTTTTGGTACAACCGATGGCGTTCGTCTTGTGTTGCCCCAAGCATCGAAGTTTCCACTAGAAATTTAGGGGTCTTATCCAAAAGTACTTTCTCCTTAAGTCTTTTTTCAGCCATGACTACATCGTTTCCTTTAGTCGCTTCAGCTTGATGCAACAAAATTAGCACTTTATGATTTCTAACCTCAATAGTATTCATAGGAAAATGATCTACATCAACCTGCATTCCGTGAATTGCCAAGCATCTTTCATTGACGACCGATTCTATTTGTCTATGAAAAAAATTGCAATCATTGGTCAAATGAGAATATAAATATGTCATTTACAATAAGCACGTCCCTTCAACTCATCAAGCAGCGGTATAGCATGAGATAATTTGATCTTTTCAATTTAATAATTCATCAAAGATCCTATCACACTTGGCTACATCAAAAGTGAATTTAACGTCTTGCCATTTTTTAGCATCGGCTTTGAGAGAAGCACAGTTGCTAAGTCTATCTGTAACTGACCATGCAAATTTAGCAACATAAATATCTTTGTCTTCATCATCCAAGTTATTAGAGTCACAACCAAGTGCACAAACATGATGCGCTAGACTATACAAATCAGAGCATTTAGGGTTGAACTATACAAAGTTTTATGACGTGAGATTGGTTCAATTGTTTTGCTAGGCAATTGGTTGGCTAGCTGAATTAATTACCATAGCACTAGTAGCAGCATCTACAATCCCTTCACTAGTCGAACACTTTGTATATGATTTATTGGTGTCCCATAGGGATTTTAGGTGCTTGCCAATTTGATATATCCTCTAATGCATTACCTAGTTTCTTACCGGTATAAGTAGTAGATACATGTTTATCGGCCACCAATACACTTTATACCAAGTTGAGCATCAATTCGACTAAAGCGAGCATCAAATATACTACGAATAATTTGACCCACAGATTTAAGCTTATTATTTAAAGAAGCAGTAACTGCGCCATCAACCATATTAGCAATTTGCTATGGAGGATTAAAGATGACATCCTTGATCTTCGTGACAGTCCCGTGTTGACCCACAGAGAAGTGTGACATATATTCTTGCTTAGCTTTTTTTTTCCTACTTTCAGATTTCCTGCTCCTTCTATCGGATCTTCTCGATATCATCAATAGTTTTCTGATCCTCAGCCAAGAGATTCTCAAACCTTGGCCTTACAATATTTTTGACATCAATCATCACTGGGCTTCGGTACTTTACCGGCCATGGCAGCCGATTAATTCTTTTTCTTCCCAAGCGAATCTGTGACCAAACACTGAGCACGTCACATGCAACATGCAGGGCGCACCTTGCAACGCCGCTCCGCAAAAGCTAAACCTTCCGGTTTTAAGAAACCAGAACTTCTGATTTTGTTAGGAAGCCTGATAAGAAACCAATGAATGCTCAACTAGGAGGGACCTCGTCGGGACAAGCGCACTATAGGTTGTTCTAGACTCATCAGACCACCTAGAACACGCTCAATCATCATAGATAGGAAGGAATAACAATAGATGGTGTTGGAAAATCTAGGGCAAGGGAAAAGGTAAAAAGATAAAAATTATGTTGTTGATTGATTGGATTCTCTCAATTGGCCATGATCCTTTATATTTATATTTATAGGTTGGGGAGGTCTTACTTCGTAGAGAGTCCAATTATGTCACAAAATACACTTAAATGGACTCAAATCCAATTTTCTTATTAAAAAATGGATGGAATCTAAAAACCAGAAGCTCCAGTTTCACCATTGTGGACTTCTAAATTGAACCCTAGCTTTCTCATCTGGGGTCAAATTAGACAATCTGCATGTACATTTCGATTGGCTCGACTAGAGCAACACAATGGAGAAGTCCAATTCATGTTTAAAGACTTCTGCAAAATTGGAGTCTCTAGTTTTTAGAGAATCAGATTTGGCCAGCTGTGCCTATTTTGGTTGTCAACACACGAGAACCCAATCTACTAAACAAGCCCAAAGATGGGACATCCTATTTTTTTCCGGAAATAGATAAGCTCCGTCGTATCTTTAAAGCCTATTAGGCCCATTAGGCTAACTATTGCAACCCACCAATCACCCACTTTAGATGTGCTTCAACATTTTATTGCACTTGATTCAACAATTTGCGGATCTTATGTCATAATAGTGTGCTTGTTGTGAGATGGTTAATTGCCCCTGTGTAGTGACAGTATGAAGGAGAGAAAAGATCGGACGCTTGTGTAATCTTTTGGTAACGCTAGATCGGTACCATTTATGTGGCGAAAGCATATGCAAGTGATACTAGATCCTTGGGATGAGTGTTCCTATTATATTTGTTCATAACCGATAGCCCTTTGAATTGACTTGTTAGTTTCAGCTCTTTACTTAGATTTTATATACAATCCTGCTTTGTTCACTTAGTAGAATTAATGCAATAGCTGAATCACAAACCACTTGTTGTGTGGATTGATACAGATTGGGGAACTAAGGGAAAACTACACCGTCCCGTGCACTTGCGGTTCATGCCTGGTGTCTTTAAATCGCACCAATAACTCGTCGAGGTATTTCATAGTTAGAGTGAACAAAAATCCCTAAGTGTGATACCTTGTAAGAACCACAACACTAGGGACAAGTTAGATAAGCTTAGAAACATGTTAGTCTGCAAAGTTACAAACCATAAAATGAACTGCTCCTAAATGTCACTACTACAAAAAAAGCTTGTGCTCATGGTACACAAAAGAAACATATCCCTTATGAAGTCCAAGTATCATGAAGTGGTCACTATAAAACCATTTAAATTGCTAAAACCATTTAAATTGCTCACGGGTTAAAGTGAGAGACATAAGCAACTTAGCATATATAAGATAACCAGCACTAGACATTGTATTTTCCAAGAAAAAAACACTAGGCATTGTAATAAGTTGAAATATTTTTTTGTAGGTAGTAATAAATTGAAATATGTATTTGCGATCCTGAACGTGGCAGCGGTACTATATGATGCATGAATTGAACTCTAAGTACCATTATCTCTTTTTACTTTTGTGGGGTTTGGGAAACAAACATTCAGTCTTGCAAACTTGGTTTGGAGGCTTGAATATGTGTCTATATAAAACGCGTGTATTTATATATAAACATTGATGTTGTGATAGAGAGAGAGAGAGAGATAGATAGATAGAGAGAGGGGGAGAGAGAGAGAGAGAAAGAGAGATTATCACAATGCCATCCATAAAACAGGAAAGTCAGATGTCTTAAGTAAGGACCAGCCAATATTAAGAGTAACTTAATATTATTGACATCATAACTGTAAACTCCATTTATCCTTTTTTGAGGAACATCAACAGTTCAAAATTATGAAGTAGAAACTTATGGTATGGAAGGTATATCTCAATCATGTAATGTTCATCAGAGTTCTTAGATGTTCATTCTTAAGTTGACAACTGGGGGATATTTATGTTTATAAATACACACATGTTATTAGGGGAGCAGATCATTGGCGACTATGTCAAAAGAGTTTCTTTTCCTCACAATAGGTACGCATATAGTAAATAGATAAGAATTTCTAACATATAACAGAGAGCGCGTCAAATTAGTTTGGAAGTAATAACTAAGAAAACCATGCTGACATTAAGAATATTGAATGGACATGGCTTTATGCCTATGAAGACACCAATCATTCTGCAATGAAAAATCAACAACCTGTAACACTAAATATATTTGGTAGAGATATGATGTTGATTTGCCGCAACAAAAATATGGCAGAGTTACTTTTTACACTTGTAACTCTCTGTGCTCTTTAATGAAAATGGACTCTTATAGAGTTTTCCATTATCGAATGTTGATATTCTTCTGCACTTGTCATATTTACTATGCATATAATAATCCTTAATTTTCTGATCCAGATTTCAGTTGCATGGAATCTGCAGTTCTGATAACGCATGTGTCAATTATTGGATGCCTTATCAACAAGAACATTTCTCCAACAAAACAAAAAGTTTTTTTTGTTTAGTTAGGGACTATGTCTCCTAGCTTTTTTAGATAATGCAAGGATACACAATGTCTACCGTGTATTCCTCTCTAGGAAAAAAGTATAGTCTCAGTCCACAATCCGTATGGAATAAGTCACCCCCCTCCTTAAGTACTAATGCTTATCTACTTAACACCTGAAGCTACTAATCCAGGTACTTAAAGCCCCAAAGTATTCAAAACCAGATCTTGGTGAAGTACGGATCCTCTACTAAAATTAATGATGCCAAGACCTTCATCACCTCAGAGCAACCACAGACAATACACACCAATCCCGTCTTGAACATTGTTGGTCTCTATTGAGCTTCCCTGATGTGCAATATGCCACATCATAATATCCATATGGACACCTTCATGCAGTATAAGCCTCCATTCTTCACACTATCATCTTGATCGTCCATTACATTCTCAAGCCCTTTGCTGTCCTTCAATTCCAAAGTCATCAGAGATTTGAGCAAACTGGCCATAACACTCCACATCTGCTATCAAAAGGAAGAAGACACCCATTGTTGAGTCCTTGCCATATCAACATATATCCATATAATACATCATATAGCATAATCACCTAGGGATTACTTAGACAAGTTTCATTATGTCAGGGGTTGAATACATGGTTTGGTTTGGTAGCTAAAGGGGTTAAGTAGGGAACCAAATAATGTCAAACCCATGATCTGTTGGTTTCTGCACTATGCCTCCCATGGCCTATATCTAGGGTGACAAATATTGTCAAAGGCACTCGCCAAAGCTAAACATTTCATCTTCATCTTTTCAGCCTCCATGTTTCTAGGCCTTTGATGGTCGGCAGTATAGTTTCAACAATTTGAAATGGTGCTATCTTGTATGTAGAGCTCTGTATAAAGAGTTATAGTTTTGTTCTGCTGGGAGTTGCACATGTCTTCAAGGTTTGTGTGGGTTTTGAGGAGTTGCTTCTTATAAGGACCTTTTACCTTGTTCATGAGGACCTTTCAGCAGTTGGCTGTAAGAGTTCACACCTAAGATGGTTCTTGTGGGTTTATAGATACGTAGATGTAACAACCAGCAGTACAAAGCTTTTTAGCTTATGATAATGGAAACCTTATATTTGTGTTGATATGATCTTCATTTTTCATATGATTTGTTCGAAACTGAAGATTTGTCCTAACTGGTCGTGTGATTTATCATCAAAGTGTTAAGACCTTCCTGTATAATCTTATTCACAAATCAAGAATGGTAATCATGAGAGATCAGTCAATGATGTTGTGACAGACCATTGCTAGCGCTGGGTTTGCACACATATTGCCCTTGGGTTGGCATGAACTTTGTTGGTATGCATTGGTCTATAATGTGCTAACTAGCTGCATGCTTGGTTCCAGATGCACAAAAGGGCATGCGATGGTTCAATGAAGATCACCACTTCATCTTATTTTTTGGTGAGGATTCAAAAAGAGCAACAATATATGGTATATCTTATCTTTGAATCCCTACCCTCTCTCCCTCAAGGCTAACCTGATTGAGTGGAGAAATGGCGTTTATGAACTGCAATGTACTTGCTTTGTTTATTGTTTTCTGCTGCATTTGTTGACGGTGTTCTAGTGGACCAGAATGATCTTCCAAGAGTTAAAGTGATTTCCAGACTAATAATCCCTGACCAACAATATCTGACGACATAGGATAAAAGTACTTGGTCCCATCAGCTATTTTGATCAGTACTCTTGGCATTGGTTTTAAATCCAATTGTGTTTGCATGATGACCCCACTACCAATTGTATAATGTGTGTAGACTATTAGCAATTTTGTCATCCTGAGCAAGTGGAGGCAATATACATTAAATTGACAGAGTCAGTTTCATGGAAAAAAGTATTAAAATAGAATTAAAAGTATTAACTTATTGGGCGTCTATCTTGCATATTGACTTTGTTCCATGACAAATATAAGCAAAATCTTTTGTGGCACTAACAGAATCCAATACACTACATGTTCTAGCAATCAAATCTCATCCTGTGGAAGATGGAGGTATTTGGGAATTTGGGTGAGGGATCAAATTCTTGTTTCCCAAATTCTTTCAACGAACTGAAGTTATTAGTAACACTTCGCACTACGATTTAGTTTTCTGAATCACCTTTTCAGCCCAAACAACAGCTGAGAGCCATATCATGATGCTTACTGGCCAGAGCTGAGCCCCATTGCTGGCCAGGCCGGTTCCATCTTGAGCTACATAATTACATGAGCGAGAGTTATGGACAATTTATTCAGAACTCTACAAAATTTCAAATCAGAGGAATATGAAATACAATGATTATCAAAAAGCAGCTTAAGAAAATAAATCGTGTGGTACTTGAGGGATTCAAGTCAAGATTGATATTATCTTTTTTTACATCTGAGTTGTTACTTATTGGAAGAATTTTTACATTACATTAATATAGGATGACATATACTTTATTGAAATATATAATAGTTTTCTATCTGGCTTGTTGTGGCAGAACCAACCTGAATTACACCGGCTCAAGTGCGCTGATCCTTTCTTGGAAGGTATTAAGGCTCAACTGCACTTCAAACGGTGTA
The DNA here is from genome assembly GCF_002211085.1 of Panicum hallii. NCBI lineage: Eukaryota > Viridiplantae > Streptophyta > Magnoliopsida > Poales > Poaceae > Panicum > Panicum hallii. Next base: position 45,924,062 of record NC_038046.1, on the reverse strand, counting down.
ACCCCGTGGTCTGTCAGGCAAAGTTCCGATAAAACCATCTAACTCAGGATCAAAACAAGGTACCTCGCACGAAGGCGAGTCCAGAGATACAAACACCAACCATTTTTACATCATAGGCATAATATTACATGAGTATTTAACATAGTAGCAAGACCTAACTAGTACGAATTTATACAAAACTATTTAACGTTAGAGTATGTGACGCCCCGAAATTTTCAAATTTAAACTACGCGTTAAAGTGTCCTGACCGAAAATTTATTCGTCGTAAAACCCTGACTCTCTCCATTTCACCGTCACACTGACGGCCGACGCGAGCCTGACCGCCGTCCCATCCCGCACCGCTCACGCGCGACCGTTTTCCGCAATCAACGCCGGCGCGATGCTGTTCTCCTCGCGCAGCGCGCGGACGACGTACGCGCGTGGCCGACTGACGCGCCCCTCCCTTTCTCTCTCTCCCCTTTCTCTTTTCTCCTTTTCTCTCTCCCTCCTATTTCTTTCCTTTTTCCCTTTTTCCCCTCTCTTTCTTTTCTTTCTTCCTTCCTCCTTTTCCCTCCTTTCTTCTCCTCCCTCCTCTTCTCCCCTTCCCCTGCTCCCGAGCACCGCCGGCCTTGACTCCCGGGTCACGCCACCACACCCCTCCCCTCTCCCCTCACACACGCGCACGCCTGCCTCGGCCGGCCGCGCCGCGTCGCGCACGGCCCACGCACGCACGCCTAGCGCGTGCATCGCGTGACCGCGCCGCTCGCCGCGCCGTCCGTCGCTCGCCACGCCGCCCGGCCTCCGGCCCCCAGCCACGTCGCCCCGTTCCCCGGCCGCGCACGCCGCCGTACGCGCACGCGCCGCTGAGCCGCGCACGCGCACGCGTCCGGCCCACGCGCACGCGCTGCACAGCTCGCCGCCCCGCCGCCGCTGGCGCCCCGCCTCGCCGCTCGCGCCGTCGCCTGTGCCGCGCAGCCCCCCCGGCCCCTCCTCCCCACGTGCTCGACGCCGCCCTCGGCGCTTGCGCCTTGCCGCACGCCGTGTCGCGACCCGAGCGCCATTAATGGCCGCCCCGGAGCCGCTCCGCCGGCCACCGTCCGCCCGCCCGCTCGGCCGCCTATAAATAGGCCCCGTGCCGCCGCCACCTCCCCTACAACCTCCACCGCCCCCTCTCCAGCTCCCTCCCCAAGCCCTCTCGCCGCCCCGCCGGCCCGCACTGCTCGCCGCCGCCCGCCCCGTCGGCCGGCCACCTCGCACCACCCCCGCCCGAAGTACGGCCCGGAATGGGACCCCCTTCTCCCCCTCTCCCTTTCCCCCCCGATTCCTAGCCGCTATCAGGCCCTAGGCCACCGAATTAGGCCGGCGCCGAGCTCCCCTCCCCTCTCCTCTGTTTCCTGTGAGGGGAGGAGGAAGAAGGTGGCCCCTTTTACGCAAAACCCCCTGGCCTCCCCTGTATTTCCCCAAAGAAAACCCCCCCTCTCTAGGAGCACCCCTATCCACCCATTCTTTGCAAAAGAAACCTCGCCCTTTTTAATATTTCAAATTGAGCCCTCCAATACACAAACCTAGATACGCATGGCACCTTTTAGCATGTCCGAGTATTTTTAGGGTTCGCGAAAAGGTCCTTACCCCCTCCGGGTAATTGCAAGCGAGCCCCGGGACCCCTGTTTAGCCCCTGAAACCCCTTTACCCCGTCATTTTATGCGCCAAACAACCTCCGATCGACCTGAAACTTTACCACTCCGTTTCTAGTATAGTTTTAGCTATGCCATTAAGAAACCACCCAAAAATATCACCCCTAACTCCATAACTAAATTATTTCCGATTCAAGCCCAACGATAAAAGCTTTTAGTTCTTTCGCTTGATTGTATGTCTGTTTGTTTGCGTCGTAGGACACGGAGTAAACGAAGAAGTTCCCGACTGCGACCAAGCAACCGAGGACCAGTTCTGCGACCCCGAACCCGAGGGACAGTGCTTCGATTAGGACCTCCCGCAAGGGTTTGACGATGGCAAGTTCAATCCCGCCCTTTGATGCATGTTTCCGTCCTAGTTTTTATAACCACAACCCAGTGGCCTGTTTTATAAAATTGCATGGTTTTGCTGCTGAAAACATGGTAGGATAGCCACCCTTGTCTGTGATAATCATACCTCGACCACCTGGTTTTATAAAGAAATGTGTGTGTGTGGGAAGGGATAAAATGTGGTCTTGAAAGACGAGTTAGACGGGATGGATGGCATTTCTGTGTGAATTGCCGTTGGTGTGCTCGTACCTGTGTGGTAGGGCAAGGAAGGGAGATATCCATCTTGTCACCCCTAAGGACCGAGTTGATGTGTCATCTCACCTAGCTTCCTGTCGTGCAAACCACTTGACCGTTGTATGGGCAACGGCTTAGCATAAATCCCACTAGTTAGCCTGATAGCCATTAGGAGAGCTGAGAGCAACGGGTGATCAAGGAGAAGGGATAAGCTCTGTGTGACTTATGCCCCGGTTAAACCTCGGAGATAGGTCGAATGACCCCTGGATGGATCCCGTGGTGGCTAGTCAGGTCTAGCTAAGGTGGGTAATGGCTTTGTTGGGATCTGCACCGGCACTAAGGTGTTCGTGCTGTGGTACCCCACCTGTGGGTAAAGTTGCACACCTCTGCAGAGTTAAAATCTATTCGAATAGCCGTGCCCACGGTATTGGGCAAGTTATGGTGTGGTCACATAACTAGTGTTTCTCTTTGGGAATGAATGGGCTGGTGTGAGTGGTTTGGAAAGTGTCCGGCAGTTGTGCCGTGTGCTACGGCGGACGGGGAGTCCGGTAGCAAATTAAAACTTGGATCCTGTGCGGATCGACACCGTATGCTCTTTGGTACTAGAAAACTTGTTTTGGAAATATTTTAAAACAAACCTTTGCATACAACTGAGTTTTCCGTAAATAAACCATGACCTTATCCTTGGATTATCCTGTGCATATAACTCTGCTATACCCCCTCCGCGGGTGTGATTGGACTTGCTGAGTACGTTTGTACTCACCCCATTCTTACTTTTACAGTGGAAGATCCCGACTACAACCCCGAGGACGTCGAGTAGGGTTCCGTCCTGCACCCAGTCTTGCCTGTGGGTGAGGTCACCATTGGAGCTCCGCATGGCGCAAGACCCTGATGAATCCCTCTTCGTAGTTAGTGTGGTAGTTTGGGTTCTAGTTGTAATCCTCGCGATAGTGGCGCTTCACTGCCCATTACCGCGAAGAGTTGTACGGTGATGTACCATCTGATGTAATAAAAGTGTTATCAGCCTCCCGGGACTGATAAAGTAACACTTTTAAGTCTTCCCTGATGGGGGGGACGCTTCAGGTGGTATCAGAGCCGTAGGCTGGCCGTAGGACGTGACCCTAGGAGCGAGACCCCGTTTTAGGCCCTAGAACTTGTCCTGATTTAGAAATTTTCTGCACAAACACTCACCACTGGTCTTTGCCTTGTTCCAGAGGGCTGGCAATGGATGGGTTAACGGAATCTGCCACGCAGAGCCCGGCCTCCCCAAGTTACTATTGCTCAGCCTGGAACGCGTTGGGATTATGGAACCACCGGAGTATGCCTACCGTGAGTACATCGCCGGAGGCACCCTTCGGTGCGATATGATGGTCTTTGTGGAGAGGAGCACCCGCTACCCTGATGTGGACCCTTGGTTCATCTCCACCGCTGGTTTCCGCTTCCCCGACACCTATCGAAAGGCCGCCCGTAAAGCCCTGCGACGGCTGCGTGTACTCTACAGGCGACACCTTCAGCGGACTCCTATGGGATTTTTCCCACCCGCTGAGGGAAGAGGACGCACTTGGATTGCCCGAATGAGGGGACTTGGACGAGAAGAATAAGACCTAGAAGATACGGTCTCCCACCTATCCATCTACCTTACTGGCTTGGATGCACTCTACCATGAACAGGCGGCACAACTGAAGCAACTAATCCATGGGATTGAAAAGATAACCCAGGAGCTGGAGGAACAACGGACAAGAGCCGCAAGCGCCGAGTATTCCTTAGCCGCCCTCCAAGCCCAGATGCAAGAATACGAGAACCGCAACGGAATAGGTGGATGGATAGAGGAAGAAGAAGAAGAACCCATGGAAACCCATTGGGATAAGGGTACTCAGACTGAAAATGAGATGGATCGGTTCCTTCCAATAAAGAAGCGCTCTATCAGGACCGAGGAGGAATCCCTATGATAGGATTAGCACTCCAAGCTAGAACCCGACCCTGATAACCCCGTGCCTATGAAAACTGTATCCCCGTGTTGCAATAATAAATGTTATCCACTCTCTTTTGTATCTGTGCTAGACTGTTTACCCTGTTCATGTTTCAGATGGCTGAGGAAGGATGGACCCAGGGCGATTGCCAAGCAGCACCTGGCTTTCCCGGCCTCTTAATCAACACCCTGGAGGACCTTGGTGTTACAGAATGCCCAAGGTACTACAGCCGAGAGTACGAGCACCATGGTACCCTCCGCTGCAGGGTGATCCTGGTCATCGCCAGGAGCAACCGCTACCCTGACATTCAGCCTTGGCGAGCGACCGCCACGGGGTTTAGACACCAAGACACCTACCCCTTGGCCATCCGAAAAGCACTCCGTTATTTGTGCCGGATTTTTGAAGAACACCTCGCACCCACGCCAGCCAAGTTCTTCCCGCCGGCCATCAGAACCCCAGTCTGGGAAGCACGCATGAGAAACCTGGAACGACGTCGCCACGAAGAAGGCCCCCTGTACCAAGTGGCTACATACCTAGCCGCCCTGGACCAACTCTTTGATGAGCAAGCCAACCTTCTGAGGGAACAGACCCATCGAGCTGAGCAAGCAGAGCTCGCAGTAAGGTTACAGCAGATCCGTGCCGCCCACGCCGAGGCGAGAGCCGCAGCCGCGGTCAGTAGCGAAGCAGTCGCCCAAGAGAGCCTCAGGCAGGCCCGAGACCGGCGTATGCAAGAGTGGACCCAAAGTGGAACACCAGTCCTGGCAATTGGAGAAGATCATGTTTTACTCGGGACACCCGTCATAGGATGGGGAACACTCTTTGGGAACACACACGCTCCACCCGAGAACCCTGAAAGTTCTGCCGCCGCCGTCAAAGAGGGTGCTACAGCGCAACCCTTGCCAGATGGAAACCCAGAGGACGGCGAACGAGGATATCTCACCCTCCCCGCCCCGGAAGAAGGCACGCCTCGCGAATAGAATAACCGACGCTGTCCCAGTGATGCACCCCCCCAGCTTAAGACGTGCCCTTAGACAAGACCCTGGCCGAGTAGCACGAGACCTAGTCGTACCCCCAAGTTGTACCCCCCTTGCAGTAATAAAATGGTTTGTGCTTGTTGTTTGTGATGTTGTGAGCTGGTTTGTTGTGTGCTGATTGTTTATATGAGTACCGGCAGAAGGTAGATTCTGCCTTATATATATACGAATTAAACAACTTAAACATCACATAAACATAACCCCAATCTACCCGATCAACAGGTGACCCCCCGGAACGTCGCGAGGGCCTCCCGTGGCCGGAACCCCGTAGCCGCTAGTGCCGGAGCACAGCCCGTGGAACAAGATCTTCCCCAAGGAGAACAAGAAGTAAGCCAGAACCGAGGAGGAAGTCAAGAAGGAGAACAACTACCACCACCCCCACCCCTCGGAGACTTGGCGCAGATAATCCACAACCAGACCCTCATACTGGAGACGCTGGCCAATGCCCTCATTAACCGGCAGCCACGAGGGCAGAATATGAACGACAAGCTGACGGCCTTTCTAAGGACCAAGCCGCCCACCTTTGCCGGATCCTGCAACCCGTTGGATGCAGACGACTGGTTGCGAGTGATTCAGAGGAAGCTCGAACCATTCGTGTGCCAGGATAGGGACAAAGTCCTTCTAGCAGCCCACCAGCTCACCGGAACAGCATTATCCTGGTGGGAAAATTATTGTGCTGCAGCCGAGGATGCCTCTACCATCACCTGGGGAGAATTCGTAAGGGAGTTCCGCCGCTACCACATCCCTTCGGCCACCATGAAGCCCAAGGCGGATGAATTCCGCGCACTACAGCAAGGAAGCATGACGGTGGAAGAGTACACCCACCGGTTCATTGAGTTGGCCCGATATGCACCAGAGGAAGTGAATGACGACGACAAGAAACAAGACATGTTCAAGAAGGGGCTAAGCCCAGAACTCCGGACCCTGCTTACCCCACAGATCTATCCGGACTTCAACACCCTGATGAACAAAGCTATCCTCACGGAGAGGGCCAAAGCCGAGGAGAGGAAGGATAATAAACGCAAATTCCTGGAAAGTAAGGCCCGCCAACAGGACCGCTTCCAAAAGCCGAGGAACTCCAACTACACTGCACCAAGATCTCAGGCCCCAATGCAGTATAGGACTCAGTCCCAAGTGACAGGATCACGGACCCTTGAAGCACAGCCTAAAAGCCAGAATACCATGAGGGCCCCGCAAAGCAATACAAGCCTGGCCGCCTCCGACAACAACAATGTTAGGGCCTGTTTCAACTGCCGTGAGACAGGACACTTCATCGCCAATTGCCCTTATGCCAAGAATAAGCCGGCAACATCGGCCTTCTCCAACACGGTGAATGGGCCCAGACCAGCCCTGACCGGTGCCAACCGAGTGCCCATCCGCAACAACGACAACAGCCAGCAGTTGAAGCAGCAATCATTTGGACGAGCCCGCGTCAATCACATCGACGCGCAGGAGGCTCAAGAGGCTCAAGGCGTAGTGCTCGGTGAGTACCTAGTCAACTCAGCTCTGGCAACAGTACTATTTGATTCTAGAGCATCGCACTCATTTATATCCTCAAGCTGCGTGGAGAAACACAAAATACCCACAGTACTACTAAAAACACCCCTATTAACCCGGACGCCTGGGGGCGACATCAATTGTCAATTAGGTTGTCCACGGGTAAGGATCAACTTAAGTGGGGTAGACTTCCTAGCGGACCTGGTAGTACTTAAGTCTGGAGGAATAGACGTGATCCTTGGAATGGACTGGTTAAGCCGACACAATGGTCTCATAGGCTGTACCGACAAAGTGGTACACCTAACAAACCCTGAAGGAGTACAAGTGATCTGCCATACCCGGGATAGTAAGTTTGACCCAATGGTGTTTAGCATGGAAGCCAAGCTCTTAGAAGGAGTCCCGGTAGTAAACGAATACCCAGACGTATTCCCCGAAGAGCTTCCCGGTATGCCGCCGGATAGGGATATAGAGTTTGTCATAGACCTTATCCCCGGAACCTCCCCCATAGCCAAGAGACCCTATAGGATGGCAGCCTCTGAGTTAGCAGAATTAAAGAAGCAACTAGAAGAACTGCAATGAATTGGCTTCATTAGACCAAGCTCGTCGCCATGGGGAGCCCCAGTGCTGTTTGTCAAGAAGAAAGATGGGAGTATGAGGTTGTGCGTAGATTACCGAGCACTGAACGAGGTTACCATTAAGAATAAGTACCCCCTCCCCAGGATTGATGACCTGTTCGATCAGCTAAAAGGAGCCAAGTACTTTTCCAAGATCGACCTAAGATCGGGATATTTCCAGCTCAAAATTTGAGAAAGTGACATCCCTAAGACAGCTTTTGTCACCCGCTACGGGCAGTTTGAGTTCACCGTAATGTCCTTCGGACTAACCAATGCCCCCGCCTATTTTATGAACCTCATGAATAAGGTATTCATGGATGAGCTAGATAAGTTTATCGTAGTCTTTATTGACGACATACTTATCTACTCCAAGAGTGTTCAGGAACATGAGCAACATCTGCGGGTAGTGTTGGAAAAGCTAAGGAAGCATAAACTATATGCTAAATTTAGCAAGTGTGAATTCTGGCTGGAGAAAGTAGCTTTCCTTGGTCACATTCTGACCGCGGAAGGCGTAGCAGTGGACCCAGAGAAGGTCGAAGCCGTGTCCAATTGGCAGCAACCGACCAATGTTAGTGAAATCAGAAGTTTCCTTGGATTAGCCGGATACTATCGAAGGTTTATTGAGGGATTCTCTAAGATAGCCCAACCCATGACGGAACTTCTTAAGAAGGAGAAGAAGTTCGCCTGGATGGAAAATTGCGAAAGAAGTTTTCAAGAATTGAAGCAAAGGTTGACAACTGCCCCAGTGCTGACCCTACCGGACATCCATCGGGACTTTGTCATTTATTGTGACGCATCCCGACAAGGATTAGGGTGTGTACTGATGCAAGACGGGAAAGTCGTTGCATATGCTTCCCGCCAACTCAGGACTCATGAGCAGAATTATCCGACCCATGATTTGGAATTAGCAGCCGTGGTGCATGCCCTTAAGATTTGGAGACACTACCTAATTGGAAATAAGTGTGAAGTTTACACCGACCACAAGAGTTTGAAGTATATATTCACCCAGCCGGATTTAAACCTAAGGCAAAGGAGATGGTTGGAGTTGGTCAAGGACTACGATTTGGAAATTCAGTATCACCCCGGGAAAGCAAACGTAGTAGCCGATGCCTTAAGTCGAAAATCCTATGGACCCAAGGATGACCATCTATGTGAGGAAATGGCACGATTAAATGTGCACATTATTCCTCGAGGTTCCAGCCAAGTGCTGAACGTCCGATCAACACTAGAGGATAGGATCAGAGAGGCTCGAGGATCGGATCGAGAGTTAGTAAAGATTTGCAAACAAACTGGAGAAAACAAAGCACCGGGTTTCAGAGTGGACGATAAGGGAACGTTATGGTACGAGGATAGGATTTGTGTCCCCCAGGATGGGGATTTCCGGCAATTAATCATGGACGAAGCCCATAACTCGGCCTACTCCATCCACCCAGGATCCACCAAAATGTATATGGACATAAGGCAAAAATATTGGTGGAATGGAATGAAGGCGGACATTGCACGATTCGTGGCTCATTGTGATACTTGCCAAAGGATCAAGGCCGAACATCAGAAACCGGCGGGATTGTTGCAACCCTTGCCTATCCTGGTATGGAAATAGGATGAGATAGGAATGGACTTTGTAGTGGGTCTACCTAAAACACAGAAGGGACACGATTCCATATGGGTAATAGTGGACCGACTCACTAAATCGGCTCATTTCATACCCGTACGAACTAATTACGGTGGAGAAAAGCTGGCAAAACTCTATGTGGAGAACATAGTAAAGCTACACGGAGTACCTAGCAGGATTGTCTCAGATAGAGGGACCCAATTCACCTCTAGGTTCTGGAAAAGCTTGCATCAAGCCATGGGCACCAAGTTAGATTTCAGCTCTGCATATCATCCACAGACGGATGGTCAAACCGAAAGAGTAAATCAGATTATGGAAGATATGCTGAGAGCATGTGTCCTGACCTACGGAAAGGACTGGGAGCAGAGTCTACCCTATGCGGAATTCTCGTACAATAATAGTTACCAAGCCAGCCTGGGCATGTCGCCATTCGAAGCCCTCTATGGGAGAAAGTGCAGAACCCCTTTGATGTGGTCGGAAGTCGGAGAACGTGCACTAGTAGGACCTGCACTTATAAAAGAAGCAGAAGAAAAAGTAGCGGAGATCCGCGAAAAGTTGAAGGCGGCTCAATCTCGACAAAAGAACTACGCAGATAAGAGAAGGCGAGAAATAAGTTTCAACCCAGGCGATTTTGTTTATCTCAAGGTCTCACCTATTCGAGGGACGTGAAGATTTCAGGTACAAGGTAAATTGGCCCCTCGATACATAAAATGGACCGTATCGGGTTCTAAAGAGAGTCAGAGCAGTAGCATACCGACTGGAGTTACCAGAAGAAATGTCGGATATACATCCAGTGTTTCACGTCTCGCAAATAAGGAGGTGCTTGAGAGTACCCGAAGGAGAACACGTGCCAGTGGAAACAATAGACCTACAACCGGATCTGCGGTACCAGGAGGTACCGGTCAAAATCCTGGACACTGTCACTAGAAGGACAAGAAACTCTGAGGTGCGAATATGCAGGGTTCAATGGAGCAGACACGGAATAGAAGAAGCAACCTAGGAACGCGAGGAGGCGCTAAAGAAGGAGTTTCCCCATCTATTTAGGGATCAGCCGAATCTCGAGGACGAGATTCATTTAAGTGGGGTAGGTTTGTGACGCCCCGAAATTTTCAAATTTAAACTACGCGTTAAAGTGTCCTGACCGAAAATTTATTCGTCGTAAAACCCTGACTCTCTCCGTTTCACCGTCACACTGACGGCCGACGCGAGCCTGACCGCCGTCCCATCCCGCACCGCTCACGCGCGACTGTTTTCCTCAATCAACGCCGGCGCGATGCTGTTCTCCTCGCGCAGCGCGCGGACGACGTACGCACGTGGCCGACCGACGCGCCCCTCCCTTTCTCTCTCTCCCCTTTCTCTTTTCTCCTTTTCTCTCTCCCTCCTATTTCTTTCCTTTTTCCCTTTTTCCCCTCTCTTTCTTTTCTTTCTTCCTTCCTCCTTTTCCCTCCTTTCTTCTCCTCCCTCCTCTTCTCCCCTTCCCCTGCTCCCGAGCACCGCCGGCCTTGACTCCCGGGTCACGCCACCACACCCCTCCCCTCTCCCCTCACACACGCGCACGCCTGCCTCGGCCGGCCGCGCCGCGTCGCGCATGGCCCACGCACGCACGCCTAGCGCGTGCATCGCGTGACCGCGCCGCTCGCCGCGCCGTGCGTCGCTCGCCACGCCGCCCGGCCTCCGGCCCCCAGCCACGTCGCCCCGTTCCCCGGCCGTGCACGCCGCCGTACGCGCACGCGCCGCTGAGCCGCGCACGCGCACGCGTCCGGCCCACGCGCACGCGCTGCACAGCTCGCCGCCCCGCCGCCGCTGGCGCCCCGCCTCGCCGCTCGCGCCGTCGCCTGTGCCGCGCAGCCCCCCCGGCCCCTCCTCCCCACGTGCTCGACGCCGCCCTCGGCGCTTGCGCCTTGCCGCACGCCGTGTCGCGACCCGAGCGCCATTAATGGCCGCCCCGGAGCCGCTCCGCCGGCCACCGTCCGCCCGCCCGCTCGGCCGCCTATAAATAGGCCCCGTGCCGCCGCCACCTCCCCTACAACCTCCACCGCCCCCTCTCCAGCTCCCTCCCCAAGCCCTCTCGCCGCCCCGCCGGCCCGCACTGCCCGCCGCCGCCCGCCCCGTCGGCCGGCCACCTCGCACCACCCCCGCCCGAAGTACGGCCCGGAATGGGACCCCCTTCTCCCCCTCTCCCTTTCCCCCCCGATTCCTAGCCGCTATCAGGCCCTAGGCCACCGAATTAGGCCGGCGCCGAGCTCCCCTCCCCTCTCCTCTGTTTCCTGTGAGGGGAGGAGGAAGAAGGTGGCCCCTTTTACGCAAAACCCCCTAGCCTCCCCTGTATTTCCCCAAAGAAAACCCCCCCTCTCTAGGAGCACCCCTATCCACCCATTCTTTGCAAAAGAAACCTCGCCCTTTTTAATATTTCAAATTGAGCCCTCCAATACACAAACCTAGATACGCATGGCACCTTTTAGCATGTCCGAGTATTTTTAGGGTTCGCGAAAAGGTCCTTACCCCCTCCGGGTAATTGCAAGCGAGCCCCGGGACCCCTGTTTAGCCCCTGAAACCCCTTTACCCCGTCATTTTATGCGCCAAACAACCTCCGATCAACCTGAAACTTTACCACTCCGTTTCTAGTATAGTTTTAGCTATGCCATTAAGAAACCACCCAAAAATATCACCCCTAACTCCGTAACTAAATTATTTCCGATTCAAGCCCAACGATAAAAGCTTTTAGTTCTTTCGCTTGATTGTATGTCTGTTTGTTTGCGTCGTAGGACACGGAGTGAACGAAGAAGTTCCCAACTGCGACCAAGCAACCGAGGACCAGTTCTGCAACCCCGAACCCGAGGGACAGTGCTTCGATCAGGACCTCCCGCAAGGGTTTGACGATGGCAAGTTCAATCCCGCCCTTTGATGCATGTTTCCATCCTAGTTTTTATAACCACAACCCAGTGGCCTATTTTATAAAATTGCATGGTTTTGCTGCTGAAAACATGGTAGGATAGCCACCCTTGTCTGTGATAATCATACCTCGACCACCTGGTTTTATAATGAAATGTGTGTGTGTGGGAAGGGATAAAATGTGGTCTTGAAAGACGAGTTAGACGGGATGGATGGCATTTCTGTGTGAATTGCCGTTGGTGTGCTCGTACCTGTGTGGTAGGGCAAGGAAGGGAGATATCCATCTTGTCACCCCTAAGGACCGAGTTGATGTGTCATCTCACCTAGCTTCCTGTCGTGCAAACCACTTGACCGTTGTATGGGCAACGGCTTAGCATAAATCCCACTAGTTAGCCTGATAGCCATTAGGAGAGCTGAGAGCAACGGGTGATCAAGGAGAAGGGATAAGCTCTGTGTGACTTATGCCCCGGTTAAACCTCGGAGATAGGTCGAATGACCCCTGGATGGATCCCGTGGTGGCTAGTCAGGTCTAGCTAAGGTGGGTAATGGCTTTGTTGGGATCTGCACCGGCACTAAGGTGTTCGTGCTGTGGTACCCCACCTGTGGGTAAAGTTGCACACCTCTGCAGAGTTAAAATCTATTCGAATAACCGTGCCCATGGTATTGGGCAAGTTATGGTGTGGTCACATAACTAGTGTTTCTCTTTGGGAATGAATGGGCTGGTGTGAGTGGTTTGGAAAGTGTCCGGCAGTTGTGCCGTGTGCTACGGCGGACGGGGAGTCCGGTAGCAAATTAAAACTTGGATCCTATGCGGATCGACACCGTATGCTCTTTGGTACTAGAAAACTTGTTTTGGAAATATTTTAAAACAAACCTTTGCATACAACTGAGTTTTCCGTAAATAAACCATGACCTTATCCTTGGATTATCCTGTGCATATAACTCTGCTATACCCCCTCCGCGGGTGTGATTGGACTTGCTGAGTACGTTTGTACTCACCCCATTCTTACTTTTACAGTGGAAGATCCCGACTACAACCCCGAGGACGTCGAGTAGGGTTCCGTCCTGCACCCAGTCTTGCCTGTGGGTGAGGTCACCATTGGAGCTCCGCATGGCGCAAGACCCTGATGAATCCCTCTTCGTAGTTAGTGTGGTAGTTTGGGTTCTAGTTGTAATCCTCGCGATAGTGGCGCTTCACTGCCCATTACCGCGAAGAGTTGTACGGTGATGTACCATCTGATGTAATAAAAGTGTTATCAGCCTCCCGGGACTGATAAAGTAACACTTTTAAGTCTTCCCTGATGGGGGGGACGCTTCAGAGTATCTGTAGCAGAAAATAAGACGCGACACTACCAGACGTCGCGCAACGGATGTTGAGCTAAGCCCAAACTCAACATCACTCGGAAGGTCCTGTGTTGGCCGGGGACGGATCCCACTCCACGGTCCAACTATCGGGAAGTGCATAGGGCCATGGTACAGGCAGAGTAGAGTCCTCAAGGGGAATACCTGGAACAAAAGTCACATTGCAAGGCTGAGTATTCTAATACTCAGCAAGGCTTACCTGTTTCATGGTATACTTAGCCATGTAACTAGACTATGAAGTCTTGTAATGGTTCAGGGTATAGTTTTAGCTGAAAAGCAACAAAGAGTAGGTCCTTAATTTCAACTTTTAGCTTTTAGGTTCTAGTTGATTATCCATTCTAGTAAGCACCTTAACTACTCAAGCATGGTAGAACTTTTTGAACAAACATCATCTTTGATCATCATTAGGTTGCTCTTATTACTCTATGTGGCAAAGGGATCAAGCAGTCTCAATCTCCACGAGAAACGGACGATTCCGAATCGAATTTCAATACCTTGCAAGGGCAAACCTAACTCACACGCTTGGAATATCCAATGATTATTTCGAAGCAACCGTTTGTCTTTCATTCTGACTCGTAGATTAGTGCCACCACAAGCGACTGTAGGACCATACGCACACCAATGTGCAGGACGTACGTCTGTAGCGCGACTACATGACCGTACTCCTGTCCGCTATGCGGAACGTACTCCCGCATGTCGGTGCATGTGAAAAACCAAAATACGAGTGGTGGGGGGTATGTCCACTCCTCGGGCCGATCAGTTACTAGGCTTACCGCTTACCATATTCGCGATATGTGGCTAGTACTTTCAAACGCTTAACCACCGCTACCACACACTGCGACCTTATCAAATTTTCATCAACACAGATGGGGTTCTTGCCAACGTCATGAATCACAACCCCACCCGTCATCCTTATGGTGGTTACAGGAATGTAAACAATGCAACTCCTATAAAGCTCGCGAGTGACAAGAAATCACTCGACTTCTACCGTCCTATTAGCTTAGCAGCTAGTCAGACTCAGGTTATATTATTCAGTACATAGGTTTCTAGGAATATGCAACTAGGGTTTCAATACAATTCCTGGAAACTTAAATGCACAAGTAGATATATATGAATATATAATTTGCAGTGTAATAAAATAGCGGTTTATGTCCGGGGCTTGCCTTCGCTGGTGGGGTTGGGGTTAGGGATGTCAAAAACTTTCGAACCTTGGTTCGGGGCTTCAGTTAATTCCTCAGCGACGTTCACTTGGTCTTCAGAAAACCTTTGCTCGTGTTCCGAGACTAGTTCATAGTCCCCGTCGTCGAGTGTCGCTGACTCTACATGATAAGCAATAATTTGAATTAGGTGGTTCTTGAGTTAAGAATTTTACTTCACGATAAAGTTGCAATCTAGCAATGGATGAATACAACTTCATAATACAAGAAATTTGAATTCAACCCTACTATTGGTATCTTAATTCAATTATCATAATTGATTGAATTAATTGAATTAGGTTAACAAGTTTGATTTTTATTTTGAAATCCACAAAGGCTATGGCCTTAGATTTTTGTGGGTAAGCTTACTTCTAGCAGATAAGCTTACTATGAATTTTTCATAATTTTTTGGAAATAGAAACTAAAGCATTTGAATTAAGTTCAAATTTCAAGTTTAAAATCAAACCTTAGACAAAACAGTGCCATAAATTCTTAAAAGATTTATTATGAACTACTTAATTATAGAACATCCCATGGTAAAAAGATCTAAGCATAAAAACCTTAGTAACATGCTTAAATAAATTTAAACCTTTTCAAGATTGATTTGCATAAGTTTAAATTAGTTCCAGCTAGGTTTCATTACTGTAAGTGAATTTTGCACACAAGCTCATTCATACCCTAAACAGGCTACACACCAAAATTTACAAGCAATAGAGCTAGCATGCAAAAGTTACGCATAATATACCCTTTTGCTAAACTTTAAAATAGCTCAAAAATCATTTGGTTTCACATTAAACTCTAGTAACAAAAGTTGTAGAATTTACTTCAAGGATTCAAACAAAACTAGTTTGACATTTTTTCTAAGTTTCCTACGAATTTCTGCAAATTTTTAAAGATCACTGATTTTGAATTGAGGGGAGGGACTGGAATATTGCAGCCAGGCCCTCAGGAAGATTTAAATCAATGCAATTGGATCCTTGGTTCATCGGGACAGAGAGGCTAAAATTCACCGGCCAAATTCCGGTGACGGTGATCGCCGGCGGCGAGGGGGAACCGGCCAGGGAGGACCAGGGGGCTTGCGCAGGCCTAGCTGGGGGTGATGTGATGGTCGGGGTTGGGCGGCAAAGGTCCTGCGCACGAGCATCAGTGAGCCACGAGTGATGTACTGAAGCATTCAATTGAGGCTAACAGCTACGGGAAAGAGGTGACCGACGGCGACCGTGACGACGGCGGAAGAGAAGATCACCGGCAAGCGTCGGGAAGGCTAAATTGGAACTCAAAGAAGTCGATTGAAGGATGGGCGAGCTTCACAGGAGCACGGTGAAGTTGCAGGAAGTGATGGTGTGGCTTGAGAAGGGCGGGGCGAGCTGTCCATGGCGGCGGGCAGGGGATACGGCGGAGTGGTTCGGCGGGTGTCGAGGGGAGAGGAAACCGAAGAGGTGAAATACAACTACACGAGTGAGTAGAAGTAGTCAAAAGGGGGCTCCTGGTCATGCTATGGGACTAAGAAGAGGCACGGTGAGCGGTAGCTGCTGCTGGCGATCGACGGCGTGCGTGGCGGCTGCGGGCGGAGCTCGGGCAGAGCGGGGAGGCGTGGCGCACTCGGGGGAAGACAACGGGGAAGAACTAGGGCGGCGGCCGGCCGGAGAGCAACGCGTGGGTGCTGCCAGAAGCAGGAGATGGAGTCGGTAGGGTTGTAGCGGTGATGAGCGGCGGCGGTCTGCGACGACAGAAAGAGGGCAGCTCGGGCGGACGGCAGAGCGTCGTGGCGGGCTCGGGGAGGGCCAGCAGGAAGGAGGTGAGGCAGTGGGTGAGCACGGGGGCGGCACATGGAGCGGCACTGGAGCAGGGGGTAGCCTCTGGTGGCGCGGCACGACGGCCTGCGGCAGCGCTGCGGCGCGGCAGAGGGGAAGCAGAGAAGGAAGAAGGAGGGGGGGGGGGCGCCAGGGACTAAGTTGTGAACTTCTAAAACTCCAGGGACCTCACTATAAAACAAAATTTCCCACTGTTCTAAAGCTCAAATGAGAATATGGTCAAAATAAAAGTTGTAGAACTTTTCAAACCCTACAACTTCTATTTAGGGTTCAAAAACAAAAACCCAAAGGGTGGAACTTTATTTAAAAACTTTGGACTCAATTCAAACTTTTCAAAGTTTTTGTCCTTAGTTAGGTAAATTCTATATACTTTTTGACTGAATTGCAAGTTTAGGTAATGTAATGATGACTAACACTTTTACATTTTGACCCCTAGTGAAATTTAAGAGTTACCTTTGTAATTGAAACATTTTACACAAAAGGACTCATATTTTTGAAATAATTACACACAAGTCCTTATTTTCACACATCCACACAATTGCACTCAATTCAATACCTACATCACACAGTCTTTCCTAGTGTGTTACAATTTTGACACCTAGGGTGTCACAACCTTCCCCTCTAAAAGGAATCTCATCCCGAGATTATAGGAATGATACAATGGAAGATGGATACCTAAGGAGTTTTAAGAAAATCGGGAAAATTTTTCTGAAGATAGTCTTCAGTTTCCTAGGTGGCTTCTTCTGCAATATGGTGGTCCCACAAGATCTTCTACATTTTAATCTTCTTTCTTCTAGTGCTTCTCTCTTTGGTATCAAAAATTTGAAGGGGTTGTTCGATATAAGATAGATCAGGCTCGATCTCGATGGCTTGTTGTTCAATGACTTCAGTAGGCACTTTGATACATTTCTTGAGTTGAGATATACGAAAAACATCATGAATGGTAGCCAACTGAGTAGGAAGACGAAGTCTGTAAGCTACTGGGCCACAGGCTTCGGTGATTTCAAAAGGTCCGATGTATCGAGGTGCTAATTTTCCCTTTAGGCCGAAATGTTGAACACTTTAGTAGGAGATACCCGAAGATAGACATAATCTCCTACTTGGAATTGTAATGGTTTTTCTTCTTTGGTCTGCATAACTTTTCTGTCTAGATTGGGTGGCCTTAAGATTGGCTTGGATAAACTTGACCTTATCTTCGGCTTCGGTAACTAAATCTGGTGCGAAGATTTGGCGTTCACCGGTTTCAGACCAACTCAAAGGAGTTCGACATCTTCGACCGTACAACGCTACAAAGGGGACCATTTGAAGACTGGACTGATAGCTGCTGTTATAAGAAAATTCAGCCAAGGAGTGAATGATACAAGCTTGGAGCATGTCTTCAAGGATCTGATTAACCCGCTCAGTCTGTCCATCAGTTTGTGGATGGTATGCAGAGCTTCGAATAAGCTTGGTTCTGAGAGAAGACTGCAATTGCTCCCAGAAGCATGCAATGAATTGTGCCCCTCGATCAGAAATAATTGTCTTAGGGACACCATGCAAATGATTAATCTAATCAAGATAGACTTCGGCATATTTCTTGGCAGTATAAGTTGTATGCACAGGAAGAAAGTGGGCAGTTTTGGTGAGTCTATCAATGATTACTCAGATGGAGTCATGCCTCTGAGATGTGTTGGGAAGACCAATGATGAAATCCATACTAATGTCTTCCCACTTCCACGATGGAATAGGTACGGGTTGGAGTGTACCGGACACTTTTAGATGTCTTGCTTTGACTCTCTGGCATGTATCACACTCGGGTACATACTTAGCAATTTCTCTTTTCATCCTGGTCCACCAAAAGTTCCGCCTAAGGTCTTGGTACATTTTAGTACTACCAGGATGAATAGAAAACTTGGATAGATGTGCTTCATCAAGGATTTGTTTACGAAGTTGATGATTCTTAGGTACAACAATACGATTGTTGAACCATAGAATTCCTTGATGATTGTTGTGGAAACATCTATATTTTGCTTCTCTCTGAGATAGTTTCTGTTTGATAATTTTGATACCATCATCATGCAATTGTGACATGATGATTCTATCTTGAAGAGTAGATTCGATAGATATGAGATTCAGGCTACCTTGAGGAATAATCTCTAGATTGAGATTTCTTATCTGATAACAAAGAGTTTCACGAAAGATTTCTACTGATAAGCAATGGCTATGTGCCTTACGGCTAAGTGCGTCCGCAACCACATTGGCCTTGCCGGGATGGTAGTGTACCTCAAGATCATAGTCCTTGATCAATTCTAACCAACGCCTTTGCCTCATATTTTGGTCAGCTTGAGTAAAGATGTATTTGAGGCTCTTATGGTCAGTGTAAATGTTACACTTGGTGCCCATAAGATGATATCTCCAAATCTTGAGAGCGTGAATAACAGCTGCTAACTTGGTAAAGATGTATTTGAGGCTCTTATGGTCAGTGTAAATGTTACACTTGGTGCCCATAAGATGATGTCTCCAAATCTTGAGAGCGTGAATAACAGCTGCTAACTCAAGATCATGGGTTGGATAATTTTGTTCATGATTCCGGAGTGCTCTGGAGGCATAAGCAATGACCCGGTTGTTTTGCATAAGCACACAACCAAGTCCAGTTCCGAAAGCATCGCAATAGACATCAAATGGCTTGGTACTATCTGGCTGAGCTAATACTGGAGCAGTGGTTAGAAGCTTTCTCAATGTATGAAATGCTTCTTCGCACTTGTCATTCCAATGGAATTTAACCTCCTTCTTGACAGTCATGGTTTTGGCTATTTTGGAGAAGTCTGGAATGAATTGGTGATAATATCCTGCCAATCCAAGGAAACTACAAATTTGGTGGACTGAAGTTGGAGGAGGCTTCCAATCCATAACTTCCTGAACTTTGGTTGGAGCAACCGATATGCCTTCACTGGAGATAGTATGTCCCAAAAATTTCACACTATCAAGCCAGAACTCACATTTAGAGAATTTGGCATAAAGGCAATCATCACGTAGTCGTTAAAGAGCGATACGTAAATGATCAGCATGATCTTCTTCAGTCTTAGAGTATATCAGAATATCGTCGATGAAAACTATAATGAATTTATCAAGCTCTGGCATGAAGACTGAATTCATAAGATACATGAAGTATGCTGGTGCATTAGTGAGTCCAAAAGATATAACCAGATATTCATAAAGTCCATATCTGGTCGAGAAAGCTATTTTTGGAATATCGCTACGCTTGATTTTGATCTGATGATAGCCAGAGCGTAGATCAATCTTAGAGAAGACTTTGGCTCCAGCTAGTTTGTCAAATAAGATGTCACTGCGGGGAAGAGGGTACTTATTTTTGATAGTGACCGCATTGAGTGGACGATAATCAACACATAGCCTTAAGCTATTATCCTTTTTCTTGACAAAGAGAGCAGGGCATCCCCAAGGTGAAGCACTTGGGCGTATGAAACCTTTATCAAGAAGATCTTGAAGTTGGATTTTTAGCTCAGCCAATTCATTGGGCGGCATTCGATATGGCCTTTTGGAGATAGGAGCTGTGCCAGGTTGGAGCTCAATAATAAACTCGATATCCCGATCTGGTGGCATTCCAGACAAATCGTCTGAAAAGACATCGGGATACTCACAGACTATAGGAATATCTTCTAATTTGATATCTGTGATTGCATAAACACAAGAGTAGCAGTACTCTTGTTGGGGCAGATAGAGGGTAGTGGATCCATTATGTGGTGAGTCAATCTCAATAACTCGGGAAGAGGTATCTAACAATACCTTATGTTTGGTCATCCAATCCATCCCAAGTATGATATCCATACCCTCTAAAGGAAGCAAAACCAAATCAGTTTTTATTTCCTTGCTACCCAACTGTATTGGCACACATCTAATTAGCTGATTGGAACCAATCTTTCCCCCAGGGGTTGAGATTATGTACGACCCCTTGGCTTGACAAGAGTCAAGTCCCACTCGGGCAACACATTTGTCACTAATGAAGCTATGAGTTGCACCGGAATCAAATAAAATAATAATGGGTTTATAGTCGATAGAAAATGTACCCGTCATGATGGGGGCTCCTTTTGGAAGTTCTGCAAGGGTGGTGAAGTTGACTCGCCCTTGCCGGACTTGCATTACTCGCTTCTTGCCCTTGCCCTGATTGCTCTGATTCGAACTCTGCACTTGAGGAGGCTTCCTAGGTCGAGGACAATCCTTGATGAAGTGATCCGCACTCCCGCAGTTGAAACAGCGATTAGTGTTGCTCCTCTGCTGAAACTGTTGATTATTTGGCCATGGGAAAAACTGTTGCGACTGTTGCGGAGGCACTGGAGATCGATACCATCCCTATTGCTGAGGTGGGCGGAAAACCAGTCTGCCAGGTGGGGCATTCCGTGGCGGTGCTCTCAACTGTGTGATGGGAACAACACGATACCTTAGTGACTGAATACTCGAGGATCCAGTGGGAGTCTTTCGTTTCTTCTCGGCATGATGGGCCGTGATGCAATCCTCCTGGGTTAGAGCCATATTAACCAGCTCACTGAAAGTATTAGCCTTGACAAGATTCAGGCGTTCCTTGAGCTTGGTACTGAGGCCACGACGGAAACGATCCTGTTTCTTGGCATCATTGTCGGCGTGATAGCCTGCATATTGGCACAGATGATTAAAAGTCTGTGCATACTGCAATACTGTTCGAGTGCCTTGGGTGAGTGCCAGGAATTCATTTAGCTTCCGCTCCATCAGCCCTTCAGGTATGTGGTGTGCTCTGAAGGCAGTCCGAAATTCTTCCCAGGAGATAACATGGCCATCAGGTTGCATGGCGCAATGGTTATCCCACCAAATGCAGGCAGCACCACGAAGTTGCTGGGCAGCAAAGTGAGCTTTACTTGAGTCCGCACAAGGTATAGTAAGAAGGGCGAACTTTGATTCGATGGTATGAAGCCAGGCGTTGGCATCCAGGGGTTCTTCAGCTTTACTGAAAAATGGGGGCTGAGTACTGAGCAAATCCTGATAACTTGCCACTTGGGGGTTGAGGTCATCACGACCTCCTCGTGATTGCTGGCGATGCTGGTTCTGTTGGGCCTGTACTAACAGATTGAGAAGCTCAGTCTATCGTGCCATAACCTCTGCTAGATTTGGAGGTGATGGTGGCGGTTGTTGAGAACTGCTAGCCTGGTCTGGCCTGAACCCTTCAGGAGTTCCACGCGTAGCACCAACCATCTGAAAAACATGGAAGATGTCCATTACATTAAGTTATTCTTGCTTCCATTTTCAGAATATACCACACCAAAAGGAACATGAAAAGATAGCACAGCAGATTGACAGATCGATGGATGACTGAACAGGAACTTGAGTTTATAGATCATAACTGGTGGTCTGTATATTACAGCTTGGTAATCTACCCATTACTATTCAACCATACCTATTCTTTCCACATATAATACAACAAGTGGCTCTTAGGTCAAACTAGATTACACACTCCTTTTGTCACACCATTCTACACTAAACACAACTAGGATATTGACGACAAGGATGAATTAGAAGTCGTCGAGGTTGGCCATAGAAGACTGGCTGCCAGATGAAGAATGGCTGCCGGATGAGGAATGATTGAGCTGAGGATTTGGTTCTGGATTTCCATGTTCCGAATATATTTTAGACACACCTTCAATTTCCTCAGGTTCTTCTTCTGAATCTTCCTCTTCTTCTTCTAACTTATTTGGCACAAGAGGAGGCATTTGCTGTTCTTGGAGCATCTCAATATGTCCAATGGTAGTATCTCTCCCGGCAATTCCTTGACCAAGCGAATGAATCTGGTCATCTTTTAGGGTAAGACTCCTATGAAAATCCAAGGTCAGATTCACCATATCTTCCATACATTTTTCTTAAGTGACTGGAAATGATACTGAGCGTTCATATACCTGATCACTGTCTTGAGGGTCTCTTCAGTGAGAGTTCCAACTAAATGTTCAAAATGGTTTGTTCTGTAGATCCACTCAGCATCATGTGCAAAGACTACCGGAAACAGTCCAATGGGATATGCAGCTACTTCCTCCGAATGCTGTTCACAAAAGGTGGTAATAGCCTTGAGGGCTGCTGCTTCAAAGGTGTCCACGAGACGATATCCGACAACTTCTATCTCAATAGATTGCCACTCAAGGATAGGATGTTGGGGAACAGTAACAATACCATGACATCGAGGGACTCCGACCTCTGTAAACTCACGACCCTTATATTGGGGTGGGTACCGGTAGTGAAATATACCAAGTGTATCTCACAAGATTTTCGGAAACCCCTCCCAATGTAGACAAGCAGTTTGAGCATATCCCTCAGCATCCCAATAAATCCTCTGAACATTTGCCATCTGAATCAAAAGGATTCAAATGTTAGATTAGATAGAAATTCCTTAGAGTTGTAAGAAGGCTATGGAAAAATGTGAGTTAACTCAAGAAAATGTTGGAATGCACCAAGATATACATCCAACTAAGAACTCACAAGGTAAATGGAACAAGATATTTGAATCTGGTCACAACAAGGACTGGAGATTAGATAGTTACGATAGATTTGGTGGATGGAACAAAGATACCAAGATACTAAACCCTATGGCTGTGTGATCATTTCTAGGCTGCACTTGTGGATAAC
The DNA here is from genome assembly GCF_002211085.1 of Panicum hallii. Lineage (NCBI taxonomy): Eukaryota > Viridiplantae > Streptophyta > Magnoliopsida > Poales > Poaceae > Panicum > Panicum hallii. Next base: position 45,901,198 of record NC_038046.1, on the reverse strand, counting down.
CACACTCTAAGTATCCCCATCACATATAAACACGAGTTTTAATTTATAATCAATTCAAAGATGCATGCACGCACTAACGTCCTCACGAACCAAAAATAACTGCCCAGTAATCTAGGTCTTACGTGGTTAATTATGGTGGCATAACATAGATACGTCTCTCCCTATAATATCTAGTCGACAGATCCTAACCGTACAGAACCTATCGATTCGTGGTTAGCGTACCTGCAGAAAACACAGTATATATATCCAATGAACCTTTCATGCCAGCATGTCATGAAAGCGTTCCCAAATATTACTATTCACTATAGAAAAAGTATCTATACAATTACCATCGTACAGACAATGTTAACATACGTTATCGAAACAACGTATTCACGGGGGTACCGCAAAAATGCAGGGGTATGAACAGCGATCGCCATATCCTACGCCTAACCATATACTCCCAATATAATCAACCTAAGTTGATATATTGGTAGCATCTCAAGTAAGCCACTGCTTGAGAGACAGCGTTCGGTTCGCATCACCGACGGGAAGGCTAACTCCTCAGTTAGCTGAGGATCCTTACCTTCTTACCTCATCGTCGAAGGTGTCGTTACAGAATGTAAAGTTTGGTTGTGCATAAATTTAAGTTTTAACAGAAAAAATAATGCTGGAAGTTAGAGTTATATATATATACTATAGCCACCTCTAACTCTCTTATTAACATTACCCTAGGGCTTTACGTAATAAGCACAATCCTTAACGAAACCAACGTAGTTTTGCAAAATACTTTGCTGGTCCAATTTTTTATACTAAAAGTATTTTTAAGGCAATTCATATCTCCGGTTGTACACTTGTTAGCTCTGATACTAGCTGTGGCAGAACCAACCTGAATTACACTGGCTCAAGTGCGCTGATCCTTTCTTGGATGGTATTAAGGCTCAACCGCACTTCAAATGGTGTAACCTCATGATCTGTCGGGTAAAGTCCCCATAAAACCACATAACTCAGGATCAAAACAAGGTACCTCGCACGAAGGCGGGTCCAGAGATACAAACACCAGCCATTTTTACATCATAGGCATAATATTACATGAGTATTCAACATAGTAGCAAGACCTAACTAGTACGAATTTATACCAAACTATTTAACGTTAGAGTATCTGCAGCGGAAAATAAGACGCGACACTACCACACGTCGCGCAACGGATGTTGAGCTAAGCCCAAGCTCAACACTCGGAAGGTCCTGTGTTGGACGGGGACGGATCACACTCCACGGTCCAACCATTGGGAAGTGCATAGGGCCATGGTACAGGCAGGGTAGAGTCCTCAGGGGGAATACCTGGAACAAAAGTCATATTGCAAGGCTGAGTATTCTAATACTCAGCAAGCCTTACTCGTTTCATGGTATACTTAGCCATGTAACTAGACTATGAACGCTTGTAATGGTTCAAGGTATAGTTTCAGCTGAAAAGCAACAAAGAGTAGGTCCTTAATTTCAACTTTTAGCTTTCAGGTTTTAGTTGGTTATCCATTCTAGGTAAGCACCTATAACTACTCAAGCATGGTAGAACTTTTTGAACAAACATCATCTTTGATCATCATTATGTTGCTCTTATTACTCTATGTGGCAAAGGGATCAAGCAGTCTCAATCTCCGTGAGAAACGGACTATTCTGAATCGAATTTCAAAACCTTGCAAGGGCAATTGTAACTCACACGTTGGATATCCAATGATTATTCCGAAGCAACCATTTGCCTTTCATTCCGACTCGTGGATCAGTGCCACCACAAGCGACTGTAGGACCATACGCACACCATTGTGCAGGACGTACATCTGTAGCGCGACTACATGACCGTACTTCTGTCCGCTATGCGGAACGTACTCCCGCACGTCGGTGCGTGTGAAAAACCAAAATACGAGTGGTGGGAGGTATGTCCACTCCTCGGGCCGATCGGTTACTAGGCTTACCGATTACCATATTTTGCAGTATGTGGCTAGTACTTTCAAACGCTTAACCACCGCTACCACACACTGCGACCTTATCAAATTTTCATCAACACAGACGGGGTTCTTGACAACGTCATGAATCACAACCCCGCCTGTCATCCTTATGGTGGTTACAGGAATGTAAACAATGCAACTCCTATAAAGCTCGCGAGTGACAGGAAATCACTCGACTTCTACCGGTCCTATTAGCTTAGCAGCTAGTCGGACTCAGGTTCAATTATTCAGTACATAGGTTTCTAGGAATATGCAACTAGGGTTTCAGTACAATTCCTGGAAACTTAAATGCACAAGTAGATATATATAAATATATAATTTGCAGTGTAATAAAATAGCGGTTTATGTCTGGGGCTTGCCTTCGCTGGTGGGATTGGGGTCAGGGATGTCAAAAACTTCCAAACCTTGGTTCGGGGCTTCAGTTAATTCCTCGTCTACATTCACTTGGTCTTCAGAAAACCTTTGCTCGTGTTCCGGGACTAGTTCATAGTCTCCGTCGTTGAGTGTCGCTGACTCTACATGATATGCAATAATTTGAATTAGGTGGTTCTTGAGTTAAGAATTTTACTTCATGATAAAGTTTAGGTAACGTAATGATGACTAACACTTTTAGATTTTAACCCCTAGTGAAATTTAAGAGTTACCTTTGTAATTCAAACATTTTACACAAAAGGACTCATATTTTTGAAATAATTACACACAAGTCCTTATTTTCACACATCCACACAATTGCACTCAATTCAATACCTACATCACATATTCTTTCCTAGTGTGTTACAATTTTGACACCTAGGGTGTCACACTTGTGCTCATTGTTGTCTTCCAGGACCATGCTTTTTTATGGGTTACATCTTTAATGTGTTCTCGTGCATTTCCAATAATGCAAAAACTTCAGAAAAGGTATGAACGGTACCACAACCATTCTTTACAAGAACCAACAAATCCATACACTACTAAAAAATGATTTGTAAAAACATCCTATTTTTTTAGGGGCAGGTCAAAACTCCCGGTGGGACATTAGCTTGATCAGAACCCAGTTTGGAGAGCACATCCGCTCCCACGTTGTTGTCGTGAATCACATGGTGGATTTCCAAGCCCGAGAACTTGTTCTCGAGCTTGCATATCTCTGCAACATACGCGTCTATGGTGTCCTTGTTGACATCCCACTCTTTGTTGACTTGTTGGAGCACCACTAAGGAGTCAACGTAGACAAGCAGTCGCTTGATGCCTAGAGAGACTGCAGGCGTAGCCCGTGCAATAGCGCCTCATACTCGGCTTCGTTGTTATAGACCTCAAATGGTATTTGGAACACGTACTTGAGTTGTTTTTCTCTTGGACTGATGAAAAGTACTCCTACGCCATCGCCACCGAGCTTGGGTGAGCCATCGAAGTACATGACCCAATGCTCTGACTGGTTGGCTGGTGCTCCACTTGGTTTTCTCGCCACTCCACCATGAAATCGGCTAGTGCCTGCGACTTGATGGCCGCCCGGGGCTTGAAGTCGAGGGTGAGAGCCCCCAGTTCCACTGCCCACTTGGAGATGCGCCCGGTGGTGTTCCGATTATGGAGGATATCTGCCAATGGAAAGTCGGCGACCACCAAGATTTTGTATATGTTGAAATAGTGGCAAAGCTTCCTGAAGGTGAAGAGCATACCGTAGAGTAGTTTCTGAATTATTAGGTATGAACTTTGGATTCAGAAAGGACTTCGCTGATAAATTAAACTGGCCACTAAACATCGCTCCACCACGATTGCCGTACTAACGACGTGAGTAGTCGCGGTGATGTAGAGTAGCAAGTTCTCACCTGGTCGGGGAGCCGTTAGGATGGGGGGTGATTGCAAATGATGCTTGAGATCTTGCAGCGCCTGCTTTGTCTCCTCGGTCCACTGGAACTTGTTGTGGCGCTTGAGCAGTTTGAAGAAGGATAATCCCCATTCTCCGAGTCGGGAGATAAATCCGTTCAAGGCTGCCATGCAGCCTGTGTATGTTGAAGTGTGTAAAAATTTTGGGTAAAGTGGTAAAAACAAGGGTATTTATGTAATTTTATAAAAGTATAAGTCCTTTTACGCAAATATTTGATTTACAAAAGTAATTTTCAAAAGTTACTAGGGGCCAAATTATAAGAATGCAAGTAATCATGACAGTTCTGAAAACTTGCACCTAGGCCCAAGTTGTGTGTAAAATATGTAACAAGGACAAGTCTTTATAAAATTTAAAGTTAGTTCAAAGTTTCCAAAATAAGGTTGCATACCATGAGTTTTGGAGTTCAAACCCTAAAGCAAAGTTGTAGGGCTTGAAAAGCTGTACAACTTTCATTTTGGTCATTTCTTCATTAGAGCCCTGTATCAATGGGAAATTTAGTTTTACTTTCAGGCCCTTGAAGATTTTACAATTTGCAAACAGGTCCTTGGCGCCTTCAACCTGTCTTCTTCCTCTGGACGCCTCCCCTGTTTCTCTGTTTCAGCACGCCGCCGCCATTTCTTCCTTAACTCCGGCGTCAGTGCAGCCCCCCTTGCCCCCTCTCCACCCCCAGGCGCCGCCTTATCCCTTCCCCGACCTTATCCCCTGCTTCCCCCGCCCATTCCCGTGCCGCCACGCGCCTACCGCCGCCTGCCAGTGCCGTGCGCCGCTCACCTGAGCCGCCGCCGTGGCGCCCGGCCGTGCGTCCCTCTCCTCCCTTCCTTTCTCTATAAATAGCACCCCCAAGCCCTCTTGAAGCTAATCCCCACCCCCTTTGCGCCGTTCCCCTCGCCGGAGTGCTGCCCCCAGTGCCGCCCGCCGCCACCGTACTGCCTCAACGCCGGCAGGCTTTCCCCGGCCGTCTCTTCTCCTCCCAAGTGTGCCAATCGGTGCGCCCGAATACCCTCATCCTTCCCACCCCCTTCCCCTTGCGGATTCTCCACTCCATCGCCGGAATCGGGATGAACCCGAGCTTGCTCCGGCCATCCATGGCAGGAGGACCCAATTGTAAAGCCCCAAATCTTTCCAAGGGTCCAAATGAAAGTTTTCAACCTTTCCAATGTGCTGAACTTTGAAAATCCCTAGAAAATCGTAGAAAATTCAAAAAAAATGTGAAACCAGTTGGACTTGAATCCTCATTTCAAACTCTATCACTTTCATTTTATGACCATGCTGTGAAAATAAATAGTTTGTACTGTATTTAGAATAAAAGTAAATGGATGTTTGTTATTTCATGTGAGTGATATTTTTGACTTGTAAATTCAATAGAGAATTGTAGGAAATTCCAAAAATTGCAAAACCAGTTTTGTTTGAAACTAGGTTTTGAACTCTATAACTTCTATTAAGTGAGTTTGATTTGAAACCAAATAGTTTTGAATCAATGTTGAATCTAAGACATGGAAATGTAATATCCAATCCATAATTCCAATTTTTAACCCTATAGGTTAACTTTGTGATCATGATTTTTGATATACAAATTTCTATAGATGACATATAAAGTGATATAAAATCTTCAAATCTAAATTCATGATATAATTTAATTTCTTTTAAGATAACCATTTCAAATTATTTTGAGCAAAAATTTGCTAAGCATACCTTTTAAACTTTAATCAATTAGATCTCTTAATCATGAATTATGAAGTAATCTATTTTTAAATATTCAAAATCTTATAACATTCTTTACTCAAAAAGTTTAAATTCAAATCTAAATCTGAATTTAACTCTAATTTATGTTTTAATATTTATCTTGGATTAATTCAATTTGTTTATAATACAATTAACTAAATCTTTTCAGTGAAGCTTATCTAATTAGATCTTTTAATCAAAATCTTTTAAATACACAATAAGCTGTGTTTAAGTTTTCGAAACTTTATAACTCTAATTACTTAGGGTTCACATTCAAATTTGAATTTAATTTAAACTTGAATACTTAATTTCTGTTTTCAATTAAATTAATGCTTTAGTCATGAGTTAATATTTATGATTTAAGGCTTAGATTCCTTTTTATACCATAAGTTCTTAAGTGTTAACCTATTGGATTGCAGCTAATCTTTGAAATATAGCTTGTGTCCTTCTTGTTTAGTCTTGTGTAAAAATTTTCAAGTCTTTTCCTGCTCTTTAGCTATGGAATTTAAGTGCCTTTGTGTTGTAGTTGATGAAATGTTTGTATGTAGATTTTAATCTTGCTAGGACCTTTTCTGTAAAATCAGCACACCCCGGCCTTTATCGATCACATACCTTTAGGATACACTTATCGACTACATACCTATCGGCTAGGTACTCTGTCAGATTAAAATGTGAATCGGCTATGTGTGAACCTTTGTTAAACAACCGATTTATCTGAGTTTTCACACTAGATCTTAGGATTCTTGCTTTCGGCTAATCCAAGCTGATTTTAGTTGTTTCCATATAGGTCAATTGTGTCCGATCAATTCTTAGTTTTCCAATCTTTACCGGCACACTTCTACCTGCCGATTTGTCGGCTAAGAAGTCGGTCACGTACAACCCATCAGCTATACACCTATCGGCCACATTCTCGTTAGACTAGTTTCGCACTTGTGGTCTCACCAACCTAGTATAATATTAGTATTCTGTTACACCTAATTCTTGAAATAGGTCTAACTTAGCTAACCCTATCGACTGTACGGCACTCAATTGTTGTGTTGACATAATCCAGCCGATGCAACCACACCTAGTTACCTAGGATAACCTTTAAGCACATTTCAGTTAAGACACAACTGCTTTAAGAAGCATCCCTCTGCTAAAGTGATCGATGTTTTCATCGATCAATTAGAAAACCAGTGCACCTGACAATCGGCTACCCAGACCAAAGTACACAACCTTGAATCAGTAAGATCGCACAGAAGACACGCCTCTGTTAGACATGACCAAAGCACATCCATCGGCTAAACCTGATGCATCCTCATCAGTTAAAGCCAAGGCCTTTACACCAACCAATTAGATAACCGAACATGCTACCCAATGAAGTTAGAATAAATGTTTAGGGTAACCCACCTTGTTGCTTAACGTAACTAGTTACTTTGGTTGATACCCGATAAATGACTGCCCAGTACAGGGTAGTTAGGTTGTTTGTCGAAATGTAATATTCTTTTATTTGAATTGCAACTTTATCGTGAATTGAAATGAAAGTGTATGCATCCATTGAACTCCATCTTGCATATCATGTAGACTCGATCTCTCCGGCCGACGGAAATTAACAGCTAATCCCGGAACCAGAAGGAGGTTATTCTGAAGATCCCGAGAACTTCGTCAGGGAATTCTCTGAAGGCCCGAACCAAAGTTCGGACGTTATTAACTTGACTAACCCAGCCTCACCAGTTAAGGCAAGCCCCGGACATAACCCACTATTTTAATTATACTGCAATCTAAATCTATTTACGTATTCTATGCATTAAGTTCTTAGGAATTGCTTGAAACCCTAGATGCATTCTCCTAGGAACCAATGTGATGGATACTAGCTCTTGAGTCCGACTAGCTGCTATGCTAATAAGGCCGGTAGAAGTCGGGTGATTTCCTGTCACTCGCGCGATATAGGAGTTGTAATGTTTACATTCCTGTTATCACTATAAGGATACCGGACGGGAGTTCTGTGAGGTATCATGGTTGAGGTGATACCCCGTCTGTGTTGTTGAATCTGTTAAGGTCGCAGCGTGTGGAAGTGCGGGTTAAGTGTTTGAAAGTACTAACCACATGCCGCGAAATATGGTAAGCGGTAAGCCTAGTAACCAATCGGCCCGAGGAGTGGACATACCTCCCACCACTCGTTTTGCTTCTTCTGGTTACTTATGTTCGACTGAGGAAATACGTGTTGCAAGGGCAACCAGGAATACGGGTTTTGTAGTCGCGCTACAGACGTATGTCCTGCACGAGTGATGTGCGTATGTTCCTGCAGTCGCTTGTGGTGGCTCTGATCCACGAGTCGGAATGAAAGGTAAACGGTTGCTTCGGAACGACCCTGTGGTGTTCCAAGTGTGTGAGTTAGGTTTACCTTGCAAGGTTGAATTTCGATTCAGGAATCGTCCGCCTCTCACGATGAAATGAGACTGCTTATCCCCTTTTCCACATAGAGTAACAAGAGCAATATTATGGTTATCAAAGATGATGCTTGACCAAAGATTATACCATGCTTGCTTAGATATAGGTGCTTACTTAGAATGGATAATTAACTAGAATCTGAAAGCTAAAACTTGAAATTAAGGATCTACTCTTTGTTGCTTTTCAGCTAAAACTATACCCAGAACCCTTATAAGCCTTCATGAGTCTAGCTATGGGCTAAAGTATACCCAATTCCGGGTAAGCCTTGCTGAGTATTAGTATACTCAGCCTTGCTAGTTTTATGTTTTTCAGGTAAAGCCTTTGAAGACCCTACTCTTCCCTTGCGTTGGCCCTGTGCTCTTTCAGAAGGTTGATCCAAGGAACGGGATCCGTCCCCGGCCAATACTGATGATCTCGAGTGATGTCGTGCCCGGGCTTAGCATGGCATCCATCTTGATGACGTGTCGTAATCGTCGCGTATGTTTTCCGCTGCCAAAAACCATAAATTTAGCAGTTTGTAATGTACTGCTTTTGAAAACCCTTATAATGTAATTCCCTGTGATGTAAAATGTGATGGTGATTGTATCTCTGGACTCATCTTCGTGTGAGGTAACCTTATTTGATCCTGTGTATCGGTGGTTTATCGGGACGTTACTCGACAGGCCAAGGGATTATACCGTTTGAAGCACGTTGGAGCCCTCTGGAGTGGACTCGCGTACTTGAGCCGGTATAATTCAGGTTGGTTCTGCCACAGCTGGTATCAGAGCTATAAGGTTACTCTGGAGATACATTTTACCTTAAAAATGTTTTCAGTATAAAAGTTTGACCAATAGAGTATTTGGCAAAACTACGTTGGAATCGTTAAGGATTGTACTTAGTACGTAAAGCCCTAGGGTAATACTTATAAGGGAAATAGAGGTGGCTATAGTATATATATAACTCTAACTACCAGCATTACTTTTCTGTCAAAACTTAAATTCATGCACAACTCAACCTTACATTCTGTAACGACACCTTCGACGATGAGGTAAGAAGGTAAGGATCCTCAGCCAACTGAGGGAGCTTGGCCTTCCCGTCGGTGATGCGAACCGAACGCTGTTTCTCAAGCAGTGGCCTACTTGAGATGCTGCCAATGTACCAACCTCGGTTGACTACATTGGGAGTATATGGTTCGGCGCAGGATATGGTGATCGCTGTTCATATCCCCGCATTTTGCGGTACCCCCCGTGAATACGTTGTCTCGACGACGTATGTTAACGTTGTCTGTACGGCGGTAATTGTACAGATGCTGTTTCTATAGTGAACAGTAATGTTTGGGGACGCTTTCATGACATGCTAGCATGAAAGGTTCAACATATATATATTGTGATTTTCTGCAGGTATGCTAACCTCGTTGCGTAAGCTTGAACGTAAGAACGACTAGTATATATATATAGGGAGAGACGTATTTATATGATGCCACCGTAACTAACCACGTAAGACCAAGATTACTTGGCAGTTATTTTGTTTGTGAGGACGTGTAGAACGTGCATGCATCATGACATCTTGGATTGACCTGATTGCCTTGTTGTTACGTTGATGCACTGAAACATGTGCTTGTATCTGAATGCCTGCCTAGACTTTGTGTTGTAAGAGTTAACGTAATATGCTAGGTTAACTTAGAGTTAAGATAGTCTTTTGTGAATCAATTGGATTGGATTATGTTTGAGCTCTATCACCAATCTTAGCTTGACAGCCAAATCAAACCCCTGATCTTGCCTTGAATCTGTTTCGGCAGAACCATTGAGCTTTTCTTTTTGAGCTTTTCTTTTGGTGGTTAAACCTTGATAGTTGTCAGCAAACCCTTGGATCCATTATTCAGTGAATCATCTGTCTTCTCTCGATGTTGTACCATATCTTATTGGCTATTCTGGTTACAACATCTGAAAGTTGCACCTTCGATTTTTGCTCAGATGATTTTGGATACATTAAAAAGAATTTAGGACAATAATTACTTTTTGAATACAATTCTCCCGGCAAAAGTCATGCATCATAACACATACCATCTTTGGTCAGAGCATGGTGTTGCATCATCATCAAAAACCCGTAGACTAACTAACGGATATGCCTCCTGTGCAACCTCGGGTTGCCTTTGGTTTTCTAAGTCTTCCTTGCTGCTATTGGCACTACAAGGTTGTTATTCCTCTTTTGTGGTGGTGTTTAATCACATGACCATAATGCCGTGTCGGAACCTAAGGCCTCAGGTGTGCTGCAGCCACATAACTGAGCCATTAGGAGCGCACTGGTGACTAGGTCTATGTAACGTAACCCCACTGCAATCTCCTTTTATGCAACCTTACTAGTGTCCTAACTTTTGATCCTCGCTTAAGAATATAGAACTACCCAGGTGTTAGTTACGAGAGAACGGTTGCAGGGTGCGAGTCGTGTGCATCATCAACTTATGATAGCAATATGCATCATATTTCATGCATTTCATACGTGCATACATTGCGAGTATCATCATCCTTGCATCATGGGATATGCATCATTTGGTCAGCATCATGGCAATTGCATTGTGTCATATGCACCATCTTAATCGTGCATGGAATCCTTCATCCTCATATTGCATCCTCATCCCAAACAGTGCATCACATTCATGGGTATATATATCCAGCATTACACTTTGAATTGGAGCATTTTATCATTATCCCTTGATTGCATCAGTATAAATAGGCATGTTTTACAATCAACATCCTATAAATTATTTAAGTAATAAACTCTGAGCAAAAATACTTCAAACATCATTTTGTCAAACCTTTATACCATCCTTATTTGTTATCCATGAGTTTCGTCCTCATGTACAATCTCTTATCTTGTCAAACTCACCTATGTACAATCTCTTCATACTCTCGTTATACTCATCTCCCCATGCTCTCGTCATCAACTTCAATATTCTCTAGTGCGATTGCTTCTTGCCATTTTTAATGGGTGATTTGCTTCTCTTCCCTTCAGAGCCTTACGTCCGAATCTCGGGACGAGATTCTTTTTAGGGGGGAAGGCTGTGACAGTTCATGTATCTGTAAGCTAGGCTTATAATTTGATAGTGTGAAGTGTACGCTTGTTAGTATAAAACTTTTGTGTGTTTGTGTGAAACTGTTGAAAATTTAAAATACAAGTAAAAAGGGTATTTTTGTAATTACAGAAAAACATAGGGTTGTTTTTGCAAAATGTATTTGGATTAGGGTAATTTCAAAATAAGTGAAAGTGGTTTTGTAAACATGTTTTCCTTGTTTTAACCTTGTAAAAATATATTTATTTATCCAAAAGTTTCATTGGAAATGTGTATGTTGAAGTGTGTAAAAATTTTGGGTAAAGTGGTAAAAACAAGGGTATTTATGTAATTTTATAAAAGTATAAGTCCTTTTACGCAAATATTTGATTTACAAAAGTAATTTTCAAAAGTTACTAGGGGCCAAATTATAAGAATGCAAGTAATCATGACAGTTCTGAAAACTTGCACCTAGGCCCAAGTTGTGTGTAAAATATGTAACAAGGACAAGTCTTTATAAAATTTAAAGTTAGTTCAAAGTTTCCAAAATAAGGTTGCATACCATGAGTTTTGGAGTTCAAACCCTAAAGCAAAGTTGTAGGGCTTGAAAAGCTGTACAACTTTCATTTTGGTCATTTCTTCATTAGAGCCCTGTATCAATGGGAAATTTAGTTTTACTTTTAGGCCCTTGAAGATTTTACAATTTGCAAACAGGTCCTTGGCGCCTTCAACCTGTCTTCTTCCTCTGGACGCCTCCCCTGTTTCTCTGTTTCAGCACGCCGCCGCCATTTCTTCCTTAACTCCGGCGTCAGTGCAGCCCCCCTTGCCCCCTCTCCACCCCCAGGCGCCGCCTTATCCCTTCCCCGACCTTATCCCCTGCTTCCCCCGCCCATTCCCGTGCCGCCACGCGCCTACCGCCGCCTGCCAGTGCCGTGCGCCGCTCACCTGAGCCGCCGCCGTGGCGCCCGGCCGTGCGTCCCTCTCCTCCCTTCCTTTCTCTATAAATAGCACCCCCAAGCCCTCTTGAAGCTAATCCCCACCCCCTTTGCGCCGTTCCCCTCGCCGGAGTGCTGCCCCCAGTGCCGCCCGCCGCCACCCTACTGCCTCAACGCCGGCAGGCTTTCCCCGGCCGTCTCTTCTCCTCCCAAGTGTGCCAATCGGTGCGCCCGAATACCCTCATCCTTCCCACCCCCTTCCCCTTGCGGATTCTCCACTCCATCGCCGGAATCGGGATGAACCCGAGCTTGCTCCGGCCATCCATGGCAGGAGGACCCAATTGTAAAGCCCCAAATCTTTCCAAGGGTCCAAATGAAAGTTTTCAACCTTTCCAATGTGCTGAACTTTGAAAATCCCTAGAAAATCGTAGAAAATTCAAAAAAAATGTGAAACCAGTTGGACTTGAATCCTCATTTCAAACTCTATCACTTTCATTTTATGACCATGCTGTGAAAATAAATAGTTTGTACTGTATTTAGAATAAAAGTAAATGGATGTTTGTTATTTCATGTGAGTGATATTTTTGACTTGTAAATTCAATAGAGAATTGTAGGAAATTCCAAAAATTGCAAAACCAGTTTTGTTTGAAACTAGGTTTTGAACTCTATAACTTCTATTAAGTGAGTTTGATTTGAAACCAAATAGTTTTGAATCAATGTTGAATCTAAGACATGGAAATGTAATATCCAATCCATAATTCCAATTTTTAACCCTATAGGTTAACTTTGTGATCATGATTTTTGATATACAAATTTCTATAGATGACATATAAAGTGATATAAAATCTTCAAATCTAAATTCATGATATAATTTAATTTCTTTTAAGATAACCATTTCAAATTATTTTGAGCAAAAATTTGCTAAGCATACCTTTTAAACTTTAATCAATTAGATCTCTTAATCATGAATTATGAAGTAATCTATTTTTAAATATTCAAAATCTTATAACATTCTTTACTCAAAAAGTTTAAATTCAAATCTAAATCTGAATTTAACTCTAATTTATGTTTTAATATTTATCTTGGATTAATTCAATTTGTTTATAATACAATTAACTAAATCTTTTCAGTGAAGCTTATCTAATTAGATCTTTTAATCAAAATCTTTTAAATACACAATAAGCTGTGTTTAAGTTTTCGAAACTTTATAACTCTAATTACTTAGGGTTCACATTCAAATTTGAATTTAATTTAAACTTGAATACTTAATTTCTGTTTTCAATTAAATTAATGCTTTAGTCATGAGTTAATATTTATGATTTAAGGCTTAGATTCCTTTTTATACCATAAGTTCTTAAGTGTTAACCTATTGGATTGCAGCTAATCTTTGAAATATAGCTTGTGTCCTTCTTGTTTAGTCTTGTGTAAAAATTTTCAAGTCTTTTCCTGCTCTTTAGCTATGGAATTTAAGTGCCTTTGTGTTGTAGTTGATGAAATGTTTGTATGTAGATTTTAATCTTGCTAGGACCTTTTCTGTAAAATCAGCACACCCCGGCCTTTATCGATCACATACCTTTAGGATACACTTATCGACTACATACCTATCGGCTAGGTACTCTGTCAGATTAAAATGTGAATCGGCTATGTGTGAACCTTTGTTAAACAACCGATTTATCTGAGTTTTCACACTAGATCTTAGGATTCTTGCTTTCGGCTAATCCAAGCTGATTTTAGTTGTTTCCATATAGGTCAATTGTGTCCGATCAATTCTTAGTTTTCCAATCTTTACCGGCACACTTCTACCTGCCGATTTGTCGGCTAAGAAGTCGGTCACGTGCAACCCATCAGCTATACACCTATCGGCCACATTCTCGTTAGACTAGTTTCGCACTTGTGGTCTCACCAACCTAGTATAATATTAGTGTTCTGTTACACCTAATTCTTGAAATAGGTCTAACTTAGCTAACCCTATCGACTGTACGGCACTCAATTGTTGTGTTGACATAATCCAGCCGATGCAACCACACCTAGTTACCTAGGATAACCTTTAAGCACATTTCAGTTAAGACACAACTGCTTTAAGAAGCATCCCTCTGCTAAAGTGATCGATGTTTTCATCGATCAATTAGAAAACCAGTGCACCTGACAATCGGCTACCCAGACCAAAGTACACAACCTTGAATCAGTAAGATCGCACAGAAGACACGCCTCTGTTAGACATGACCAAAGCACATCCATCGGCTAAACCTGATGCATCCTCATCAGTTAAAGCCAAGGCCTTTACACCAACCAATTAGATAACCGAACATGCTACCCAATGAAGTTAGAATAAATGTTTAGGGTAACCCACCTTGTTGCTTAACGTAACTAGTTACTTTGGTTGATACCCGATAAATGACTGCCCAGTACAGGGTAGTTAGGTTGTTTGTCGAAATGTAATATTCTTTTATTTGAATTGCAACTTTATCGTGAATTGAAATGAAAGTGTATGCATCCATTGAACTCCATCTTGCATATCATGTAGACTCGATCTCTCCGGCCGACGGAAATTAACAGCTAATCCCGGAACCAGAAGGAGGTTATTCTGAAGATCCCGAGAACTTCGTCAGGGAATTCTCTGAAGGCCCGAACCAAAGTTCGGACGTTATTAACTTGACTAACCCAGCCTCACCAGTTAAGGCAAGCCCCGGACATAACCCACTATTTTAATTATACTGCAATCTAAATCTATTTACGTATTCTATGCATTAAGTTCTTAGGAATTGCTTGAAACCCTAGATGCATTCTCCTAGGAACCAATGTGATGGATACTAGCTCTTGAGTCCGACTAGCTGCTATGCTAATAAGGCCGGTAGAAGTCGGGTGATTTCCTGTCACTCGCGCGATATAGGAGTTGTAATGTTTACATTCCTGTTATCACTATAAGGATACCGGACGGGAGTTCTGTGAGGTATCATGGTTGAGGTGATACCCCGTCTGTGTTGTTGAATCTGTTAAGGTCGCAGCGTGTGGAAGTGCGGGTTAAGTGTTTGAAAGTACTAACCACATGCCGCGAAATATGGTAAGCGGTAAGCCTAGTAACCAATCGGCCCGAGGAGTGGACATACCTCCCACCACTCGTTTTGCTTCTTCTGGTTACTTATGTTCGACTGAGGAAATACGTGTTGCAAGGGCAACCAGGAATACGGGTTTTGTAGTCGCGCTACAGACGTATGTCCTGCACGAGTGATGTGCGTATGTTCCTGCAGTCGCTTGTGGTGGCTCTGATCCACGAGTCGGAATGAAAGGTAAACGGTTGCTTCGGAACGACCCTGTGGTGTTCCAAGTGTGTGAGTTAGGTTTACCTTGCAAGGTTGAATTTCGATTCAGGAATCGTCCGCCTCTCACGATGAAATGAGACTGCTTATCCCCTTTTCCACATAGAGTAACAAGAGCAATATTATGGTTATCAAAGATGATGCTTGACCAAAGATTATACCATGCTTGCTTAGATATAGGTGCTTACTTAGAATGGATAATTAACTAGAATCTGAAAGCTAAAACTTGAAATTAAGGATCTACTCTTTGTTGCTTTTCAGCTAAAACTATACCCAGAACCCTTATAAGCCTTCATGAGTCTAGCTATGGGCTAAAGTATACCCAATTTCGGGTAAGCCTTGCTGAGTATTAGTATACTCAGCCTTGCTAGTTTTATGTTTTTCAGGTAAAGCCTTTGAAGACCCTACTCTTCCCTTGCGTTGGCCCTGTGCTCTTTCAGAAGGTTGATCCGAGGAACGGGATCCGTCCCCGGCCAATACTGATGATCTCGAGTGATGTCGTGCCCGGGCTTAGCATGGCATCCATCTTGACGACGTGTCGTAATCGTCGCGTATGTTTTCCGCTGCCAAAAACCATAAATTTAGCAGTTTGTAATGTACTGCTTTTGAAAACCCTTATAATGTAATTCCCTGTGATGTAAAATGTGATGGTGATTGTATCTCTGGACTCACCTTCGTGTGAGGTAACCTTATTTGATCCTGTGTATCGGTGGTTTATCGGGACGTTACCCGACAGGCCAAGGGATTATACCGTTTGAAGCACGTTGGAGCCCTCTGGAGTGGACTCGCGTACTTGAGCCGGTATAATTCAGATTGGTTCTGCCACAGCTCGCTAATAGGTGGCTCCTGCATTCTTCAACCCGAAGGATATTGTTGTGTGTGCATATGCTCCAAAGGGGGTGATGAACGCAGTTTTTATCTGGTCTTCTTCCTTGAGAACAATCTGGTGGTAGCCCAAGTAGCAGTCGAGGAAGGAGAGCAGGATGTAGCCAGCCATAGAGTTGATGACCTTGTCGATGCGTGGGAGCGCGAAGGGATCCTTCCGGCAGTGTTTATTGAGATCAATATAATCCACACACATCCTCCATTCATTATTGTTTTTTTAAGACTAGTATAGGGTTAGCTAACCACTCGGGGTGGTACACTTCTTTAACAAAACCAGCCACGAGTAGTTTTGCTAGCTCCTTGTTGATGGCCTCCCTCTTGTTGGGAGCGAAGCGTCGTAGTCGTTGCTTCTTCGGAGTGGCTTTAGGGTCAACTTTTAGGCAATGCTCGATTAACTCCTTGGGCATCCCTGGCATAATCGCTGATTTCCACACGAATATGTCTTAGTTAGCCTTAAGGAAGCTGATGAGAACGCTTTCCTATTTGTCACTTAAGGCACCTCTGATCAAAGCAGTCTTGGACATATCACCTTCTTGCAGCTAGATGGCCTGGATGCCGACGTCGCTGGGGTTGGGTTCAACCCTCGACTGGCTAGGCCTCTAGCTAGAGATCTCCATCTCTAAGTTGGTGAGCTTCTGTGCGGCCGCAAGTACTTCTGCAGAAGGCTCTGGCACACGTGATGTTGCGGCATACTCGATCACCTCTTGGTCGCAGTCGTACGACTTCTTCTGGTCACCACAGAGCGTGAGTACGCCTGTCTTGCCTGGCATCTTGAGTAGCAGGTAGATGTAGTGGGGCATGGCCATGAACTTGGCTAGTGCTGGTCTGCCGAGGATGGCATGGTACGACGACTCGAAGTTAGCCACCTCGAACTTGATGTACTCGGTGTGGTAGTTGTCCTTTATCCTAAAGGTAATTGGCAGGACTACTGAGCCTAGCGGTGTAGCTGCGTTTCC
This sequence comes from Panicum hallii, assembly GCF_002211085.1. Classification (NCBI taxonomy): domain Eukaryota; kingdom Viridiplantae; phylum Streptophyta; class Magnoliopsida; order Poales; family Poaceae; genus Panicum; species Panicum hallii. The sequence goes on along the minus strand of NC_038046.1, from coordinate 45,884,079 downwards.
CGGGATGATGCCATAGAATGGAGCTCTGCTAGGGGTGAGCATCTTGAAGATGTCCAGGCCCATCTTCTTCCAAGTACTTGCGAAAAGCAGGTTGAGGCCGCTCCCCCCATCGATAAGTACTCGGGTTAGCTGTGAGCCCGCCATGACAGGATCTAGAACGAGCAGGAATTTTCTCAACTTGGAGAAGGGTCCATTGATCATCCCTGGAGAAGGAGATCGAGACCTCGCTGTATCTCAGAGGCTTTTGCGTGGCAAGCTCTACAGAGAGGATTTCACGCAGGGTCAACTTCTACGCACACTTGGAGGGGAATCCGCCATCTCCGCCGAAGATGACGTTGATGATGTTCTTCAGGTCCTGGAAATTGATGAGGACATCTCTCCTTTGCATACAATGCAAGGACTGACCACTAGAGCACGTGCGCGACAGTTGGATCTCCACGTACGTTCTAACCTTGTCAATTGTTTTTCAGAACTTACGCTTGGTTCCATGCATGTGTTATTGATTAGGAATAATGGAGAGGACCAGCAAGGACTTAGAGAAGGCTAAGGACTCAAGGAGGAGGAGCTAGGACGTCCACATCAAGGAGGAGTCCACGTCCAACTCGACTTTGACTCCACTTCGGATTCCAGAACCTTACTCCACCAAAACTGACGCCCTAGCCACATACAGAGTCGGATTTGGACGTTCTATATATGGTTGGAATCAGAATTTCATAGAGCTTCCAATGGCACTGATATCACCTCAAAATTCCTTCTGAGTTGACAGAAATCGTCAACACAAGTGGGCATCCAGAATCTGACAGGGTGCTGTGTCACCGTCTTTTGGGCCGTTGGCCCATGTACCGTGTTGAAGCCCGTTAGGGTTGTGTCTAGGGGACTTGCATGCCCCTAAATCCCTTTTATTCAGTAGCCACTGCCACCTTAGGGTTTGGGTTTTGCTTAGATTCACTCTGTCATCAAACTGTGTCACCGTTCATCGGTTTGTGAGACCCCATCTCGTAATCAAGTTTGTTTGATTGCATCTCCTGTTCTTGCTAGTGTTCTTGATTGCGCTTGCAGGGATAAGCCTTCATGGCGAGGTTATTCATGTGATACGGATGATAACCAATGGAGCAGTGGTGTAGTGATTGCGGGGTTCTGTTCGTTCGGAGTCTTGGATCATCAACGTCGAGTTCTCCACCAATCAAGTTTACCGTACCTCTCGGAAGATCGGGACTCAACCTCCTATCAAGTGGTATCAGTTATCAGGTTGCCCATAAGGTATTATCATGTGCCCTTTAGATTTGTTTTGTTTTCATCCTATAGTCCACAAAAAGCCAAAAAAAAATTGTTACTCGTTCCGACCTACAACCCTCGCTCGGCCTTTTGCACAATTTAGTTTCGGAGTCCGTAGTTCTGAGTTTGTATCCTAGGTTGAGTTTGGTTGCTGGTTTAGATTTATTTTAGTTCAGTTTTGTTTATTCCATCTGCTGCCATCCACACAAAAAAAAATCAATCTACAGAAACTTTTCCATCCACCACCGATCCATCTATTCGTATCCAAATCAGTTTCCACCGCCACAAACCCTAATTCGGAGAGTCCTCCTTAAATCGGGCATAACTTTTCGCTCGGAACTTCTATTGAGATGAACTTTTTCCCGGAAAGCTCTTGAAAAGTTGCACAAACGATTCCCCTGCTACGCTGGGTTCGGCGTTCTCAAAAAATAAAAAAAAATCAGGAAGGCACTTGATTCGGGCTACGAAGTTCCAGCACCAGTTTTTCCAAACGCTCCTGAAATTGTACCGATCATATCTTTCATTGGTTTGAGCTGATATTTGGTGCTGTTCACTCTATTGTGCCTCTGGTTGAGCAAAAATATAAAAAAACAAAAGCAAAAAAACAAAAATTTGATTCCTGCTAGTGCTAAAAGACAAAACAGGGGGAATTTGCTGTTTTCTATGTGCATTGTTGGATACCTGCTGGTACTGTCTTTGTGGCTCATCATCTTTGATCCTTGTTCCTTGCTTGCTGCCACAACTGTTCTAATACATTTTTAGGCCAGCAACTAGGTCAGGTTCTTTGGACACTTATTCAGCATTGCTATCTATTACTAACTTGTGTGCCACATATATATATTGCACTTGAGCCTTCCCAAGCTCCACCTTCTCCCGAGCAGAACAGGTACCCTGTGCAATCATACCCACTCTCTTCATGTTGTCATACCGGTCACCGTTTGCCACCTACAGTGCTGGTAGGACACTGGTAAGAGCGGGGTAAGATGCATCTTACTACTTGTTTTTCCACTTCCACGTCAGAGAGTGTAGTCGTAGGGTTCACAACCTTTTGCCTTCCATTTCTGTTTTGTTCTAACTATGACAGGAAAGACGCCGATGGACGAGACCTCTCCTTCTACACTTCCGGACGATACTGAGTGCGTGTCACATATGGAACTAAAAGACATGATGCGGGCGATGACTGACGCTTTCAACAAGTACCAGACCACTACAACAGCCACCTTTCAGAGGATTCATACAAGTGTTGATGGTCTTGCCGTACGGCTGGACGTGGTGGAGGCTCGTTTTCCACACCATGATCCACCCCCCATCGTCCCTGCTGCCGGCGGCCTTGCCCACAACGACATAGAGGACGAGTTCAACGATGATGAGGTTGATGCACAGCAGCGCCATCGCCTTCTGCGTAATCGTCAAGGATGGGAGGTAATGGTAGACGTCGTCCTCATGCTCCTGAGCAAGATAATGATCCTTATACTAAGAATAAGTTTTCTATTCCACCATTTTATGGATCTTATGATGCTGAGACTTACTTGGATTGGGAGATGATGGTAGAACATAAATTTAGTTCCCATCTAGTTCCTGAGCGTCATAGAGTTAGATAAGCCACTAGTGAGTTTAAAGATTTCGCTATCATTTGGTGGAATGAACTTGTCACTGCACGTAATGCCCCACAAACATGGACGGCGTTAAAAGAAGAGATGTGCGCTAGGTTTGTTCCTCCATCATATAGACGTGATCTTCGTAAGAAATTACAATGCTTTGATCAGGGTAACATGTCTGTCCAAGAGTACTACCAAGAGTTGCAGAAGGGTATACTTCGTTGTGGGGTAGTTGAGGATCAGGAAGATCAGATTGTTAGGTTTTATAGGGGCTTACGGCATGATATCCAGGACATAGTTGATTATAAGGAATATCATTCTATACAACGTTTGTTTCAATTTTCTATGTTGGAAGAAAAAGAATTGCAGGGTCACCAACAGCGGCGGAACAACACCTTCACGCCACGGCAGTTTCCGGCGCCAGCCAAAGCGGCGTCCTCTGCGGCCACACCTCCCTCCACCGGTGTTGTACGCGGCACCGCACCTCCAACTTCAAAGGGACAAGATAGCAGCAAGTCCCAGACACCTCCTGGTGTTGCAGCAAAGGCTCACACTTCCACTGGTCGCACATCCGACATCAAGTGCCATCGCTGCCATGGATTTGGCCATATGCAGTGAGATTGCCCTAGCAAACGGACCATCATTGCTACTACCGACGGTGGGTATGCTACTGCTTCTGATATTGAAGATGAACATATTATTGCAGCTAACATTTCAGGTTCCGATGACGGTGCTGAGGAGGTTCTTGGTACATCTGCGACCAGCAACTACAGGACCTTAATTGTGCACCGAGCTTTGAGCGCCACGGTAGGAGAGGACGACCAACGCCAACGTCACAACCTTTTCAACATGTTTCTTGTCGTCAAGGACTGCCGTGTGTATACAATCATTGATGGAGGTAGCCACAACAATTTGGTTAATGTTGAGGTGGTCAAGAAGCTTGGCTTGACCACGTGGGAGCATCCACATCCTTATCACATTCAATGGTTCAACAACAACGGTAAGGTAAAGGTAACAAAAATAGCAAGGATACATTTTTCAATTGGGTCTTACCATGACTTTGCTGATTTTGATGTGGTGCCTATGGATGCTTGCTCTTTTTTGTTGGGACGTCCTTGGGAGTTTGATACTGATGCTATTCACTATGGTAGATCTAATAAGTGTACTCTCATGCATAAGGGCAAGAAAATTGTGTTGCTGCTAATGACTCCCACTGAAATTGTGCAATTTGAGACTGAGAAAAAGAATAATGCTAAATAAAAGGATGTTTTCAATTTAGAAAATCAGCAGCCTATTAAGTTAAACAATCCTATTTTGTTGGCAACTAAATCCGATCTTGATGAGTTATCTGCCTCTACTGGACCTTGCTATGCTTTAGTGTGCAAACATGCTTTATATTCCATTGAGGTAGCATCCATTATTTTGCCACCTGCTGTTGCTAACCTTTTGCAGGAGTATATGGATGTCTTTCCATCAGAGCTACCCTCCGGATTACCACCTGTGCGAGGCATTGAGCACAAGATTGATTTGATTCCAGGGGCGAGCTTGCCAAACCGTGCTGCCTACAGGACCAACCCCGATGAGACTAAGGAAATTCAGCGGCAAGTCCAGACCCTTCTGGACCGCGGGTACATTCTTGAGAGCTTTAGTCCTTGTTCTATTCCTGTTCTTTTGGTTCCTAAGAAAGATGGCACTTGGCGCATGTGTGTTGATTGTCGAGCCATCAATAACATTACCATTCGATATCACTATCCTATTCCTCGTTTGGATGACATGCTTGATGAGCTGAGTGGTTCTGTTATTTTCTCCAAGATTGATTTACGTAGTGGATATCATCAGATTCGTATGGCTTTAGGATATGAATGGAAAACTGCCTTTAAAACCAAGTTTGGTCTTTATGAATGGTTAGTCATGCCTTTTGGTTTAACTAATGCGCCCAGCACTTTCATGAGATTGATGAACGAGGTTTTACGTGCTTTCATTGGCAAATTTGTGGTGGTTTATTTTGATGATATCCTTGTTTACAGCAAGTCATATGAGGCACATCTTGAACATTTGCGTGCTGTTTTTAGTGTCTTGCGTGATGCACGTTTATTTGGTAACCTTGAGAAGTGCACCTTTTGCACCGATCGTGTGTCTTTTCTTGGTTATGTTGTTACATCGCAGGGCATTGAGGTGGATGAGGCAAAGATTGTTGCCATCAAAAGCTGGCCACTTCCGACCATGGTCACGTAGGTTCAAAGTTTTCTTGGTCTTGCAGGTTTTTACCAGCATTTCATGCGGGATTTCAGCACCATTGCAGCACCTCTCCACGGGTTGACAAAGCATGGAGTTCCGTTTCAATGGGGACCAGCACAACAACAAGCTTTTGAGGCTCTCAAATCGAGGCTCACACAAGCACCATTGCTGCAACTTCCTGATTTTGAGAAGACCTTCGAGCTTGAGTGTGATGCAAGCGGGGTTGGCATTGGAGGAGTGCTAATACAAGGAGGTCAACCTGTTGCTTTCTTTAGTGAAAAATTGCATGGCCCTTCGCTGAATTATTCTACATATGACAAAGAACTTTATGCTTTAGTGCGAGTTTTACAAACTTGGCAACATTATCTGTGGTCTAAAGAATTTTTCATACATTCGGATCATGAATCTTTGAAGTACCTTAAAGGGCAAGCTAATTTGAACAAACGTCATGCTAAATGGATTGAGTTCATAGAGTCATTTCCTTACATCATTAAACATAAGAAAGGGAAAGACAATGTGATTGCTGATGCTTTATCTAGACGTTATACCATGCTGTCCCAACTTTCTCATAAAATCTTTGGCTTAGAGACCATAAAGGGATTATATGCTACTGATTTGGACTTCAAAGATACTTTTGCAAATTGTAGAGAGGGAAGAACGTGGCAAAAATTTCTGCTGTGTGAAGGCCTTCTCTACTGTGCTAACAAGCTGTGTGTTCCAGCTAGCTCCGTTCGTCTTTTGCTGTTGCAGGAGGCCCATGGCGGTGGTTTGATGGGACATTTTGGTGTTAAAAAGACGGAGGACGTGCTGGCCGCTCACTTCTTTTGGCCATGGATGCGGCGTGATGTGGAGCGCTACGTCTCGCGTTGCTCCACATGCAACAAAGCTAAGTCTCGACTTAATCCACATGGTCTTTATATTCCTCTGCGTGTTCCTCGTGCAGCTTGGGAGGATATTTCTATGGACTTTGTTTTAGGATTGCCTAGAACAAAGAGGGGGAGGGATAGTGTCTTTGTGGTTGTTGATCGTTTCTCAAAAATGGTACATTTTGTACCCTATCACAAGACCGACAATGCTTCACATGTTGCTGATTTGTTCTTTAATGAGGTTGTGCGTTTGCATGGTGTACCAAATACTATTATTTCTGATAGGGATGCTAAGTTTTTGAGCCATTTTTGGAGAACTTTATGGTATAAATTGGAAACAAAGTTGTTGTTTTCTACTACTTGTCATCCACAAACTGACGGGCAAACGGAGGTAGTTAATCGTACCTTGTCTACTATGTTGCGGGCTGTTTTGAAAGATAATTTGCGGTTGTGGGAGGAGTGTTTGCCACATATTGAGTTTGCCTATAACAGATCTATTCACTCCACAACCAAGTTAAGTCCGTTTATGGTAGTATATGGTTTCAATCCTCGTGCTCCAATTGATTTGCTACCGTTACCACCTTCTGAAAATGTGAACTTAGATGCTACACAACGCTCTGAATTTATTCTTAAGTTGCATGAAACTACTAAGTTGTAAATTGAAAAAATAAATGAAAAGTATCGAATTGCTGCCAGTAAAGGAAGGAAGGAGGTAAAATTAGAACCCGGTGATTTGATGTGGGTTCATTTGCGAAAAGATAGGTTTTCGGATTTGCGAAAGTCCAAGCTCATGCCACGTGCCGCTGGACCTTTTAAGGTTCATGAGAAGATAAATGACAATGCATACAAACTTGAGTTGCCCCCCGAGTTTGGGGTAAGTTCCATATTTAATATTTCAGATTTGAAGCCATACTTGGGTGAGGAAGATGAGCTTGAGTCGAGAACGACTCCAATTCAAGAGGGGGAGGATGATGAGGACATCTCTCCTTTGCATACAATGCAAGGACCGATCACTAGAGCACGTGCGCGACAGTTGGATCTCTAGGTACGTTCTAACCTTGTCAATTGTTTTTCAGAACTTACGCTTGATTCCATGCATGTGTTATTGATTAGGAACAATGGAGAGGACCAGCAAGGACTTAGAGAAGGCCAAGGACTCAAGGAGGAGGAGCTAAGACGTCCACACTAAGGAGGAGTCCACGTCCAACTCGACTTCGACTCCACTTCGGATTCTAGAACCTTACTTCACCAAAACTGACGCCCTAGCCACATACGGAGTCGGATTTGGACGTTCTATATATGGTTGGAACTAGAATTTCATAGAGCTTCCAATGGCACCGGTCCCACCGCAAAATTCCTTCTTAGTCGATAGAAATCGTCGACACAAGTGGGCATCCAGAATCTAACAGGGTGCTGTGTCACCGTCTTTTGGGCCGTTGGCCCGTGTACCGTGTTGAAGCCCGTTAGGGTTGCGTCCACGGGACTTGCACGCCCCTAACTCCCTTTTATTCAGTAGCCGTTGCCACCTTAGTATTTGGGTTTTGCTTAGATTCATTCTGACATCAAACACTATCACCGTTCATCGGTTTGTGAGATCCCATCTCGTAATCAAGTCTGTTTGATTGCATCTCCTGTTCTTCCTTGTGTTCTTGATTGCACTTGCAGGGATAAGACTTCGTAGCGAGGTCATTCATGTGACATGAGTGATAACCAACGGAGCAGTGGTGTAGTGATTGCGGAGTTCTGTTCGTTCGGAGCCTTGGATCATCAACGTCGAGTTGTCCACCAATCAAGTTTATCGTACCTCTTGGAAGATCGGGACTCAACCTCCTATCAGAAATTCTGAGCCCCCGACCCTTCACCCTCGTCATCATCCTCCTGGCCCTTTCGCTTTCCTGCTTGGGGAAGGGGTGGAGTATTGAGTGACTTGTGGAGGCTGAAGCACTCAAAGAACGTGTGTCGTGACTTCGAGTGCATCGGGCATTGTTTGAGCAAGACTTTCTCAAATTGTGTGTCATTGTTTCCCAACTTCTTGCCACGCAGATAGCTCTCAACAGCCACGATTTCTTGGTCTGGCTTGTGCTTTCGGAGGTTCCCCGAGTGGTTCCGCTGGCCCTTGTCAAAGTGGCTGTTGCTGTTGCCCTGCTTGTCGCTGTTGCGCTTGGGGAAGCGGTCATTCTCCTCGTCTTCCTAGTTAGCCCACCGTGCCATCGTGTCACGTAGCTCCACAGCAGTAGTTGGGCGATTGCGTCCAAAGTCGTGGTACATGTGCTTCGAGAAGAGTCCGTTCTGGAAGTAGCGGATGACGTCCTCGTCGGTGATGTTGGCTATGGTGGTGTGCATCTCAAAGAAACACCGTGCTCCACCTCCACGCATCGATCCCCAGCCCGAGCGCTGCTCTAGCTCCCCTCTTCTGGCCTCCCGCGCGCTTGCCACGCCTCTCTTCTCTCCTGCCCGAGCTCCCGCCGAGCGACAGCTCGCCGTCGCCGTGGAAAATGCCGGCGTCTCCTCCTTTCTCTCACCCACTTATAGTTACCATGAGCTCCTCTGGTTCAAGCCCTTCCCATTCCTCTCGCTTTCTACTACCGCGCACACACAGAGTACCAAACACCGCCGCCGCCACCTTCTCCAACTTCGGCGACCTCCTGCTCGTCGTGGGCAGCCCATCCCCGTACACCCCGCACCACTACAACCCCCTGGGAAGCTTGACCTCACCTCACTGACGCTCCCAAGCCACTCCCCGTGGCCAGACTTCCACCGGAACTACCCCGCCGCCGTTATCGTCTCGCCAGTGAGCTCTTGTCACCGTCGAACCCCTCCCTCCGCTCCTTTTCCGTTCGATTCAACCGCACCAATAGCTTCCTCTCCTCCTGTTGCAGCTTTTGGACCGGAGCATTGCCCCACTACCTCACCAGAACCTTCTCGCCGACGAGCACCCCTCCGTCGCCGCCTCGGCCGCCGTGGGAACCCCACCTCCAGTCATCCCCTCCCCTTCCCCAGGCCCCCAGCAGGTGCGCCTTGAGCTCCTGATGCTCACTGACCATTTCCTTCTCCACCCCCTACCACCCCCTCACTGGAATTTGGCCGGCGACAGCCCTGCTCTTCTTCCCCGACGAGCCAAGGGCATTTCTGTGATGATTTCAAAAGTTCTAAGGGTGTCCCTGTAAAATTCCAGAGCCCCCTCCAATTCAAAAGCTGTGAACTTCACAAATGTGTAGAAAATTGTATAAAATTCAGAAAAATGCCAAACTAGTTTTCTTTGAATCCTTAAGTTAAACTCAACAACTTTTATTTAGCAAGTTTGAGCTGTATGTGTGTAGTTTTTGATCTAAATTAAATACTAGAAAATGAGTGTTTTATTTGTATCTCATGTTATATGCATGTTTTGTAGCTGAATTTTGGAACCTAGGTTGTATGTGCCATGTATAGCTCTGTGTAAAATTTTGAGTTCTTTACTGCTCATTTGCTTAGAAATTCAAGGACCTTTGTTGTGTGGTGATAGAAATTTCATAATTTAATTCTAGATGTATTCCTTCATGTTTAAAGCTAACAATTTTACCTTAGTTTTGCTTCAGCATGCTTAATCCAAAATAAAACTTTGAGAGTCAGAATCTAAGTATAACTCCAATAGTGAATTTAAGTTTAGATTCAAAGAAAAATTCATGAACCATAGCTCTAGTTCATGAAAATTATGAAAATATTTTGAGATATTGCTATTGAGTAGTGTAGCATGACCACAAATTCTCTACTCATGATCAGGTGTAGAACAACTAAAATAAATAGAACTTGATAAATAGATCCATATTTAATAATAACCTAGGGTTATTAAAGATAATTAGCTAGTCAAATAAATAAAGGTGTTAAATGTAATTAATTTAATTATCTAAGATAATCAACTATGTTGCATCATGTAGTTAGTTAAATGTTTAGGGTTACCACCCATGTTACTTAATGTAACTAAGTAAATGGGTTAATACCCGATAAATGACTGCCCAGTAAAGGGCAATTGTGTTGTTTGCTAGTATATAGTGTTAAATTCGTTGGATTGTAACTTTATTGTGAAATAGAATAAAAATCTATGCATTTTCTAAACTGCATCCTTTACATGTAGACTCGACGCTTCTCGCTGATGGTGATTATCAGATTCTCCCGGAACCCGAAGTAGAAGTCTCTGAAGACGCCGGGAACATCGTTGGAGAATTAACTGAAGCCCCGAACCCGAGTTCAGAAGAATTTGTTAACATCTCTGACCCCAGCTCCGCCAGTGAAGGCAAGCCTCGGACATAAACCCACTACTCTAATTACACTATAATCTACATTTATATATATACTTGTGCATTAAGTTCTTAGGGATTGTCTGGAAACCCTAGTTGCATATTCTTAGGAACCGATGTACTGAATATTAGAACCTGAGTCCGACTAGTGCTATGCTAATAGGACCGATAGAAGTCGAGTGATTTCCTGTCACTCGCGCGATATAGAGATTGGTTGCTTACATACTGCAATCACTATAAGGATGACGAACGGGGTTATGTGTAGTATCTTGGAAAGAAAAGATACCCCGTTTGTGTTAATGAATTTGGTTAAGGTCACAGTGTGTGGTAGTGGAAGTTAAGCGTTTGAAAGTACTAGCCACATGCTGTGAAATATGGTAAGCGGTAAGCCTAGTAACCAATTGGCCCGGCAAGTGGACTCGTCTCCCACCACTCGACTTTTATTTTATGTTTACACGCACCGACTATTGGAGTACGTTCTGCAGAGTAGACAGGAATACGGTCATGTAGTCGCGCTACATACGTATGTCCTACACATTGGATGTGCGTATGGCCCTACAGTCGCTTGTGGTGGCATTGTTCCACGACCCGAAATGAAAGGCAAACAGTTGCTTTGGAATGACCTGTTGGTGTTCCAAGCGTGTGAGTTAGGTTTACCTTGCAAGGGTTGAAATTCGATTCAGAATCGTCCGTTTCTCGCGGAGATTGAGATTGCTTAACTCTTTTGCCACATAGAGTAATCAGAGAAATCTTATGATGAGTAATACTGAGGTTTGCTTTAAAGAGGCTCTACCTTGCTTGAATAGTTATAGGTGCTTACCTAGAATGGTTAAAGGAACTAGAACCTAAAAGCTAAAATATGAAATTAAGGATCTACTTTTTGTTGCTTTTCAGCAAAAGCTAAAACCAGGATCTTTGCAAAACCTTCATAGTCTAGTTATGGGCTAAGTATACTCTAATTCCGGGTAAGCCTTGCTGAGTATTAGAGTACTCAGCCTTGCAATTTGTTCTTATTTCAGGTAATATCTCTGAAGACCCTACTCTCCCCATGCCTTGGCCCTATGCTTTGCTTGATGGTTGGTCCGTGGAGTGGGACCCGTCCCCGGCCAACACCGATCCTAACGAGTGATGTCATGCCATGGCTTAGCATGATATCCATACTAGCGACGTGTATAGTTATCGTACTTTGAATTCCACTGCTGTGAACTGGAATCTTTAAACTGGTTTGTAATAACTTCTATCAGTCTAGTACTTATGCTATTCTAAAAACTCCTGTAATATAAGTGCCTGTGCTGTAAAATATGATGGTGATTGTATCTCTGGACTCGCCTTCGTGCGAGGTACCTTGTTTGATCCTGCAGTCGGTGGTTTATCGGGATGTTACCTGACAGGCCAAGGGGTTACACCGTTTGAAGTACGTTGGAGCCCTTGCGAGAGGACTTGCGTACTTGAGCCGGTGTAATTCAGGTTGGTTCTACCACAGAAGGGAGGCCATGTAGACTTGACAATCCGGCAAGTTGTTAGTCGTATGGTTGTACTCAAGTAGCTCTGTGCTACCGTCTCCCTCTTCCGCGATGGGAGAGAGAGGTTTGCCCTCCTGGAAGGGCAGTTCCTGCGTGAAGGCCACAAGGCGGGAGTCATAGTCGAGTAGTTCAGAGGGCTCTAAGCCCTTCCAGCACACGAAATGGCCTTGCGGCATAGATGTTATGGTTAAACCCAGATGGCTGCTCAAAAATGATTTGGGGTAGTCATCGGGTTGCGAGTGGTTTTCAAGAGTGGGGGCCCCCCGACAGGCGGTGGCTCCCTCGTCTTCGAGTCCTCCTCAGCTCTAGCTTGAAGGTGTAGTACTAAGTGATGAGTTCTCTTCATTGGAGTCCAAGTAGTTGTCGAAAATGGGGACCCTCCGACAAGCGATGGCTCCCACATCCTTGAGCTTGAGCAGTAGACCTAAGTCCTCCTCCAAGTTAGAGAGGGACTTAGATTGTGTGGTCCCATCAGATTAGTTTGAGTCCGATCCGACTAGTTCTGGTGCATCACGAGTGGAAGGCACGTTGAAAACGGACATCTTTTCGATCTGCAGGACCAGATCGGGGAGCAGCAGCTCAGTGAGGTTGTTGTTGAACTCGTCAAGGTCACTGCTTCGAGTTGATGTAGGGGCCTCCGGCTTCCCGGAGTCAACTAGATGGCTATGAAACCACCCAAGCCATTGGTGATGCAGATCCAGGAGCCGAAGATAAAAGTTGTGCGCTCGTCGAGCATGGCTCTAGTGAAGTTGAAGGATGCCATTGAGTTCTCCGGTGGATGCTCGATGAACACCCTTACCTAGCACGCCAGCTGTCGGTATTTTATCGCCACACCCACCAAGGGATACCCCCGAGGTGGTGAGTTTGTAGGTAGGTTGTCGCCGAGATCAGGAACTCGAAGGTGCAAGAAACACAAAGTTTAGAAAGGTTCGGGCTGCCGAGAGCATACTACCCTACGTCCTGTATGGTTTGTATTGCCTTAAGTGGTGATTGGGTGATCTCTTATTTGGAGGAGGTCCCTGTCCGCCCTTATATAGTCTGGAGGGACAGGGTTACATGGAAGTCCTAGTCGGGTACGAGCCCAGGAGTCCTACCCGAGTACTTTTTCAGATAGTTTCCTATCATCTCCAACTAGTTTTACTACTGTATGAGTAGTCCTCCTAGGAAATGTATGCTATGTGCACAGTCCTGTGGACGCGGGTCTGACACCCACAAATTGATTGATTTATAGGGGTAGGTGAGGCCCTTACCCGCCCCTACAAATCATTTGTAGGGGCGGGTGGGGGCGTCACCCGCCTCTAGAAATGCCCCTCCTATAAAAGCGAGAGAAGACCCGAGACTAAGCAAAATTTTGGTAGTGCGCGGGAGATGTCGTAAGGCTACCAAAATTTGATGTCCCCAGCCTCCTCCTCATGCTGCTGCCTCCTCGCGTTGCCGCCTCCTCGTGCTGCTGCCTCCTCGTGCCGGTTCTGCGTCGCTGCATCCTCACGCGTGGGTCTACGGTCGCGCGCGGCTCCCCTCCTCCCCGCGCCGGCCCCGACCCGCGCCTGTCTCTTCCCCGCGTCGTCCTCCTCCCAACGCCGGCTTCGACCTCACGCCATCCTCGACTCTGCACTGTCGTCCTCCCTGCGCCATCCTCGAACCTGCGCCATCGTCCTCCCCGTGTCATCCTCGATCCCGCACAGGCCTCGACCCCACGGTGTCCTCCCCCCGCCCTTCTCCCCTCCCGGCCACCTCCCCGCGGCGTCCTCCTTCTTGCGCCACCCTCCCCGTGATGATGGTTGGTTATTAAGGAAAATTTGTTTTGCACAAAATTTATTAAGGAAAATGTAAGCATTGACTTCATGGTAGATTTTGGTATTGTGGTACAAATTTAAAATTGTTACATTTTTTCCATTTTGATTCCATATGCAATTGCAATATAACAATGTAAATCATATATAAGCATTGACTTCATGGTAGATTTTATCATATATAAGCATTGACTTCATGGTAGATTTTATCATTATGATTACTTATAACAATGTACATGTGATCTAAACCAACAATTGTAAATTTTCTTCCATTATTCTGAGCATTTTGTGAATTATGATGTTTTGTGGAGTAATTATCTTTGAAAATAAGATGTTCCGTGGTGGTGGTGGTGGCCGCCGCGGTGGTTTTGGTGGCCGTGGAGGCATGTTCGAGGATGCGTTGCCTCATCATCCAGGACTTCACTTTTATGGCGCCATTGGCTTGCCATTGGGCAATCGAACGATTTTCCTTCTTTTCATATATTTTTTTACTACACATGAATAATTTCTAAATTTACTTACATACAATGCAGCTTATCAACCCTATTAGATGGCTCAAAGATGTTGTCGAAGCTGTGGGTGGTACTACTCCTATAGTGCAAATCGAGGTTGTTCGTCAACCTCATTTCAAAAAAGTACATATCTCTTTTCAAGTGCCTATTCGAAACATAGATTTCACCATGATGACACCAGGAGAGGCCATCCCGATGGTTTCAATTGACGCAGTGGGTGGAGTAGCACCAAATTGGGTAACTTATGAGAGACTAGCCATGGAGGCCTGCCTACACCCTACAGCAGCTTTAGGATCATGGGTACTTTGTGCCAGACTTTTCATACTTTCGAATATAGCAGCTCGAGGCGGGAGAAAGCAATATTATTCTTACTGCTGAGAGTCTTTGTCAGCTTAATCAAGAAAACAGGGTATAAGATATTCTTTTTATCATTGTTAACTTTAGTTATGTTACATCTTTCAACTTTTATAATATTATTATCACTTTTAAGATCTCCTCCATGGTACTACCTATGCGGCAATGAGATTTCGGGCGATTCTGGATCAAATTTTGGAAAAATTGGATTTAACTCACATGGGTGGAGAGCCATTCTTCACCAGAGGTTTGAAGTTCTAAGCAAAACTCACCTTCTACCGACCAAATCAGCTTAACGCTTCATTGTTCGATATTTATAGTATTGAATGTGACTATCATTAGGAAGCAGAGAAGAGTGCACTCATCCGTGCTCTAGCTTATTCTGATGAAGTTCTAGGCTGGACGATTGGAGACCTTAACTAAACTAAGTTTTACCTTATTGAGATAGGAACTGGTTATATAATTTGATTGCATATACAGTGTTATTTGAGTGTTGGATCAGAATGGGTTAATTGAAAACCCCATTTTAAAAATTTGGTGTGAAAATGGTACAAAATTCTAGCGGGAAGGATATTTCCAGGGGTGGGTCATGCCCTAACCCGCCCCTGGAAAACAGTTTGTAGGGACGGGTGATGGGGTGCCTGCCCCTGGAAATGGGTTTTCACCCTGCATACAACATTTCTAGTTGCGAGAAGTAGGAGCGGGTGCGGCACCCGCCCTTAGAAATATGTTTTTACCCGCCTAAAAACTGGTTGTTTAGTAGTGACAGCCATTCTTTACAAGAGCCATGCAAAAAAAAATATTTAGACCATGAAATACAAACAAAAGGAAATGAAAGGTAGTTTTCCATTGCCCTTACAGAAGATACCATACCATATAACAGAGGAGTTGAAGATAACATAGGAGTATCCTTATTGTTCTACCGAATGAATCGAAAGAAACTTGAGTCATAGAGTACATTACAGAACCCTGATAAGAAACCATGACTAAAACTATTTATTGATCGATTTCCTGCAATCATGCTAACAATAGCATCATTTCGATCTTTGCTTCTAATAACGCTTTTTAGTGCACTTCTTAGAGTCCACTTCTTCGTCAGATGGCTCAGACTCAGACCAGTTTACCTTGCGACGACGGAAAGATGCAAAGCACCGGACCGCAACTCCTACCCTCTTCCAAAGCAGCCGCATCTTCCTCCTCTTCTTGGATCCCTGGTGGTTGGACCCCCCAGACTCAGCACCACTCCCGGTGGCTGCAGCATTGGAGGCTGGCTCGTTGGCTGTAGATTCATCGGCCCTAATACCTTGAGTTGTGGTTGTGGACATGGTGTGCCCTCCTACCTCTCCCCCCTCTCTTATTTCTCTCTCACGCGCAGCTATGCCCTCACTCAGTGGAGAACTCGTGATTATAAAGACAAAGTTACCTAGTGGTTGGTATGAACTGATAGCTGGTATTTACCCATAACTCCACTGGCATTTGTTGGTTAGCTCAACGGTATGTATATATAGACAGTCAACAATTCCGTCTTCACTCAATGCAAGTGCAGCCAAAAAACAGATGGGCATATAGAAAACAATTGGCAAAATAGGCGTTTTAGTCCCTCAACTTTGAGCAGAGGGTCAAGTTCATCCCTCAACTTTCAGATTGGCCAATATAGTCCCTCAGCTTTCATTTTTGGTTAAACTCATCCTTATGTTGATATTATACTCCATAATAATATGAAATTTAGCAAAAAGTCCTCTTTACCCTTAGCTCATTCCCTTCAAAATTCATTTAAGAGCTGAAAATTACAAGCGTTTAATTTGAAACATAGAATTATATTTACCCATGCATCGTACTATATTGCGGACGCATGGAAAGTAAAATTAAAGTTACTTATTGCATAACTACATACCACCATATAAAATATTGCGGAAAGTTGAGTGAAATAGTGACACAAAATAGTGAAAATTGAGGAGGGGAAAAAACAAAGGGTAAAAAAGATTTTTTGCATTTATCTCATGTTATTATAGAGTGTAATATTAGTATAAGGACAAGTTTGACCTCAAAATAAAAACTGAGGAAATGTATTAGCCAATTTAAAAGTTGAGAGACAAACTGAACCCTCGGGATAAAGTTGAGGGAGCAAAATGCCTATTTTGCCAAAACAATTAAATCAATCTTTACTGCCCCTGCCTTCCACCTCTCTTGTTGTTCCATAAATAATAATGCAGAAATACTTTTTTCACACAGCAACCAATCCACCAGAGGAGTTTACAAAGATTATATAGAACCGAATTCTGTTACTCCTAGTTTCTTTTAAATTGAATAAATTTCCAGCAATCTGGACAACAAAAATGGTCACTAAGTGATTGTGGAATTTTCAGATGGTAATCAGATTTCATGCTCTTAGTTTGAATTATTTAATTGTATGAGAAAATGTTTAATTAAATTGCAAGTTCTAGAATCTGAAATTTTGACTTATAAGGAAGTAATCAAGCTAAAATAGCTTGATCTAGCCCTACTAATGGAATACAGAATTTTTGGGGACAACAAATATTAGCATAACCTTGTTTTTTTCTTTACTATACTAGCGATCCAAAATTCCATTATCTTATTTTGTCCCCTCTTTATTAATATACTGTGTTTTTCTTTCCAGTAATGTTTTCATGGTCATGTGCTTGTTGCTCCTTTGTTCCCACAAACCCTTGAGAAAATAACTGCAAATTGACCTTGCAAGAATTATGTCCGGTCAAATATATGATGCATTCTTTGTAACATATCTGAGAGAGAGGGAGAGAAAGAGGTTACAAAAAATACGCTTGAGTTCAATGTCATGTGCCACTATTAAAGGTGTGACTAGTTGAAATCAAACTCCTAACTATTTTCAAAATAAAATGAGCTTGCTTAAACTATTGGAGTATGTGTTGTAGGAATGCTTCATCATGAACTTCGCTGCTGCATCCACTACAGAACTATAGAACTATTCCACCACACATGTAAATCCCTTCCTGTCTCTGCTAATCCCAAGTATCCATCCCTGTAGCCATATGCAGTAACTTCAGGTAATCTGCATCATATCCTCATTCTCCTGTTCCCTATCCTCATGCTCACTATCCTTAGTCTTATGGCTATCCTGCTAGCCCTACCGAACGCAATCATATCTATACCTATATTTCGCAGTCAGTAGCTGCTGAGTCTTATCTTTCCACCCGAGCTATAGTAGGTACGATTGTAGCGCAGAACTTAAAGGAAAACCCCAAACATATGAACTATTTTGTCAGGACTTTGATTTTCAGGTACTTGAAAGAACAGACAACGAGCTACACATTTCACTGATATATAATCTACCCAAACTTTCAAAGAATTTTGGGACCATTCATATGGATATTCAGGATTCCAGTAGTGTCTTTGATTATCCAGTAAGATGTTTAGCTAGTTTTCTACGTTACCCAAACTTTCAAAGATTTAGATGTACCATGGCATAAAGAAAGCACATTGATATTTGATTTCTAGATTCATGTTATTGCCGCAACTGACATCTTCCTTCTGTTTGCAAGGAGGTGTAAGTTCATGGCCTTGGAAGTATTTGTTTGACAACGTTAGTCCATATGATGATTGCTCTTTCGTTATTAATAGACTTCAAATGCAAAGTATGGATCTTGAAGGTGTCCAAGTTGAGAACTTGACCTAAAATATGTCGGTTCCAAGGGCTGGACACCTAATTATAGGTTGGCTTATTGCTTATGTTGAATTGATGTTACTCAAACGTTGGGTTTGGTTGGTCTATTGTTTGTTGTATTACAATGGTAAATGATCAATTACCCGATTAATAATGTCATTAGCGGTTGTTAATGACAGAGAGAGACACCCATCCAGGTGCTTCCGAAGGGTGTCAGTCCACCCCTTGGACATGTATAAGTATATATATATATATATGTAAACACTCATGAGATCAATACAGATAACCAGTCCGCTACTCTTTGTGAGTACATTTAATTTACTTTTAACACAATGCAGAATATTGCGTGTGGACACAATGTGAAATGGAAGGAGTATGATACTATACTACTGTACAAGTTATTTTGACGCCAAAT
This sequence comes from Panicum hallii, assembly GCF_002211085.1. Taxonomy (NCBI): domain Eukaryota; kingdom Viridiplantae; phylum Streptophyta; class Magnoliopsida; order Poales; family Poaceae; genus Panicum; species Panicum hallii. Next base: position 45,865,570 of record NC_038046.1, on the reverse strand, counting down.
CTATCTTCCCAGATTGATGTTTCATGTACGCGAATGTTATTTCAATGGCGTGAGACTTAACAATGCACCAAATTTACCTGATAATAGCTAGCAGCAGAGCAGCCTGCAACTTGCCTGCTCTCTTGGTCGCTTCCTCTATCCGTCCGCGCTCCACACGCCTCCGCTTCTCTTCTTCGATTCTTCCCTCTGCCTTCTCTCGTTACGCATCTAGGCAACCACGCAGTGAGGATCTACGTATTGCTCCCTGCAGAAAAAATGCCTAGTAATGAACTATTAGTTTTTATAACTTACAATTTTGGTAATTGCATATCGTGTCTTATACCTAATATTTAACAGTTACTCAAAAACTACGATGGAACCATTCTGAAAATAAAAATACCCCTAGCTGGTGATACGATGACTGTGCTGGAGACACTTTAAGAAGAGATGTCATGTACTACTCGTTATTTGCAGGTCTCGTGAAATAACATGGTTAGGCCTGTACGAGCCTATAAGTGGGTGCTGCTTCGGACAGAACGGATAAAATGGTTCGTGCAGGCCGCCGGTGTCAGACCGATTTTTCACCAGGGTCATTACTAGGAAATGGAAGGGAGTATACACAGGGTGACAGGGTTAGCAGACTGTCTGCTAGGGCTCCACCCCTGCAAGGTAATATATATGAGAAATTTTACAATGATTGAAAAAATTGACAGCCGTCTGTCTAACAGAATCATACGGTGATCAAGGTAGGAAGTACCTAGAAGTACCTACACTAAAGTACCTGGTGGTACAAAAATGTGGGACCAAGTACCCAAAAAAGTGGATCCCACTACGAATTTAATTTAATTTTCAATCATTAAGAAAGGGTATAAGGGTAATTGCACGTTGCTGTTTTCTTTAGCCATGACTCTTCCATTTACTTTGTCTCCGTTCATCCCGGACCGCCCCTTATTCGCCCCGCCTGTCCGTCTCCTTCGTTTTCATCTTGCTCTTGCCTGGTCTGCGTGACCATGGCGTTCCACGAGTAGCCCCGCGCCGCCCGGTCGGCGCTCTACTCCCTCGAGCCTATCGGGGTCCTCACCTACTCCACCATCGCCAACGTGCCGCCTCCCCTCCTGTGGCACGACTCACTCCGTGTTCGCTTCAACCCAGCGGAGGCCCCCAACCTCGGCTGCCTATACCAGCGCTCGCTGATGGAGTTCTGGTTGGGGATTGGAGTCCCTCCGTCGTGGTCTGCTCTTGGGGGTGGTCGCCGGCGTGGAGGCTGCAGGCGTGAATAGAGGGGGAGCTGCCAACCACGCGTTCCTGCGTTCGCGGATGAAGCAGGCGATGGTCTTGCTGCCCTGCGGAACACGGTAGGGTCTGATTCTGATTTCCCCCAATCCAGCTATACCTATCTGTGACAGTTTACGTACTTGTAAGCTAGGAACCTAAATTGTTAAGTGTGAAGTATGGGCATGTTAGCGAAAAGCTTGTGTATGTTTATGTGAAGCTTTTGAAAATATAAAGTGCAAGTAAAAAGGGTATTTTTGTAATTACAAAAAAATCTAGGGTTGTGTTTGTAAAATGTATTTGGATAGGAGGTAACTTCAACATAAGTGAAGGGTGGTTTTGCAAACATGTTTTTCTTACTTTATGTCCTGTAAAAATATATATTTATCCAAAAGTTTAATTTGAAATGTGTATGGTGAAGTGCGTAAAAATTTTGGGTAAAGTGGAAAAATAAGGGTATTTATGTAATTTTATAAAAGTACAAGTCCTTTTATGCAAATATTTGATTTACAAAAGTAACTTTCAAAATTACTTACGTCCTGAATTTTATAAGTTACGCTCTTTAGGACAAAAATAACTTTCAAAAGTGTAAAAAGTGCAAGTCATCATGACATGTCTATCCAATCATAATGACGAGTCTATCCCGTAATTATGACATGTCATAAATGCTTGCATTTAGGTCCTGAATTTTATAAGTTACGCTCTTTAGGACAAAAGTAATTCAAATCCAACTTTTGTTCAAAGATTCACATGTAAAAATATAAGTTTTGAGTTTTTGAACTTGGGCCCTAAAGCAATGTTGTAGAGTTTGAAAAACTCTCCAACTTTCATTTTGGACATTTCTTCATTAGGGTTTTTAAATCAACGGGAAATTTTGCTTTAGGAACAAGTCCCTGCAGTTTTCTGAAATTGCGTTTAGGCCCTTGGGAAAGTCCATCTGTTCTTCTTCTCTCCTCTTCCTTATCCTGACGTTTCCCTTCGTTTTCTTTTCCCCAATCGGCAGCTCCATCCAAGTTCCAGTTTTCTTCCTCCCTGCCTCCTTCGGTTCCTTCCTCGGGCGGAGCAAAGCGCGGCCCAGGCGTGGGCGCGCAGGCGCGCAACGCGGGGCGCATGCGAAGGGCGGCGGCCCGGCGTGCGAGGCACGCGGCGCGGAGCGGCGCGCGGCTGGCGGCAGCGGCTCGGGCGCTGGCGGCTGGGCGGAGCGCGCTGGCGCGGGCGCTGCGCGGCGCGGGCAGGCGAGCAGCGGGCGCGGCTGCGGCTCGGCTCGGGCACGCGAGCGGGAGGCTGCGGGTGAGCCAGGCAGCGGGCGCCAGCGCGAGGAGCGGGCCGGGCGCGTGCAGTTGGTGGGCGGAGCGCACTGGCGGGCGCGCGGCGGCGTGGCTAGCGCGCAAGAGGTGGACGCGGTTCGGCCCAGGAGCAGGCGCACGCGAAGTGGAGCAGCGCGCGGCTCAGACGGTGTTGGTGCTGGAGCAGAGCGCGTGGGAGCAGACCGTGCAGGTGGAGCCACGGTGCAGGCAGCAAGCGACGCAAGCGGGTTGGTGCGCGGCGCTAGCGACGTTGGGGTGGAACAGGGCAGTGGCCACAGCAGGCAGAGCAGCTCGGCGCCGAGCGGGTGGCGCGAGCGTGCACGCGATGGCGCATGGAAGTTGACGGTGTGGGCAGGTGTTGGTCGGAACACGCGCGGAGGGCGCTGGAGGCGCGGTTGGCGCACGCGCGAGTGGCTCGGCCGGGGCAGGAGTAGGCCCAGGTGGCGCGAGCACGCGTGGACGCGCGCGGGAGTGAACCAGACGGGGGAAACCGGCGATGCAGGGCGGCTTGGTTGGAGCGCGGACACAAGGAGTCGGCGAGGGTGTGGCAGATGCGAGCGCGCGGGTGGAGCAACGCGTGCGCGGCAGAGCAGAGCAGCGCGCAGCTAAGGCACGGCAAGGCCGAAGCGAGCGCGTGACCAACAACGGAAGAAGGAGGGAGATCTATGCAGGGCAACGACGTGCAGAGCGGCGGCGTGCAGCGCATGGCGGAGTTCCCGCTGGGTGAGCTCAGGCCGCGACCGAGTTGGTGTGCAGGAGGGTCGCGCGTGATGGACATTTGAGGCCGTCGCGGAAAACGTAGCGGAAGGCACGGCCCTAATGCAAGCAGACCACGGTCCTCGTGAAGGCGGAGGAGTGGTTATGGCATGACGAACCGAAAGGAAAGGCGGCGAAGTGAAGGCGAAGGTCCGAACGGATTTGGACTAGCTCGTTTCTGCAGGCGCGTGCGTATGCAAAGCAACAAACCACGCGCAAGCAAATTGGAGGCCGATGGTGTGGAAGCAGAACGGAAGCGGCAGCCTTGCGAATGGTTGCGCAAGTATGCCGGCAGTGCACGCACCAGAGCAGTCAGGTCAAGGAGGATTTCTTCTTGTGCGAGCAGAGGTGTTCGGTTGACCAGGCTTTGGCATCGCTTGTGCGTGGGAAGAGGAAGTTTAACCCGTGAGCAGGAAAACACTAGGGTTCACGGAGAAGTCGATATAGCGAACCCATTCGGCTCCATCGTCTTGTTCCAGGGTCCACGACATCCAACAGTTCTTATCCCTCGTGGCTCGCTCAACCGCTATCACCACGAGTCACCACGAAGACTACTCCTTCGGCCATCTTCCACCCACGACAACCCTTCCCGACAAACTTCTTCGTCATCTACGGAATCTCGTCACCGTCGAGCTCATCTTATCGTTGATCCTGTTCGCCACGGGAATTCACTTTTCACCCGTTCTTCTCCACAACCATGGTTATCCCAAGGTTTGCCCTGATTCACTGAATCTTCTTAATGCCGGCGATTCCTTTGCCAGAATATCGTCGTTAACTTCCTGTTCTTTGTTTTCCCCCGACCAGGGACTTGATTGCTATGTTTTAGAAGGTTCTAGGGTATTCTTTATAAAATTTCTAAGGCTTTCTTTATTTCAAATCAGATAACATCTACAAGTTTATATTGTGCTCTTGAATTGAAAGTTTTTGATGTGTGGTCGAGGTCAAATGTTAGGGAATGAATGTTTTATTGTGCTTTATATTTTATGCATATGTCATAACTGAAAAGTAATCACAGAATTTATGTCTTATATGGAGATGTGTGATATTTAGTTAACCCTTTTATACGAATGCTTATATCCCTGTCATCGAGACCTTATCCTTGTCTTGATTGCCGTTTCCTTAAGGTCCTTTTTATATAAAGATCTTTGTTAATTCGTGTGTATCTGCTACTTAGCCAATACATCTCTGCAGCTATGCTTCAGCGTCGGCTATCAGCTCAGCCGCTAAGCATCAGTTTTCTTTGAGTCTATGGTGTTTCTGTGTAACAGCTGTCAGCCGATGCATTTCTTTTGATATGCTTCTACCCTCGGCTGGTTAGTTGATCCGGTTGTCACCCTTCTAATATCGGCTACTGCCGATATAATTCTTTTGTTCTGTCCTACATTGGCTGCACATAGTTGATGTATCGGAGATGCACACACAATCTTAGGATTCTTGCTATCGGCTAATCCAAGCCGATTCTAGCTGTCTTCTATATCAATCTAATATGACTATATGGCCGATCAATCCTTAGTCTTTCCATCCTTATCCACACGCTTCTATCATCCGATTTATCGACTGAGAGATTGGCTATATATCTATCGGTCACATACCCTCAACCACACTCCAATCGGCTGTACGTCACTCAATTGTTGTGTTGACGTAATCAAGTCGATACAACCACACCTAGTTACCCAGGATAATACTTAACCACATCTCAATTAAGACACAACTGCTTTAGGAATCATCCCTCTGCTAATGTAATCGATGCTTTCATCGATCAATTAGGGAACCGATGCACCTTTCTATCGGCTAAACCCCTGTTGTTTCCAATCAACTCTGCTGTAGTCTTCAACAAATAGTCCATCTTAATTAGTTGTTTCCTAAAGCTCTATCTAAGTTTAATTTAGATCCTTTTTTATTGTTATGTGAGTAGTATGTTAAATGAGTATTGGATTGCAACTTTATTGTGAAGTAAGATAGTTTTATGTGCAGACTTTGAATGTAATGTTGCATTGCATGTAGATACGACTACTTCTGCAAACGGTACCTACAAGATCTCCAAGAGTCTGCAGTGGATATTTCTAAAGACCAAACAAATGTCATCAAGGGATTATCTGAAGCCCCGAACCAAAGTTCGGAAGATAACAATACTAACATCCCTGACTTCAGTCCCACCAATAAAGGCAAGCCCCGGTGCACATCCCAGTATTTCAAATTACTACAATTTTATTATTATATTATATCTTGCATTAAGTCTAGGAGTTGTAATGAAACCCTAGATCCATGAATCTTAGGAACCAATGTATTGAACCTGAGTCCTCATCGCTTAGATGCTCTGCTAAATAGGACCGGTAAAAGTCGGGTGATTTCCTGTCACTCGCGCGATATAGGAATTGCTTGTTTACAATTCTGCAACCACTATAAGGATAATGGACAGGGTCATGTGTTGTATCATGACCTGAAGGTTTACCCTGTCTATTTTGTTAAAAGTGGTTAAGGCCGAACCATGTGGTAGTGCTGGCTAAGCGTTTGAAAGTACTAGACACATGCCGTGAAATATGGTAAGCGGTAAGCCTAGTACCCGAATGGCCCGGCAAATGGAACGCGTCTCCACCACTCGACTTTTATTTTTTTGTTCATACGCACCGACGTGTGGGAGTGCGTTCTGCATGGCAGACAGGAATACGGGTTTTGTAGTCGCGCTACAAACGTATGTCCTGCACAATTGGTGTGCGTACGGTCCTACAGTCGCTTGTGGTGGCCCCGATCCATAACCCGGAATATGAGGGAAACGGTTGCTTCGGAACGCCCTGTTGGTATTCCAAGCGTGTGTGTTAGGTTTACCTTGCAAGGTTGATTCTCGATTCAGGAATCGTCCGCCTCTCACGATGAATGAGACTGCTTATCCCTTTTACCACATAGAGTAAGAAGTGTAACTAATGATGGAACAATCTTGATGGATGATAATCTCTACCTTGCTTGTTTAGTGTAGGTGCTTACCTAGAATGGCTAATCAAACTAGAATCTGAAAGCTAAAATTTGAAAGTAGTTCATACTCTTTGTTGCTTTTCAGCTGAAAATAAACCCAGAACCTTTACAATGCCTCCATGAGTCTAGTTATGGGCTAAAGTATACCCAATCCCGGGTAAGCCTTACTGAGTATTAGTATACTCAGCCTTGCTAGTTTTAAGTTTTTCAGGTAAAGCCTTTGAAGATCCTACTCTTCCCCTGCCTTGGCCCTGTGCTCTTCCAGATGGTTGGTCCGTGGAATGAGATCCGACCCCGGCCAACATTGATGATATCGAGTGATGTCATGCCAGGGCTTAGCATGAGATCCGTCTTGACGACGTGTTATAAATCATCGCGTATGTTTTCCGCTGCTAAAAACCATAGCTTTAACAGTTTGTAATATTTTCTCTAAATTTGAAACTTCTTACTACTCTTAGAAACTCTTGTAATGTAATTCCCTATAATGTAAAATATGATGGTGACTGTATCTCTGGACTCACCTTCGTGTGAGGTAACCTTATTGATCCTGTGTTCGGTGGTTTATCGGGACGTTACCCGACAGGCCAAGGGATTATACCGTTTGAAGCAGTTGGAGCCCTCAGGAATGGACTCATGTACTTGAGCCGGTATAATTCAGGTTGGTTCTGCCACACTATCTCTAGTATATCTTCCTACTGAACATTGGTCCCCGGCGTGGAGGCTGCAGCCGTGGAGGGAGGGGTGTTGAAGTTCGGAGCTGTGACTAGGGCTAGTTCAAGCTTAGCTGCCGACCACGCATTCTGCTTTCACGGATGAAACGGGCGATGGTGTTGCTGCCCTGCAGACCATGAGGACACGCGGTGCCGTTCATCCTGCTAATTTTGGTGGCGTGAAGGTGATGAGGACATCACTAGCATGGATACGATCTTATTAGTGCTTCATGCCCAAAGGTGAATCAACTCTAAATCAAGATTAAATTCAATACATTTGAACAATTAATGCTGCACTATGATTTTTGTGCATTCTCATTTTCAGAATTACTTGACTGGATAAAACCATGTGTAGAGGACATCACTAGCATGGATACGACCATATTAGTACCTTCATGCCCAAAGGTGAATCAACTCTATATCAAGATTAAATTCGATACATTTGAACAATTAATGCTCCACTATAATTTGTGTGCATTCTCGTTTTTAGAATTACTTGACTGGATAAAGCCGTGTGTGGAAATTACATGGAAAATAGGGAGGACCAAAGAAATTGATTGGGGACCAAGCCCAAGTCTTTCCAATGTTTTTCAGCAGGCCACCACGTCACTTTTGGTGTAAGGAAAGAAAGAGTCAAAATCCAACACGTTTTGGATGTTGGATTCGGACTGCAGGACAGAACCAAGTTGTAACGGCTGCCACGACTTCATACGGGCTCCGATTCGGGGTTATTGGACTTCACGGAAATCTTATAAAGTCTACTTTCATATGGATCTGGAATCGTGTCCATATCTTCTCCGAAGCGGCCGCAATCATTGATTTGCTACAAAGATCTTTTCGTCCCACGGTGCTGCGTCACCTGATTTTGGCACGATGGGTTGTGTATCAAGTGGGGCCCAAATAGGGCGTGTCCTAGGATTTAGGGACGACCTCCACGACATCCTGGTCATCCTCTACCCTCTCATATACCTCCATAGCCACCACAAACAGATTGGATTTTGTTTTGTTGAAAGTTTAGCCATTGCTACTTGCTTGTAGACGTGTGTGTCAGCTAGACCATCCATTCTACTCGATTTAGAACCCCACCTTTTTTATTTCATATTGGTTGTTATCTCCATATTTGCAATTGAGTTGCTTGTTCTACTTGTTCTTCGATTGCTTGCAGGACGAGTGCCCTGGTGGCCGGGTGTTGCGCTCCACAAGATCGCGACAGCCATTGGAGGTGGTGTATTGATTGCTAAGGCGCAGCAAAGCTGTAGTCAGGCCGTGAACGTCGTCTCCTTCATCAATCGAATTATTCCACGCCTCTCATCGAAAGATCAGGAACAAACCCTAATGGGTTCACATCAATTGGTATCAAAGCAAGATTATTCGGTGAGAGAATTCCAATCCTTCATTGTTTTTAATTTCCTATTATGCAGAAAAGCTAAAAATAATTTTAGTAGATTAGTTTGCTTGCAATCCTATAGACCATTTGAGCCTTTTACTAGTATTGCTTAGTTAGGGCTTGTTGAGTCGGTTGCATCGGTTGCGTTGACTTGCTGGTCTTAGTTTAGTCCTTTAGAGTTTCGAGTTCTTATCACCAAATTTTATTTCGGAGTTTCAATTCAGCCTTGGAAGAAAACTGTTGTAGTTTCTGTGTTCGGTCTCCGATTTGGAAGTTTTAAGACAATCTAGAAATCTTAACTCGTGATCTTTCCAACGGATCTGACCTTGGTCACAAACTCCATCTGAGCGCTCCAGAATCGACTTGGAGATTTGTGCGCTTGGCAATCTGAAACAAGATTTGTCATTCTGAGTTGGTAGAGGTTGTATACAGTAATCTTTTGTTTTGGTTGTCAAACAAAAGATTTTATTCCCCTAAAAGGAAAAGAGAAGTAAAAATAAAAGAAGAAAAAAGAAAAGAAAAAATAGAAGAAGAGAAAAGGGAAAAGAAAGGGGTTGTTCTTTGTATTTTTGTTTTGATTTTGGCGGTGTGTTGTGACTTTCTTTGTGTCCAGCCTCCCGCAGCCTCTCTATTCTCAGTCATTCTTTCTATTCTCAGTCATTCCTTCCATTCTCAGTCATTCCGTCTATTCTCAGTCATTCCTTCTATTCTCAGTCATTCCTTCTATTCTCAGTTATTCCGTCTTTTCTCAGTCATTCCTTCTATTCTCAGTCATTCCTTCTATTCTCAGTCATTCCCTCAGCCTGACCCCACCTGTCGGTGACCATCTCCTTCTTTTCCTTCCTCTTCCCCGCGCCGGCTCCCTCTGTTCCGCCCCGCCGTGCAGTCGCTGTACGTGGCCCCGCTCCACCCCGCAACCGAGCACGAGCCCATCGGCCAGTCTCCCGTGCGCACCCTCCTTCCAGAAGTTTCCTTCCCCGAGCCAGGATCGTGCTGAGCGATTGCATGATCCGCTTCTTCTGCGCGGGTCACGGCCGCAATCCCCACCGGGGCACGCACGCTCAAACCACCGGCCTCTTCCTTAATTGGCCCCTGTAACCCTTCCCTTAAACCCTTCTTGTGCCCTACCGCCGCGCTGCAGCCGCCCCGAATCCCCACAGCCGCCACCGACGCCCTAGCACCGCAGCCCCCTGCTCCGCCGCAGACCCATCGCTCCGCCGCACCCCAGCCCCGGCCAAGGCCCGCGGCAGCTCCGCCTCGTCGCCTGGAAGCTCTCCGAGGCATCCTCCCTCAACCCCAGCCCGGCACGCGCTGGGATTTTCCCAGAACGCCGCCGCGGGTAAGTCTACCCGCCGCTGCAATTGCTCGCCGCCGGTGCCGCTCCGGTTCCGCTGATCCCTCCGCTGGCTTCATAGGAGCACCACACGTCGATCCGTGGAGTCTAGGAGCCTGGAGCACCCCTGCATCGACCTCCTCCGTGGGCCCCGCCGCGACCGCCGCCCGAACCTCGCCGTCGACCCCTCTACGTCGGCGTTTCTCCCAGATTAGATCCAACCGCCCAGATTAGAAGCCGCGTACCCCCCCTCAGCTGTGGCAGTTTTGTTAAAGAGCCCCTGCCCTTTTGGGGAATTAACCCGCCGTCCATCTCTAGTTCAAAAGTATTCGCAGACAGGTCCTTTCCTTCCTTTTTGACCCCTGAGCTTCCTGGAATTAGTACCCGCAGTCCATATCCGGTGTTTTCACGTGTTAGCCCCCGTGTCTACCCTTTATTTGTGTTTAGGTCCCTGGTTTCTCTCCAGAACCCCCCTGTAGTCCAGTTTTCTCGCAGATAGGTCCCTGGATCTTGTTTCAAGCGTAGATTTCACGTCTTAGCTCCGTTTTAGGTGTTCTTTATATCCACGCGATCGTTGTAACGCGTAGAATAGTTTTAGGCCAGTTTTGTGTGCTGTTCTATTGTATTGGTGTACTGTTTTCTAATAGTTTATTGTTTGTGTATGTGTGTATGTGTGGACTATGCTTGATGATCGTGAGTAGACGCGAAGCCTTTGGACGAGTACCAGGAGCAGCCATCTTCCAAGCAGTTCGAGCAGCAGCCGGGAGAGTACGAGGAAGGCAAGTATAACATGAAACACCTATCACTTTTAAATACAATTTCATACTGCATTTTAATACTGTATGCCTATAAGGACTTTCCTAGCCACTTTATATCCTATATATAGATCCTTTGGGTTGCATTTGGGTTAGTTGTGCTAGGTTGCTGCGCTATAACACACTTGGTCCTTTTTAATTAATTTGTTAATGATCCTATGCAATTTAATTCTGGAGCCGACCCTCTGTGCTGTGTGCTTGAGTGGTTTGCGCACCTTAAAAGATGCTTTTGATAGAAACTTGGTTTAGGGGGCCAGCACGGTGCTTAGTGCTTGGTTGGCCACTCTCCATAAGGACCGGTTCATAGAGCGACAACCTGGGACAACCGCGCAACCACAAGACTGGAATGGGATGGTCTTGACTTACTAATTAGGTCGTGTTGGTTCGGGAGTAACTTACCTGCGTGGGCAAGAGGGGTGGTAAGCTTCAATGGTCCCTGCTCCTCCGGCTTGGTCTGTGCTGTGTGTCTTGTACCCCCGGAGGTGGGCCCCATTGTTGCTGATCCAGAATTCTTAGCGGTTACACCTTACCAACGTGATCATTTGTAACGGTGTCGTAGTGTGCTTGCTAGCCATCTAACCTAAGGAAGTGTGATGAACAACTAGCGTAGCTCACGACTTGTGGGTAAAGTTGTGCAACCTCTCGAGAGTGTAAAACTGATATATCAGCTGTGCTCACAGTCATGAGCGGCCCAGATCCTCCTTTTGATTAGTGGGGTTATCAACCTTTGATTAGGGAGATTCCCCGAGTGGTTTTGGTTTGGATGGTTCTCAGTAGTTCTTAATTAATACTAATTAATTTCTTATGCAATTTGGGTTTATGGTAATTCATTCACTTGTAGTAAATAGCTTTAATAAAATCTGCCAAGACTAAAAGCTAATGCAGTTGAGTCAGCTAGCCTAGAGCCTCATAGTTTGTGTTATACTTGTTGAGTACTAGTTTGTACTCACACTTGCCTCTCTACTCTTCTGTTCCCCTGGATATCTTCGACTGCTGCTCAGTGCCCGGCAACGTGGAAGACTACGTCAGCGGCTTCGACGACTTCTAGGTGTTTGTCTCCCAGTCGACGTCCCTGTGGCGCCCAGCTCTTCATGTATCTCTTTTACGCTTCCGCAACTCTTGAACCGATTCTTGATTCGGTTGTAATAAAATAATTCATTTACGATTTATATTAATGTTATTCGTGATATGTGTTATGATATCTTGATGATTCTGTTGTATATATGCGTGACTTGATCCTGGCGCATATATGATTGCTCGATTTATGTTCTTTATAAATCGGGTGTGACAGGATTGGTATCGGAGCCATATCGACTGTAGGACGAAGCCTAGATAGATCTGGACGAGTATTAGGACTTCTCTTCCCTTGCCTTGTCTCCGCAAATATTCTAAAATCATTTTTTTATCTCTATTCCTTGAGTCCTAAGCCCCTTGATTTGCTATCTCTCCTGTCTTTTTTGAGAAATAGCTTGAATCTCCGTAGACGTTGGCCTGAGTCGTCTAACCCTATAAGCTATAAGTTTAGGTTGTCCCGATGGAAATACGCTATAACGAGTGTGTTAGTCGAGTAGTGTGATAAACTCGACTAAGTTGTGAATATTGAATGTTTTGTTATGGTGCAAATGTTTGATTTGGATTTTTGGTTGATTGCATAGTCTAGTAGATAAACTTGTTCATGCAAATCGGCCCTAACACAACTTGAACTAAATAATAAAATTGAATTAGAACGTTGGGGGTAAAACCTATATTCCTTTCTCTCTGTTATATCCTACCGAAGTTTCATTTCCGCAGCCGCACAATAATTCTTTCTCATAAATTTCGGTTGTTGCAATCAGATGGTGAACACCAGGCGCACCAGTTCCGGTTCTGACCAGCAGGAGTAGAACAATCAGAGTACTGGTCAGCCGTTGCCGATGCCGCCACCACTGACCCCGGAGCAGTTCTTCCAGCTCCAGATGCAGATGATGGCGACCCTGAACAACACCGTTCAGGCTTTGCAGCATATCCACGCCCAGCCACCGCCTCCTCCGCCACCTCAGCCCTCTGATCGGCGTGCGGATTTCCTGAGAGGTCACCCTCCGACCTTCTCTCATGCCACGGACCCACTCCAGGCGGACGACTGGCTTCGTTCGGTGGAGCGCCAATTGGTTGTTGCGCAGTGCGACGACCGGGAGAGGGTTCTGTACGCAGCTGGGCAGCTGCGAGGCTCCGCTCTCGACTGGTGGGAGTCCTACCCGGCTCAGGACCGCGACTCTCTCACCTGGGTCCAGTTTCGTGAGCGCTTCAGGAACCATCACATCCCTGAGGGCATAATGAAGATGAAGCAGAAGGAGTTCCGTGCCCTTAAGCAGGTAAAAAAATTGAAGGGAATTCTCTGCAAATTCTTTTGAGCTTCGATCTGTCCTTGATCTCTTTCGTAAGTCTCACATTCAGCGATTTCTATCCTTGTTATCTGTGTTCGTTATTTCAGGGATCGATGACGGTGACGGAGTACCGTGACCGTTTCCTTCAGCTTGCCCGCTATGCCCCTGCTGACGTCGCTCGTGATAGCGACAAGCAGGAGTATTTCAAGGAAGGGCTGGATGATCACATCCAGTATGCGATGCTGAACCACCGCTTCGACAACTTCAACCAGCTGGTTGATGCTGCCCTCAACACCGAGCGTAAGCGCCGGGAGATTGAGGATAAGAAGAGGAAGATGGCTCCATCCTCTTCGGGCAGCAACACTCGACCCCGCTATCAGCATCCGCAGCAGCAGCAGCAGAGACCGCCCCAGCAGTACCAGCAGTGGCAGCAGTTTCCTCCTCGTCCTCCGCAGCAGGCAGGACAGGGACAGAGGCTTCCAGCGCCTCCGGCTCCACCAGCTCAGAGGCAGGGAGTGCCCACTCCTCTTGCCGGGCAGCAGGCCGCTGCATTTCCTCGAGTGTGCTTCCACTGCGGCGAGCCGGGGCACTACGCCAACGTCTGCCCTTGGAAGACGCAGGCAGGACAGCAGGGGCGTGCAGCACCGCCCAAGGCCCCAGCTCAGGGCAGGGTGAACCACGTGACGGCCGAGTCAGCGGCCGAGGCACCTAACGTGGTTATTGGTACGTTCATGGTCAACACCCATCCTGCTACAGTGCTTTTTGATACTGGTGCTACGCATTCTTTCATCACCCAGTCTTTTGTTGAGCATCATGGCATTCCTACTAGCACATTAAAGAGATGCATGTTAGTATCTTCACCGGGAGGACAGTTGAGGTCTCATGTCTTCTGTCCCAGAGTTAGTGTGGTCATAAGGGGGGTAGAGTTCAGTGCGAATCTGATGGTGCTAGACACCAAGGGCATTGATGTGATTCTCGGGATGGAGACTCTTGCTAAGTGGGGAGTCCGGATAGATTGTGCTCAGAGGACTGTTTTTCTGTCAGCACCGGATGGTCAGGAGGTCACTGTTGGAGCTACAGAGCCTTCTGGATTTCTTCATCAAATGGAGGCTAGACCCACGGGTGGTATTCGCGTGGTGTCTGAATTCCCGGATGTCTTTCCGGATGATTTGCCAGGTATGCCGCCTGATCGCGACATTGAGTTTTCTATTGATCTCTTACCTGGCACAGCTCCTATTGCTAAGCGGCCCTATCGTATGGCTCCCGTTGAGCATGAGGAAGTTAAGAAGACCATCGACGAGTTGCTAGCCAAGGGCTATATCCGTCGCAGTTTCTCTCCTTGGGCTTTTCCTGTATTGCTTGTAGAGAAGAAGGATGGCGCGAAGAGAATGTGCGTCGATTATCGGGAACTGAATGCAGTCACCATCAAGAACAAGCATCCAATGCCCCGTATTGAGGATCTTTTTGATCAGCTCCAGGGTGCTTGTGTATTCTCGAAGATTGATCTGCGTTCGGATTATCATCAGCTGAAGATTCGTTCTGAGGATATTTCGAAGACGACATTCACCTGCAAGTATGGGCTATACGAGTATACGGTCATGTCCTTTGGTTTGATCAATGCTCCAGCTTTCTTCATGCATCTGATGAACAAGGTTTTCATGGATTATCTGGACACTTTTGTGGTGATATTCATTGACGATATCCTGATATATTCCAAGTCAGAAGCAGAGCATGAAAAGCACCTGAGGCTTGTATTGCAGAGGCTCAGAGAGCACAAGCTGTATGCCAAGCTCAGCAAGTGCGAATTTTGGATTGACGAGGTCCCATTCCTCGGTCATGTTATCTCCAAGGGAGGTATTGTTGTGGACCCCGGAAAGGTGAAGTATGTGCTTGACTGGGTTGTACCGCAGATAGTGAAGGAAGTCCGCTCTTTCTTGGGCTTAGCTGGATATTATCGGAGGTTCATTGAGAATTTCTCCAAGATTGCGAAGCCTTTGACTTCCTTGCTAGAGAAGGGTGTGGATTTCTCTTGGACTGATGAGCGTCAGAAGGCCTTCGAGGAGCTGAAGAAGAGGTTAACTACGGCGCCAGTCCTTACTCTGCCAGACCAGAGCAAGAGGTTCACAGTGTATTGTGATGCTTCGAGGGATGGTCTTGGTTGTGTCCTGATGCAGGAAGGCAGAGTGATAGCTTATGCCTCGCGGCAGTTGCGTCGGCAGAGCTGAATTATCCCACTCATGATCTGGAGTTAGCCGCAGTTGTGCATGCTCTGAAGATATGGAGGCATTACTTGTTTGGGCAAAGGTGTGACATTTACACCGATCACAAGAGCCTCAAGTATATTTTCACTCAGAGTGAGCTGAACATGCGGCAGAGAAGATGGCTAGAGTTGGTCAAGGATTATGACTTGGAGATTCACTACCATCCGGGCAAGGCTAATGTTGTAGCAGATGCTCTGAGCAGGAAGAGCTATGTTAACATGGCCGTGGCTTTTCAGATGCCTCAGGAGTTATGTGAGGAGTTTGAGCAGCTGAGTCTGGGTTTCTTGTATCATACCTCGAGTGCAGCATTCGAGGCAGAACCCACTCTAGAGGCGGAGATCAGGCAGCATCAGAAGGATGATAAGAAGCTGCAGGAGATCCGTGACCTGATCAAGATTGGCAAAGCACCTCATTTGAGGGAGGATAATCAGGGTACCTTGTGGTATAAGGGTCGCATATGTGTGCCGGATGTAGCAGATCTCAGGAAGTTGATTCTGAGTGAGGCTCATGATACAGCGTATTCTATTCATCCTGGCAGCACAAAGATGTATTACGACCTTAAGGAACGATTCTGGTGGTATGGAATGAAGCGTTCCGTTGCGGAGTATGTGGCTATCTGCGACACTTGTCAGCGTGTCAAGGCAGAGCATCAGAGGCCAGCAGGGTTATTGCAGCCGTTGAAGATTCCAGAGTGGAAATGGGAGGAAATCACTATGGACTTCATTGTGGGATTGCCTCGTACTCAGAAAGGGTACAACTCCATATGGGTAGTAGTGGACCGGTTGATGAAGGTTGCTCACTTCATTCCGGTGAACACTACTTACTCCGGTGCTAGGCTCGCAGAGTTGTACATCTCCAGGATCGTCTGTCTGCATGGTGTTCCTAAGAAGATCATATCTGACCGAGGGTCTCAGTTCACTTCATGGTTCTGGGAGCAGTTGCATGATTCTTTGGATACGAAGCTGCGCTTCAGTACCGCTTATCACCCTCAGACAGATGGGCAGACAGAAAGGACCAACCAAGTGTTGGAGGATATGCTTCGAGCCTGCGCTATCCAGTATGGTACCAGCTGGGATAAATGCCTGCCGTATGCAGAGTTTTCGTATAACAACAGTTATCAGGTCAGTCTGAAGAAGTCTCCTTTCGAGGCCCTGTATGGCCGGAAGTGCAGGACTCCGCTATATTGGGATCAGATTGGCGAGAGGCAGGTGTTTGGTCCGGATATTATTGAGGAGGCCGAACAGCTGGTGCAGCAGGTGCGAGAGAATCTGAGGGTCGCCCAGACTCGTCAGAAGAGCTATGCAGATGTGCGTCGTCGAGATCTGACCTTTGCAGTGGGTGACCATGTGTACCTGAAGGTCTCGCCGATGAGAGGAATCCGCAGGTTTAATATGAGAGGGAAGTTAGCTCCTCGATACATTGGTCCGTTCAAGGTGCTGGAACGGAAAGGTGAAGTGGCATATCGTTTGGAGTTGCCTCTCAATCTCTCAGGAGTGCACGATGTGTTCCACGTGTCTCAGCTGAAGAAGTGCTTGAGGGTGCCAGAGGAGCAAGCACCGATAGAAGGGTTGGATGTGCAGGAGGATCTGACCTATATCGAGCATCCAGTGAAGATTCTGGAGACATCCGAGAGAGTTACCAGAAACAAGAGGATCAAGATGTGCCGTGTTCAGTGGAGTCACCACACGGAGGATGAGGCTACTTGGGAGCAAGAAGATGAGTTGAGGAAGACATACCCCGATCTCTTTGCTAGCTAGCCTATCCGAATCTCGGGACGAGATTCCTGTAAGGGGGGTAGGTTTGTAACACCCTAATGTAATTTTCCCAAATTTTAAGGAATTTATTTTGGCTCAAATAAAATTTCCAAGGTTTTTCTAATTTATCTTGCATTTAAAAGTAATTTATAACACGGGAAAATAAAATTTATTATAAGGTCAACATGTTTGTGCATTCATGCTGGTGCATAAGTTTTATTTGGTTGAGTGCATAAAGTTGAATTCAAATTCGAACTGAATTCCAATAGATTTAAGTGGAAACAGGAAAGTGAGTCAGTCATTCTCTCTTTTCTCAGTCACTCCCGCAGCCTCTCTATTCTCAGTCATTCCTTCTATTCTCAGTCATTCCTTCCATTCTCAGTCATTCCTTCTATTCTCAGTCATTCCTTCTATTCTCAGTCATTCCCTCAGCCTGACCCCACCTGTCGGTGACCATCTCCTTCTTTTCCTTCTTCTTCCCCGCGCCGGCTCCCTCTGTTCCGCCCCGCCGTGCAGTCGCTGTACGTGGCCCCACTCCACCCCGCAACCGAGCACGAGCCCATCGGCTAGTCTCCCGTGCGCACCCTCCTTCCAGAAGTTTCCTTCCCCGAGCCAGGATCGCGCTGAGCGGTTGCATGATCCGCTTCTTCTGCGCGGGTCACGGCCGCAATCCCCACCTGGGCACGCACGCTCAAACCACCGGCCTCTTCCTTAATTGGCCCCTGTAACCCTTCCCTTAAACCCTTCTTGTGCCCTACCGCCGCGCTGCAGCCGCCCCGAATCCCCACAGCCGCCACCGACGCCCCAGCACCGCAGCCCCCTGCTCCGCCGCGGACCCGTCGCTCCGCCGCACCCCAGCCCCGGCCAAGGCCCGCGGCAGCTCCGCCTCGTCGCCTGGAAGCTCTCCGAGGCATCCTCCCTCAACCCCAGCCCGGCACGCGCTGGGATTTTCCCGGAACGTCGCCGCGGGTAAGTCTACTCGCCGCTGCAATTGCTCGCCGCCGGTGCCGCTCCGGTTCCGCTGATCCCTCCGCTGGCTTCATAGGAGCACCACACATCGATCCGTGGAGTCTAGGAGCCTGGAGCACCCCTGCATCGACCTCCTCCGCGGGCCCCGCCGCGACCACCGCCCGAACCTTGCCGTCGACCCCTCTACGTCGGCGTTTCTCCCGTTTCCAGGGCTCGGTAAGCACCAGCTCGCCCCTCTTGTTCTCTTGCGTTAGTTGGATAGGCCGTAGCCCCCTGGAGCCGTAGAACGCCGTCGCCGGCGTGCGCAGCCGTGCAGACCTGCCGTCCCCGCGAGCCCAACCAGATCGGACCAGTCCGATCCAGATCGGACCGTCCGAACCCTGCTGTTCAGATCGGACCGTCCGACCGGAATGCGTCCAAACCGTTCGATTTAGATCCAACCACCCAGATTAGAAGCCGCGTACCCCCCCCTCAGCTGTGGCAGTTTTGTTAAAGAGCCCCTGCCCTTTTGGGGAATTAACCCGCCATCCATCTCTAGTTCAAAAGTATTCGCAGACAGGTCCTTTCCTTCCTTTTTGACCCCTGAGCTTCCTGGAATTAGTACCCGCAGTCCATATCCGGTGTTTTCACGTGTTAGCCCCTGTGTCTACCCTTTATTTGCGTTTAGGTCCCTGGTTTCTCTCCAGAACCCCCCTGTAGTCCGGTTTTCTCGCAGATAGGTCCCTGGATCTTGTTTCAAGCGTAGATTTCACGTCTTAGCTCCGTTTTAGGTGTTCTTTATATCCACGCGATCGTTGTAACGCGTAGAATAGTTTTAGGCCAGTTTTGTGTGCTGTTCTATTGTATTGGTGTACTGTTTTCTTATAGTTTATTGTTTGTGTATGTGTGGACTATGCTTGATGATCGTGAGTAGACGCGGAGCCTTTGGACGAGTACCAGGAGCAGCCATCTTCCGAGCAGTTCGAGCAGCAGCCGGGAGAGTACGAGGAAGGCAAGTATAACATGAAACTCCTATCACTTTTAAATATAATTTCATACTGCATTTTAATACTGTATGCCTATAAGGACTTTCCTAGCCACTTTATATCCTATATATAGATCCTTTGGGTTGCATTTGGGTTAGTTGTGCTAGGTTGCTGCGCTATAACACACTTGGTCCTTTTTAATTAATTTGTTAATGATCCTATGTAATTTAATTCTGGAGCCGACCCTCTGTGCTGTGTGCTTGAGTGGTTTGCGCACCTTAAAAGATGCTTTTGATAGAAACTTGGTTTAGGGGGCCAGCACGGTGCTTAGTGCTTGGTTGGCCACTCTCCATAAGGACCGGTTCATAGAGCGACAACCTGGGACAACCGCGCAACCACAAGACTGGAATGGGACGGTCTTGACTTACTAATTAGGTCGTGTTGGTTCGGGAGTAACTTACCTGCGTGGGCAAGAGGGGTGGTAAGCTTCAATGGTCCCTGCTCCTCCGGCTTGGTCTGTGCTGTGTGTCTTGTACCCCCGGAGGTGGGCCCCATCGTTGCTGATCCAGAATCCTTAGCGGTTACACCTTACCAACGTGATCCTTTGTAACGGTCTCGTAGTGTGCTTGCTAGCCATCTCACCTAAGGAAGTGTGATGAACAACTAGCGTAGCTCATGACTTGTGGGTAAAGTTGTGCAACCTCTCGAGAGTGTAAAACTGATATATCAGCTGTGCTCACAGTCATGAGCGGCCCAGATCCTCCTTTTGATTAGTGGGGTTATCAACCTTTGATTAGGGAGATTCCCCGGGTGGTTTTGGTTTGGATGGTTCTCAGTAGTTCTTAATTAATACTGATTAATTTCTTATGCAATTTGGGTTTATGGTAATTCATTCACTTGTAGTAAATAGCTTTAATAAAATCTGCCACGACTAAAAGCTAATGCAGTTGAGTCAGCTAGCCTAGAGCCTCATAGTTTGTGTTATACTTGTTGAGTACTAGTTTGTACTCACACTTGCCTCTCTACTCTTCCGTTCCCCTGGATATCTTCGACTGCTGCTCAGTGCCCGGCAACGTGGAAGACTACGTCAGCGGCTTCGACGACTTCTAGGCGTTTGTCTCCCAGTCGACGTCCCTGTGGCGCCTAGCTCTTCATGTATCTCTTTTACGCTTCCGCAACTCTTGAACCGATTCTTGATTCGGTTGTAATAAAATAATTCATTTACGATTTATATTAATGTTATTCGTGATATGTGTTATGATATCTTGATGATTCTGTTGTATATATGCGTGACTTGATCCTGGCGCATATATGATTGCTCGATTTATGTTCTTTATAAATCGGGTGTGACAATATCCGACTATGGCTTGATAGGTACATATCCGACTATGGCTTGATAGGTGTTATTGCTGCAACAATGATACACTTCTTCCCAGGTGCTTGACTTGTTGGTTGCTGACCCATCCTGTTTTGGCCTGGTAAGAACTTGTAAAAGCTTGTTTTAAACAAGTTGAGTTTGAGAGTTTTATAACTGACACATCCTAGTAGTTGATAGGAGGATACATATTATTTTTGCGTTTCTTATTTTCTACTAATCATGGTAGGTGATATAGAGATTTTTAAGCTAATGAAACTATACCTTCGTATTCAGGATGTCATTCAACACTTGCCGCTATATGATGGTAAGTTTGATACTAAAGGATATGTTAAACGGGAACTAGCAGTACATTTAGAATTTTGCAAACATGATTTGTCAGAAGAACAAAAAATTCTAGCTGCTGCTGGAGTTCTTATTGATTATGCTTTGGCTGTTTGGAAACACTTATGTAGACATGATAAGGTACCTAAAACATGGAATGCGTTGAAAACTATTTTGAGAGAGTACTTTGTTCCTGAATATTATGCTGATCATTTGCTTGCTAAGCTACAAAGTTTGAAATAAGGTTGTAACACTATTGAAACATACTACCTAGATCTCCAGATTCATATGTTGCAATGTAGTTTGATAGAATACGAAGATGCAACTAAAAATAGATTTTTGAGAGGGCTGAACAAAGAAATCTATGATATTCTAGTTCATGAAACATATACTTCCTTCCCTCAATTGTTAAAATTAGCTTGCACTGCTGAAAATGAGATTTTGTTAGCCTTGCATACTTGCAATGAAGAAGTGCTTTCAGTAGAGGAGCTTCCTTTTGTTCCTGTATATGGTTCTAACAATTTGCAGGAAATTGGGCCCATCTCCAACTCGGGAGATGAGCTGCCATAAGCATCAATGGATAATCAGAAGACAAGCTTCTTCTACCATCCCTCCCTAAGGAGGCTCATATAGGTAACATATGGAGTGCTTCAGATACTCGAGGTGAGTGCTATTAGATCAAACGCAATTGTCTACTTATCATGCTACTAGAGAGCAACAAATAGTGGAAATCATTGCTAATTTGCCTTTGTTACATGGTGATTTGCTTGTTGATTCTTGTGATAAAGAAGAGTTGTCTGATCATACTTCACTCAAATCTACCACACAACTAGTACATGGACATGTGCAATCTGATTTGAATGATGAACATGTTGTTTTTCCTCATGTTCGTTGTGTTAATAATGAGAACGAAGAGCTGAAACTCATATCAGCTTTGAATACTTTAGGTTACACTGAGTTTGCTATTCTTTGCAATCTAAATTATTTAGAGAAGAAATTATTTCAGAATTGAATTTCGCCATATTTTGATCATTGTTCATTCTATGGAATTGGAAAATATAACACTCGTGGAGAGTACATGGTGCGTCGGGTGTATATTTATTCAGATTTGAAACCTCATTTAAGAGTGTCTCAAAGCGATCAGCATGTGGTAGAACCAACCTGAATTACACCGGCTCAAGTGCGCTGATCCTTTCTCGGAAGGCAGTAAGGACTCAACTGCACTTCAAACGGTGTAACCCTATGGTCTATCGGGTAAAGTCCCGATAAAACCACCTAACTCAGGATCAAAACTAGGTACCTCGCACGATCGCGGGTCCAGAGATACAATCACCGACAATTTTACATCACAGGCATAATATTACATTAGTATTCAAACATATATGGTAGCAAGACCTAACTAGTATGAATTTATACAAAACCGTTCAAAGTTAGAGTATCTGTAGCGAAAAATAAAACACGACACTACCAGACGTCGCGGAACGGATATTGAGCTAAGCCCAAGCTCGACATCACTCGGAGGGACCTGTGTTGGCCGGGGACGGATCCCACTCACGGACCAACCATCGGGGCCAGGTACAGGCAGAATAGAGTTCTCAGGGGGATTACCTGAAACAAAGGTCACATTGCAAGGCTAAGTATTCTAATACTCAGCAAGGCTTACCCGTTTTATGGTGTACTTAGCAATGTAGCTAGACAATGAAGGCTCATAATGGTTCTGGGTATAGTTTCAGCTGAAAAGCAACAAAGAGTAGATCCTTAATTTCAACTTTTAGCTTTCAGGTTCTAGTTGGTTATCCATTCTAAGTAAGCAACTATAGCTACTCAAGCATGGTAGAACTTTTTAAACAAACATCATATTTGATCATCATCAGGTTGCTCTTATTACTCTATGTGGCAAAGGGATCAAGCAGTCTCAATCTCCGCGAGAAACGGACGATTCTGAATCGAATTTCAAACCTTGCAAGGGTAAAACTAACTCACACGCTCGGAACATCCAATGATCATTTCCGAAGCAACCGTTTGCCTTTCATTCCAACTCGTGGATCAGTGCCACCACAAGCGACTGTAGGACCATACACACATCCAATGTGCAGGACGTACGCCTGTAGCGCGACTACATAACCGTACTCCTGTCCGCTGTGCGGAACGTACTCCCGCACGTCGGTGCGTGTGCGAAAAAGCAAATTACGAGTGGTGGGGGGTATGTCCACTCCTCGGGCCGATTGGTTACTAGGCTTACTGCTTACAATATTTCGCGGCATGTGGCTAGTACTTTCAAACGCTTAACCACCGCTACCACATACTGCGACCTTATTAAATTTTAATCAACACAGACGGGGTTTTTGCCAAAGTCATGAATTATAATCACAACCCCGTCCGTCATCCTTATAGTGGTTGCAGGAATGTAAACATTGCAACTCCTATAAAGCTCGCGAGTGACAGGGAATCATTCGACTTCTACCGGTCCTATTAGCTTAGCAGCTAGTTGGACTCAGGTTCTAGTATTCAATACATAGGTTCCTATGAATATGCAACTAAGTTTTCAATACAATTCCTAGAAACTTAAATGGACAAGTAGATATACATGAATATATAATTTGCAGTGTAGTAAAAGTAGCAGTTTATGTCCAGGGCTTGCCTTCGCTGGTGGGGCTGGGGTCAGATACGTTAATAAAATCCTCCGAATTGGGGTTCGGGGCTTCAGTTAAATCTCTGATGATGTTCCCGGGGTCTTCAGAAATACTCCCTTCTAGTTCCGGGATCAGCTGGTAATCTCCGTCAGCGAGAGTTGTCGAGTCTATATGATATGCAAACATCACAGTTGAGGAAATGCATACACTTCCATTTCATTTCACGATAAAGCTGCAATCCAACAAGTTAATTAAACTTCTTCTACGGGCAGTCATTTATCGAGTATAAACATAATTACCTAATTGCATTAAATAACATGTTGAGTTACTCTAAGCAACTAAGCTAATTATAGTAAGTAGCATTGGAAAAGATCCTAATTTATCTAACCAATTCCCTTAAACATTATTAGTTTACTTTATCAATTAGACTAATGGACTTTTTAAGAAAAAGGGGTTATTATTATTAGAAACTTCTATTTTTGATCCAATATTCAAATCCTAAGTCAGGAGTGATTATCAATATTACAAAAATTAGTATCAATAGCTCTAATTGAAATAAGCTTATCATAAAATTTTTAGAATATTTCATGCAGCATAGCAATCAGAATAATTAATTCAATCAAACAACATTTAGATCATGAACTATTTTTTTTCTAGTTTGATCTACTGCAAACCTAAGGATAAAAATTTTACTGGAAAAAGGTTGATCTGAATCTAAGCTACTGTGAGTTTATCAAGATTTTTATCCTTATAACAATTATGCTATACAATAAACAAAAACAACATTGGGATATTAAGATGTATTTATATCAGAAGTTCTACACAAGATCTTGTGCTGAGATTTAGTGAACATATTCCACAACTCCAAAAGTAACACTGTAATTTAATTTTCATAAATTTTCATAAACCAGAACTATTATTCATGAATTATCTTTGAATCTAAGCCTAAATTCATAACTCAAGCTACTCTGTGCTACTGATATTTAAAATTTTATCATGGATTACACATGCTGAAAGAAAGTTAGAGGTAAAATTTTCAGCTACAACCACTAACAGATTCACCCTTGAATAAATCCTAAAGCTTTCATCAATATAAAACAAAGACACTTAAACATCATAGCTAGGAAACAGTTCTGAGTCTACAAAATTTTACATAAAGCTATACATGAGACACACATCCTATGTTTCAAATTTCATCAACAGCATAGCTATGGATCAAGAGATCTAATTAGCACACCTATTTTCTAATATTTATTCTAATTCAAAATATTCCTACAAATTGAAGGATTCAAACAAAACTAGTTTGACATTTTTCTGAATTTCCTACAAATTCTTACAAATTTCCAAAAATCACTAATTTTGAATTGAAGGGAGGGACTGAAATCTTGCAGCCAGGCCCTCAAAAAGATTTAGATTGTTTGCAATCGAGTCCCTGGCTCGCCGGGGAAGAAGAGCCGAGACTCGCTGGCCAAATTCCGGTGACGGTGGTCGCCGGCGGCGAGGGGAACCAGCCAGGAAGGATCAGGGAGCTAGAGCAAACCTTGCTGGGGTGATGTGAAGGTCGGGGTCGACCAGAGGGATGGAACGACGATGACCCGAGTGGCGGCGATGGAGCTCGACTACGGCGGCGGTGTTCCAGCGTGGTGGCTCACCGGCGGTGGATTGGAGGTGGGGGAATAGCTTCAGGGGGTCAAGGCGGTTCACCCGAGCTACTTGGCGGGAGCTAGGATGGCCGAAGGGTAGGTCCCCACGATGACCCGGGACGGCGGTGGGGGGAGCTCGTCGGCGAGGTGGATGCGGTGCTCAAGAGCGGCGATGGAGGGGCTGGCGAGCTTCACGGGATCACGGCGAAGCTGCTAGAGGTGATTGTGTGGCTCGAGAAGGGGCGGGGTGAGCTGTCCACGGCGGCCCGAAGCGGCGGCAATGGAGCTCGACGGTGGCGGCAGCGTTGTTCTAGAAAAAGAAAATGAGAGGAGTGGGCGGGCGAAAGAGGGTCACAGCAAACGTGCTTCGAGTTTAAATAGGCAATGCTCGACGACAGTGGCACGGCACGGCGGTCGATGGCAAATAGCTGCTTGCGGCTCGGGCAGCGGCGGAGCGGCATGGCGCGCGCGGAAGAGGACAGCGGGGAAGCGCTGAGGTGATGGCCGAGCTCCCTGGCGACGCGTGGAGCGGCGCTGGAGCAGGAGCTGGCCTCGGTGGGGGGCAACGGTGGCCAGCGGTGGCGCTGCTGCGCGGCAGAGGGGGAGCAGAGGAAGAAGAAGGGGGGGCGTCAGGGCTGCTGTGCAATTTCAAAAATTCCAGGGTCCTCGATGTAAAACAAGATTTTCTCACTGTTTTATGTCTCAAATGAGAAAATGGTCAAAACAAAAATTGTGGAAGTTTTCAAAACCTACAACTTTTATTTAGGGTTCAAATTCAAAAACCCAAAAGATAGAGCTTTATTTTAAAACCTTGGACTTAATTCAAACTTTATAAAGTTTTTCCTTATTAGGATAAATTTCATGTATTTTTGGACTTAATTGCAAGTTTTATGTAAGCAATGATGACTATTATTCTTACACTTTAACCCCTAGTAAAATTTAAGAGTTACCTTTGTATTCAAATATTTTGCATAAAAGGACTCATATTTTTTGAAAATTTACACATAAGTCCTTATTTCCACACCATTCACTCAATTTCACTCAATTCAATGCATACATTACACATTCTTTCCTAATGTATTACAATTTTGACACCTAGGGTGTCACACAGCAAATGACTTGCATTGAAACTAATTATACCATATCAAGTTTCTTTACTATTGATAACATGTTGTAGGTCAATTTTCAAGAAGGGGAGAAATCTTGCTGCCTTGTATTTTATTGGGAGTTTTAGGATTATATTTGAAAGAACTTGAAAAGACTCCATTACTGAACAACACTCATAACGCCAAAACGAGGACGGTTGCAGTCAAGAAGGGGAGAATGATGACGATATCACTAGCACGGATACGACCATATTAGTGCCTTCATGCCCAAGTGCTCAGGAGCAGGGGAAGGGGAAAGGAGAAGGGAGGAGGGAAAAGAAAAAGGGGAGAAGAAATGGAAAAAGAAAAAGGGGAGAAAAGAAATGGGAAAAGAAAAAGGGGAAGAAAAGGAGAAGGAGAAAGAAAAGGAAATGGGGAAAAGAAAAGAAAAGAAAAGAAAGGAAAATGGAAAAAATGACGCGTGCCGGCGGGATTCGCGGCGGTGACCGTGGCCAGTCGGCCACGCGCGCGCGACGCTCGCACGCTGCGCGAGGAGGACGAGGAGCGGAGCCGCGGCCGGATTCGGTGTCGGCTCGGGGATTAGGGTTTCGACGAAAACGTTTTAGCGTGTGATTTCTTTAGCAAATTTTTGGGACGTCACAATGGGTTGGACGCGGCGTTTGTAAAATGCGAACATGACGGAGGTGCCGGTCACTCCCTTCTTCTTCTGTGCCTCTATGACGTCCAGCAGCTCCTTGACCTGATCCATCTCCCCGCCGGAGGGTTCGAGATTTCACTCTCCCCTCACTACAGGTGGTCTGTTCGACTTCGTCGGGAGATGGGGAGCATGGTTCTCGATGTAAAACCAATGGTTCTTCCATCCAGGAAGGTTGGAGGGGAATTTGTATGTGAGATATTTGTCACCGGCCTGCTGACACAGTTGGATGCCGGCGCCCCCCACAACGGAAAGATTCTTGGAGGTGGGCTGTGGTTTGATGCGGAAGAGGAAGCGGAAAAGATCCCAGTGGGGTTCGATTCCAAGAAAAGCATCGCAGTAATAGATGAAAATTGAAATGTGGCAAATAGAATTTGGGTTGAGATGATGAAGCTCAAGCCCGTAGTAATATAGAAGGCCTCGGAAGAAGGAACAAGAGGGGAGGGCCAACCCCCGTTCGGCAAAATGGAGAAATGTGACGATTTCGTCAACATTTTCCATGGGAAATGGTTCACGGTAAGAGGGGCGCCAGTTGACAAGGTTCTGTTCTTGCAGCAACCCCTCGAAAACTAGGTTCTTAAGATGGTTGAGGGAGCACTTACTGTGTGTCCACTCCGCGGTCGAAGGCTGCGCCTCCTTCTTCTTCCCCTCGATCTCTGCTTTCTTGGGCGCCATCTCCAATTCGCTGGCCACGAGATGCTCGGGGGTTGCGGGTAGAGGGGCGGGGAGGTTGGAAGGGGAGGATTTCTGTGGAGAGGTGGCGGCGGCGTTTGGCTCTGTTTGGGGATTTTGGCGTGCGGCAGAACCAACCTGAATTATACCGGCTCAAGTACGCGAGTCCACTTCCGAGGGCTCCAACGTGCTTCAAACGGTATAATCCCTTGGTCTGTCGGGTAACGTCCCGATAAACCACCGATACACAGGATCAAATAAGGTTACCTCACATGAAGGTGAGTCCAGAGATACAATCACCATCACGTTTTACATCACAGGGAGTTACATTACAAGAGTTTCCAAAAGAAGTACGAAGTTTCAAACTTAGAGAAATTATTACAAACTGATAAATTTATGATTTTTAGCAGCGGAAAACATACGCGATGATCTACAGCACATCGACAAGACGGATGTCATGCTAAGCCCGGGCACGACATCACTCGGTATCATCAATGTTGGCCGAGGACGGATCCCATTCCACGGACCAACCTTCTGGGAGAGCACAGGGCCAAGGCAGGGAAGAGTAGGGTTTTCCAGACATTACCTGCAAAATATATAGCTAGCAAGGCTGAGTATACTAATACTCAGCAAGGCTTACCCAGGATTGGGTATACTTTAGCCCATAACTAGACTTATGAAGGATTATAATAGTTCTGGGTTTAGTTTCAGCTGAAAAGCAACTAAGAGTAGATCCTTAATTTCAACTTTTAGCTTTCAAGTTCTATGTGATTATCCATTCTAGATAAGCACTTATAACTAAGCAAGCAAGGTAGAGCTCTTTATCTCAACCATCAGTATTACTCATCATATAGTTGCTCTTGTTACTCTGTGTGATAAAGGGATTAAGCAGTCTCAAACTTCGTGAGAGGCGGACGATTCTGAATAAAATTTAACCTTGCAAGGTAAACCTAACTCACACGCTTGGAACACCAAAGGGTCGTTCCGAAGCAACCGTTTGCCTTTCATTCCGACTCGTGGATCAGATCCACCACAAGCGACTGCAGGAACATACGCACTTCCAAAGTGCAGGACATACGTCTGTAGCGCGACTACAAAACCCGTATTCCTGGTTGCCCTTGCAACACGTATTTCCTCAGTCGAATCAAGTAACCAGAAGAACCAAATACATGTGGTGGGAGGTATGTCCACTCCTCGGGCCGATTGGTTACTAGGCTTACCGCTTACCATATTTCGCGGCATGTGGTTAGTACTTTAAAACGATTAACCCCGATCAGCACACACCGCGACCTTATCAAAATTCAACAACACAGACGGGGTATCACCTCAACTATGATACCTCACAAAACTCCCGTCCGTCATCCTTATAGTGATAACAGGAATGTAAACATTACATTTCCTATATCGCGCGAGTGACAGGGAATCACCCGACTTCTACCGGTTCTATTAGCAGAGCATCTAATCGATATGACCTCAGGTGCAATACATTGGTTCCTAGGATCCATGCATCTAGGGTTTCAAGCAATTCCTAAGAACTTAATGTATAGAATTACGTAAATAGATATAGATTGCAGTATAATTAAAATAGTGGGTCATGTCCGGGGCTTGCCTTTACTGGTGGGGCTGGGGTTAGTCAAATTAATAACGTCCGAACTTTGGTTCGGGCCTTCAGAGAATTCCCTGACGAAGTTCGCGGGGTCTTCAGGACAACCTCCTTCTGGTTCCGGGATTAGCTGGTAATTTCCGTCGGCGAGAGTGGTCGAGTCTACATGATATGCAAGATGGAGTTTAATGGATGCACACACTTTCATCTCAATTCACGGTAAAGTTGCAATCCAAAAGGTTAACACTCAAGAACTCATGGTACAAAAAGGAACCTAAGCTTTGAATCATTTACATTCAACTTATGATTATAGCATTGATTTAGTTGGAAACAAAAATTAAATATTTCAAGTTTAAATTAAATTCAAAATTGAATGTGAACCCTGGATAATTAGGGTTATAAAGTTTTGAAAATTTAAACACAGATCAATTGCATATTTAAAGATGCTGACCAGGAGATCTAATTAGATAAGCTGTAAAGGGTATACCTAACTAATTCTACTATAAAACCAATTAAATTGATTAACTTAAAAGAATTTAAATTACAAAACAAGATTAAGTTTGAAAATTCCACATCAATTCATACTTAATCTATAGAGATTGCATACCAAAAATCGTGATCAACAAAGTTAACATGCAGGAACTATGAATATTACACTCTCTTATCTTAGATCTAACATAGATTCCAAAAATATTTAGTTTCATATCAAACTTACTTAATAGAAGTTGTAGGGTTCAAAATCTAGTTTCCAACAAAACTAGTTTTGCAATTTTTGGAATTTCCTACAATTTTCTATTGAATTTACAAGTCAGCAATACCACTCACATGAAATAACAAGCATTCATTTACTTCTATTTTAAACACAGCACAAATCATATACTTTCATAAATTGGTCACAAAACAAGAGTGATAGAGTTTGAAATAAGGATTCAGGTCCAACTGGTTTTACATTTTTTTGAATTTTCTACGATTTCCTAGGAATTTTCAAAGTTCAGCACATTGGAAAGGAGAAAGAATCAAAATCTTTCATATAGGCCCTCAGAAAAAGTTGAAGCTTCACAACTATGCCCTTCTGCCATGGCCGGCCGGGGCAAGCTCGGTCTTGGCTCAAATCCGGCGAGGGAAGGGCTCGGATGGCAAGGGGAATGGGGTGGGGAGTGAGAGGGCACCGAGACGCACTCGTTTGAAGCCTTGGTCGGGCTTGGGGAGGTTGGGAAGAGGGTCGCCGGCGTGAAGCCGAAGGGCGGCGGCGGGGTGGTACTGGGAGCAGAGCTCCGGCGAGAGAGAGAGGAGCAAGAGGGTGGGGACTAGCTTCAACAGGTCCTAGGGCAGCTATATATAGGGAGGAGGAGGTAAGGGAGGGGCGCAAGGCCGAGGACCATGGCGGCGTGGAGGGGTCGGCCGCGCAAATGGCTTGGGCGGCGGCGGCAGGTGCGTGGCGGCGCGAGGAGAGGCCACGGGGGCGGGCTAGGGCAGAGAGCAGGGCTAGGGCAGCGCCTGGGAGTGGGGGGGGGCAAGGGGGCTGCACTGCAGTGGTCGGAAACCGAGGAATGGTGGCGGTGGCGCAAGAATAGAGGAGCAGAAGGACTGCCAGAGGAAGAAGAAGGGTGGAGGGGCGCCAAGGACTTGATTGCAAATTACAAAAACTTTAAGGGCCTGAAAGTAAAGCTAAATTTCCCACTGTTACAGGGTTCTAATGGAAAAATGTCCAAAATAGAAAATGTGTAACTTTTCAAGCTCTACAACATTGCTTTAGGGTTTGAATTCAAAAACTCAAAGTATACATATTTATTTTGATAACTTGGACTAAATTTGAACTTTATAAAAGTTTTGTCCTTCCCAAAGTAAAACTCACATACTTTTAGACTTACATGCAAGTTTTCAAAACTGTCATGATGACTAACATTTTTACATATAAACCCCTAGTAAACTTTAAAAGTTACTTTTGCAACTCATACATCTTGCACAAAAGGACTCATATTTTTATAAAATTACACATAAGGTCTTATTTCTACAATTACATCCAACCTTATACATTTCAACACATGCATTACATTTCATAACCTATTATGGTACAATTTGACACCTAGGGTGTCACAGCCTCCCCCCTAAAAGGAATCTCGTCCCGAGATTCGATTGCAGAAAGAATCAGACGATTAGGTTTGGGGATTGGCTTGAAGGAAGTTTGGGAAATTTTGTTGAAGATAAGATTCTGTTTCCCAAGTTGCTTCTTCTTCGGTGTGGTGATCCCACAAAATCTTGTACATCTTAATCGTCTTTCTCCTGGTGGCTCTTTCCTTAGTATCCAAAATTTGAATAGGTTGCTCGATGTAAGATAGATCAGGCTCAATCTCAATGGCGGTGGTTTCAATGATCTCCGTAGGTACTTTAATACATTTCTTGAGTTGAGAGACATGCAAGACATCGTGAATGGCAGCCAATTGAGATGGGAGGCGAATTTTGTAAGCCACGGGGCCACAGACCTTAAGAATCTCAAAGGGTCCAACATACCGTGGTGCTAATTTCCCTTTTATGCCGAAACGCTAAACACCCTTGGTAGAAGATACTCGGAGATAGACAAAATCTCCTGTTTGGAATTGCAGAGGCTTCCTTCTTTTATCTGCATAGCTTTTCTGTCTGGACTGAGCTATTTTAAGGTTGGCTTGAATAATCTTGACTTCATCTTCGGCTTCGACAACTAGATCTGGTCCAAAGATTTTGCGTTCACCGGTCTCGGACCAACTCAAAGGAGTTCGACATCTGTGACCGTATAACGCTTCAAAAGGAGCCATCTGAAGGCTAGATTGATAACTGTTGTTATAAGAGAATTCAGCCAGAGGAAGATATTTGTCCCAGCTTGTACCATAATGAATAATACAAGCTCGGAGCATGTCTTCAAGAATTTGGTTGACTCGCTCAGTCTGTCCATCAGTCTGTGGATGATATGCAGAGCTTCGAATCAGTTTGGATCCAAGAGCAGACTGTAGTTGTTCCCAGAAGCGTGAAATGAATTGTGCCCCCCGATCAGAAATAATAGTCTTAGGGACACCATGCAACCGAACAATTTGATCAAAATAGACTTCAGCATACTTCTTGGCGGAATAAGTAATATGTACGGGAATAAAGTGAGCCATTTTTGTGAGTCTATCAATGATTACCCATATGGAGTCATGTTTTTGGGAGGTGTTAGGAAGACCAACAATAAAATCCATACTAATGTCTTCCCATTTCCATGACAGAATGGGCAATGGTTGGAGTGTACCAGATGCCTTGAGATGACTGGCTTTAACTCTCTGGCACGTATCGCACTCGGATACATATTTAGCAATTTCTCTTTTCATTCTGGTCCACCAAAAATTCTATCGTAGATCTTGATACATTTTGGTACTACCAGGATGAATAGAGAATTTAGATAGATGGGCTTCATCAAGGATTTGCTTACAAAGTGGATGGTCTTTAGGTACAACAATACGATTGTTGAACCATAGAACTCCTTGATGATCGGTGTGAAAACACTTATATTTGGCTTCTCCCAGGGATAACTTTGATTTGATAATTTTGATACCCTCATTATATAGTTGAGACATGATGATTTTATCTCGAAGGGTAGACTCGATCGATAAAAGATTTAGACTACCTTGAGGAATGATTTCTAAATTGAGCTTCCTTATCTGATTGCAGAGAGTGTCACTGAAGGTTGCTATGGATAAACAGTGACAATGTGCCTTGCGGCTAAGGGCATCCGCAACCACATTGGCCTTGCAAGGATGGTAGTGTACCTCAAGATCATAGTCTTTAATCAGTTCTAACCAACGCCTTTGCCTCATATTTAAGTCAGCTTGAGTGAAGATATACTTGAGGCTCTTATGGTCAGTATAGATGTTGCACTTAGCACCCATAAGATGATGTCTCCAGATCTTGAGAGCATGAATAACAGCTGCCAATTCAAGATTATGTGTTCGATAATTTCGTTCATGGTTCCGAAGTGCTCGGGATGCATAAGCAATGACTCGGTTGTTTTGCATAAGAACACAACCAAGGCCAGTTCCCAAAGCATCACAGTAGACATCAAAAGGCTGAGTATTATCTGGTTGAGCTAGCACTGGGGCAGTTGTTAGAAGTCTTCTCAAAGTGTGGAATGCTTTATCACACTTATCATCCCAGCGGAACTTAACCTCTTTCTTAAGTAGTTCAGTCATAGGTTTAGCTATCTTGGAGAAATCTGGAATGAATCGGCGATAGTATCCCGCCAATCCGAGGAAACTCCGTATTTGATGGACCGAAGTTGGAGGCTTCCAATCCATAACTTCCTGGACTTTGGTTGGGTCAACCGATATGCCTTCACTAGAGATGGTGTGTCCCAAAAATTTCACACTACCCAGCCAAAATTCACATTTTGAGAATTTGGCATAGAGGCGATGATCACGTAGTCGTTGAAGAACGATGCGTATGTGATCAGCATGGTCTTCATTAGTCTTGGAATATATCAGAATATCATCGATGAAGACCACGACGAATTTGTCAAGTTCCGGCATAAAGACTGAATTCATGAGATACATGAAATACGCCGGTGCATTGGTAAGCCCAAATGACATAACCAGATATTCATAAAGTCCATATCTGGTTGAGAAGGCCGTTTTTGGAATGTCACAAGGCCTAATCTTTATCTGATGATAACCAGAGCGTAAGTCAATCTTAGAGAAGACCTTAGCTCCAGCTAATTGATCGAACAAAATATCAATGCGGGGAAGTGGGTACTTATTTTTGATAGTGACCGCATTGAGGGGACGATAATCAACACATAGTCTTAGGCTATTGTCCTTCTTTTTGACGAAAAGAGTGGGACAACCCCAAGGTGACGCACTTGGGCGTATAAAACCTTTATCAAGAAGATCTTGAAGTTGAATTTTCAATTCAGCCAATTCATTTGGAAACATGCAATACGGCCTCTTCGAAATAGGAGCGGTGCCAGGTTGAAGTTCAATAATGAACTCGATGTCTCTGTCTGGTGGCATCCTAGGCAAGTCGTCTGGAAAGACATCGGGATATTCACAGACTACTGGGATATCTTTTACTTTGACGTCTATGATGGCATAAGTGCAAGGGTGCAAATACTCTTGCGTAGGCAGATAGAGGATAATAGCTTCTTGATGTGGTGAGTTAATCTCAATAACTCGGGATGAGATGTCTAACAGTACTCCATGTTCTGTCATCCAATTTGTCCCGAGTATAACATCAATACCCTCTAGATTTAGCAGTACTAAATCAGTCTTGATTAGTTTACTGCCTAACTGAATTGGCACACTTTTAACCATTTGGTTAGAAGTAATCTTTCCTCCAGGGGTAGAAATCATATATGACCCTTTAGTAGAACAGAGATCAAGTCCTATTCGGGTACCACAGTTGTTACTGATGAAACTATGAGTTGCTCCAGAATGGAATAATGTAACAACTGGGTTATGGTGTATAAAGAATGTACCCGACATAATAGGAGCTCCATCCGGAAGTTCTGCAAGGGTAGTGAAGTTAACTTGTCCCTGCCGGACTTA
Source organism: Panicum hallii (assembly GCF_002211085.1). Classification (NCBI taxonomy): domain Eukaryota; kingdom Viridiplantae; phylum Streptophyta; class Magnoliopsida; order Poales; family Poaceae; genus Panicum; species Panicum hallii. The sequence goes on along the minus strand of NC_038046.1, from coordinate 45,831,130 downwards.
CATCATTGGCCTCTTGCCCTTGTTATGGTCATTCTGACTGGTACTCTGCCCTTGATTAGGCTTCTTGGGCTGCGGACAATCTCTGATGAAGTGATCCGCACTTTCGCAATTGAAACCATGATAGGTGTCGCTTCTCTGTTGGATTTGTTGAACATTTGGCCGTGGGCCAAATTGTTGTGGTTGTTGCAGAGGTACAGGAGGTTGATACTCTTCTTGTTGTTGAGACGGCTTGGAAACCAGTTGCCGATCAGGGTATTTTGCTGTGGCGCTCTTGGCGATACATTCGGAACCAACTGATACTGCGGGGGTTGAATGCTCGCAGGTCCAGTGGAGATCCTTCGCTTCTTTTTGGCACGGTGTGCCATAATGCAATCCTCCTGAGTCAAAGCCATGTTAACCAGCTCACTGAAAGTATTCGCCTTGATAAGATTCAGATGTTCTTTGAGCTTAGTATTCAAACCTCGACGAAAACGATCTTGCTTCTTGGCATCATTATCAGCATGATAGCCCGCATACTGACACAGGTGATTAAAAGCCTGTGCATACTGCAGTACGGTGCGGGTGCCTTGAGTAAGTGCTAAGAACTCAGTCAGTTTCCATTCCATCAACCCTTCAGGTATATGATGTGCCCTAAAGGCATTCCGGAATTCTTCCCAGGAGATAGCGTGGCCATCAGTTTGCATAGCACAAAAAGCATCCCACCAAATACGGGCAGCTCCGTGCAATTGTTGGGTAGCAAAATGAGCCTTATTAAAGTCCGCACATGGAATCGTAAGGAGAGCAAACTTAGATTCAATGGTGCGGAGCCAAGCATCGGCGTCCAAAGGCTCCTCCACTTTACTGAATAGTGGAGGCTGGGTACTGAGGAAATCTTGATAGGTTGCCATCTGAGGTTCATCGCGACCTCGTGATTGCTGGCGTTGTTGATTCTGTTGTGCTTGTATCAATAGATTAAGAAGTTCAGTTTGCCGAGCCAGAACGTCGGCTAGATTCGGAAGTGGTGGTGATGGTGGTTGGGAACCGCTGATCGGTTCTATCCGGAAATCTTCCGGGGTTCCACGTGTGGCTCCAACCATCTAAAACAAGAGTTTGGATGATGAAATCATTTACCCTGCTGAGAACTTACAAGGTAAATGGAATGAGACAACTGATTTCTGATAACAGCAAAAGCTGGAAATCAGAGAGATACCTAAGATACCCAACTAAAAGATCCTATTGGAACCATGCTAAGAACAACCAACATATCACCTATCCTTAGGAAAGCAACAAAATTAAGCACCCATATTGTGGATTAATGTATTATACATGCACGCACTAACGTCCTCACAACCAAAAGCAACTGCCGAATATCTTCGGACTTACGTGGTTAATTTCGGTGGCATAATTAATACGTCTCTCACTATTAACTAGTCGGTAAACCCTATCCATTCAAACCTATCGAATCGTAGTTAGCGTACCTGCAGAAAATCTCAATATATTCAATGAACCTTTCATGCCAGCATGTCATGAAAGCGTCCCCAAACATTACTGTTCACTATAGAAACAGCATCTGTACAATTACCGCCGTACAGACAACGTTAGCATACGTTATCGAAACAATGTATTCACGGGGGGTACCGCAAAATGCGGGGGTATGAACAGCGATCGCCATACCCTGCGCCGAACCATATACTCCTAATGTAGTCAACCTAAGTTGGTACATTGGCAGCATCTCAAGTAGGCTACTGCTTGAGAAACAGCGTTCAGTTCGCATCACCGATGGGAAGGCCAAGCTCCCTCGGTTGGCTGAGGATCCTTACCTCCTTACCTCACCATCGAAGATGTCGTTACAAAAAGTAAAGTTGGGTTGTACATGAATTTAAGTTTTAACAGAAAAGTAATGATGGTAGTTAGGGTTATATATATATAGCCACCTCTATTATCCTCATAAACATTACCCTAGGGCTTTACGTACTAAGCACGATCCTTAACGAAACCAACGTAGTTTTGCCAAACATTTTGGTGGTCAAACTTTTATACTGAAAGCATTTTTAAGGTAAAATATATCTCCAGGGTAACCTTATAGCTCTGATACCAGCTGTGGCAGAACCAACCTGAATTATACCGGCTCAAGTACGCGAGTCCACTTCCGAGGGCTCCAACGTGCTTCAAACGGTATAATCCCTTGGTCTGTCACGTAACGTCCCGATAAACCACCGATACACAGGATCAAATAAGGTTACCTCACACGAAGGTGAGTCCAGAGATACAATCACCATCACGTTTTACATCACAGGGAGTTACATTACAAGAGTTTCCAAAAGAAGTACGAAGTTTCAAACTTAGAGAAATTATTACAAACTGATAAAGTTATGGTTTTTAGCAGCGGAAAACATACGCAATGATCTACAGCACGTCGACAAGACGGATGTCATGCTAAGCCCGGGCACGACATCACTCGGTATCATCAATGTTGGCCGAGGACGGATCCCATTCCACGGACCAACCTTCTGGGAGAGCACAGGGCCAAGGCAGGGAAGAGTAGGGTTTTCCAGACATTACCTGCAAAATATATAGCTAGCAAGGCTGAGTATACTAATACTCAGCAAGGCTTACCCGGGATTGGGTATACTTTGGCCCATAACTAGACTTATGAAGGATTATAATAGTTCTGGGTTTAGTTTCAGCTGAAAAGCAACTAAGAGTAGATCCTTAATTTCAACTTTTAGCTTTCAAGTTCTATGTGATTATCCATTCTAGATAAGCACTTACAACTAAGCAAGCAAGGTAGAGCTCTTTATCTCAACCATCAGTATTACTCATCATATAGTTGCTCTTGTTACTCTGTGTGATAAAGAGATTAAGTAGTCTCAATCATCATGAGAGGCGGATGATTCTGAATCGAATTTAACCTTGCAAGGTAAACCTAACTCACACGCTTGGAACACCAAAGGGTCATTCCGAAGCAACCGTTTGCCTTTCATTCCGACTCGTGGATCAGATCCACCACAAGCGACTGCAGGAACATACGCACTTCCAAAGGGCAGGACATACATCTGTAGCGCGACTACAAAACCCGTATTCCTGGTTGCCCTTGCAACACATATTTCCTCAGTCGAATCAAGTAACCAGAAGAACCAAATACATGTGGTGGGAGGTATGTCCACTCCTCGGGCCGATTGGTTACTAGGCTTACCGCTTACCATATTTCGCGGCATGTGGTTAGTACTTTCAAACGCTTAACCCCGATCGGCACACACCGCGACCTTATCAAAATTCAACAACACAGACGGGGTATCACCTCAACCATGATACCTCACAAAACTCCCGTCCGTCATCCTTATAGTGATAACAGGAATGTAAACATTACATTTCCTATATTGCGCGAGTGACAGGGAATCACCCGACTTCTACCGGTTCTATTAGCAGAGCATCTAATCGATATGACCTCAGGTGCAATACATTGGTTCCTAGGATCCATACATCTAGGGTTTCAAGCAATTCCTAAGAACTTAATGTATAGAATTACGTAAATAGATATAGATTGCAGTATAATTAAAATAGTGGGTCATGTCCGGGGCTTGCCTTTACTGGTGGGCTGGGGTTAGTCAAATTAATAACGTCCGAACTTTGGTTCGGGCCTTCAGAGAATTCCCTGACGAAGTTCGCGGGGTCTTCAGGACAACCTCCTTCTGGTTCCGGGATTAGCTGGTAATTTCCGTCGGCGAGAGTGGTCGAGTCTACATGATATGCAAGATGGAGTTTAATGGATGCACACACTTTCATCTCAATTCACGGTAAAGTTGCAATCCAAAAGGTTAACACTCAAGAACTCATGGTACAAAAAGGAACCTAAGCTTTGAATCATTTACATTCAACTTATGATTATAGCATTGATTTAGTTGGAAACAGAAATTAAATATTTCAAGTTTAAATTAAATTCAAAATTGAATGTGAACCCTGGATAATTAGGGTTATAAAGTTTTGAAAATTTAAACACAGATCAATTGCATATTTAAAGATGCTGACCAGGAGATCTAATTAGATAAGCTATAAAGGGTATACCTAACTAATTCTACTATAAAACCAATTAAATTGATTAACTTAAAAGAATTTAAATTACAAAACAAGATTAAGTTTGAAAATTCCACATCAATTCATACTTAATCTATAGAGATTGCATACCAAAAATCATGATCAACAAAGTTAACATGCAGGAACTATGAATATTACACTCTCTTATCTTAGATCTAACATAGATTCCAAAAATATTTAGTTTCATATCAAACTTACTTAATAGAAGTTCTAGGGTTCAAAATCTAGTTTCCAACAAAACTGGTTTTGCAATTTTTGGAATTTCCTACATTTTTCTATTGAATTTACAAGTCAGCAATACCACTCACATGAAATAACAAGCATTCATTTACTTCTATTTTAAACACAGCACAAATCATATACTTTCATAACATGGTCACAAAACAAGAGTGATAGAGTTTGAAATAAGGATTCAGGTCCAACTGGTTTTACATTTTTTTTGAATTTTCTATGATTTCCTAGGAATTTTCAAAGTTCAGCACATTGGAAAGGAGAAAGAATCCAAATCTTTCATATAGGCCCTCAGAAAAAGTTGGAGCTTCACAACTATGCCCTTCTGCCATGGCCGGCCGGGGCAAGCTCGGTCTTGGCTCAAATCCGGCGAGGGAAGGGCTTGGATGGCAAGGGGAATGGGGTGGGGAGTGAGAGGGCACCAAGACGCACTCGTTTGAAGCCTTTGTTGGGCTTGGGGAGGTCGGGAAGAGGGTCGCCGGCGTGAAGCCGAAGGGCGGCGGCGGGGTGGTACTGGGAGCAGAGCTCCGGCGAGAGAGAGAGGCGCAAGAGGGTGGGGACTAGCTTCAACAGGTCCTAGGGCAGCTATATATAGGGAGGAGGAGGTAAGGGAGGGGTGCAAGGCCGAGGACCACGGCGGCGTGGAGGGGTCGGCCGCGCAAATGGCTTGGGCGACGGCGGAAGGCACGTGGTGGCACGAGGAGAGGCCATGGGGGCGGGCTAGGGCGGAGAGCAGGGCTAGGGCGGCGCCTGGGAGTGAGGGGGGCAAGCGGGCTGCACTGCAGTGGTCGGAAACCGAGGAACGGCGGCGGCGGCGCAAGAACAGAAGAGCAGAAGGACTACCAGAGGAAGAAGAAGGGTGGAGGGACGCCAAGGACTTGATTGCAAATTACAAAAACTTTAAGGGCCTGAAAGTAAAGCTAAATTTCCCACTGTTACAGGGTTCTAATGGAAAAATGGCCAAAATAGAAAAATGGCCAAAATACAAGGTTCTACAACATTGCTTTAGGGTTTGAATTCAAAAACTCAAAGTATACATATTTATTTTGATAACTTGGACTAAATTTGAACTTTATAAAAGTTTTGTCCTTCACAAAGTAAAACTCACATACTTTTAGACTTACATGCAAGTTTTCAAAACTGTCATGATGACTAAAATTTTTACATATAAACCCCTAGTAAACTTTAAAAGTTACTTTTGCAACTCATACATCTTGCACAAAAGGACTCATATTTTTATAAAATTACACATAAGGTCTTATTTCTACAATTACATCCAACCTTATACATTTCAACACATGCATTACATTTCATAACCTATTATGGTACAATTTGACACCTAGGGTGTCACATGGCGGTTCTTGGCAAAATGCAGATTGAAAGCACAGTTTTTTCCACTGTTGTCGTGAGGTTAAATAACCAGCGGGGTGGGGAAAAGTTACTGTTCCAAAGTTCAAGGGTCATTTTTTGGGAATATTCTGAAGATGAGAGGTCATTTGGTGGATCGTTTGGATTAAAAATCCGATTAATCATTTTTTCAGGGCTAGTTAGCTCGAAAAAGGGGTTTTTCGGGTTGATGCTCTAGTTTCCATCATTTGTATCATCACTTTGGTAATTTTCCGAGTCATCATTTTTAGCCTGCATGCCACGGTTTTTAGATCCTTATCTCTATATTTGTGGGATTTGGATTTAATACTCGGGGGCTGCGGGGTACGTGGCATCGACTACTTATTTTTCAAATTTCTTTGACGGGTAAGGAGGATTACAGATAAATGGGACCCTCAGCCTGATTCTCCGATTCAACCTAAGGCTCGCGGGCTACTCCATATGGAGTGCGATTTTTCAAATCGCACGCCATATCAGAAATAAAATTCGGGGCATGAGCACCTCATAGCTTCGATGCAGCCAAGCAAGTACTCGAAGAAGAATTTCAAGACAAAGCTTCAGAAGAAGTCGAAGACTGCTTTGAAAGTACTCGATAAGCCTGCAGTACTCAGCTACGAAGAGCTCGGGGGCTTGTCAGACCCGGGGCCACGGGATTGGGTACATAACGTAGTTTAAAGAGGTTTAAGAGATTAAGTTTGTCTTATCTCTTATTTATCTCGTTTATCTCTTATTTATCCCATTTAAATAGGAGATAGAGCTAACCGATACGGAGGGGATCTACTCGAGATATGTTCTGGTGTGATTCTTCGGCAGGTGTTGGTTAGCATCTTTGTAACTCTGGTCTCTCGGATATATAAGGGAGGTTAGGGACCCCTCTCAAAACAGAAGATCATTAGGTCATTCTACACCAAAGGCAATACAAACCACCATACAGGACGTAGGGTGTTACGCATCTTGCGGCCCGAACCTGTCTAAGTTTTGTGTTTCTTGTACCTTCGAGTTCTTGATCTCGGCGTCCCCTCACCCAAAACTTACCACCTTGGGTATATCCCTCGGTGGGCAACCGGTTAAATACCGATAGTTGCAGAATTGTAAACAAGCAACTCCTATATCGCGCGAGTGACAGGAAATCACCCGACTTTTACCGGTCCTATTTAGCAAAGCATCTAAGCGTTAAGGACTCAAGTACAATACATTGGTTTCCTAAGATTTTATGCAACTAGGGTTTCATTTCAACTCCTAGACTTAATGCAAGATAGAATATATAAGTATAGAATTGCATAATGTAGTAATCTGAAATACTGGGTTATGCACCGGGGCTTGCCTTTACTGGTGGGGCTGGAGTCAGGGATGTTAGTATTGTTATCTTCCGAACTTGGTTCGGGACTTCAGATAATTCCTTGGTGACGTTCATTTGGTCTTCAGAAATATCCTCCGCGGACTCCTGGGAGATTTTGTAGGTACCGTTTGCGGAAGTAGTCGTATCTACATGCAATGCAACATTACATTCAAAGGTGCACATAAAACTATCTTAATTCATGATAAAGTTGCAATCCAACATTCATTTAACATATTACTCACATAACAACCAGAAAGATCTGAACTAAACTTAGACAGAGTTTTAGGGGGAAAACCAATTAGAATCGGCTACTTGTTGAAGATTACAACAGAGCCAATTGGAACAACAGGGGTTTAGTCGATAGAATTGGCAAAGGAGGAAGCTATTTGCACAATATTAGGAAATCTGTTAATTTCTGTTTGGAATAGAAATCGGCATGAGCAATCTCTGTATATGAGTAGAAAGGATTAGCCGATTTGGGTTCACTTGAGGTTAAATCGGCTGATATAGAGAGGAACGTTGAAAGTATAGTACTCCAAGGATAGAACAAGGAAGGATCATGCTGATTGGATTATCAGCATGTTTTTATATAACTGATGGTTGATGTATCGGCTTGCCTTATTCGATGAGGGTGCATCAGGTTTAGCCGATTGATATGCTTTGGTCGTGCCTAATAGAGGCGTGTCTATTGTGCTATCTTACTGACCTAGGGTTGTGTACTTTGGCTTGTGTAGCCGATTGATAGGTACATCGGGTTCCTAATTGATCGATGAAAGCATCGATTACTTTAGCAGAGGAGTGATTCCTTAAGCAGCTGTGTCTTAATTGAGATGTGCTTAAGTGTCATCCTAGGTAACTAGGTGTGGTTGTATCAACTTGATTACGTCAGCACAACAATTGAGTGACGTACAGCCGATGGGTTTATTTAAGCCAGATTTGTTACAAAAACTAGGTGGAACAGAACATTAATATCGGATTGGGCTGATGAGACCACAAGTGTGGATTTAGACTGAAAACGATGTAGTTGATGGGCTTGTGACGAGGAGGATATGTTTAACAGATGTGTAGCCGATTGGAGTGTGGTTGAGGGTATGTGATCGATAGGTATATAGCTGATTTCTTAGCCGATAAATCGGCTGATAGAAGTGTGTGGATAAGGATGGGAAAACTAAGGATTGATCGGTCATATTTGACCGATATGAAAAACAACTAGAATCGGCTTCGATCGGCTGATAGCAAGAATCCTAGGGTTGTGTCTGCATCTTCGATACATTGACTATGTGCAGCCGATGTAGGACAGAACAATAGAATTGTATCGGCAGTAGCTGATATTAGAAGGAAAACAACTCTATCGGCTAACCAGCCGATGGTAGAAGCATATGAATTGCATTGGCTGACAGCCGTTACAATGAAACATCATAGACTCAAAGGAAACGGATGCTTAGCGGCTGAACTGATAGCCGATGCTGAAGCATAGCTGTAGAGATGTATTGGCTAAGCAGCAGATACACACAGACTAACAAGGATCTTTATACGAAAAGGACCTTAAGGAAACTGCAATCAAGACAAGGATAACATCTTGATGGTAGGGAAATGAGCATTCGTGTGAAAGGAATAACTAAATATCACACTTCTCCACTTGAGACATACATCCTATGATTTACCTTTCAGCTACAACACATGCATATCACATAAGATACAAATAAAGCATTCATTTCCTAATATTTAACCTAGACCACAAATCAAAGACTTTCAACTCAAGATCACAACATAAAACTTATAGACTTTGACCTAAGGATTCAAACAAAACTGATTTTGTATTTTTATGAACTTCTTACAAAATTCTATGGAATGTAGAAGTTCACTGATTTGAAATAAAGAAGGTTCTGGAAATTTTACAAAGAACACCCTAGAACTTTCTAAATCAAAGCAATTAAGTCCCTGGTCGGGGAAAACAAAGAATAGGAAGATAACGACGATGTTCCGGCAAAGGAGTCGCCGGCATTAGGAAGATTCAGTGGATCAGGGCAAACCTTGGGGTAGCCTTGGTTGTGGAGGAGAACAGACGGAAAGTGAATTCCCGCGGTGAACAGGATCGACGATGAGAAGTGCTCGATAGTGGCGAGGTTCCGGTGTGGGAAGGACGAAGAAGCTTGCCAGGGAATTGTAGTGGGTGGAGGATAACCGGAGAGGTATTCCTCACGGTGATCCGTGGTGATGGCGGTTGGCTTTGCCATGGTGATGATGTTCTGGCATACAGGGATCGAAGAGGCTCGATGGGGATCCAAGAGCTTCCTCGAGGTGTCGTGGTCTTGCTCGGATGATCGGTGAAGGGTAAGAGCTGCTGGATATCATGGACCATGGGACAAGACGATGAAGCCGGATTGGTTCGCTATACTGACTCCTCCGCGAACCTCAGGGTCCTCCTGCTCATGAACTGAGTCTCCTCTACTCACGCACGTGTGCCGCTGAAACACGGCCGGCACACTCGCGTAGTCTCCTGCAGGACTGCCGCACTTGGTCGCATCTCCTGCGCGCTGTTCCTGTACTGCTCTCACACCACTGGCTCTTAACCTGCCCGCGCGTGGCCTGTTGCCCTGCACGCGCACACGCCTGCAGAATCGAGCCGAGCCGGTCACCGGTAGAACACTCCCGCTCGCACTCGTGGACGCGCTAGTCCAAATCCGTCCGGACCTTCGCCTTCGCTTCGCCGCGCCACACTCACCCCCTCTGCCTCCGCGAGGGCCATGGTCTGCTTGCACCTAGCCACCTTCAAATCCTCCACGAGCAGTTCGCGGTGCCGCCTGATCTCGTCCGCTGCTTTCTCCTCAACAGCCTCCGACGTTCTCCACGCGCGGTCCCGCTGCTCCTGTGCGGATCCGCCTGCAGCCGCCGCACTGCAGCTTCTCCTGCACCGCGCGCGACCTTCCTGCACACCAACTCGGTCGCGGCCTGAGCTCGCCCAGCGGGGACACCGCCATGCGCTGCACGTCGCCGCCCTGCACGTCATCGCTCTGCACGTCGTTGCCTTGCACAGCTCCTCCTCCTTCTCCTGTTGCTGGGCCCGCGCGTGCTCCAGCCTTGCCGCGCCTCAGCGCCATCCGTGTACGCCTGTGCCGCGTGCTTCCTTGGCCCGCGTCGCGCGTGTGCCGCAGCTGCTCGCCTACACAGGTGGTCGCGGGGGAAAAGACCCAGGACATCACCGTCGTTGACCCAAGGTGCCCGCACACACCTGCTGCGGCCGCCAGCTCCCGCGCACCCCACATCTGCGCGCTCCGCGCCGCCCGCGTCGCCTGAGCCGCTGCCGCTCGCCTGCGCAGCGCTCGAGCCCGGCGCCGCCCGCGCCAGCGCGCCTGCGCCTGCCGCCGCCGGTCCCGTGCGCGCCACGCCTGCTCCGCGCCTGCCCAGCGAGCCGCTCACGCGCCGCCCAACGCCCGCTCGCCCAGCGCCTGCTCCGCCTCAGCCGCGCCGAGCCGCAGCTGCGCGCCGCCGCATGCCCGGGGCAGGAGCGCCCCTGGGCGCCGCCACTGGAGCCAGAGGGAGGGAGGCAGGGGAAGCTCCCAGAGATAGGCGCCATCGGTGGGAAGAAGAAAAGAAAGAGAAGCCATGGAGAGAGGCAGAACAGAGAGAGAAGAAAGGGAAATAGGACTTCCCAAGGACTTAGGTGCAAATCTAGAAAATTGTAGGGACCTTTCTGTAAAGCATAAGTTTCTCATTAATCTGACACCCTAATGAAGAAATGCCCAAAACGAAAGTTGGAGAGTTTTTCAAGCTCTACAACATTGCTTTAGGGCTCAAGTTCAAAAACTCAAAACTTATATTTTTACACGTGAAAATTTGAACAATGGTTGGATTTGAATTACTTTTGTCCTAAAGAGTAAAATTTTATAAGTTTGGGACCTAAATGCAAGCATTTATGACACGTCATGATGACGGGATAGACACGTCTTAATGATGGATAGACATGTCATGATGACTTGCACCTTTTACACTTTAGTCCTGGGTAACTTCGAGAATTACTTTTATAAAACAACTACTTGCACAAAAGGACTTGTACTTTTATAAAATTACATAAATACCCTTATTTTCACAACTTTACCCAAATTTTTATACAATTAAACACATGCATTTCTAATGCAACTTTTTGGATAAATATATATATTTTAATTTTTTACAGGGGATAAAGTAAGAAAAACATGTTTGCGAAACCACCCTTCACTTATTTTGAAGTTACCTCCTATCCAATTACATTTTGCAAAAACAACCCTAGATTTTTTTGTAATTATAAAAATACCCTTTTTACTTGCACTTCAAATTTTTAGAAGCTTCACATAAGCATACACAAGCTTTACACTATCAAGCACATACTTCACACTAACAAAGTATATGTCTAGCTTACAAGTACATGAACTGTCATAGAAATCCCCCCACCCCGATCTCCCCACCCCTCCCCCCGCAGCCCCCTAGCATCTCGTGGCAAGCGAATCGCAGATGGCGCCCAAGAAGTCAGAGATCGAAAGGAAGAAGAAGGAGGCGCAGCCGTCTACCGCGGAGTGGACACACAGTAAGTGCTCCCTCAACGATCTAAACAAGCTAGTTTCTGAGGGGTTGCTGCAAGAGAAGAACTTTGTCAACTGGCGCCCCTCTTACCGTGAACCTTTCCCTATGGAAAATGTTGACGAAATCGTCACATTTCTCCATTTTGCCGAACGGGGATTGGCCCTCCCCTCTTGTTCTTTCTTCCGCGGCCTTCTGTATTACTACAGGCTTGAGCTCCATCACCTCAACCCGAATTCCATCTGCCACATTTTGATTTTTATCTATTTCTGCGAAGCTTTCCTCGGAATCGAACCCCACTGGGATCTTTTCCGCTTCCTCTTCCATATCAAACCACAACCCACAACAAAAAACCTTTCCGTTGCAAGGGGCGCCGGCATCCAACTGCGTCAGCAGGCTGGCGACAAATATCTATCATACAAATTCCCCTCCAACCTTCCTGGGTGGAAAAATCACTGGTTTTATATCGAGAACCATGCTCCCCAACTCCCAGTGAAATCAAACAGACCGCTTGTAGTGAGGCCGGAGTGGAATCTTGAACTTTCTAGTGGGGACATGGATCAGGTCAGGGAATTGCTGGACATCATAGAGGCACAGAAGATGAAGGGAGTGATCGGTGCTTCCGTCATGTTCTCCTTTTTCAAACGCCGCGTCCAGCCAATCCAACAACGCCACCGGCTTGGATTCGAGTACACAGGCACTGCTGATCCTTCTCACATATGCGTAGATGAAGCCGCACTCCAACGAGTCGAGCGGGTGTTACTGGACGTGGACGCCATACCGTATGTGCCTAAGTTGTTTTCCACGCGAAATCCGCCCAAGCCAGTGAGTATTCGACTTCTTTTTGTCGAAATCAACCTCTATTACTCCATTGCTAACTGAAGAACCTTCTGTAGGGACACACAGAATTGTACCGCAGCTACCCGCCGTGACCCGATATCCCCCGGCCGGACCACCTCCTCCCCAGCGCCGTTGTTGAGGCGAAGAGGGCTCGCATTGCTGCAGCTCAGCGCAGCAGCGGGTCCACAGAGGATGTGAGCTCCCAGGCGGAGGAGGGAGCTAAAGGAGAAGCGCGTCGGGACAACTCCTCTGAGCCACGCGTGGAGTCGACCGGCGCTTTGCCGCTGGTGCCACAAGGCCGTCGGTTGGTGCGCAAGCGAAAGGCACAGGAACTCGAATCTGCCGGGGAAGAGCTTACTGCTTTGTTGTATTGCTATATGTTGATATTGTGTTGTGCTTACAATGTCCTCCTGTAGTCCTTCCGCCTCGTCCTCCCGGGCCGAGCCTGAAGAAGAAGAAATAGCTCCATCAGCTGCCGCAGCCGTCACCATTGCCGTGGCGGGAACCGCGCCGTTGGCTGGTGAAACCCCGCCGCCCGCAATGGGAACGCCACGACAGGCCGTGCGGATGAAAAGGGCCATCAAGAAGAAATCTATATTGTAAGTCTGCCTCTGGTTGAAACAATAAATATTTTGATCTTGCGACTTGTGCGTTGACTGACTTCGACTTCGTTAGAGCTACAAGCGCCGCGGACCTCCAGCTAACGCCGGCCTCGACTACCCCAGCCCCCGGGTCAGCGACTCGAGAAAAATCTTCAAGCGCGGGGCCAGTCACGGCAGCTCCAGCCCCCGAGCCGTCGGCCCCCGAAGAGTCGATGCTCGCGGAGCCAGCCCCTGAGGCAGACGTGACGCTGCCCGACTTGCCGCCTCCTGAGCTCCAACAAGTTGAAACCAGAGCTGGTGGCCGGGAACAAGTCGAGGCCCCCGATGCCGCTCCTACAGATGGCACAGGTGAGCATCTGACCGCCCCGGCTGACTGCCGGGATCCGCGTGCTGTATGCTGAGAATATATTGTGATTGCAGGTGCTCAGCAGTCGCCTTCTGAAGAAGCTGTGGGGACCTCAGGGAGGCCTGTTGAGCTGCTCCTGTCCGGGTCGGTTCATCGAGATGCCGTTGCCGCCGACCTGGCGGGTGACCCGCTGCTAAGAGACGACAACATAGAGAACTTCAAGAAGGCGTATGACTTTGCCATGGTAAGACCTAAGCACTTTTCTGCTGGTGACCATGTCAAGATGCTTATCTGGATTTCCCTCCTTATGCAGAATGTGATCGCCCACTCCCAGAAACAATCAGAAAAACTGAAGACCCTTGTGAGTGACCGCGAAGAACTTGTTGCTCTGAAAAGATGCGTTGACGACGAGAAGACGGAGAACTTGCATCTCGAGAAAGTCAACATCAAGCTCCAGCGACAACTCGAGGAATAGAAGAAGGAGCTTGAGGCACAAAAGCACATGCACCAGGAGCAGCTCAAGGAGCAAAAGAAAGCGCACCAAGGTAAGCCATTGCTTCCCTCGAGTACTTGCACTGTACGACTCATCCTGGATTCTGAAAAGCTTTCCACCATAGAGCTTAGGAGAATCTTAATGAGTAAAGAAGAGCTACTTACTGATGTGAAGAACCTGCTCTATCGCCGTACAGATGACGTCGAGAGGCTGCAGAAGGTAATCGGCGACACTGAGCGACAGTTCATCGACGGCCTTCAGCGAATCAAGATGCTGGGCGAAGAACTCGAAGGCCTCAGGGGGGCCGCCCGGGAGCTGGTGGACATGGTGGACCCACTGGAGGAAGGCGAAGCAGACCCTCGGCCCTTGCTAGAGCAGCTCCGTGAGGCCCTGAAGAAAATATTCAAATTCCTCTCCGAGGCTCCTATCACATGCGTCAACAACGCCCTCGCGATTGTGAAGTCCTTCTTGCCAAACGCGCAGCTGGAAATATTTGCTCAAGGAATGGCGGCGGACTGCACCGAGGATCAGTTTGACAGATACCTCCTGGAAGCCCAACCTGTATCAGAACATATAGTTCAAAGTGTAATGCAGGATTAGGGTACTAAAAACAAGCATTTACTTCCTTGTAAATATGGTGTCTTTTGATGTCTCTACTTGTGTGTGTGTGCCTAGGCTGAACTAGAATCCAGGCTTACAAGGCTTAAGTAGTAGACGCTACCCTGGGTGCAACGACCTGGAGGATAGCCAGAACTCGTCTAACAGATTAGCCACAACTCGATCGAGCAGGTCTAAACTTGTTAGGAAAGAATGCGAGCATCATCGCGGGATTGCCGTGCGTAAGGCAGAAAAACAAGACTACCCTGAGTGCAACGACTCTAGATGTAGTCGAAGTCGCTCCTCATATGAGTGCGCTCCACAAGTTAGGTAGGACCCGGACGGACGGATCGAACTTGCTGAGAGCAAGTGCGGGCATCGCCGCGGGTCTGCCGTGCTTTCGACAGAAACGAAACTACCCTGAGTGCGGCCACTCAAGATGTAGTCGAGGAAGCTCTTCATGCGAGCCTTTCCAACGTACTGGGTGTAAGCCAGTCGAACGGATCGATTTTGTTGGAGTAAATGCGGTGGCGAGCGACCATCCAAGGTTGCGGCAGAAATCGAGTCGTGGAGAGTAAGAGCGGAGCCGAGGCCTCCGTCAAGACATGGAGTTGAGGAGATATAAACATGGCAGTTGCCTCCGTAAAATTCACAGCAAGAAGTTGATTTATATAAATACTGCTCGTGATAGTAGCCTCCTTGTGTTCATAAAGGAATTTCCAACCCGAATCTTGTGGCACATAGCATCCAAATTGATTCGAGAGAAAGAGATCTTCTAAGCCCCCGGGGATTCAACTATCACCGGGCATCTTCTTATGGGTAGAACTTGCGCAGGTTCTGGATGTTCCAGGAGTTCGGGACATCCTGACCCTCAGGACATTGTAGTCGATATGACCCTAGCCTTGTAACCTGCTTGACGACAAACGGGCCCTCCCACCTTGAGTTGAGCTTGTGTAGGCCGGATTCATCCTGAATGCAACGCAAGACCAAATCACCAATGCTGAATGACCGCTCCCTCACGTTGCGATCATGATATTGCCGGATCCCCTGCAGGTATCGGGCTGACTGAACAAGAGCGGTGCAGCGAGCCTCTTCAACAGAATCGAGCTCTAACTGCCGCGCCTCGTCCGCCTCGCCTTCATTGTACATTTCGACCCTTGGAGATTTCCACATGATATCGGCCGGCAAAATAGCTTCAGATCCGTATACAAGGAAGAAAGGCATTTGTCCTGCGGCTTTGGACGGCTGAGTCCGAAGCCCCCAGACGACATGTGGCAGTTCATGTATCCATTTGCCTCCCTTCTTGCTAGTTTCATCATAGAGTCTCTTCTTGAGGCCGTCGATTATCAAACCGTTGGCCCGTTCGACTTGTCCATTGGCCCTTGGGTGTGCAACAGAGACATATTTAACCTCGATGCATGCGTTCTCGCAGAACTCCCAGAACTGGTTGGCCGTGAAATTGGATCCCAAGTCTGTGATGATGGTATTGGGGAAACCGAAGCGGTGCAAGATATCCGACATGAAGTCAACAACTCGATCTGACGTGAGCTTGGCGATCGGCTTGTAGTCAATCCACTTGGTGAACTTGTCGATAGCTACTAGAACATGAGTGAAACCGCCTGGCGCCGTTGTGAAGGGCCCTATCATGTCGAGGCTCCAACAAGCGAAGGGCCAGGATGGTGGTATAGTGATGAGGCTGTGGGTAGGGACATGAGTCTGCTTGCCGAAGAATTGACAATTTTGTCATCTGCGCATGAGATCCTCCGCGTCGGTCACTGCAGTGGGCCACCAGAAACCGGTCCTGTATGCTTTCCCCACCAGCGTTCTTGAAGCTGCGTGGTTGCCGCAGACACCTTCATGGATATCCCGCAGTATGTCGTAGTCATCTTCCATTATGACGCACTTCATGAGAACGCCTGACCGAGCGCCGCACCGATAGAGCTTGCCATCGACTAGGACAAAACCCTTGCTTCTGCATATGACGCGCACTGCTTCTGCGCTCCTGGCGTCAACTCCTGCTGGTAGCCTTTGATTTTGGATGAAGTCGATAAGAGCCTCTCGCCAGTCCTCCCCCAACATCATAACCTCTCGATCGGGTTGTTGGGGACCCGCATCGATGGTTATCTGCGGAGAAGACTTGATGGATGGCTGCTTGAGCTCCTGGATGAAAACTCCCGGCGGAACCTGAGCACGTGTTGACCCCAATTTGGACAAGATATCCGCGCCAACATTATGCTCCCATAGCACATGGTGAACCTCCAAGCTGGAAAATTTGCTTTCCAGCTTGCGCACTTCTTGAACATAAGCGTCCATCGTCTCCTTATTGCAGTCCCACTCTTTGTTGACCTGCTGAACAACAAGTAGAGAATCGCCATACACAAGTAGTCGCTTGATCCCTAGTGACACCGCCAAATGAAGCCCGTGAAGCAAGGCTTCATACTCGGCTTCATTGTTGGATACCGCCCATAAGATCTGAAGAACATACTTTAATTGCTCGCCCCGTGGAGAAATAAGCAGAACTCCGGCGCCGCCGCCATCAAGCTTGAGAGATCCATCGAAGTACATGGTCCAGTACTCTGGCTTGTCGGCTGGAGTTGGGACTTGATTCTCACTCCATTCAGCCATGAAATCGACTAGAGCTTGTGACTTGATTGCAGTGCGTGGCTTGAAGTCGATTGACAAAGCCCCTAGTTCCACTGCCCACTTTGATATACGTCCCGTGGCATCTTGATTATGAAGAATATCCGCCAACCGGAAATCCGTAATCACAGTGATCTTGTACTCGTCGAAGTAATGGCGTAGCTTCCTTGATGTGATTAAAATTGCATATAAAAGCTTTTGAACAGCTGGATACCGTACCTTGGATTTGGAGAGGACCTCGCTGATGAAATAGACAGGCCTCTGCACTCCAAAGGCATGGCCTTCCTCGCCTTGCTCGACTACAATAGCACTACTGACAACATGAGTTGTTGCCGCGATGTAGAGTAGTAGATCCTCCCCTAGCGATGGTGTTGTAAGGATCGGAGGTGACTGAAGGTGATGTTTCAGATCCTGCAGGGCCCGCTCGGCCTCCTCCGTCCATTGGAACTTATCTTGGCGTTTCAGGAGCTTGAAGAAGGGTAGTCCTCTCTCCCCGAGTCGGGAGATGAACCTGTTCAGGGCCGCCATACATCCTGTTAACTTCTGCACATCCTTGATTATGGCCGGAGCCCCCATATCAGTGATGGCCATGATCTTTACAGGGTTGGCTTCAATGCCCCGGTTGCTAATAATGAACCCGAGCAATTTCCCTGAAGGTACTCCAAAAACGCACTTGGTAGGATTGAGTTTCCACCGAAATCTGCGCAGACTGCTAAATGTTTCCTCCAAATCTGCAATCAAGTCGCTGGACTCCCTGGTCTTGATGACCACATCGTCCACATAGGCTTCAACATTCCAGTGTAGCTGATCTGCGAAGCACATCTGGATCGCACGCTGATAGGTCGCTCTTGCATTCTTCAACCCGAAGGACATGGTTTTGTAGGCATATGTCCCGTACGGGGTGATGAATGAGGTCTTGATTTGGTCCTCCTTCTTGAGCGCAATCTGATGATAACCTGAGTAACAATCAAGAAAATAAAGAAGAACACAACCAGCCGTTGAATCGATAACTTGGTCAATGCGCGCAGCCCAAATGGTCCTTTGGGCAGTGCTTGTTGAGATCGGTGTAGTCAACACACATTCTCCATTCATTGTTCTTTTTCTTTACAAGAATGGGATTAGCTACCCACTCTGGATGGATTACTTCTTTAATGAATCCATCCGCAAGAAGTTTAGCTATCTTCCGTTTGATGGCCTCGCGCTTATTGTGAGCAAACCTGCGCAGGCGTTGCTTCTTAGGCACAGCCTTTGGTTGTACATTCAAGCTATGCTCGATCAACTCCCTGGGCACCCCTGGCATATCCGCTGGTTTCCACGTGAAAATGTCTCAGTTAGCCCAAAGGAAGCTGACGAGCGCGAATTTCTATTTCTCACCTAAGCCCGCGCCAATAACGGCGGTCTTAGATGAATCACCCTCCTGGAGCTGAATCGTCTTGAGGGCCACGTCATCAGTCGACTGGATGCTCGACTTGCTGGCCTTCCTCGAAGGAATCTCCAGCCTAGACTGAGAGAGCTGCTGCGCGGCCGCGAGTACTTCTCCCGAAGCATCTGGCACACGAGTGGTCGAAGCATCTGGACTTCAAGTCGCCATCGAGAGTGAGTACTCCACTGAGTCCTGGCATCTTAAGAAGCAGATAGACGTAATGTGGCACTACCATAAACTTGGCGAGTGCCGGACGACCCAATATTGCATGGTAAGAAGATTCGAAGTTAGCCACTTCAAATTTGATGAACTCAGTACAATAATTCTCCCGCGTGCCGAAGGTGACTGGGAGCACTACCGTACTAAGCGGGTGTGCCGTATTACCTGGGACGATGCTGACGAAGATGAGATTGAGCCCGCTCCCGCCATCGATGAGGACCTTGGTGAGCTTGACCTCCACCACCACAGGATCCAGGACCAAAGGGAACTTACCGGGCTCTGAAAAGCTCGTCCACTGGTCGTCGCGGGAGAACAAGATGGGGACCTCCGACCAACAAAGTGGTCGTGGTACAGCCGGCTCGACGGACATGATCTCCCGGAGAAGCAGCTTCTGGTCCCGCCTGGACCCAAATCCTCATCTCCTTCGAAGATGACGTTGACAACTTTCGAAGCGTCTTGGAACTTCGGGTTATGCCCTTGGTCCTCGTGGTCGTCATCCTCGGGTTCTTTGTCCACAGGCTTCTTGTTCTTCTTACCACCACCGGAGTTGCTGAACGTCCTCCGAAGATGATAACAGTCGATAGCGGTGTGATTGGCACCTGGGTGCCATGGGCACTTCTTCTGCAGGAGTTTCTCAAACTCCTTCTGCATTGTTGACTTCTTGCCCCGCGAAGGATGATCCATAGCTGCGATGATATCATCTGGCTTATGTTTTCGGGGTGGTCCCAAAAAGTCCCGCTGGCCTTTGTCGTTGCGGTTGTCGTTTTGGCGCCTCAGGTTACTATCTTGACGCCGCGGGAACCGCTCCCGCATCTTCTCCTCCTGTTCGGACCAATCGTGCATCATATCATGAAGGCCCACAACAGTCTTCGGCCTGTTCCGCCCGAAATCCCCGTAGATGCCTGGGTCGGTGATGCCGTTGTAGAAGCAGTCGATGATGTCGTCCTCCGAGATGTTCGCGATGGTGGCGCGGACGTCGAAGAAACGACGTGTGTAGGACCACAGGAGCTCGTTTCGTTCCTGTTTGCACTGGGCAAGGTCGTGATGAGTACCTGCGCGAGCGATCGCCCCCTGGAAGTTATCGATGAAGACCTTCTTGAGGCGCTCCCAGGAGTCGATGGAGTTGCTGCCGAGGCTCTCCAGCCACGTGAGCGGCATAGGGTCCAAAGCCATCGGGAAGTAGACGACTTTGGTGATGTTCGACCCCCCTGCGACCTCGCTGAAACGTGCAGAGAAAGCAGGGAATCAAT
The DNA here is from genome assembly GCF_002211085.1 of Panicum hallii. Lineage (NCBI taxonomy): Eukaryota > Viridiplantae > Streptophyta > Magnoliopsida > Poales > Poaceae > Panicum > Panicum hallii. The sequence goes on along the minus strand of NC_038046.1, from coordinate 45,811,133 downwards.
CGCTACAGTCAGTACCTTCGGTTTTGACTTCTTCGCGGGCCTTGCGCCTGTAAGAGATCACGGTCCGCGCATCGCGGCCTTCATTGATGCGCTGGCGCAAGTCTTTTGGAGGAAGTCGATGATTGGCCTGTCACGGGTGACCCCCTGGTGGTGGCTGCTGCCTCCCGCCAGGAGCCTGACTCCCGCGAGCGTGGTCGTTGCTGGGCTGGTGTTGAGGGCGGCCACCTGCCGTTTGGCTGTGAGCCTGGCTACGACTCTCACCCACGCGCTCCTCCCTGATGGTGGACGCCGGGTTGTGCTGATCCAGCTGGATCCAGGCCCTCTGTGCGTACAGAAGTGCTTGGCGCATATCCGGATCATGACTGCGCTCGAGAATGGCCGTCACCCTGGCGATGTTGGCCACCGGAGTCCTGAACCCCCGTTCGCTTGCGGCGGCGAACTCAGGGTCAAGCTCGCGATGCATAGATCGCCTACACTCGTTGGCCCTCCTCCGCCGGATTGTGCGGGCCCTGTTCCTGGCCCTCCGCGCCTCACGATCGGCGTCATTCTCATCGCCGGCATTGGCTGTGATCTCATCTTCGGAGACTGCTTCAAAGTCAATGATGGGAAGATTCCCATCGTCCTCGCCTTCTTCTGTCATTAGCACCTGGCGGGAGGTAAGCTCATCGGAGCCTGTGTCGACTAGTTCTGTCGACTCGTCCACCACGGTAGCCAACGGCCTGCCCTCCTAAAAAGGCAAAGGCTCGAGGTGGGCCACAAGTCGACCCTCATCCTCGAGTAGATCAGAGAGCGCTATGCCCCTCCAATGCACAATGCGCCCCCTCGGCATGGGGGTGATCATCAGATCACTGGCGCCAAAACAACCCGAAGCCCCCCGACACGCAGTGGCTTCAGGCCTTCCGCCTTGGAGCAGAAAGTCCAGATCCTTCTCTAGCATGGAGAGGGACCCAGAGACGTTGGCCTCCTAGATATTAGTGGTCGGTTCGCATGAACCGAGTTGAGATCGGTTATGCGAATTCTTAGATTGGAATAAGTCCAACCCAAGGGAAGTTGCCGCAACGCTGGAAGAAGTCAAGCCTGGAGCAGATTCCATCTCGATCTTTGTTGCAGAGGCATAGGTCGGCAAGTTGTCGAGATCATCGATGAACTCGTCGAGGTTGCTACGGAGATCCGCAGCGGAAGTCTTTGGCTTCATGTCGACGAGGAATCACCAAAAATTTCCCACACCATCTGCGATGCAGACCCACGAGCCAAAAACGAATGTCGTACCCTGGGAGGGAACTGACCTGGTGAATTTGAAAGATGCCATCGAGCTCGCCGGTGGATCTTCGACACGCTCCCCTACCTGGCGCGCTAGCTGTCGTTGTTTAACTTGCTGCCCACCGAGGGATATACCTAAGGTGGTAAGTTTTGGGTGAGGAGACACCGAGATCAGGAACTCGAAGGTGCAAGGAACACAAGATTTAGACAGGTTCAGGCTGCAAGGTGCATAATACCCTACGTCCTGTATGGTGGTTTGTATTGCCTTTGGTATAGAATGATCTAGAGATCATATTTTGAGAGGGGTCCCTGTCCTCCCTTATATATCCGAGAGGGCAGGGTTACAAAGATACTAACCAACACCAGCTAAGGAATCGTACCAGAACATGTCTCGAGTAGATTCTCCCTGTATCGGTTAGCCTTATCTCCTATTTAAACAGAATAAATAAGAGATAAATAAGATGAATAAGAGATAAGACGGACTTAATCTCTTAAACCTCTTTAAACTATGTTATGTACCCAGTCCCGTGGCCCCGGGTCTGACAGTCTCGTTAAAATATGTTTTATTAGAAACATGGTTTAGGGGCCAGCATGGTGCTTAGTGCTTGGTTGGCCGCTCTCCATAAGGACCGGTTCATAGAGCGACAACCTGGGACAACCGTGCAACCACAAGACTGGAATGGGACAGTCTTGACTTACTAATTAGGTCATTTTGGTTTGGGAGTAACTTACCTGCGGGGCAAGAGGGGTGGTAAGTTTCAAAGGTCCCTACTCCTCCGGCTTGGTCTGTGCTGTGTGCTTGTACCCCCATGAGGTGGGCCCCATCGTCGCTGATCCAGAAACCTTAGTGGTTACACCTTACTAACGTGATCCTTCGTAACGGTCTCGTAGTGCGCTTGCTAGTCATCTCACCTAAGGAAGTGTGATGAACAACTAGCGTAGCTCACGACTTGTGGGTAAAGTTGTGCAACCTCTCGAGAGTGTAAAACTGGTATACTAGCCGTGCTCACGGTTATGAGCGGCCCAGATCCTCCGTCTGATTAGTGGGGTTTACCTTTGGTGTTTTGGCTTGGATTTCAGTAGACTCTTGGTTAATTTTGATTAATTATTTATGCAACTTGGGTTATGGTAATTCATCCACTTGTAGTAAATAGCTTTAATAAAATTTTTGAAGACTAAAAGCTGATGCAGTTGAGTCAGCTAACTGTAGAGCCTCATCATTCGTGTTATACTTGTTGAGTACAAGTTGTGTACTCACACTTGCTTTCTCTACTCTTCTGTTCTCCTTGGGCTATCTTCGACTGCTGCTCAGTACCTGGTGACGTGGAGGACTACATCAGTGGACTCGACGATTACTAGGCGTTTGTCTCCCAGCCGATGTCCCTATGGCGCCCTGTTCTTCATGTATTCATTTTACGCTTCCGCACTCCTTGAACCGATTCTTGATTTGGTTGTAATAAAGATATTCATTTACAGTTTATACGCTTTGATTTCGTGATATGTGTTGTGATATCTTGGTAATTCTGTTGTATATATGCGTGACTTGATCCTGGCGCATATATGATTGCTCGGTTTATGTTCTCATAAATCGGGTGTGACATTAAAATAATTGCCAAATATGTTTGGACTTACGTGATTAGTTACGGTGGCACAATATGTTCGTCTCTCCCTATAATAGCTAGTCGAAAACTCTTATTCTTCTTAGCCTATTTAACCGTGGTTAGCGTACCTGCAGAAAACCACAATATATATGAACCTTTCATGCCAGCACTCATGAAAGTGTCCTCAAACATTACTGTTCACTATAGAAGCAGCATCTGTACAATTACCGCCGTACAGATGACATTAACATACGCTATCGAAATAACGTATTCACGGGGTACCGCAAAATGCGGGGGTATTGCTGTTCATACCCTACGCCTAACCATATACTCCCAATATAGTCAACTGAAGTTGGTACATTGGCAGCATCTCAAGTAGGCTACTGCTTGAGAAACAGTGTTCGGTTTGCATCACCGACGGGAATGCTAACTCTCCAGTTAGCTGAGGATCCTTACCTTCTTACCTCATCGTCGAAGACGTAGTTACAGAACGTAAGGTTGATTGTGCATAAATTTAAGGTTTAACAAAAAAGTAGTGCTGGAAGTTAGAGTTATATACATATACTATTGCCACCTCTAATTCCCATACTACACATTACCCTAGGGCTTTACGAACTAAGCACAATCCTTAACGGCATCAACGTAGTTTTGTAAAATACTTTGTTGATCCAATTTTATACTAAAAACACTTTTAAGGTCAATCATATCTCCGGGGTACACTTGTTAGCTCTGATACCAGCTGTGTCAGAACCAACCTGAATTACACTGGCTCAAGTACGCAAGTCCTCTCTCAAGGGCTCCAACGTACTTCAAATGGTGTAACCCCTTGGCCTGTCAGGTAACGTCCCGATAAACCACCGAATGCAGGATCAAACAAGGTACCTCGCACGAAGGCGAGTCCAGAGATACAGTTGCCATAATATTTTACATCACAGGCATTTATATTACAAGAGTTTCCAAAAGTAGCATAGGTTCCAAACTGATAGAAATTATTACAAACTATTTTAAAGTTTCAAGTTCACGGTACCGGAATTTAAAATACGACAACTATACACGTCACCAGCACGGACATCATGCTAAGCCCTGGCATGACATCACTCGGTATGATCAGTCTTGGCCGGGGATGGGTCCCATTCCACGGACCAACCATCAGGAAGAGCATAGGGCCATGGCATGGTAAGAGTAGGGTCTTTAGAGACATTACTTGAAATAAAGTCATATTGCAAGGCTGAGTACTCTAATACTCATCAAGGCTTACCCGTTTCATGGTATACTTAGCCATGTAACTAGACTTATGAAGGCTTTTGATGGTTCTGGGTTTAATTTCAGCTGTAAAGCAACAAGGAGTAGATCCTTAATTTTAAATTTTAGCTTTTAGATTCTAGTTGATTATTCATTCTAAGTAAGCAACTAAAGCTACTCACACAGGGTAGAACTTTCTCAACAAACATCATCTTTTATCATCATTAAGTTGCTCTTGTTACTCTATGTGGCAGAAGTATTAAGCAGTCTCAATCTTCACGAGAAACGGACGATTCTGAATCGAATTTCAACCCTTGCAAGGTAAACCTAACTCACACGCTTAGAACACCAACAGGTCGTTCCGAAGCAACCGTTTGCCTTTCATTCCGGGCCGTGGAACAATGCCACCACAAGCGACTGAAGGACCATACGCACATCCAATGTGCAGGACATACGTCTATAGCGTGACTATATGATCATATTCCCGTCTGCTTTGCAGAACGTACTCCCACACGTCGGTGCATGTAAATAAACAATAAAAGTCGAGTGGTGGGGGATGAGTCCACTTCCCGGGCCGATTGGTTACTAGGCTTACCGCTTACCATATTTCACGGCATGTGGCTAGTACTTTCAAACGCTTAACCGCCACTACCACACACTGCTACCTTAACCAATTCATCAACACAGACGGGGTATCATTCCATTCCATGATACTGCATGTAACCCCGTCCGTCATCCTTATAGTGATTGCAGGATTGTAAGCAACCAATTCCTATATCGCGCGAGTGACAGGAAATCACTCGACTTCTACCGGTCCTATTAGCATAGCACTAGTCGGACTCAGGTTCTTTTCAATACATAGGTACCTAACAATGTGCAACTAGGGTTTTATTATAACTCCTATGAACTTAAATGCACAATATACTATATAAGTAGATATATATATATATGATTTGCAGTATTATAATGTAGTGGGTTTATGACCGGGACTTGCCTTCACTGGCAGGGCTGGGGTCAGGGACGTTAATAAATTCTTCCAAACTTGGGTTTGGGTCTTCAGTTAAATCTCCGACGACGTTCCTGGTGTCTTCCGAGACTTCTACTTTGGGTTCAGGGAGAATCTGATAATCTCCGTCGGCGAGAAGCATCGAGTCAACATATGATGTAAACGATGCAGTTTAGAAGATGCATAGACTTTTATTCTATTTCACAATAAAGTTGCAATCCAACGAAGACATAGTGCATTCACCAAACATATCATTCATTCTCCTACTGGGCAGTCATTTATCGAGTATAAACTAAATTACCTAGTTACATTAAGTAACATAGTTGTTTACCCTAAATATTTAAACTAACTGCATTAGATAGCATGTTTGGTTATCTTAAACAATTAAACTAATTACATTTAACAACTTTATTAATCTGACTAGCTAATTATCTCTAATAACCCTAGGTTATTATTTAATTATGGACTTAATTGACTAATTAAATGAACCCTAAGTTAAGAATATAACACTATCATACCAAGTTCTATTTATTCTGGTTGTTCTACACCTGAGCATAGGTTGAAAATTTGTGGAGATGTCACACTACTCAAGAGCAACACTCCAAAATAATTTCATAATTTTTCATGAACTAGAGCTATTGTTCATGAATTTCCTTTGAATCTAAGCTTAAATTCATTACTGAAGTTACACTAGGAATCTGACTCTCAAATTTTATCTTCGATTATGCATGCTGAAACAAAGCTAAGGTAAAATTTTTATCTATAAATATGAAGAGATGCACCTAAAATTAAATCATGAAACTTTTATTAACATAAAGCAAAGTTATTTAAATATCCTAGCTAGAGGGCTGTTTTGAACTTCAAATTTTTACGCAACTCTACTTATGGCACACACATCTCATGTTTCAAATTTGAGCCTAAGCATTGCTAGGGATCAAAAGATCTAATTAAAGTATCCATTATCTACTAATTTAATCACAGCACAAAATACATATATTCATCTCATTATCATAATACAAAAGTTATAGTATTTAACACAAGGATTCAAACCCAACTGATTTGACATTTTTCTGAATTCTCTACAATTTTCTACACATTTTTGAAATTCACAGCTTTTGAATTGGGGGGGCTCTGAAATCTTGCAGGAAAGCCCTTGGAACTTTTCAAATCCTTTCAAATAAGCCCTTGGCTCGTCGGGGAAGAAGGGCAGGGACGTTGCTGGCCAAATTCCGGCGAGGGAAGCGACGGGGGGGTGGAGGAGGACTGGCCCACTAGCATCAGGAGCTCAAGGCGCATCCAGGGGTGGGCTTGGGAGGAAGAGGGGGTGGCCGGAGGTGGGGTTCCCACGGCGGCCGAGGCGGCGGCGAGGAGGAGCTCATCGGCGAGGGGCTTCCCAGCGAGGAGGGTGGCCAAGCTCGGGTCTATTAGCTGTAGCAAGAGGAGGGGAAGCTATTGGGGTGGTCGGATTGGATGGAGAAGGGGCGGAGGTAGGGGTTCGACGGCGACAGGAGCTCATCGGAGAGGAGGGAAACGACGGCGACTGGGCTTCGGTGAAGGATTGGCGTCGGGGTGGGGTCGTAGAGCTTCAGCGTGGAGCGGCGAAGCTTCCTAGGTGGTCGTCCGGGTCAATGGGGGTGCGGGGTGGGAGCTCCGCGGTGACCAGGGGCTCGCCGGCGAAGAAGAAGGAGCGGCAGTGGTGTTTAGCGGCTTGGGGCGAGTGGAGAGCAAAAGAGAGAGTGGAATGGAAAGAGAGGGAGCTAGTGACGCTCTTGAGCCAGAAAAGAGGGGGCGAGGGGTGTGCACGGGCGTTTGCTACGGTGGCGGTGAGGTGGTGGTGGCAGAGCCGCGGGGCGGCATGGCACGCGCGAGAGAGGGCTAGGGAGGGGAGGCTAGGGCGGTGGCCGGCGTCCAAGTGACGCGTGGGGTCTGCCCGAACAGGAGGTGGCGCCGGGGAGAAGCTGGAGCGGTGATGAGTGGCTCTGACGACCGGCGACAGAGGAGCAGAGGAGGTGCCAGAGGAAGGAGAAGAGGGAAAGGGGTCCGAAGGACTCGTTTGCAAAAATAGAAAAATCCAGAGACCTCACAGTAAACTGTAATTTCCCACTGATCCAAAAGCCTAATGAGAAAATGATCAAAATAGAAGTTGTAGAGTTTTTCAAATCCTACAATTTTGCTTTAGGGTTCAAGTTCAAAAACCTAAAGTACAAAGCTTTATTTTACAACTTTTCACTCAATTCAAACTTAATAAAGTTTTGTCCTTATTAAGGTAATTTTTCTGTAGTTTTGGACCTAATTGCAAGTTTTCCTGCAATGTCATGATTACTTACATTTTTACAATTTAGCCCTTAGTAACTTTGAAAGTTACCTTTGTAATTCAACTACTTGCATAAAAGGACCTGTACTTTTGTAGAATTACATAAATACCCTTATTTTCATAACTTTACTCAAATTTCACACCATTCAAAACATGCAAAACATTCTTCCTATTGACTTGCTATATTTAACACCTAGGGTGTCACAAGAATGTCAATGTGGGGCAGAGGATACTTGTTTTTGATGGTCACCGCCTTGAGGGGGCAATAATCTACACATAGCCTTAAGCTGTTGTCCTTTTTCTTCACGAATAGGGCTGGACAACCCCATGGTGAAGCACTTGGATGAATGTAACCCTTATCAAGGAGGTCTTGGAGTTGGATTTTTAACTTGGCCAGTTCATTGGGTGGCATACGATAGGGCCTCTTGGATATGGGGGTTGTGCCGGGTTGGAGTTCTATAACAAATTCAATATCCCGGTTCAGGGGCATTCCAGGCAAATCATCTGGAAAGACGTCTGGATACTCACAGATAATAGGGATGTCCTTTAATTTGATCCCTTCTATAGCATAGGCACAGGAGTTATTGCACTCCCGTTGTGGAAGATAGAGAATAGTAGGCTCATGGTCGGGTGAATCTATCTCCACGGCTCGGGAAGGGATATCCAATGACACTCGGTGCCTAGTCATCCAATCCAAGCCTAGGAGGACATCCATTCCTTCTAGATCCAATAATAGTAAATCTATTCTCACCAGATTTCTACGACGTTTCTGGGGTCTTCAGTTGGTTCTACTCCTTGTTCCAGAACCTTCAGTTAAACCTTCAGTTGGTTCGGAACTTCAGTTAAACCTTCGACGACATTTCCGGGGTCTTCAGTTGGTTCTACTCCTTGTTCCAGAACCACTTCGTAATCACCATCGGCGAGAGTAGTCGAGTGTACATGATATGCAAAACTATAAGTTGAAGAATGCATATTCTTTTATGTTATTTCACAATAAAGTTGCAATCCAAAGAAAGTAGAATATATTTATTACTTATGCAATTTATTCCTGTACTGGGCAGTCATTTATTGAGTATTAACTATTTTACCTAGATCCATTAAATAGCGGGGTTAACTTCACTAAGCATCTAACTAGTGGTATAAAGTAACAGGTTGAGGTGGGTTTCCAAAACTATATTAAAAAGCTTTATTCATTTGCTATACCAAGTATTTATATGAACCCTATGTCAATATTAAATTATGGACCTATTATACTATGTCCAAGCTTATTTTTGTTGTTTGACACCTAAGCCTAGGTTGAGAATTTAATGACAGGTTATATTACTTAAGAACAGAACCCTAGAACATTTTCATAACTTTTGAGCATTTAAAACTTTAAATATTAATTTATTAAGGTTAAATATGCATCATTCATAAATAAACTTGTATATTAAGAAAATGCTACTTAAATAATAGGATAATTATTTTTCTTAAATTATACATGCCAAAAGAAAACTAACACAACTAGTTTCATATTTTTATCATTTTTCTATCAATTACTATGTGTTTTCTAAGCCTATAACTAAGTAAACTTAACATTTAAATTAAAGCATCAAACACTCAGAAACTGAATTTCATCCTTTAAGTAAAGTTGTAGATCTTAAAAAGGGGATTCTGAAAAATTTTAGTTTGTAATTTTGTGATTTTTCCTTGAATTGATACAGATTTTCAAAGTTTGCATTCAAATAACACAAAGGGGTCCTTTTAGCACTATTTATATGAGTCTTTGGTTTGCAGATAACCCCCTGGGTTTCTAAATCTTCTAACCCGAGATCCCTGGGCCAGAGACAGTGATATGAACGGGGGTGCCCAATCTTCCGTCAGGTGAAGGAAAACTCGTTTTGGTCGGAATGCGACACACCGATCCGGCTTCAAGTCAGCAACTCGAACCCCGCAATCTTAGCACCACAGCTCCTCTGGTTATCAACCGTAGTCACAATCCGGTTGACCTCACCATGAAGGCTAATCCCTGCCTACGAAATGAAGAACATAAGCAAGAACTCGAAAGAAACGCAGCACTCAAATTGAAGTGACAACTGCAGATGATTGATTAAGCTCGAAAGTTGGGGTTCTACAAACCGAAAGACGGCGACTGTTCAAAGACAGATTGATCTAAAGCAAAACCCGAACCCTAATGAGGGCAGCAGCTACTGAAATATAGGGAATAGGGGTGTGGCTTCCCCCTGAACGCGCCCCTAATGGGCTCAACAAAGATACACGGCCCAAAGGCCAAAATACGATGTCGCAGCACCGGAATAGAATCTGGACGCCAACTTCCTCGGATATTTTCCGACGACTCAGAAGGAGTTTGGACCTGAAACCAATGCCAATAGAAGCTCCATGAAATTATCTTTCCGTCCATATGTGGATCGTCAAATTCGGACTTCAGATGTGGCCTGGGCGTCCAATTTACATCAGGCTGCTCCTGGACTCCGAGGTGGACTCGAAGTTAAATTGGATTGGGTCTCCATGTGGCTTGGCGGCCCTTGCTGTTCCTCCACACCTCCATGCTCCTCTCCATGTGTTCCCTAGACCTCTCCTTGGTTCCTAATCATATTGTAAAAATTAGGTAGCAAACCATTCTCATAATTATTAACAGAAACGCTTAGGAGCGAGCTCACCTCTAAATTTAATTGTCGCGCCCGAGCTCTTGTGATTGGAAATTGAATGGTTTGAATGTCCAGCGAAGGAACCTCTTGTATATCCATAGGAGTGATGTCCTCATCATCCTCCCCCTCTTGAATCGGAGTCGTCCTCGACTCAAGCACATCCTCTTCTCCCAAGTAAGGTTTCAAATCTGAAATGTTAAAGGTGGGACTAACCCCAAACTCGGGAGGCAACTCAAGTTTGTATGCATTATCATTAATTTTCTCAAATATTTTGAATGGACCATCAGCTCTTGGCATTAACTTAGACTTTCTCAAATCTGGAAAACGTTCTTTTCTCAAGTGAAACCACACAAGATCACCTGGTTCAAGCTTTAATTCTTTCTTACCTTTGCTACCAGCAACTCTATATTTTTCAGTCATCTTTTCAATATTTTGCTTAGTTGTTTCATGTATTTTCAATATAAATTCAGCACGTTCTTTAGCCTCACTATGAATTCGCTCACTAGTAGGCAAAGGTAAAATATCAATAGGAGCGCGGGGGTTAAAACCATACACTACCTGAAAAGGACTTACCTTGGTGGTAGAATGTGTTGCTCTATTGTATGCAAACTCCACATGAGGCAAACATTCTTCCCACATCTTCAAATTCTTCTTTAAAACAGCCCTCAACATGGTCCCCAAGGTATGGTTCACCACCTCCGTTTGTCCATCAGTTTGCGGATGACAAGTGGTAGAAAATAACAATTTTGTACCCAACTTGTTCCACAAAGTATGCCAGAAGTGACTCAAAAACTTCGCATCACGATCTGAAACAATAGTAGAAGGCATACCATGCAAGCGTACAATCTCTTGGAAAAAGAGGTCAGCAATATGAACAGCATCATCACTTTTATGACATGGTATAAAATGTGCCATTTTAGAAAACCGATCCACCACAACAAAAACGCTATCTCTCCCCCTCTTAGTCCTAGGCAATCCTAACACAAAATTCATAGAAATATCTGACCAAGGAATAGAAGGAATAGGAAGAGGCATATACAAACCATGTGGATTCAAGTGTGACTTAGCCTTTGGACATGTAGTGCAGCGACTCACGAACCTCTGAACATCTCGCCTCATCTGTGGCCAAAAGAAATGGTTGGCCAACACATCCAACGTCTTTGTGGCCCCAAAGTGGCCCATCAAACCTCCACCATGTGCTTCCTGCAACAAGAGAAGACGAACGGATCCAACTGGAATGCATAGGCGGTTAGCTCTAAACAAATACCCATCATTCAGCACATATTTATTCCAAGCACGACCCTCTTTACAATGCAGGATCACATCTTTAAAAGTAGTATCAAGTTCATACTGTCCCTTAATCGACTCAAGTCCAAAAATGCGACAATCCAGTTGAGACAACATGGTGTAACGACGAGACAAGACATCAGCAATAACATTATCTTTCCCTTTCTTGTGTTTAATGATGTATGGAAAAGATTCAATAAGTTCAACCCACTTAGCATGTCTACGGTTCAGTTTATTTTGCATGCGAAGGTACTTAAGTGATTCATGATCAGAATGAATAATGAATTCCTTAGGCCATAAATAATGTTGCCACGTCTCTAGAGAACGAACAAGAGCATAAAATTCTTTATCATACGTGGAATAATTAAGAGTAGGCCCATTCAATTTCTCACTAAAATAAGCAACAGGTTTACCTCCTTGCATCAACAAGCCACCAATGCCAACGCCACTGGCATCACATTCAAGCTCAAAAGTCTTACCAAAGTCAGGAAGTTGCAGCAAAGGCGCCGAAGTAAGCCGCGCTTTCAAAGTATCAAAAGCTTTATCTTGTGCTGGGCCCCAATGGAAAGAAACACCTTTCTTCGTCAACTCATGTAGTGGGGCAGCAATGGTGCTGAAATCTCTCACAAAACGCCGATAGAACCCTGCAAGACCAAGAAAACTTCGCACCTGTGTAATAGTCTGAGGAGTAGGCCAGCTCCTAATGGCATCAATCTTTGCACCATCCACTTCAATGCCCTGAGGAGTCACAACATAGCCAAGAAAAGCAACCCGATCGGTGCAAAAAATGCACTTCTCAAGGTTAGCATACAAGCTCGCCGCTCTCAAGGTGTCAAAAACAGCACGTAGATGATCCAAATGTTCCTCATGTGACTTGCTATATATCAAGATATCATCAAAATAAACCACCACAAATTTACCAATGAAAGCACGTAAAACCTCATTCATCAAACGCATGAAAGTGCTAGGTGCATTAGTTAAACCAAAAGGCATCACTAACCACTCATATAAACCAAATTTTGTCTTAAAAGCAGTTTTCCATTCATCACCCAACTTCATGCGAATCTGGTGGTATCCACTACGCAAATCAATCTTTGTAAAAATTATAGCGCCACTTAACTCATCAAGCATATCATCTAACCGAGGTATAGGATGACGGTATCGAATAGTTATGTTGTTAATGGCTCTACAATCTACACACATGCGCCATGTACCATCTTTCTTAGGAACCAAAAGCACAGGTATAGAACAAGGACTAAGGCTCTCACGCACATACCCGTGGTCCAAAAGCTCTTGGACTTGTCGCTGAATCTCTTTAGTCTCCTCGGGATTGGTCCTGTAAGCTGCTCGGTTGGGCAAAGACGCTCCCGGAATCAAATCAATTTGGTGCTCAATACCTCTCAAAGGTGGCAACCCTGGTGGGAGCTCATTTGGAAACACATCGTTATACGCCTGCAAAATGTCAGCAACCGCAGGAGGCAAAGTGCTAGCTATATCACGAATAGGACATAAAGCATCCTTACATATCAAAGCATTGCACATAGTAGAAACATCCATATCATATAGATCAGATTTGGTTACAAGCATATTATGAGTTTTCAATTTAATAGCGGCCTGGGTTGCAACTGGGGCAGCAACATCAGGTGAAGCAAGTCATTCTTTATCAGCTTGTACAATTTTAGCAGGGGTCATTGGGTGCAAAGTGATTTTCTGGCCCTTATACATAAGTGTATATGTGTTACCTCTACCATGGTGGACAGCATCATTATCAAATTCCCATGGACGACCCAACAAAAGCGAACATGCATCCATGGGTACCACATCACAATCTGCATAATCAGAGTATGGACCAAGAGAAAAATGCACCCGTGCAGTTTGATTTACCTTAACCTTACCCGAGTCGTTTAGCCACTGAACATGGTAAGGATGTTTATGAGGACGTGTGGCTAAACCCAACTTCTGGACCAAATCAGTACTAACTAGGTTGTTGCAGCTGTCTCCATCAATGATTACACGTGCACGCCGATCGTGGATCACAAATAAAATCTGGAACAAATTATGGCGTTGCATCTTGTCTCCCTGTCCCAATTGTGTACTGAGGACACGGTGGACAATACAAATCCGCTGAGAGCCCGCATCACCCGCACTCAATGAAAGACCCTCATTAGAAGGTGGGACATCTTCAGTGTCGTCCTCAGCATCCGAAGTACTGACGTAGCCACCATCAGCAGTGGCAATGTATGTCCGCTTGCTTGGGCATTCTCGAATCACATGGCCAAAGCCCTGACAACGATGGCACTGAATGCCAGAGGAAGAGCGCGCTGCTGGTGAAGCACTCTTGGTCTGTTCCTGCACACGAGACTTACCATCGGCGGGCGTGGTTGCTGAAGCTGGTGACACCGCCGTGGAAGATCCTTTGGGAGTAAAAGATTTGGGCATGTAGGATCTGTTGGAGGTGCTCCTGCTCTGAGGCTGCTGTTGTTGTCGTCCCTGCAATTCTTTTTCTGCAAGCATAGCAAGCTGGAACAACTGGTTGGTGGTAGTAAAAGATTTATAGTCAACAATGTCCTGAATTTCACGTTTCAAACCACCATAAAAACGACACACTTTATCCTCAGCATCCTCAACTACGCCACATCGAACCATGCCCTTTTGAAGCTCTGAGTAATACTCCTGAACAGACATATCACCCTGATCTAAACGTTGTAATTTCTTACGCATATCACATTTATAAGATGTAGGAACAAAACGATCCCGCATTGCTATCTTAAGCGCGTCCCATGAACCAGGTTGTATATTTAATTGAGCACATTCTTGCCACCAGATTATAGCAAAATCTTTAAATTCACTAGTGGCTTGTCTAACCCTATGTTGGTCAGGAACAAGATGGGAAGCAAATTTTTGTTCAACAGTCATCTCCCAATCTAAATATTCCTCTGCATCATAACGACCATGGAAAGAAGGTATGGTAAATTTGACTTTGGCATAAGGATCATCATTACCTGTAGTGCGCCGATGTTTGGTTGCTCCCATACCTGTTTTATTCTTGCGAAGACGTTGACGACGGACCTTCTCCGCACGAGTCTTAGCCATATCAGGCTCGCCATCAGACCCAAAAATGATGTCATCATCATCCTCTAGCCAGTCATCATCGTCGTCTTTGCTCTTGGAAGGGTTGACTTCAAGATGTTGAACCCTGTCCGTCAGTGTAGAGAGGCGTTTGTTCACCCCCTCAATCGTATGATTGGCCCCTTGGACGTCTTGCGCCACCTTATTTATCTCCTTAGCGAAAAACTCCTTGAGTTCATCCATCATGGCCTGCAATTCACTAGACAAAATAGGCCTGTCGTCCGGCATAGTTAGTGAAACAAAAAGACCCTATGAACTAGGTGGGTTTGTTGGTGGAATCACACCCTCACACGCGTCTTACCAAGTTCTTACTAAGTTCTTACCAACACAAGCAGTGGGATGGTACAACCGGTGGATGGTGAAAAACCTGTGAAAAGAGGGTACCAAGATTGCAAGGGTCCTTCGCTACACTGAGATGAAGTGTATGTATATGGAGTTGTAGGATAGGCACAATATGTATGTGTATGTGGAACAAAATCGAGTGCAGATGAGCAAAGTTCAATAAATATCCAAAGTACAAAGATGTGTCCTACGTGTAGCACAACAAGTTGGAATAAAGAACAATGGAAGAAACTCACAGAACAATCAGAATGGCAGTACCGTAAATATTGTACTAGCAATGCCAAAAAGGCACTAGTGCAAAGCCTAGTTGATTTCGATTTTCTTTTTGCAATGATTTTTTTGATATTTTTCTCAGCACAAGCAACACCAGAATAGGAACCACACCAAGTTTCACCTGAAACAGAGATCAGATGTGATCTACAGAAAATCAAATAGGTATGCCGAAAAGCGTGCTGGACACAAACTGAATTTTTTAATTATCTTCCTGATTTTTTTTGAATTTTTTGAGACCGGCCTGACCGGCAAAGCCGGGTGAATCGTATGTGCAACTTTTTGTTGCCAAGCTCCTGTAAAAATTTCAGCCAAAACGGAGAACCGAGCGAAAAGTTATGCCTGTTTTATGGAAGGTATCTCAAGTTATGTTTTTTCGAAGACACAACCCGGCAGATAGATCAGCAGCTAGGGCACAAATTCTCCCTGGTATGCGCAATGGGTAATCGCCAGATGAATCCAAGGGGGGCTGCGGTTCAAGGCGGAAGGCACAAGGCGGCTCGCAACCTATCTAGGGCTGGCGCGGCGAGAGTTCACACAAGGCGGCTAGCGAGGGCAAGTCGAGTAATGGGATGGATCGACTTGGGATCTGGGTAATGGTGGATGGGATAGCGGCAGAAACAAAAACACAGCGACGGTGCGGTTGAACCACGATGAAGACAAACCCTAAACCAGCAACACGACTCAACCACGGACACAAACTGAACAAAGCGAGTCTGAAAACGAAATTGCAAAGGCCAACAAGGGTTCTAGGACAGCGGAATATATTTTTTTGTATGGCAATTTTCTGGAGTTATAGGACGATAGAACAAACTAAACTAGGGTAAGCCTGACGGTAATACCTGAGTCTCTGATTACCACTTGATATGAACGGGGGTGCCCAATCTTTCGTCAGGTGAAGGAAAACTCGTTTTTGTCGGAATGCGACACACCGATCCGGCTTCAAGTCAGCAACTCGAACCCCGCAATCTTAGCACCACAACTCCTCTCGTTATCAACCGTAGTCACAATCCGGTTGACCTCACTGAGAAGGCTAATCCCTGCCTGCGAAACAAAGAACACAAGCAAGAACTCGAAAGAAATGCAGCACTCAAATTGAAGTGACAACTGCAGATGATTGATTAAGCTCGAAAGTTGGGGTTCTACAAACCGAAAGACGGCGACTGTTCAAAGACAGATTGATCTAAAGTAAAACCCGAACCCTAATGAGGGCGGCGGCTACTGAAATATAGGGAATAGGGGCGTGGCTTCCCCCTAAACGCGCCCCTAATGGGCTCAACAAAGATACACGGCCCAAAGGCCAAAATACGATGTCGCAGCACCGGAACAGAATCTGGATGCCAACTTCCTCGGATAATTTCCGACGACTCAGAAGGAGTTTGGACCTGAAACCAATGCCAATAGAAGCTCCATGAAATTATCTTTCTGTCCATATGTGGATCGTCGAATTCGGACTTCGGATGTGGCCTGGGCGTCCAATTTACATCAGGCTGCTCCTGGACTCCGAGGTGGACTCGAAGTTAAATTGGATTGGGTCTCCATGTGGCTTGGCGGCCCTTGCTGTTCCTCCACACCTCCATGCTCCTCTCCATGTGTTCCCTAGACCTCTCCTTGGTTCCTAATCATATTGTAAAAATTAGGTAGTAAACCATTCTCACAATTATTAACAGAAACGCTTAGGAGCGAGCTCACCTCTAAATTTAATTGTCGCGCCCAAGCTCTTGTGATTGGAGCTTGAATGGTTTGAATGTCCAGCGAAGGAACCTCTTGTATATCCATAGGAGTGATGTCCTCATCAGACAGGAGGGGAACGGAAAGGGGGCGGCCATGTTCCGGCGAGGGGGATCACCGGCGGCGAGGTCCGAGGGCAGGGAAAGTCTCAGGGGCTCACGGGGGTTCGAATGCACCACGTGTCGAGGGTCGTGGTGGTCGGAAAAGGGTATCCCGACGAGAGCCCGAGGCAGCGGCGGAGAGGTCGACGGCGATGACGGTGCTCCAGCGATCAATGTCGGCAGGGAACCTGCGCACGAGAATCAGTGAGACATGGGAAAGGTGTAGGTGCAGTCAATCAGGAACATACGTGTCGGATAAGGGGCAACCGGCGAAGACCGTGGCGGCGGCGGCGGAAACAGACGCCGGCGAGCATCGAGAAGGCGATGCAAAACACTAAAGATGCCACAAAGTGGCCGTAGAGCTCCGGGGTGATGATGTGGTGCTGGTTAGGGGATCGTGGGGGTGTGGGAATGCTTGGATCGTGCTGCCCACGGTGAGCCGATGGCGGCAGCGGAGCTCGAGGTAGCCGGAGCTGTGGAAGACGAAGCTCGGGCGCGAAAGGGTGAAATTGGTCGGGCTGGAGAGCACTAGTGGTTCACGGCGGTGCTCTAGCAGCTTTGGATTGGAGTTTAGGAGGAGCGGGGGCTGCTGGCGACGGTGGACAGCAAGGGCGGCGGAGGTCCAGCGAGAGCTCAAGCTCGGAGGAGGAAAATTGCTACAGCTTAGGGTGTTCGAGGAAGTGAATCAAGTCACAAAGCAACGGCTGTGTGACACTCAGGTAATTAGTTTGGTCATACCTTAGATTTTTGATATGTTTTTATGTCCAAAGTATGACAAAATGTGTGTTTAATATGTGCAATGTTGTGGAAAAAGTGATGTTTATGTAATTAAATTTAACTAGAGGTCCTTTTATGCAAAATAGATAGAAGTAGAGGGAAAAGTTTAAAAACATGAGGGTTATTTTGCAAAAAGTGATATCTGTGGTTAAATTGCAAAAATATGTGAAATTACCCTTGGGTATACATGTAAAAGTAATTTTACCCATAGGATTTACATAAAATGTGAAATTTTTACTAAGTCTATTTAATTTCCAAAACTATTGCTCAAATGCAGATGAACCTTAAAGAGAAGTTGTAGAGTTTGAAAAACCATGCACTTTTGCTTTTTGGACCATCTTCATTTGAGCACTGGTTTAAAAGTTGCAAGTCCTTTACAGTAAGGTCCCTGCCTTTCTCTGAATTTACAGATCAGTCCACAAATCAGTTCATCAGCTTCCTTCCTCCTGGCGCCTCTGCTCCCCCTGCTCTGCCTCCCCTGGTTCCTCTGCCACCGGAATAATGCGCTGCTCTGGCTCACCGCCGGCCATCTCCTGTGCCTCCCCGTCCACGCGTTGCTTCCCTGCTCCTCACCGCCCTAGCCCTCTGCTGCTGGCGCCCCACCCGAGCGCCACGTTCTCCCCCGACTGCCAGCACTGCACGCCGGAGTGCCTGCCGCCGCCGCAATTTTCCACCGGCTTGCCTTATCCTTCCCTCTCGTCTACTCAGTGAGATCAGCAACTCCACATTGCTTTGTTTTCCTTCGCTTGTTCGCTTGCCAAACCCCAGCCCTCGCCTGCTTTTCCCCTTTCTTCTTCCCTGCGTCACCGGAGCCGCCCGCACTCCTCACCGGCATACGCCGCAAACACTCCACCTCGCCCAAATCCCGCTGACCCAGAGTCTCCCCACCTCCTCCCCTTGCCCTACATCCTGATCCAGTCCAGCCCCGACCCCTTCTCCCGCCGGATTTGCTCCACCCCGAGCCGCCCCTCCATTGGCGCCGCCGAGCTCGGCTCTACCGTCGACAGCCTGTCTCGCCGCCTCTCCGACCAAACACGTATCGAATTAGTTTCCCCGTGCTCCCGTGTTGCTCATGCGTGCTTTAAGTCCCCATGTTCGCCGGCCGTTCGCCGGGAACGGCGTCGTGCCGCCACGGCCGCCGCCTCTTCTCGCCGTCGGTGGGAATTTCTTTCTACCAGTGGAGTTCTTCCTGGCCCTTTGTGTTCCTCACCCCCTAATGGTCGTGCTTGACCGGCTCCTCACCGCCGGCGACCTCGCCGCCGGTGGGAACACACCGGAGGCCGAGCCTCCAACCGTGTCGAGACCGGGCAAGGGCCTGTTTGTGAGAAGAAACCTTCTTTTAGGGACCCCAGTGCAAATATTCAAACCCCCCCCCTAGTGTGTCTATTATTTCATGTGTGTGTGTTTGCTGCTTTGTAAAATCCATAACAATTCATAGAAAAATCCAAAAATAGCAAAACCAGTTTTATTAGAAAATAGATTTCAAACTCTATGACTTTTGTTAATAAAGTTTAGTTTGAAACAAAATATTTCTACCTGTATTTTAAATCTAAGATTAAGGGGGTAATGTACACTTGACATTGTCATTTCATGTTTGGTTCCTTATGCAGTTTGGCATAAAGGTTCTATGAATTCTAAATAACTTTGTGCAAGTTACAAACTTAATTTTGATTTAACTTAACCTCTTTTATTTTGAAATTTTTCAAATTTAAAAGACACCTAATGTATAGCCTTCTATAATTGGAATTTTTCATCATCCACTAATGTGAAACGTTATAATGTTTAATGTATAATCAAATTTCTATAATCTTTTATTTAGAGTTTTGAATTCAAACTTTAGTTCATTTCAAATTTAATACAAATATTTAATTTGTATTACAATAAACTCTACCATATCTATATAAATAGTGTTTAAATCTAAAACCTCTTTATTTTATGTATGTTTGTGTGTTAACTGGATGAGTTATAATATTTGAAATGTGAAATTCTAAATTTAAATTTCACCTTATTTAATTTATTGCATCTCATATAGAATCTACGACACTCGACGACGGGGATTACGAACTGGTCTTAGGACAAGACCAAGGCTTCCTAGAAGATCCTACGCAAGTCGTCGAAGGACTAACTCAAGCCCCGAACCCGAGTTCGGAAGCTTCTGACTCTCCTGCCCCCACCCCCACTCCAGAAGGCAAGCCCCGGACATATCCCACTATTTTATTTACACTGCAATCTATATCTATCTATATTATATCTTGCATTAAGTCTAGGAATTGAAGTGAAACTCTAGATGCATAAATCCTAGGAATCCAATGTAATGCTCCCGAGTCCTTATCGGATAGATGCTCCGCTAATAGGACCGGTAGAAGTCGGGTGATTTCCTGTCACTCGCGCGATATAGGAATTGCATGTTTACATTTCTGCAACCACTATAAGGATGATGGACAGGGTCATGTGTTGTATCATGACCTGAGGTTTTACCCTGTCTGTTTTGATAAAAGTCTTAAGGTCGGAATGTGTGGTAGTGGTGGCTAAGTTTTTGAAAGTACTAGCCACATGCCGCGAAATATGGTAAGCGGTAAGCCTAGTAACCAATCGGCCCGGCAAGTGGACATACCTCCCACCACTCGATTTTATGTTACGTTCACACGCACCGACGTGTGGGAGTACGTTCTGCAAGGCAGACAGGAATACGGGTTTTGTAGTCGCGCTACAGACGTATGTCCTGCACACATTGGGTGTGCGTACGGTCCTGCAGTCGCTTGTGGTGGACCTGATCCACGACCCAGAATGAAAGGCAAACGGTTGCTTCGGAACGATCGTTGGATCTTCCAAGCGTGTGTGTTAGGTTTACCTTGCAAGGTTAAATTCGATTCGAATCGTCCGCCTCTCACGAGGATTGAGATTGCTTATCCCTTTTACCACATTGAGTAAAAAGTGGAACTAATGATGGATAATCTTGATGGATGATAATCACTACCTTGCTTGCTTAGTGTAGGTGCTAATCTAGAATAAATACTCAACTAGAAAATGAAAGCTAAAACGTGAAAATAGTTCATACTCTTTGTTACTTTTCAGCTGAAAATAAACCCAGAGCCTTTGCAATGCCTTCATGAGTCTAGTTATGGGCTAAGTATACCCAGCCCCGGGTAAGCCTTGCTGAGTATTAGAATACTCAGCCTTGCCAATATCTGTTTCAGGTATAACCTACGAGAATCCCACGGACAACCTTGTGTGGCCAACGTCCGTTCCTTTTGGCTAGTCCGTGGAGTGGGACCCGTCCTCGGCCGGCACTGACCCTCCGGAGTGACACCAAGCCCTGGGCTAAGCTTGGCGTTCGCCTTCGCGACGTGTGTAGTCGCGTAAAACTTTTTCTTCCGCTGTGAGTTTAGACAAGCTGTTACGCTTGTCAGTTTGAACATGGTTGTATAAATTTACTTCTCTTTGAACTCGTTTTGTAATAATGTATATATATGGCTGTAAATTAAAGTTGATGAGCTATTCTATGATGTGAACTCGCCATCGTGCGAGGTAAACCTGCTTCGATCCTGCTGAACCGTGGTTGAATCGGGCGGAGACCCGACAGACCAAAGGATTGTTCCGTTTGAAGTGCGTTAAGCTGATTGCAGTTGTACGGCGATCAATAGCGCACTTGAGCCGGAATAATTCGAGCGGTTCTGCCACAGCTGGTATCAGAGCTGTAGGTTTATTTTTACATCCGGAAAAGCTTTTAAAAAGTGTTTTCTGGATAAAAGATTGCTAACAAATGAGTTTACAAAATACGTTGGATTCGTTAAGGTTGGTGCTTAGAACGTAAAGCCCTAGGGATTTATATGGGAAAGTACAGGTGGCAATTAGAGTATATATATAGTTCTGACTTGCAGCACTACTTTCCGTCAAAACTTAAATTCCTGCACAATCCAACCTTACTTTCTGTAACGACACCTACGAACGGAGGTAAGAAGGTAAGGATCCTCAGCCAACTGAGGGAGTTTGGCCTTCCTATCGGTGATGCGAACCGAACGCTGTTTCTCAAGCAGTGGCCTACTTGAGATGCTGCCAATATACCAACTTAGGTTGGTTATATTGGGAGTATATGGTTCGGCGCAGGGTATGGCGATCGCTGTTCATACCCCCGCATTTTGCGGTACCCCCCCGTGAATACGTTGTTTTGATAACGTATACTAACGTTGTCTGTACGGCGGTAATTGTACAGATGCTGTTTCTATAGTGAACAGTAATGTTTGGGGACGCTTTCATGTCGTGCTGCCATGAAAGGTTCATGAAATATATATATGTGTGTATTCTTCTGCAGGTACACTAACCACGATTACGCTATTAGGATGCGTAGGGTTTATCGATTAGTTATATATAGTGAGAGACGTATGGTTATGCCACCGGAATTAACCACGTAAGTCCGAGGATACTCGGCAGTTGTTTTGGTTGTGAGGGCGAGTAGTGCGTGCATGCATAATCTGTTAACAAAAGGATTTTCATATATGAAGAATATGTTGTTTGTCTTTGGAATGGGCTAATGGAGTTCTAAGGATAGTATTAGGTTGGGTATCCTATATAGAATTCTAGGTTTTCATCTGATTATCAGTCTTTGCTGTTATCAGCATTGACTATCTTGTTCTGTTTATCTTGTATTCTCTTAACAAGATAAAAAGTTCCACCATTTGCATTCTGGTCGCAGATGACAACCCCTTCTAACGTTTTCTGGGATTCGGAGGGGCATCTTCATACTAATGCCCTCCATTGGGAAGGCTTTCCACGTCTACTTTGGGAGTCCTTGCAGTCTTTTTACTACACGGAGCCTCCTCAGTATGATGCTGTCGAGTTTATGGAGGATGGGATTCATAGAGCTCATGTCGTAATGACAATTCCACAGCATCCATTTCACTCTCAATGGTCGCCCATCGAAGTTAATGTAATGGGTTATCGTATCGTGGATACTATTGAAGCAGTGGCATTAGAGGCAATCTACCGTTTCTGTATTCAGCATCCAAAAGAAGTTGCAGGAAAGCCCATTGGGTTATTCTCTATGACAAACCCCGATGAGCCAGAATGGAATCTCAGAATCGTCCCTGAGAGTCATAGATTGGATGGTCCACCGGAGGAGGCACTCCAAGGGATGATGCGGTTTATGAATGTACAATATCATTATCATCTACTTCTGCGTCATGAGTTGGGCCGAGCAATCTATATTGCCCGGGGTCACTACAGAGAAGCTGATAGACAAAATGCTCAAGTGGATCAGCTTCAGGCGTTAGTGACTCAAAAGGATGAGATTATCGCGGTACGGGATGAAACCATCCATCATCGTGAAGATCAGATCAACGAGAGTGATCACATAATCACTCAGCGAGATACTGTTATTGAATTTCTACAGGCACAAGTTCAAGATCTGATCCTTGCGGTGGATGATGCTCAAGCTCAGATTGAAGAATTGCAGCAGCCCCCGATTCCTCCCGTTGCACCTGCAGCACCTGAAGCTGAAGAAGAAGATCCAGAGGAGATTGAAGGAGTCTCAGAACTTGATTCTGAGCATGGAGATCCTGTCATCAGTCCCCATCATTCCTCTTCTGGTAGCCAGTCATCAGTGGGAAACCTTGATGACTTTTAGCCTGTCGCTCTCCTCGTTGTTCTGGATGTAACTTAGGTGGTGTGTAGTTTACCTAGTTATAAAGCCACTTGTTGTATGTGTGGCATGTACTTTTAGGTAAGAGTTTGTAACAGTTTGAGTGTGTTGATGTAAGATGTAAGGATATTAATATCTATGTAGCAATCCAAATCCTGAGTTTTGGTTATCCTATTCAATATCGGTGCATCTGTTACAAGTGGATTGAATGGGACATATGCGTTACAAGTCTGTTTGATAATTGCATCTTATCTGAAATTGGAGCAAGATTATGGTTAACAATGGATGTCTCCTTGATTTCAGATGGTTGGAGCTACTCGTGGAACCCCGGAAGGATTCCGGGCAGGACAACCTGGTAGTTCTCAGCAACCACCACCGCCACCTCCAAACCTGGCCGAGGTTATGGCCCGGCAGACTGAGCTTCTTAATCAACTTGTGCAAGCTCAGATGGGCCATTTCCAGCAGCAACCTCGAGGCCGAGGAGAACCTCTATCGGCCACTTATCAGGACTTTCTCAGCACCCAACCTCCTTTATTCCATAAGGCCGATGAGCCTCTGGACGCGGACGCTTGGTTGCGAACTATCGAGCCCAAGTTCGCCTTATTACCAGCTCCATGTTCAGATGAGAACAAGGTGCTCTTTGCAGCCCAGCAACTTCGAAGCGCTGCCCGTCTTTGGTGGGACCAGTTCCATGCTATGCAACCCGCTGATCACGTCGTCACCTGGGACGAGTTTCGGACTGCATTTCGAGCACACCACATACCAGCGGGACTCATTGAGCGGAAGCTCAATGAATTTTTGAGCTTGACCCAGGGTACCCGCACTGTTACACAGTATGCCCAGATTTTCAATCACTTGTGCCAGTATGCGGGATCACATGCGGACACTGATGCCCGCAAATGTGATCGCTTCCGTCGAGGCCTAAACACCAAGCTCAAAGAATGGTTGAATTTAGTGAAGGCCAACGATTTCAATGAGTTAGTCAACATGGCCATTACTCAGGAAGATTGCATCGCCGCCCATGGAGCGGAAAAGAAACGAAAAGCACCCACAGGGCCTGCAACTCCACAGTCGCCACGGTATCGGTTGGTTCCAAGCAACGCTCCTCGAGCTCCGCCTCGAGGCAATTTACCTGGCAGATGGGTAGCCCGACCTCCCCAGCAAGCACAATTCAACCGACCACCTCTGCCTCAAACTCAACAACAACCCCAACAAGGTCTGCGGCCGAGCTTTCCGCCAGCTGCTCCAGGAAACAACAATAATCGTTGTTTCAATTGCGGAAGCCCGTCCCACTTCATTAAGGATTGCCCTCAACCTAGGAAATCATTCCAAGGGCAAACATCTAATCCAAACTACAAGGGCAAGGGTAAGAAGCAAGTGGTGCAGGTCCGTCAAGGGAGGGTGAACCTTACCACACTCTCCGAACTCCCTGAAGGGGCACCGATAATGACGAGTACATTTTCTATTAACCATCATCCCGTTATTGTTCTTTTTGATTCCGGTGCTACCCATAGTTTTATTAGTAAAGAATGTGGAAGTAAAGTAGGATTGGATATTTACCCTACTAAAGAAGATTATAAGATAATCACTCCTGGTGGGAAAACCCTATCAAATCAAATCTGTATGAAAGTACCACTTCTATTAGGTAGCCAGGTGATAAAAGCAGATTTACTTCTGTTAGACCTAAAGGGAATGGATGTCCTTTTAGGAATGAACTGGATGGCGCAGCACCATGTGTCTTTGGATATCTCTTCTCGCACTGTGGAGATAGATTCACTCGAACACGAACCTACCATCCTCTATCTTCCACAACCGAAATCCTTTAACTTTTGCACCTATACTGCATCTAAGGTCAAGCTTGAGGATATTCCAGTCGTTTGTGAATATCCAGATGTTTTTCCAGATGACTTACCTGGAATGCCCCCAGACAGGGATATTGAGTTCATCATAGAACTCCAACCTGGTACAGCCCCTATCTCTAAGAGACCTTACCGAATGCCTCCTAATGAGTTGGCTGAGTTAAAAACCCAACTCCAAGATCTCTTAGACAAGGGTTTCATTCGTCCTAGTGCATCACCCTGGGGTTGTCCGACCTTATTTGTGAAAAAGAAAGACAATAGCTTAAGGCTGTGTGTCGATTACCGTCCTCTCAATGCGGTGACTATTAAAAATAAGTATCCCCTACCCCGCATTGATATTCTCTTCGATCAGCTAGCCGGAGCCAAGGTGTTTTCAAAAATAGATCTTCGTTCCAGCTACCACCAAATTAAGATTCGGCCCAGTGATATTCCAAAAACAGCCTTCTCCACTCGGTATGGTCTATACGAGTATCTTGTCATGTCGTTTGGTCTCACTAATGCCCCAGCCTATTTCATATACCTCATGAATTCCGTCTTCATGCAAGAGCTCGACAAGTTTGTCGTGGTCTTCATTGATGACATCTTGATCTATTCTAAAACTCTAGAAGATCATACTAAGCATCTCCATGTCATCCTTCAGCGATTAAGAGACCATCACCTGTATGCCAAATTCTCTAAATGTGAATTTTGGCTAGATACAGTCAAATTCCTGGGCCATACCATTTCTGGTGACGGAATATCCGTCGATCCCAGTAAAGTACAAGAAGTGATGGATTGGAAACCCCCGACCTCCGTCCATCAAATTCGTAGTTTTCTCGGTCTAGCTGGCTATTATCGCCGTTTCATTCCTGACTTTTCCAGAATAGCCAAACCTATGACCGAACTACTAAAGAAAGGTGTAAAATTCTCCTGGGATCAAAAATGCGAAGATGCATTTCATATTCTCAGAAATCATCTTACGACTGCACCAGTCTTAGCTCAACCAGATGTCTCAAAACCTTTTGACATCTACTGTGATGCATCGGGAACTGGACTTGGTTGTGTACTTATGCAAGACAACTGAGTAATTGCATATGCATCATGAGCACTTAGGGTTCATGAACAGAACTATCCTACTCATGATCTTGAACTTGCAGCTGTTATTCATGCTCTAAAGATCTGGAGACATCATCTGATGGGTACGAAATGTCATATTTACACTGATCATAAAAGCCTCAAGTATATCTTTACCCAGGCAGATTTGAATATGAGGCAAAGGCGTTGGCTAGAACTTATCAAGGATTATGATTTGGAAATGCATTATCATCTGGGCAAGGCCAATGTCGTTGCAGATGCCCTTAGTCGCAAGGCGCATTGTTCTTGCCTATCCATTGAAGCATTCGACGAAACTCTCTGTTGGGAAATGAGTAAGCACAACCTAGAGATCATTTCCCAAGGTGACTTAAACCATCTTTCGGTTGAAGCCACACTCAGAGATAGCATTGTTCTAGCGCAACAGCGTAATAAAGGGGTCAGAATCATTAAACAGAAGATAACACAAGGAGAAGGGAAGTATAAATGCTTTCGAGTAGATCCTGAAGGAGTATTATGGTTCAACGAGCGTATTGTTGTACCGAAGGACCATAAACTCCGTAAACAAATAATGGATGAGGCCCATCTATCCAAATTCTCTATACATCCCGGCAGTACGAAGATGTATCAGGATCTGAAACAGAACTTTTGGTGGACTCGTATGAGACGAGAAATAGCCAAATATGTGTCGGAATGTGATATCTGCCAAAGAGTCAAAGCCAGTCATTTGAAGACTGCTGGTATCCTTCAACCTCTACCCATTCCCTCGTGGAAGTGGGAGGATATCAGTATGGACTTTATTGTTGGCCTGCCCAACACTTCTCGTAGGCATGACTCTATTTGGGTAATCGTTGATCGATTAACCAAGACTGCACATTTCCTTCCCGTGCATACTACGTATATTGCCAAGAAGTATGCCGAGATCTATTTAGATCAAATTGTTCGTCTTCATGGAGTACCTAAAACAATTATTTTTGATATGTTTTTATGTCCAAAGTATGACAAAATGTGTGTTTAATATGTGCAATGTTGTGGAAAAAGTGATGTTTATGTAATTAAATTTAACTAGAGGTCCTTTTATGCAAAATAGATAGAAGTAGAGGGAAAAGTTTAAAAACTTGAGGGTTATTTTGCAAAAAGTGATATCTGTGGTTAAATTGCAAAAATATGTGAAATTACCCTTGGGTATACATGTAAAAGTAATTTTACCCATAGGATTTACATAAAATGTGAAATTTTTACTAAGTCTATTTAATTTCCAAAACTATTGCTCAAATGCAGATGAACCTTAAAGAGAAGTTGTAGAGTTTGAAAAACCATGCACTTTTGCTTTTTGGACCATCTTCATTTGAGCACTGGTTTAAAAGTTGCAAGTCCTTTATAGTAAGGTCCCTGCCTTTCTCTGAATTTACAGATCAGTCCACAAATCAGTTCATCCCCTTCCTTCCTCCTGGCGCCTCTGCTCCCCCTGCTCTGCCTCCCCTGGTTCCTCTGCCGCCGGAATAATGCGCTGCTCTGGCTCACCGCCGGCCATCTCCTGTGCCTCCCCGTCCACGCGTTGCTTCCCTGCTCCTCACCGCCCTAGCCCTCTGCTGCTGGCGCCCCACCCGAGCGCCACGTTCTCCCCCGACTGCCAGCACTGCACGCCGGAGTGCCTGCCGCCGCCGCAATTTTCCACCGGCTTGCCTTATCCTTCCCTCTCGTCTACTCAGTGAGATCAGCAACTCCACATTGCTTTGTTTTCCTTCGCTTGTTCGCTTGCCAAACCCCAGCCCTCGCCTGCTTTTCCCCTTTCTTCTTCCCTGCGTCACCGGAGCCGCCCGCACTCCTCACCGGCATACGCCGCAAACACTCCACCTCGCCCAAATCCCGCTGACCCAGAGTCTCCCCACCTCCTCCCCTTGCCCTACATCCTGATCCAGTCCAGCCCCGACCCCTTCTCCCGCCGGATTTGCTCCACCCCGAGCCGCCCCTCCATTGGCGCCGCCGAGCTCGGCTCTACCGTCGACAGCCCGTCTCACCGCCTCTCCGACCAAGCCACGTATGGAATTAGTTTCCCCGTGCTCCCGTGTTGCTCGTGCGTGCTTTAAGTCTCCATGTTCGCCGGCCGTTCGCAGGGAACGGCGTCGTGCCGCCACGGCCGCCGCCTCTTCTCGCCGTCGGTGGGAATTTCTTTCTACCAGTGGAGTTCTTCCTGGCCCTTTGTGTTCCTCACCCCCTAATGGTCGTGCTTGACCGGCTCCTCACCGCCGGTGACCTCGCCGCCGGTGGGAACACACCGGAGGCCGAGCCTCCAACCGTGTCGAGACCGGGCAAGGGCCTGTTTGTGAGAAGAAACCTTCTTTTAGGGACCCCAGTGCAAATATTCAAAACCCCCCCCTAGTGTGTCTATTATTTCATGTGTGTGTGTTTGCTGCTTTGTAAAATCCATAACAATTCACAGAAAAATCCAAAAATAGCAAAACTAGTTTTATTAGAAAATAGATTTCAAACTCTATGACTTTTGTTAATAGAGTTTAGTTTGAAACAAAATATTTCTACCTGTATTTTAAATCTAAGATTAAGGGGGTAATGTACACTTGACATTGTCATTTCATGTTTGGTTCCTTATGCAGTTTGGCATAAAGGTTCTATGAACTCTAAATAACTTTGTGCAAGTTACAAACTTAATTTTGATTTAACTTAACCTCTTTTATTTTGAAATTTTTCAAATTTAAAAGACACCTAATGTATAGCCTTCTCTAATTGGAATTTTTCATCATCCACTAATGTGATACTTTATAATGTTTAATGTATAATCAAATTTCTATAATCTTTTATTTAGAGTTTTGAATTCAAACTTTAGTTCATTTCAAATTTAATACAAATATTTAATTTGTATTACAATAAACTCTACCATATCTATATAAATAGTGTTTAAATCTAAAACCTTTTTATTTTATGTATGTTTGTGTGTTAACTGGATGAGTTATAATATTTGAAATGTGAAATTCTAAATTTAAATTTCACCTTATTTAATTTTATTGCATCTCATATAGAATCTACGACACTCGACGACGGGGATTACGAACTGGTCTTAGGACAAGACCAAGGCTTCCTAGAAGATCCTACGCAAGTCGTCGAAGGACTAACTCAAGCCCCGAACCCGAGTTCGGAAGCTTCTGACTCTCCTGCCCCCACCCCCACTCCAGAAGGCAAGCCCCGGACATATCCCACTATTTTATTTACACTGCAATCTATATCTATCTATATTATATCTTGCATTAAGTCTAGGAATTGAAGTGAAACTCTAGATGCATAAATCCTAGGAATCCAATGTAATGCTCCCGAGTCCTTATCGGATAGATGCTCCGCTAATAGGACCGGTAGAAGTCGGGTGATTTCCTGTCACTCGCGCGATATAGGAATTGCATGTTTACATTTCTGCAACCACTATAAGGATGACGGACAGGGTCATGTGTTGTATCATGACCTGAGGTTTTACCCTGTCTGTTTTGATAAAAGTCTTAAGGTCGGAATGTGTGGTAGTGGTGGCTAAGTTTTTGAAAGTACTAGCCACATGCCGCGAAATATGGTAAGCGGTAAGCCTAGTAACCAATCGGCCCGGCAAGTGGACATACCTCCCACCACTCGATTTTATGTTACGTTCACACGCACCAACGTGTGGGAGTACGTTCTGCAAGGCAGACAGGAATACGGGTTTTGTAGTCGCGCTACAGACGTATGTCCTGCACACATTGGGTGTGCGTACGGTCCTGCAGTCGCTTGTGGTGGACCTGATCCACGACCCGGAATGAAAGGCAAACGGTTGCTTCGGAACGATCGTTGGATCTTCCAAGCGTGTGTGTTAGGTTTACCTTGCAAGGTTAAATTCGATTCGAATCGTCCGCCTCTCACGAGGATTGAGATTGCTTATCCTTTTTACCACATTGAGTAAAAAGTGGAACTAATGATGGATAATCTTGATGGATGATAATCACTACCTTGCTTGCTTAGTGTAGGTGCTAATCTAGAATAAATACTCAACTAGAAAATGAAAGCTAAAACGTGAAAATAGTTCATACTCTTTGTTACTTTTCAGCTGAAAATAAACCCAGAGCCTTTGCAATGCCTTCATGAGTCTAGTTATGGGCTAAATATACCCAGCCCCGGGTAAACCTTGCTGAGTATTAGAATACTCAGCCTTGCCAATATCTGTTTCAGGTATAACCTACGAGAATCCCACGGACAACCTTGTGTGGCCAACGTCCGTTCCTTTTGGCTGGTCCGTGGAGTGGGACCCGTCCCGGCCGGCACTGACCCTCCGGAGTGACACCAAGCCCTGGGCTAAGCTTGGCGTTCGCCTTCGCGACGTGTGTAGTCGCGTAAAACTTTTTCTTCCGCTGTGAGTTTAGACAAGCTGTTACGCTTGTCAGTTTGAACATGGTTGTATAAATTTACTTCTCTTTGAACTCGTTTTGTAATAATGTATATATATGGCTGTAAATTAAAGTTGATGAGCTATTCTGTGATGTGAACTCGCCATCGTGCGAGGTAAACCTGCTTCGATCCTGCTGAACCGTGGTTGAATCGGGCGGAGACCCGACAGACCAAAGGATTGTTCCGTTTGAAGTGCGTTAAGCTGATTGCAGTTGTACGGCGATCAATAGCGCACTTGAGCCGGAATAATTCGAGCGGTTCTGCCATAGGCTGAGCCTTTCTTAGGGCCAGGAGAGGCATTACGCGGGCAAGCAAGAGCTGGTGACGGCGATGAGATGCGTGGCGGCCGGCGGGCGGCTCGGGATGCCGTGGCGCGTGCGGAGGAGGGCAGCAAGGGGGTAACTGGCGCCGGGGTCAAGAAGAAGATGACGCGTGGGAGTTAATCCAGCAGGAGGTGGCGCAACGGCGGCGGTAGAGCGGCGGCCAGAGGCGCAGCACTGTCGGCGGCAGGCGAGCAGAGCAGGGGCCCACGTGCGCGAGGAAGAAGAAGAAGAGAGGGGAGGAGGTCCGGGGGACTTGTTTGCGATTTCCAGAAAGTTCAAGGACCTCTCGGTAAACTAAGATTTCTCACTGCTACAAAGGTCAAATGAGAAAATGCTCAACATGAAAGTTGTAGAGTTTTTCAAACTCTACAACATTGCTTTAGGGCTCAAGTTCAGAAATTCAAAGTTTACAACTTTTTATGTTAAGTTTTTGAATAAAGGTAGAATTTGAATTACCTTTGTCTTTATCCAAATAAATTTGACCAAATTTTGGGTATGTTTACAAATTTTCCTAGATTGTCATGATTACTTGTATTTTTACATATTAGCCCTTAAGTAACCCTGAATATTACTATTACACCTCCACTATTTTGCATATGGCCCTTCAATTTTTATCTTAATCACACATAGGTCCCTAGTTTCATACAAAGGCCTATTTTTCTTAGGTTTTAACTTACCTTTTATACTTTTCTTCTCTATGGTCATTTAGATTTGACACTTAAGATTATATTTACCCAATTACACTCAAGGACTTATATTTTTCATAAATTACAATTATACCCCTAGTTCTCTGTACAACAAAATCCAAACCCACTTTGCATTGAATTTTGCACTAACGAAACTATGTGATGCACCAGAGTCAAATAATATAACAGCGGGATTGCGGTGGATAGAAAATGTACCCGTCATTACTGGTGCACCATCAGGAAGCTCTGCTAGGGTGGTGAAATTAATCCGCCCACGCTTGACCTGAATGGTCTGCTTCTTGCCTTGGTTTTTGTTGTTGGTACCGGAGCCTTGGCCTTGAGCTTGCTGTCTGGACTGAGGGCAATCTCAAACAACGTGAGTAGAACTTCCACAATTGAAGCATAGGTTTGCGTTACTCTGGCGGGGTGGCTGCTGTGTATTCAGCCTTGGACCATTTGGCTGTGGAGCAGGAGGTCTTGCCACACCCTGTTGCTGAGGGGGCCTGATAATCCAACGCCCTAGCTGAGGGGTACTCTAAAGAGCTTTAGGTGCTGCATTCTGCACTGAATGATACCTCGATGGCTGAGCACACGAGGGTCTAGCTGGAGCCTTCCTTTTCTTTTCTGCATGATGGGCCAAAATGCAATCCTCCTGGGTGATTGCCAAATTTACCGGCTTATTGTATGTGTCCGTTGTGATGGTATTTAGTCGTTCCTTGAGCTTGGTGTTAAGACCTCTATGAAAATGATCATGTTTCTTGGTATCCATATCGGCATGTGTCACACCCTAAAATATTCAATTTTAGGATGTGAATATCTTTTACAATACGTTCATCTATCAATAGGATCCTCGTGTCCCAAATTACCTCCCGAGTTTCCTCAGAATTTTTTGGAATTCTTCCGGATATAGTTTTTGTGGGTCAAAATATTTATCTGGACTTCTCTAGATTTATTTTAAGCTTAAAAATATGTTCTGGAAAATATTTCTATTTTGACTCTCATCGTTGTCGGACTGAGCCGTATCCTTGTTGAACATCCTTTTAACCTTGTCCTCTCCGAATCCTTAATATGCTCCACCGAGCTCCCGATTCTCTAATCTTTCTTCTCGATCAAACCTTGCTCGAAACGGAACCGTAGCTTGATTTCAGCGTTCTTTTTCGAATGTGCCCCGCTGTCATAATTACCAGCGACTCGACCTGATCCCTTCCTTCTCCTTTTCCGTGCTCCCAAATAACTCGTTCACGTTCAACCAGCTCTGTGAGCTCGTTTTCATGTTCGGCCCTCAACCGAACCTGTTTCGGCCCATAACCGAGCTCGCTCGGCTATTCTCGTTTCCTCTTTCCGTTACCTCTTCTATCCTCTCTTTGCTTGCTAAATTGTGGGACACGCTGGTCAGCCCAATCTCGCC
Source organism: Panicum hallii (assembly GCF_002211085.1). NCBI lineage: Eukaryota > Viridiplantae > Streptophyta > Magnoliopsida > Poales > Poaceae > Panicum > Panicum hallii. The sequence continues at coordinate 45,778,021 of NC_038046.1, read as the reverse complement.
TCCCGTGGGCAATCCGGACTCAAGAACGAGTCCTAGCCCGATGCGCCGCCGCGTCCTTGTCCTCGTCGGAGTTGGAGCCTAGCACGATATCCCCAGGTCTATTTAAACGCGCCCTGCACCTCCTGTTTCCCAGTATCCGGCCCTAATTTTCTCCCCTGCTTCAGCTCCTACGCACCCTTGTTGCCTCTATTCCTCATGACGCATCTGCCCTAGGAGCACCGCCGCCACCAGACCAGGATGCCGTGCGCCCCCTGCGTCGACTTCCTCTTGCATTGTCGCCTTCCTCCTTGCAGAGCAACCGCTGGCCTGTGTCCCTACACATCCTGGCCCTGCCCAACACCGTGCCCTCTCCCTCCGCAGCCAGCAGACCTGCCCTGCCCAGAGCCGCCCAGTGCCGTGCCTCACCTCATCCCCCGACAGGCTGTCCCTGCCTATTGATGAGAACATCACTCCTTTGGATACAAACAACAATCCTCCACTGAATGTTCAAGGTCCAATCACTAGAGCTCGAGCACAACAATTGAATCTAGAGGTGAGCTCGTTCCTAAACGCCTCTTCATATGATTATGAGAATAGATTGCTACCGAATGATTATATTGTGATTAGGAACCATGGAGAAGGCCAAGGAATACTTGGAGAAGGGCTTGGAGGCGTGGAGGACCAGCAAGGACATACAAGTCAAGAGGGAGGCCCAAACCAACTGGCCTCGGGTCTGTTTTTGGGCTCCAGGAGCAGTCTGCGCTAAAATGGACGCCCAGGTCACATATGGACTCGGATTTGGGTGATCTTTACATGGATGGAAAGCTAAGAAGATAACCTTTCAAATGGCGTTGGTCCCAGGCCCAAATTCATCAGGAGTCGACGGGAAAATATTCCACAAGTTGGTGTCCAGAATCTGTCTCAGTGTTGCGCCACTGTCTTTGGTCCTTTGGGCCGTGTATCTTGTCTTGGCCCACTAGGGTTGCGACCAGGGGGTCTTGGCCGCCCCAAACTCCTCTTATCCAGCCGCCACCCCCCTCCTCTAGGGTTGGGTTTTGCTTAGTTCATTTCTGTCAAGAACAGGACGCCGTTCTTCGGTTGTGGAACCCCACTCGTGAGTTGAATCGATTGCTTTCTGTGATTTGGTTGCTTCTCCGTGCACTTGCTTGTGTTCTTCGATTCGCAGGCAAGAGTAAGCCTTCTTGGCAAGGTCAATCGAGCAGCAGCTAGGTTGATAACCAGAGGATTCGTGGTGCTAAGATTGCAGGGTTCATTTCTTTGGATTTGAAGCCGGATTGGTGTGTCTCGAATCTGCCCAAATCGATAGTTATCTGAACCTTTCGGAAGATCGGGAATCCAAGTCTTATCATGTGGTAATCAGAGCAAAGGTATACCGTCAGGTTCGCATCGATTCCCCCTAGTTCGAGTGTTCTTTTTTTCAACTTACAGTCCACACCATACTGTTTTTCCCCTTCCTAGAACCTTCCGCGCCATAGCCTCTGCATTTGTTAGTTTCAGAGTTCGTAGTGTTGAATTTGTGTCCTTGTCAAAGTCTTGTTGCTGGTTGGGGTCGTGTTAGAGTCCAGTTTATGTATTTTCCCCTCCTTTTGCATCAAACCCTAGCTGCCACCACAATTTTTTGTGCACGTTATTTCCTTTCTATCCTCCGATTCGGAGTGTATCTTAAAGCACAAATAAATTTGGTCTTTCACTTGCTGGAGCTCCAGTTTTCTATGTTACTTCTTGTGTGCTCCTGAATCAAGAAAAAAATATCCAAAAAAAGAAACAAAGAGAAAAAAGTAACAGCCCAAAAAAAAATTGAAAAAAAAGAGGGCAAAAGAGGAACAACATCTGCAGGAGCACATGGAGAAGGGCATAGTGAGCTGTGTTGGCATGTGATGTCTTGTGCTTTGTTTGTGGCCCTTTTTGATCAACATATTTGTTCTCTGCCTTGTTATCACAACTCTGGTACTTGGAACATTTTAGACCAGCAACAAGAACAACAACTTGGGACTATAATTCAGCATTGCTATCGGTTACTAACTTTTGTACCACATATATATTTATCTCTGTGCCTTCCCAAGCTCCACATATTCCTTCAGATCGGTATAGAAAGAGGACCCTTGCAATCTTGGTGCCACCTCCTCACAAGCATCACGAACCAGCCGCCGATTGCACCAACTCTTGTTTTGTGATTGGTAAGAACTTTTGCAAGTGCTTGTGGAGGAGCTGCCATTTTGCATGATTGAGAGGCACCACTACAGCTTGTAGTCTTTTATTAGGGATAACCTTCACTGCTTGCTGCCGTGTTGTTGTTTGTAATGGCAGGGGATGAACAGGCAAACTCTCCCAAAGATTTCAATGAGTGTGTTAGTAGAGCTCAACTTCAAGCTGCCATGGAGGAATCCCAGAGAGGGATGAATGATGCAATCAAGAAGGCTGTCACCGATGCACTAATTGATCTCAAGCTTGGTAGCAGCATAGAGAGGTTGGATAGGCGGATATCTACTTTAACCGATAAGGTTACAGAGTTAGAAAACCGTCTACCAAATGAGGAAGATATGGGAGGAAACAACTCGAATGAAGATGCTATTTTTGATGAAGATGGAAACATAGATGCTGCAGCCACCCGAACAGCGATGCTACGACATCGTCTACGTGAGAACAGGAGAGGTATGGGAGGTCATCGACATCAAGGTCATGCCCAACATGCTCCCGATGATCCTTATGCTAAGGTAAAGTTCACAATTCCACCTTTTTCAGGCCATTATGATGCTGAGGGGTATCTTGATTGGGAGATGACAGTAGAGCAGAAATTTAGTGCCCACCTTGTTCCTGAAAGACATAGAGTTCGACAAGCCTCTAGTGAGTTTAAGGATTTTGCAATCATTTGGTGGAGTGGGTTAGCTGCAGAAAATGCTTTACCAACCACATGGGAACAACTTAAGATAGCTATGCGTGATCGTTTTGTTCCCCTTCCTACCATAGAGACTTGCGTAAGAAATTGATGCGCCTAGAGCAAGGAGAGAAATCTGTCCAAGATTACTATGGGGAGCTCCAAAAGGGCATGATGAGTTGTGGTGTTGTGGAGGGGCCTGAGGATTCTATTTGTCGTTTTTATTCGGGTCTAAGGCGTGAGATTCAGGACATTGTTGATTATAAGGAATTTAACACTATCAACCAGTTGTTTCAGTTTGCTATGCTTGCAGAGAAGGAATTGCAGGGACGTGAGCAGCAAGGTAGGGGCAAGTCCACCACCTCCTACACGCCACGAACAACGACATCAACGGGGCTGAACAAGTCTGCAACTTTCCGGATGCCACCACCACCAGCTAGCAAGCGACCAGCAGCTTCGGGAGTTGCTGCAGTGCCCACACGGTCCTCCGATTTAGGTAAAAATTCTGCGCAGGTACCCGCAAAGAGTTCATCATCCATGGCATCAACGGGGTGCACCTCTGGCATCCAATGCCACCGTTGCCATGGGCTTGGCCATGTGCAGAAGGACTGCCCAAGTCAGCGAGCATACATTGCTACAGAGGATGGCTACATCAGCACCTCTGACATTGAAGATGAAGAAGAGAAAGAAAATGATGATGGTGAAGAAGAGATCCTTGGCGGAGAGGATACAGCGACCTATAGGAGCGCCATTGTTCAGCGGGTGCTCAACACACAAGTGCAACAGCCCGACCAGCTGCAACGCCACAATCTATTTCAGATTTTCTTCGTCATCAACAACCGACGTGTGCGAGTCATTATTGATGGAGGTAGTTGCAATAATTTGGTAAGTTCTGAGTTGATCAAGAAGCTTGGCTTGACCACACGGCCACACCGACATCCATACCATATTCAGTGGCTAAATGATTCGGGAAAAGCTAAGGTAACACAAACTTGCAGAGTTTCTTTTTCCATTGGGTCATATTCAGATTCGGTTGATTGTGATGTGGTACCTATGCAAGCTTGTTCCCTTTTGTTGGGTAGGCCTTGGGAACATGATAATGATGCCACACACCATGGTAGAAGTAACAAATACACCTTTGTGCATAAAGGAAAGAAATATACTTTGCTACCTTTGACCCCTGCTGAAATTGTACAAGCTGAGAAAGAGCGAGCTGCTAGTTTGAATGACACAAAATCTGAAAATCAACAAGTAGCAAAATCTGATTTTCCACATAAAAGGGATAAACCTGCACCTAATTCTAAGAACGAGGGCATTAAATTGAAGGGTGGAGTTATGCTTGCAACAAAATGTGACATTGCTGAAATTCTGTAGATGATGTTTGCTATGCCTTTTGTTTTCACTTGATTATATCTCTAGCTCGATACCTCCTACTGTCACTAACCTTTTGCAGGAGTACGAGGATGTTTTTCCAGCTGAGGTACCACCGGGGCTGCCACCTGTGAGAGGAATAGAACATCAAATCGACTTGATTCCGGGGGCAACTTTGCCCAACCAAGCAGCCTACCGAACCAACCCGAGGAGACTAAGGAAATTCAGCGACAAGTCCAAGAACTTTTGGACCGTGGGTATGTACGTGAGAGCCTTAGTCCTTGTGCTGTTCCTGTGCTTTTAGTTCCAAAGAAAGATGGTACTTGGCGTATGTGTGTTGATTGTAGAGCTATCAATAATATTACAATTCGGTACCGTCATCCTATTCCTAGGCTTGATGACATGCTTGATGAGTTGTGCGGTTCTATAATTTTCACAAAGATTGATTTGCGAAGTGGCTACCACCAGATTAGAATGAAACTTGGAGATGAATGGAAAACAGCTTTTAAAACCAAATTTGGGTTGTATGAGTGGTTAGTAATGCCTTTCGGTTTGACTAATGCACCTAGCACTTTCATGCGCTTAATGAATGAGGTTTTGAGGGCTTTCATTGGACGATTTGTGGTAGTTTACTTTGATGATATCTTGATTTATAGCAAGTCTTTGGATGAACACATGGATCACCTACGTGCTGTTTTTAACGCTTTATGTGATGCTTGTTTGTTTGGTAACCTTGAGAAGTGCATCTTTTGCACGGATCGAGTTTCTTTCCTTGGCTATGTTGTTACTCCACAGGGAATTGAGGTGGATGAGTCAAAAATTGAAGCAATCAAGAGTTGGCCGGTTCCCCAAACCATCACGCAGGTGAGGAGTTTTCTTGGTCTTGCAGGATTTTACCGCCGTTTCGTCAAAGATTTCAGCACCATTGCAGCCCCTTGCATGAGTTGACAAAGAAAGGGGTGGTGTTCCATTGGGGAAAGGCACATGATGAGTCCTTTGATGCTTTGAAGGGCAAGCTTACACACGCACCATTGCTGCAACTTCCGAACTTTGGTAAGACTTTTGAGCTTGAATGTGATGCTAGCGGAGTTGGCATTGGGGCTGTTTTAATGCAGGATGGTAAACCCGTTGCATACTTCAGTGAAAAACTGCATGGTCCCATTTTAAATTACTCCACGTATGATAAGGAATTGTATGCTCTTGTACGTTCTTTAGAAACGTGGCGTCATTATTTGTGGCCTAAGGAGTTTGTTATCCATTCCAATCATGAATCACTTAAATATCTTTGCTCTCAAAATAATCTGAACCGTCGACATGCAAAGTGGGTAGAGCTGATTGAATCTTTCCCTTATGTTATCAAACACAAGAAAGGGAAGGATAATGTGATTGCGGATGCCTTGTCTAGGCGATATACCCTGTTGTCCCAACTTGATTGTCGTCTTTTTGGACTTGAATCGATAAAAGAACAATATGCACTTGATCCTGATTTTAAAGATGTGTTGCTGAATTGTAGAGAGGGACGTACATGGAATAAGTTTGTGATCAATGATGGGCTATTGTTTAGAGCTAACCGCCTATGCATTCCAGTTGGTTCCGTTCGTCACTTGTTGTTACAGGAAGCGCATGGAGGAGGGCTGATGGACATTTCGGTGCTAAGAAGACGGAGGATGTTTTAGCCTCACATTTCTTTTGGCCAAAGATGAGAAGAGATATTGAGCGATTCGTGGCGCGCTGCACCACATGTCAAAAAGCTAAGTCACGCTTGAATCCGCATGGTTTATACATGCCTCTTCCCGTTCCTTCTATTCCTTGGACAGACATTTCGATGGACTTTGTTTTGGGATTGCCTCGAACTAAGAGGGGGAGGGATAGCATCTTTGTGGTGGTGGATCATTTTTCTAAGATGGCACACTTCATACCATGTCATAAGAGTGATGATGCTGTTCATATTGCTGACCTCTTTTTCAAAGAGATTGTTCGTTTGCATGGTATGCCTTCAACTATTGTTTCAGATCGTGATGCTAAATTCTTGAGTCACTTTTGGCGCACTCTGTGGAACAAGTTGGGAACAAAGCTGCTGTTCTCTACAACATGTCATCCACAAACCGATGGACAAACAGAGGTGGTGAACCGCACCTTGGGCACCATGTTGAGGGCTGTTTTGAAGAAAAATTTGAAGGTGTGGGAAGAATGTTTGCCTCATGTGGAGTTTGCATACAATCGGGCAACACATTCCACCACCAAGGTAAGTCCTTTTCAGGTAGTGTATGGTTTCAACCCCCTTGCTCCAATTGATATATTGCCTTTACCTGCTAGAGAGAGAATTCATAGTGATGCCAAGAAACGTGCTGAATTTATTTTGCAAATGCATGAGACAACTAAGCACAACATTGAGAAGATGAACGAAAAGTATAGAATCACTGGTAGTAAAGGTAAACAAGAAATTAAACTTCAACCAGGAGATTTAGTTTGGTTACACCTTAGAAAGGATAGATTTCCAGAATTGAGAAAGTCTAAGTTGATGCCCAGGGCTGACGGTCCTTTCAAAATAATTGAGAAAATAAATGACAATGCATATAAGCTTGAGTGCCTCCCGAGTTGGGGTTAGTCCCACCTTTAACATGTCAGATTTAAAGCCATACTTGGGAGAAGAAGATGAGTTTGAGTCGAGGACGACTCCAATTCAAGAGGGGGAGGATGATGAGGACATCACTCCTTTGGATACAAACAACAATCCTCCACTGAATGTTCAAGGTCCAATCACTAGAGCTCGAGCACAACAATTGAATCTAGAGGTGAGCTCGTTCCTAAACGCCTCTTCATATGATTATGAGAATAGATTGCTACCGAATGATTATATTGTGATTAGGAACCATGGAGAAGGCCAAGGAATACTTGGAGAAGGCTTGGAGGCGTGGAGGACCAGCAAGGACATACAAGTCAAGAGGGAGGCCCAAACCAACTGGCCTCGGGTCTGTTTTTGGGCTCCAGGAGCAGTCTGCGCTAAAATGGACCCCAGATCACATATGGACTCGGATTTGGGTGATCTTTACATGGATGGAAAGCTAAGAGATAACCTTTCAAATGGCGTTGGTCCCAGGCCCAAATTCATCAGAGTCGACGGGAAAATATTCCACAAGTTGGTGTCCAGAATCTGTCTCAGTGTTGCGCACTGTCTTGGTCCTTTGGCCGGTATCTTGTCTTGGCCCACTAGGGTTGCGACCAGGGGTCTTGGCCGCCCCAAACTCCTCTTATCCAGCTGCCACCCCCTCCTCTAGGGTTGGTTTTGCTTAGTTATTTCTGTCAAGAACAGGACGCCGTCTTCGGTTGTGAACCCCACTCGTGAGTTGAATCGATTGCTTTCTGTGATTTGGTTGCTTCTCCGTGCACTGCTGTGTCTTCGATTCGCAGGCAAGAGTAAGCCTTCTTGGCAAGGTCAATCGAGCAGCAGCTAGGTTGATAACCAGAGGATCGTGGTGCTAAGATTGCAGGTTCATTTCTTTGGATTGAAGCCGGATTGGTGTGTCTCGAATCTGCCCAAATCGATAGTTATCTGAACCTTTCGGAAGATCGAGAATCCAAGTCTTATCACCTATGCGCCGCCACAGTGCCACAGCACAGCCATCGCCGTCGCATCCTTCTCCTCCTGCCCCTGCGCCCTACACTTCCCCCTGCACGCCTGCCTATAGCCCGTCCACCCCCTGCAGGCCGATGCAAAGAAATAGTACTGTGTCACCCAGAAATAGGATGAACAGACAACAACCGCCCACTTCTTCGACGAAATTTGACCACCACGATGCATCCCCGCTGTAAGGTATTGAAAGACATCTAGGCCCCTAAGTGGGTTTGGTGATAAATGACAAAGCACATGT